>NC_142129.1:93627341-94285841 GCF_024610735.1 Ursus americanus
CACACCAGGGAATATGGTGGACAAGGTTGCTGCCTTTGCAGGGCTTATGCCCCAGACCAACAGACACAAATCAGAAACCACTGAGTAGTCATATTTATTCGATGTAGATTTAAAACAAAGATTCTGACAGGGTGGCAACTTCAGAGTGGGTGCTCAGGGGGGCCCTCTCTGAGGAGGAGACATTCCAGCTCAGATCTGAGGGACAGAGAAGGGATGAGGGGAAAGGGCATTGCAGGCCAAAGCAGTAGCCGAGCAAAGGCCCTGCGGCTAGAACCAGCTAGCGTGTCTAAGGAATGAAGAAGGCAAAGAAGAGGGGGCTGCAAAGGTACCCCACACCCTGCCGTTTGTCTACCTGCATATTCTGCTCAGCACCTGAGTCCTGCGAGGGAGTGCGAGCCACTGCGAGCAAATGACGAGCAAAGAAACGCAGCTAGCCAGGAAGCTGGCAGGACATTGGGCAATTTCCTTGGGCCTGCACAAAGGTTCTGCCCGAGGCCAGGAGAGCACAGACCCTCCAGGCCTCCTTGTGTCTCACGAGGCATCCAAGCACAAGGTGGGTGGCACCATGTGTCTGAAAGATACCCGCTTCTGGGCAGAGGGCGTCACTCCCCAAGAGGCCTGCAGGGACTTCTGCTGAGCCCACTCCCAGGCCGGGGGATGGGCCTGCTCCTGCCGGCTCCCCAGCACCCCGCTCAAGCCTCTCACTGGCCCCTAGGAAGTGGCCCTTCCTGTCCAACTTCCTCCTACTTGGTGTCACTGCAGGCCTCCTGGAAACGCCTCAGGCCCTGGGCCCCAGAAGGCCAGGCATGGTCCCAGCCCAGCTCCCCTGACCCAGTGCCCGGCTTGCACAGGTAACCCTAAGAAGCAGGGCGCTCAGGCCAGCAGGGGCAAACGGTACAGCACCTGTGCCCCTAGTGGCCAGGAGGGGCCAGGGACATGCCCCCAGCTGCTGTTTCCCTCACCATGAACACCAGGGACTTGTCGTGGGAACTGCTGCCAGGCATGAGTCAGGCCCCCCGGTGCCCATGTGCTCACCGTCCACCCTCAAGCTTTGTGGGCATGGGCTACAGGCCTGGGGGTCCCAGCATGAACACAGATACCCCGTGCGGGTCGGCCTGGGGCTTCTATGAGACAGGCAGAGGGGGCACCCCTGGGCACAGCTGGCAGGGCTCTGACCCTGACCGCAGGTAGGGGGCTCCGCGTTGTCAGGATTTACTATTGTGGACAGATGCAACACACAATAAAGAAAACGAGCATCAGTATGGGACGGCCACTCTGGAGAGCCGTTTGCTAGTTCCGTATAAAGCCAAACAAATGCCCTCCCTTCGACCCACTAATTCCTCTCTTAGAGAGGAATAAAAGAATAAATAAATAAATAAATAAATAAGAAATAAAGACGTGGGTCACCTGGGTGGCTCGGATGGTTAAGCATCTGCCTTAGGCTCAGGTCATGATCTCAGGGTCCTGGGATCGAGCCCCACGTGGGGCTCCCTGCTCAACAGGGAGTCTGCTCCTCCCTCTGCCTCTGCCCCTCCCCTGCTCGTGCTCTTTCTCTCTCAAATAAATAAATATTTAAAAAAAGAAAAAGAAATAAAAACATGTCCCCCCCAAAAAATTTGTATAAAAATGTCATATAGCTCTATTCAGAGTAGCTACAACCAGAAGCCACAGAAGAGCCCATCGAGAAGCACGTGCTTCAACAAATCAGTGTTCGGACGTGAGACAGGGACTCTCGGCTTACACAGCAACACGGGCGAGTCTTCGGAGGGAGCCAGACGCAAAGACCACATACCGCGGGACCCCATTTCCACGAAATTCCAGGATTAAGCCGTGACTGCCGAAATGGGAACCGTGGCTGTGCCCACAAGGGGGTCAGACCGTGCTGGGATCGACTCCGAGCACCCAACGGAATGTCTTGGGATGGGAGAGACGCGCTGTATTTTCGGGGTGGATCCATTTGTCAAAGACCCAGCATACCACACAGGTACAATGGGTGTGTTTGTATGTAGGTGTATTTACACGCCAGCTGCATCGTGTCGGGGGTGCCCTGTGGAGGAGACCCCTCCCCCACAGTCTCACGGAGGAGGCTCTGTGCTTGGCCCGGTATCAGGACACAAAGGAAATCTCAGAATCCTACAAAGGCAGGCATCGGTGACAACCGTGCATTGAAATAAAAAAATGAATCACCAAAGGAAGCCAAATAAATCCACTCAACAGGAAATTTAAATTTCAAACTTTGGAAACTATCAAAATGTAACTTAGAACGGACCCAAGTGAGACCACCAGGCGACACGTGCGATGGGGACGCAGCCGCGCCCCGCTCAGGGCGACCCGCCAGCTCGACTTACTAGCAAACAAGCCAGACTGAGAATAAACCAAGGTTTACAGATGAAGAAACTGGGAAAATATAACAAAATAACCCCAAGAACGGTAAAGGGAGGAGTTCATAAAACCAAACGGAAATTGGTGAAATGAAAAACAAACCACCAATAACAACGCTAATCAGCAACACCAAAAAGCTACATCTTTGGGAAAAAAATTTTTTTAAGATCTTCTTTTTTTAACTCATCTCCACCCCCAGCGTGGTGCTTGAACTCACGACCCCGAGATCAAGTCGCACGCTCCTCCGAATGAGCCAGCCGGGCGCCCATGAAAAAAAAATTTTTTTTAAAGATTTTATTTATTTATTTGACAGAGAGAGACAGCCAGCGAGAGAGGGAACACAAGCAGGGGGAGTGGGAGAGGAAGAAGCAGGCTCCCAGGGGAGAAGCCTGATGTGGGGCTCGATCCCAGAGCACCGGGATCACGCCCTGAGCCAAAGGCAGACGCTTAACGACTGCGCCACCCAGGCGCCCCTGAAAAAAAAATTTTTAAACAGTATAATAGACAGATCTTTGACACGTCTGGTTAGTAACGAAAATAAGCCCCAAAAGTAGGTATGAAAAGGGGGGGCAAGAGCAAAACAAAGAGATAAAGAGTATAAAAGGACACTACGCACAGTATTTTGGAATACGCCAATAAATGGGAAAAAAACATAGTTGAAATGGAAATTTTTCTAGGAAAATATAAATAGTCATATTGACTCAAAAAAAGTAAAATGCCGTAGAAGAATGTAGAAGCTGTGAAGTTTGCACAACAAGAATGTTTTCACTTATTATATTTTTAAGAAGTGGAGAGTGTGGACGAGGGAGCGTGAGCGCACGGCCCGCGGCCGCAGCGGGGGAGCCAGGCCTCAGCCCAGGTAAGCCGTGAGCTCCTCCTGAACGTGGACAAGTACAGCGTCAGCAAACACTGGGTGCTTCTCCTTCACTGTTGATTCAGGGTCACGTATGCCCATGAACCTGAAGGAGCCTGCACTCCTTCCAGGCCGTCCTCCTCCGTCCAGCACTGTAAGGGGTCGGCACAGCCCAGGAGGGACAGAGAGACGGAGGGACAGAGGGACAGGCCAGGAAGCAAGCAGGGTTTTGTCAGATGCGCTCGCTGGGCGCCCGGGGGCTCAGTTATTCAGGGTTTCAGAGGAAAGAAGGATTTGTAATAAAGACATGAACAGAGGTGCTATTTATAACCAAGAAAACTGGAAACAACCCAAATCGCCCCCACAGGGACTGGCCTGGCAGATCCACAGAGGAGGGGAAGGAGATGCTGGCCACGTGACGCGTGGGGAGGGGGAGCTCGGTGGCGACAGGAGCCTCGTGCGTGGGGGGAGCCAAATATAATGCAGTTTGCACACAGCGACCATAATTACGGGACACTGCAGACTTGCGCTGCCTTACAGGTGTCAGGCCAAGGCCGAGCGGAAAACAGCCAGAGCAGCTCCAGGGGCAGCCCTAGGCCCGCAGGGACCTCGGCACCTCGCCGCTTGGCAAACACGGACACGGACACGGGGCTCTGAGAGGCGGAGTCAGGGGGCGTGGGAAGCCAGCGGTCTGCCGGTCTGCCAGTCTGCCGGGGCGCCCCCAGCCCTTGCCGGCCTGCAGGCAGACCAGTAAGCGGTTTGTGCAGCGTGCCACCGGCAAGGGCTCTGAACGACAGCAACAGATTTTAAGATCATGGGCCTTTGCCCAGGGATGCAACGCCCACCTCTAGCTCCCTGCCGACTGCACTGGCAATGGGGGTGGTGGGTCTCCAGGAGCAGGAGGGGAGGTAAGACTTCAAGCTCCCCTGGAGAGTCTCCCTCCCAACCCTGCTGGAATTCCCCCTCCTCTGAGGTGCTCCCCATGCTCAGACTTCCAGCTCTGACGGTCTTCACTCGGGGACTCCAGGCTTCTGGACGCTCGTCCATCCAGGGGTCCTGAGGGCAGTGGTGGAGGGGCTGGCAGGTGGACGCTGGGCCCCGCTCCTGCACTGGTCCCAGCCAATGTGTCTCGGCCTCTGCTAGCTGCTGCCTGCAGGTGGCCTCCCCATGGGCTCAGCAGAAGCTTCCTACATGGACGCAGTCATCTTGTCCCAGTCCCCAGTTCCTGCCCCAGCTGCACCCCCACACACACCTGGCAGGCCCCACACAGCACAGCTGCAAGAGGAGAGCCTCCCTGGGGGAGGTGACTACAAAGCCGTTCCCCACACGGCTGGAGGGCAAGCCCTCAGCTGGGGGCTCTGAGGACGCGCCTGTGGGCCACCCTGGCTGCCGTCACCCGCAGGCCAGCTGCCGTCACAGCACCACAGCTCCTGGGCCTGGTGGGCAGGGGCAGCCCTGAACCCCCTCGGATCAGGCCTCGATCAGAGTGGCAGTAGCCAGGGCCCTGTGCCAGGCCCTTGACCTCTGCGGGACCCAGGGTCTCCTGAACACTCCCTGCCTTCCCTAACCCTCCCCTGCCCTGACCGCAGCCTGGAAATGGCACATCTCACCTCCTTCATGGTGTTGATATTAAGACTAATAACGGGGGGGCGGGGCTAGAAGGATTGGTCTGGAAGGGCACCTTGGAATCAGGGCTTGGGGGCCATGCGGGGGAGCAGTGAGTAGAGGGTCCTGGTTTGGGCAGTGGGGTGGTGAGAGAGCAATGAGGATGGGAACTGGAGGGACAGACAGGACCATCGGCTGGGGGCAGGGGCCGCAGTGGTGAGTGCCACCAGGAGGAGAGAAAAGAGGGGGCTCTCAGGGAAGCTGGCATGGAGGGGAGACCGCAGGAGGGCTGATGGGAGCTGCAGGTAGGGGCAGACAGAGGACGAGGGAACCAGGACGGACACGCACCTCGGGAGCCTGGGCGGAGGCGTCTCTGGAAGGTGGGGCCAGTGCTCACGGGCTGCGCTGAGTCGAGGAGTGCATAGGGGCAGGGGGTGGACATGGAGCACTTTCCTCTCCGGCCGGAAGTGGACGCGTGACTTTCACTTACAGACATTACGATTCACTGGTACCAGACTGGCCCTCCCGCGGGAGGCAACTGTCACCCGGGCAGAACACAGGAGACACCTGCTTTCAGGCGTGAATGCCAGACAGTGCCAGACTGGGGGCTTCAAGAGGGGGACAATTTACAAATGCTTGGCTGTCGCCTAGGGCCAATCCCTGGTGGGGGCTCGGAGCACCAGAGGGCAGAGGTCATGTGGACTGGACGAGGGGCCGTGGCAGCCGTGGGGATGTGAGGGGCAGGACGCCTGGGAAGGGGTAGCTGTGGGCGGGGTCCCCAGACTCCACATGGGGACCCGCGAGTCCTCTACTGCCCATACACGGGGCAGATCTGGGTTGTGCCAAATTACAGGGCCTGGGAAACACCTCAGATTTTCCAGCATCTGCGATAACAAAGCACAAAGCCAAGTTCAAGGTCATCAGCCAGGACTGAACTACCTACAAAAGCAAGAGTCAACATTCTTCAGAGGAAGTTAACACAATCGTGAGGTTCCCAACGCAATGGGAAGATGAGAGCCCCAGGCAAGAAAGAAGTCGTCTACAGAAACAGAGACACTAACCCAAGATGACCCCGATGTTGGACTTCGCTGACTTCACTGAAGGCCATTGTTACAAACATATTCGAAAAATTGGGGAAGCTGCAGTCTTAGTGAACGGATGGGAAATCTCAGCCCTCACACAGATCCGTGGGAACGATGTAACCTGCAGACGAACAAGCACACGGGCTGACCTTGGAGGACAAGCTCACCCGGTCCCGTGCGTGGGTCCTTGGAGTCTCCAGACAAAGTGTAAAATTGAGGCAGAATAAATATTTGAAGACACGATGTCCAGAAAACGTCCCAAATTTAACGGAAAACGTGGATTTACACCATCCAATAACCTCCACAAGCCCCAGTGAGGAAAAATATAAAAAGAACAACAGTCACACAAAGTTCCGAAAACCAGAGAAGATCCTGGAGGCCACCAGAGAGAACAGACGCATCACTCCCAGGGGACCTGTAGCAATCAGAGCTGACTTCTCACCAGGAGCTGCCAGAGCAAGATGGCGATGACAGGGTATCCTCCCAGGGCCCCCCAAGTTCTCATCCAGTAAAAATGTCCCTAAAAAGCAAGGTTGACATACAGGAAGCAACGAGAAGGCACTGACCGGGCGGGGCGGTCCAGGCCGCGGATGGCCCTGGCTCAAGGTGCACCTGCAGGAAGGAACTTCACTGGGAGCAGGACAGACAGATGTCACCTCCACTGATGAGGAAACACGGGGGACGTGAAACAGGATTCATCCACTAGGCAGCTGACCTCCACCCTTCAAAGCCTGCGAGGCCTGCGAGGCCGGGACGGCTGCTGACTCACAGGACGGCCGCATGCAGCTCGGGGTCCTGAGCTGAACACGGAGCTGGTTAAGGTCACAGTGAAGGCAACAGCGGTCCTGGCGTGGGGTCTGCACTTGCACTGTGTTTATAAGGGAGAGGACCCTTGTCCCGCTCGAGGGCATGAGGGAATAATGGGGCGTCGTGCCCACAGCTCATCATCAGATGAGTCAGAGAAATGTTCACCTACGGGGAGAAGGACTTGCAGGCAAATGTGGGGAGATGTTAACAACTGGGGGATTTGGGGGAAGAGCTCGTCTGCATTTGCAACTTTTCTCTACATTTGAGACTATTTCAAAAGAAGACATGTTACAAAGCAGCAGCTTCCTTGGGGCAAGAAGGAAGAAGGGAAAGCAACAGAATGGATCAGGGGCTACAGAAGGGTAAGTATTTTTGCTGAGGTCTAATGTCTGCAGAGATGAGTGAACAAGTCACTGCCCCTCCTCCCACCGTGGTGGCTGCTGGAGTGGCCTCTGCCCACGCAGACCAGCGCAGGTGGTCTGGGAGAGCTGAACAATGAGAACTGCGTTTTCTCTTGTGTCTGGCTTTTCCTCCTTAAAGGTACGTCTGTGATACGCAGACGTGTTTCTGTGTCTAGGAGCAGCAACATTTTTGTTGGTGTAAAGCGTCCGATCGTGCGATTATATTCCTGCATCTGTCGTGCTGCTGGAAACAGCGTTGCTCACGTCTCGGTGAGCACACATGTGCAAACACCTAGGAGTGGGATTTCAGGGTCGCTGGGCACGAGTTTGCTCACCTTTCATGAACCCTGCAGAAACTTCCCGAAGCGGCTGCACGGGGTTACGTTCCCACAACACAGCGTGGGTGTCCCAGCTGCCCCACCGTTCAGCCCATGAGCCCTGGCGCTGCTGAGGTTGGGCCGTTCAGCCAGGTGTACATCACATGGTGGTCTTAGCTTCCATTTCCCCGATAACTTGAGGATGAGCACCTTCTCAGGGTTTTGGACCATTCGGGCCTTTTTGTGAAGTGAAGCTCACGTCTTCCCCCATTTCTCTAGTGGTTGTTTCAATTTTTGTTTTTAAGTGGGCTCCATGCCCAGCACGGGGCTTGAATTCATGACCCTGAGATCAAGACCTGAGCTGAGATCAAGAGTCGAACACTCTACTGACTGAGCCATCCAGGCACCCCTGTTTCTCTTTTTCTTATTGACTGGTATGAGCTCTTTATATATTGTGGATCAGAGACTGTTGTCAGATGCGTGTACTGCAGATGTTTCTCCCAGCTCTGTGGTTTGCCTTTTCACCTGCCTGATTAGCTGTCCTTTGACATATGTAAATTCTTAATTTCAACGTGAACATCTTCACCAATGTTTTGCTCACTGGCACCACACTCGTATATTCTATCTCCAGACCTACTATGTGACTCTTGGTCGTAAAGACACTCCCTTATGTGTTTTCCCTACAGTTTTATTGTGCGTGCCTATTGACTTTTATGACCGTTACAAATGAGGTGTGCGCCCGTATTTGTGCGTGCCTGGGTGTGTGCGTGCGTACGTGTGAATAGTACATGTAGGCCCCAAGAATTGTTTCCCACATATGTACTCAATAATTTTGAAAAAATCCGTTCTTCCCCCAATTATAAGCAAGCGTCAACTTTGCCACACGTCTGGATTCCATTCCATTGGTCTATTGTCTATCCTTGACCAAGGACCAATGCCACCTTGTAAATCACCATGGCTTTGCTGTGGGATGCCTGTTGGCCCACATCCTTCAGCCAAGCTGCTCTTGTTCCTCCTCGTCCTCCAATTCATCTTACGTCTTCTTGATCCTTTGCAAAATCAGGTAGATCCTAGAATCAGCTGGTCATGTAGACACACACACACACACACACACACACACACACACACACACACACACTGGTATTCTGGGGGAGTAGTGTGCATTAAATTAGCACATGTGGTGGAGAATTAAAGTTATTTCCATATTGAGGCTTCCAATCCACAAGCATGGTATATACCCTTCCATTTATTTAGGTGAACTTCAGTTTATTTAGGTGAACTTCATAATTTCCCATGTAGATGTTTTGCATGTCTTTGTTAGAGTTATTACTAGGTATCTGATGTTTTTAAAGTAGTATTGTAAATAATTCTTTTTAAGTTTTTTTTTTTTTTATTAAGTAAACTCTACACCCAACATGGGGCTTGAACTCATGACCCCAAGATCAAGAACTGCATGCTACACCAACAAAGCCAGACTGGTGCCGCATTATTATAAATAATTCTTTACATATTTCTAATTGTTGCTGGTACATATAAACAAAAATTTCAAAAGATTGACATTATAGTCAGCAGCCTTGCTAATTTCACATATTCTAATAAGTTGCCTAAAATTTTAGGGGCTATTCTATGTACACAATAATGTCATCTGTAAGTAATGACGATTTTATTTCTTCCTTTCCAAACTTTTGGTCTTTTCCTACATTTTCTTTTGCACTGGCTACATTCCCTAAAACAATGTTGAGTAGTAATGGTAAGAATCTCATTGTGAATCTCAGGGGGAAAGTTTTCAGAAATTCATCAAGACATACAGAAGGAGCCATGACATATGTGGCTCATGTTTTCTACCCCTTTATTGCCAACCTCTCTGCGTCCTTCTATTTAAGATATGCCCCTTGTAGAAAAGCACAGTGCCCTGTTTAGTTTTGTTCTGATACAGTCTGTCCCAGCCTTTCATTGGAAGTAAATAGTCCACTTACGTTTAATGTTGTTCCTGATATACGTGAGCTTACGCCTACTGTGCGGGTGCTTGTTTTCTGTTTATCTCACCTGTTTTATATGCTTTTAATCCTCTGTCCTGCCTCTTCTTGGATTTTTTATTATTCCATCCCCCCATCTAGTAGTCGAATAGCTATGCACTGCTTTGCTATTACTTCAGTAATATGCACATTCTTTTTCTACTCACTTAGTGGTGGAATCGAACACGCACCCTTTACTTATTAGGGTCTGCCACAAGCCGGCATGTTTTTTTAACCTCTTCCCAGGCCCTAAAACATTCTATTTGCTGCATTTCCATCCTTCTCACTTCTGTTGTTGTTACTGTCACACGTTTTATTTTTACATATTTTCCACTGCAGTTGTCCTAACTATTGTTATGGAGGCCATATTCCTCTCTGCTCACCCTTTCTGTCCATTGCTCTTTACTCCCTCCTGAATTTCCACCTCTACTTTTGAAGAATATTTTTGCTGCAGAATTCTATAGAAGTCTATGTTGTCAGGGGTTTTCCCCTGTCCTTAAAAGGTGTCATTTTATTGCCTTCTGACTAGGAGTTTGTGTTGGACAGTCTGTGCTGCCTGGTTGTTACTCTTTTGAAGCTGCTTTGTAGTCCTTCTTGTCACTCTAGCTCCTTTGAGACAATCTTTGTGCTTCTCCTGGTGGGGTTCATGGAGTTTCTTGAATCAGTGGACTGACGGCATTCTCTCATTTTCAGAATTCTCAGCCATTATGTCCTCCGACATTTCCTCTGCTCCAGGAAGCAATCTTTCTTTTCTTGCTTCATTCTGGGACCTGAGAACTTTTCAACATGTTCCACTATCTCTTACACTCTTCTGTGTATTTTCTGTCTTCCATCGCTATGCATCAGCCCTGAGATTTCCTCCAGTCCCATCTTAAAACCACTCATTACATTCTAAATATAAATTACTGTGTTTTCAGCTCTAGGATATATGTTATTGAAATTCTTCATCTTATTATTTTCTTTAAAATATTAATAACAATTACTTTAAAGTCTGTCTGATAACTCTAGTATCTGTGTCATCTGAGAATTTTTGCCCTGTTTTTTTTTTCTTGGTGTGTCTAGTAATTCATAATTGAAAGGTGGACACTGTCCATGAGAAATTACAGAGGCTTTCTCCAGAGAGGATCCAGCTTGTCCTCCGGGCACAGCTGGGTGTGGGCAGACTCCCTCAATCCAGGCACATGAAGCAGGACTGCAATCCTGATGTCTTGGTCTGTCCATGGCTCATGCCCATCCCTAATGTGTAGCTGTTCCCAGGTCCCACCTCAGATCCTGAACTCCCATTTTTCTGTCTTCATAACCATGAAATTGTTGAAAACACCACTCAACTTTTTGCCAGCTATTTTATTAGCTTCTTACCACGTGCATCTGATATGCAGGTGAAGGCTTTGGGGGGCAATGCCTGAGTTTGGGGCCTCCAGCCTCTTCAGTCTTGGCCATTTCAGCACTGTAGTTAAAATTCTCTCTCCTCCTCCATGACCTTGCTGAGGTTCTGCTGGCTTCTTTACCTCTTAGCAGTGGCAGCCCTATGCTCAGCTCCCTACCTCTCTTTCTAAGTTAAGAATCAATAAATACCTGGAGGAGTAGATAGCGTGCAAAACGTCCACTCACCTCTCTCTAATTCTCTTCTCTTTGGAGACTAGGATCCTCAACTCCTGGTCATCTGCAGGTGTCTGATTACCTAAAGCAATTTTTTTTTCCTCATCTGGGTTTACTAGTTGTTCTCTGTGGAAACAGGGATCTGCCTCACCAACACTTCTTTCTTTTCTTAAGATTTATTTATTTATTCAAGAAAGAGAGAGCGTGAGCACAAGCAGGTGGGGGGTAGAGGCAGAGGGAGAAGCAGACTTCCCAATGAGCAGGGAGCCCAACACAGGGCTCGATCCCAGGACCCTGAGATCATGACCTGAGCCGAAGGCAGATATTTAACTGACTGAGCCACCCAGGGGTCCCTGTATTTTCACTTTCTTGATAATGCCTTTTGATGCACAAGAATTTTAATTTTAATAAAGTCTATTTTATCTATTTTTTGTTGTTGTTGCCTGTGCTTCTGTTGACATATATAAGAAGCCATTATCAAATCTGAAGTTAGGAAGATTTATGTTTCCTTTTAGGAGGTTCATGATTTCACTCTTAGATTTAGGTGGTTGATCCATCTAGAGTTAATTTTTGTGTGTGGTGTGAGGTAGGGGTCCAACTTCATCCTATGAAACAGATGGATTCATAGGGACTGAAATTAGATTAGTGGTTGATTAGGCCTGTAGGTATGTGGGGTGATGGGAAGTGACTGCTGATGGGTGTGAGGTTTTTGGGGGGTGATGAAAATATTCTAAACTTAGACAGTGGTGATGGTTGCATAACTCTGAATACATTAAAAACCACTCAATTGTACACTTTAAAAGGGTGAATTTTATGCTATGTGAATTATACCTCAATAAAGCTGTTATTAAAACAAACAAACAAAAAGAACAGCTGGTGGCCCGTAGGAGGGGACAGGCCTGGCAGCCCCACCTCCTGCTTCCAGGGGAGCAGACATGCTGCCCTCCCGTGGCCCCCATGGCTGCCGGCCAGGCTCCTACACCACCAGGCTCCTGCCCTACACCAAACACGTGGCCCAGGCCTGAGTCTTCCTCCTCCTCTGTGCCACATGTTAGGTAATAAAGAGTCTTCTTTCATGAACTTTCCTCCCACTTTGGCCCCAAGCCCAAATGCTATCAGTCCATTATTCTGGCAAATCAGTCCAGAGAGTGAAAGAGGCCACAAGCAGCCACTCCCGTGCCCACCTCTCTTCCTGGGCCGTGGATGGAGCCCCCCGAAGGAAAGGCAGGGGCACCAGTGGTCCCACTGTATTCCTGGGTGAAGTGGCAGCTTGGCTGTGGCCGCATCCCATCTGTGGAAGGCGGGGCTAGGACTCACTCTGTCCCCTGCCATGAACAGAGCTGGCGAGCTATCTGGGTGTCTTCCTGCTGCCAGGCCAGCCTGGGACTCAGCGTGGGCTGAGTTTGTGACCAGGCCACCTTGGGTTCCAACTGGGATCTGAGCATTTGGATTTGTGGGCAGCTTCTCAGGAGCCCACGCTTGCACTGGTCAGTTGTATGAGGCTTCTTTGTGGGTGCTTCTGGGGGTGGGAGAATGGGAGAGTCTCTCTGTGCAGAGTACAGCACGTCCCCTGGACATAGAAGGCCATGGACAACCCACTGCCTTCCTGCACTCGGAGGGGCAGGGGCTTGGGCACGAGTCAGCATCCTCCCATGGCACTTAGCAGAGCCCTGGAGAGGGGACCTTGGTGGCCTTCCCGAGAAGAGGATGCTGACAAGAGCTAGAAAGGAGGAGGTAGGGCACTGGGTGAGGACTGGCCAAGGACCGTGTATGCTCCCAGGTGCTCGCTGGCCCCCTTGGTGTGGTGGAGGCCCTGGGTGGGAGCAGAGGGTGGGAGCCAGCCTCTCCCAGCCAGGCCCCAAGGGCACTGAATCCTCTCAGCCATCCTGCCACCCAGCAGGGTGGGGCTCGAAGGTGGTGCAAATGCAGGGTCAGGGAGGAGGTCCTAAAACTGCCCCTGAAGGTCTGTGAGGTCAAAGCAGAAGCCGGGAGGGCTCCCCATGAGCTCTCCCATCTCCAGCCACAACCGAGGCTGGCTCTGTGTCTTTTGTCTCCAGCACCTGCCGCTTTTCATCTGGTTTCAGCAACTGTCTGGTCGCTATAGGCCTGCCTTGGCATCTTAACTGCAATCATTAAGATGCCTCCCCTCGCCGTGGCCAGGTCAGCAGTTCCTGGCCCTCCTGTGCAGAAGCCACGAGCACCCCAACCTCAGCGGCCTCCCCCCAGGGCTCCCGACCAGTAGCACCACCCCCTCAGGGTACAGGCTGGGTTCCCAGGAAGAGTGTCAGAGGCACCTTCCCTGCCCGTGTCCACCCTGAACATCTCAGGGGTCAGGCCCTGTGCAGAGGCCGTAGTGACAGGCTGAGGACAGGAGCACTGCCTCCCAGAAGTTTCCCTCAGTGGTGTGCCCCTGTCTGCCTCGTGCCTCTGGCCTTAGGACCTCCGCTGGAATACACAGCCCCCAGGGGTGCTCAGTGAGGTGTCCTATGCCCCTAGCCCACCCAGACAGTTTGGGTGTGACACATGCCCCTGTCTGTCTGATAGGGGATAATAACCAGGATGTCCCTTTGAAAGGTGATAAGCCAAACGCCGGTCTCCCTGTGCCCCCTCTAGGGCCTGGGCCCGCAGCTGAGCGTCTGACTCCCAGGAAAAGTCGTTCAGCCACACTTAGCACAAAATGGCAGCTCTGGGGTTGAACTCTACCTAGCAACAAGATTAGCAGCTGATTTTGCAAGCTGTTATTTTTATCTCTGGGACTGGCACGGCTGAGAAAAGTGGCCTCCTCCTGCGCCACCTGGGGACCCCGCCCCCCCAGACACTCCTCCTGGCCCCATGCCCGCTCCGCCTCCCTTTCTCACTGGTGGGGAACTGTGAGCCCCAGGATGCAGGGGGGGGGGTCCTGAAAGCCTCCAGAGAGCAATGCCAGCCCCCAAGTCTCCGCCCTGCTCCCCTCCTGTGCCCACATCCCAGGGCCTCCTGAACTGCCCATCCTGGGTCACAATAGCCCTTGGCACTTTGTGCTCCACAGGACAAGGGGTCTGGGGGCCGGGGGCCCTGACCCATTGCGGGATGTTCTGGAGCACTTCCTCCCTCACTGCCTCCCTTCTTGCGGCTGGTGTGGCCTGCATCTGCCAAGCTGCCTTGAGGAGCCATCAGGGTTCCTGCTTTTACAGAAAAAACGCTGTGAACTTCCAGTTCCAGAAGGGGGTGCTGCAGACACTTCTCCCAGCTCCTCCTCCCTGGACACAATCCAACAGACACTACGAACGGACCCTGACATAGAAAAGAGAAGGCAGGCAGGCCAGAGGCCTGGGGACTTGAGAACTGGGTGCCATGTGGTGCTGGGCATGGAGGCCTGCACCCCAAGCTGCCACCAGGCATCCACAAAACAAACAGAGGACAGAAGAAGCTGCTCTGGGTGAAGTGGGGGAGGGGAGGCAGCATCTGGAGCCCCAGGCCCAGCGGGAGCTCACCCGCCCTCACAGGCAGCAGCACAGCAAGGACTCTGAAAACCAAACATCAGGACCACCGCCCACAAAAGGAGGCCAGAACCTAAGTGTAGAAGCTAAGATGGGGGGCTGCCTTGCTAAAATAGTGAAGACTGTTCTCACATAGCAACCAAAATATCCAGGATACAAGAGAAAATCCTACATCCCACCAGAACTGGGAAAGCACAGTTTGAACAAGAAAAGACAATCCACTGATGCCAAGGCTAAGATAAATCCCACCCTAGGATGACCAGACAAGGGTTGGAAAGCAGTCATCACAAAAATGCCTCAATAGCAATTACGAATTCTCTGGAAACAAATGAAATGGAAAATCTCCACAAAAAAGCTGCATGTTTCTTTTCTCTAAAAAAAAAAGTTCTATAATGTAAAAATCAATGAAACTGAAAAATACACTAACAAAGTGAAACATGTTGCCAGGCGGACCCAACAGCAGAGCAGAGATGACAGAAGACAGAAGCAGTAAACGTGAAGACAGACCAACACGGTTCACTCATTCTGAACAACAGAGAGAAGAGAGACTGAGAAACAAGACAAACAGAGCCTCAGAGATCTGTGGAACAATAACACAAGATCCAACATTCGTATCAGTGGAGTCCCAGAAGACAGAAAGAATGGGGAGAGGGCAGGAAATAATAAAAGAAATCATGTCTGAAAATGTCCCAATTCTGACAAAAGACATAGAGCAAACCCCAACAGGGAAGCCTAAAAAGATCCACACCAAGACGCATCATGATTAAAGTTCTGAAAACCAGGGGCGCCTGGGTGGCTCAGTCGGTTAGGCATCCGACTCCTGACTTCAGCTACAGTCATGATCTGAGTCGTGAGATTGAGCCCAGAGTCAGGCTCCCTGCTGGGTGTGGAGCCTGCTTAAGATTCTCTCTCTCCCCTCTGCCCCTCCCCCTCCTAAAAAAACCCCCCAAACAAAACCAAACTTCTGAAAACTGAAGACAAAGAAGAAAAACATCTTAAAAACAGCCGCACAGAATTGCCATATTTCTAGAAGAGCACCGTTCAAATGATGGCAGGTTTGTCACCTGCAGCCACGGTGGCCAGACATGAGTAGCCTAGTCTACGACCATCCCACCCTGAACACGCCCATTCTCATCCAATCTCGGAAGGTAAGCAGGGTCAGGCCTGCTTACCTGGATGGGAGAAGTGAGTAGCCCAACATTCCTTAAGTGTTGAAAGAAAGGAATTGTCAATCGCACACTCCACAGCCAGTGAAAGTATCCCTTGGGAGTGCAGGGAAATCAAGATATTCCCAGATGAAGGCTATCAGACCTATCTTTAGAGAATGGCTGAGGGAAGATCCCCAGACAAATCTTCTTTGGGGGAGGAATGATCAAAGGGTGAAATTCAGGGCAGACATAATAGACAACTTCATGAGTTTCTGTAATCCTCCCCAATGACCGAAGTTCTCACACCATCTGATGTGGCCACACAATAGAGAACAAAGACACCTACAGAACTGAAGACAACTAGACTTCAAAATTTTGGAGGATAAAAGGACATTAACAGAAGTAAGGTTTCTACATTCACTCAAAGTGATGGCAGTCATATGTGTATATGGAGATGCCTACAGTATCTCCCCCAAAACTATACAAGGCGATATACTAAAAACATTACAGATAAATCAGAAGGGAATTGTAAAAAAGGCTCCAGAAGTCTGCAGGCAGGCAAGGAAAATGAAACAGGAATGAGATGCAAAGAGAACAAACAGGAAACAAATAATAAAGCGGCAGAATAAAGCCTAACATAGCAATAATTACTTTAAACGTATATGGTCTGAATATACCAGTCAAAAGACAGGTTGGCAGAATGGATAAAAACATGACCTGCCTATGTGCTGCCTCAGAGGAACTCACTTCACAAAAAGGCTGAAGGTAAAAGTCTGGGAAAAGATACATCATGTAAACATGAATCACAAATATGACTTATGTTAATATAGCAGGAGTGGCCGTGTTACGCTGAGGTAAAGTCGATGTCAGAGCAAAGAAAACTACCTGGGGCACAGAAGGACGTTACGTAAGGATAAAATGACCAACCTACCCAATAGGTAAAACATTCCTAAATATGTGTGCACCAAAGAGCGCAGCTTCTGAATCCATGAAGCAAAACTGGGACAGCGGAAAAGGAGAAGCTGACAAATCCACAGTTAAAGTTGGGGACTTCCAGCAACTGATAATACTACAAAATCAAGAATGGACCACGATATAGCAGAACTGAACACCACCACCATCAATCATCAGGATTGAATTAATGTTTATGGAACACTCTCTCCACCCAACAGCAGAACACACATGCTTCTTAAGTGCCCACCGACACTCACTGACATAGACCGTATCCTGGGTCCTAAAACAAACCTCAACAAATTTAAAAGAATTGAAATCACACAGGGAATAATGGAACGAAAGTGGAAACCAATTAGAGAAAGACGGAAAAATCTCCAAACACTTGCTTGGAAATTTAACAACGTGTTTCTGAAAGAGGAAATCTCAAAGAAAGTTAAGATATATAGAACTGAAGGAAGAAAAAAAATCAGAAGTTGCTGGATGCAACTAAAGCAGTGTCAAGAGGGAAATTTATAGCATTATGTTTACATCAGAAAAAAACACCGTAATCAATTATTAAGTTCCCACCTCAAGAAACTAGAAAAAGAGCAAAACAAGCCCAAAGAAAGAAGACACAAAAGAGCAGAAATCAGTAAAATAGAAAACAGAAACTATAGAGAAAAATAATGACATGAAAAGCTAATTCTTAAAAAAAAAAAAAAAAAAACCCAAAACCCAATAGAATTAATAAGCCTCTACCAAGACTGACAAAGACAGAAAGAGAGAAGACACAAATCATCAGTGTTAGGAATGGACCGGGATATAATGACAGATCCTGAAACCATTAAAAGGAGAATAAGAAGGCGGTGTGAGCACTTTCACCCTCAGAAATTGGACAACTTAGGGGCGCCTGGGTGGCTCAGTCATTAAGCGTCTGCCTTCGGCTCAGGGTGGGATCCTGGCGTTCTGGGATCGAGCCCCACATCAGGCTCCTCCGCTGGAAACCTGCTTCTTCCTCTCCCATTCCCCCTGCTGTGTTCCGTCTCTCGCTGGTTGTCTCTATCTCTGTCAAATAAATAAATAACATCTTAAAAAAAAAAAAAGAAATTGGACAACTTAGAAGAAACAGATGAATTTCTTAAAAATCACAAACCATCAAAACTCAGACCAAATAGACAACCTAAACAGTCCTATAACCACTTAAAAAACTGAACACACACACAAGAAAACCATAAATCTCTCATGAACTTCTACACATAAACAGAATCCTCAATAAACTATTAGCAAATTGAATCCAACAGCATATAGATCAAATGTGATTTATTCCAAGTATGCAAGGCAAGTTCAATATTCAAAAATCAATCATTGTAACACCATATTAACAGGCTTTAAAGAGAAAAAAAATGACATTATCATATAACCGTATGCAGCAGAAAAAAACATTTGACAAAATTTACAACTTATTCATGAAAAAACTCTCAGCACACTAGGAACAAAAATGAATTTTTTCAACCTCATAAAGAGCTTCTACCAAAATTCTAAAGGTAACATCTTACTTACTGGTGAAAAACTGGATGTTTTTCTAAGTTCCGGTATGAGGCAAGGAAGTCTGCACTCACCACCCTTAGCCAGCATAGACTCTATAATAAGGAAGTAAAAAGGCACCCAGATTGGAGATAAATAAATAGAACTATCTTTATTTGTAGATGACATGATTGACTACAAAGAAAACAGAATCCCAAGGAATCTACAAAAAACTCCTATAACTCAATAAATGAATTTGGTAAGGTCACAGGATACAAGATCAACGAAAGTCAATTTCATTTATATGTAGTAACAACAAACAAGAGAAAACCAAAATTAAAGACGCAATACCACTTACGATTGGCCCAAAGAACACAAAATGCTTAGGTATAAATCTAACAAAATGTGTACAGAGTTTACATGAGCAGAGTTACACAATGCTCGTGAAAGAGATGAAAGAACTAAATGCTTTGAAGAGACATACCATGTTCATGGATTGGAAGACTTAACATGGCAAAGACGTTGGTTCCTCCCAAACTGATCCATAGATTTGAAGCAATTCTTACCAAAAGCCCAGTGAGATGTTTTTTAGACACGGGGGGTGGGGGGAGATAACATCCATGGTGTCACAGCTGACCACATAGCTCCAGGAATGAAGACAGGATGGTGCTGGTGGGGGGCAGACACGTAGATCCGTGGAACAGAGATGAAAATCCAGAAGCAGATCCACAAAAATGTGTCCAATTAATTTATGACAAAGGGGCAAAAACAATTCAGTGCCTCCACTGAAAGACAGTCTTTTCAAAATATGGTGCTGGAGTGATTGGTCAATCATAGGCCAACCTAACCCTAAACTTCACTCTTTACACAAAAATTAACTCAAAATGGATCATGGACTTAAGTGAAAACACAAACTATAAGACTCTGAGAAAAAAGAAATAGGAGAAATCTTTGAGATCTACATAAAGACTTTTTTTAGACTTTTGGAGACACTAAAAAGCATAATTCATAAAAAAGTTTAAGAAGTTGGACCTCATGACATTAAACGTTTTGCTCTGAGAAAGAGGAAGTTAAACGGACAAGACTAGTTACAGACTGCAAGAAACTATTTGCAAATCACACATCTGACAAGGGACTTTTATCCAGAATATATTTTAAAGAGTTAAAACTTGACATTAGAACAATCAATCCAATTAGAAAATAGGCCAAGGACGGGGCAGACATTTCACTGAGGAAGACACGCGGCTGGCAAAGCCCGTGACGAGGCTGGCCACGGAGGAAATGCAGGTCATACCCCAGCCAGGTGCTGGCACACATGGGTCAAAGGTCCCCAGTAGCAGGGTCCTGCAGCTGATGGAGTCCTACCCGCTCAGTGGCGGCTATCTGACGGTCCCCGAGAGCAGAGCCCGAGATGGGACTCAGGGTTAGAGTCAGTGTCCACATGGCTGGTTCCTTCCGAGGCTCTGGGTGAGAATCCCTCTCCTCACCTTTTCCACATTCTAGAGGTGCCTACGCTCCTTGACTCAAGGCGCCATCCATCTTCAAAACAGCCATGGCCCTGCACCTTGGGATTTAAAAACCCTTGAGATTACGTTGGGCCCATCCAGATGATCCAGAATATTCTTATCTTAGGTCAAGGGATTCCTTCATTTCCACCTGTGACCTTAATCCCCTTGCATGGCCTATTCCAGGGTTCTGAGAATGAGGATGAGGACAGCTGCGGGGCTGTCACTCTGCCTGTCACAGCACCAAACGCGGGCGAGGACGCAGAGGAGCTGGATCTCTCCTCCATGGCCAGTGGGAACATGAAATGATGCAGCCTCGCTGGAAACCCGTTTGGCAGTTTCTTGTGAAGTTAAATGTGCATTTACGTGCCCCAGCAACAGCACTCTTGGGCATTTACCCCAAAGAAAGGAGAACTTACGTTCACTGAAAAAGCCTACATCTGAACGCTGATAGTGCTTTATTTGTAAGGGACAAAGACTGGAGACCACCCAAGTGTCTTGGGATGGTGGGAGGCCTGTTCACATCCGGGGCCTGGCAGCCGGCAGGGGCAAGAATCAGCCACCGACACGCACCGCAGCTCAGATGAACCTCCGAGTACACGAGTTAAAACCCGACCTCACAACGACATAGACCTCGTAATCCGGGAGCATGGGGCTGCGGTAGCGGAGAACCGGTGAGGGTTTGCAGGGTGGAGGGACAGGGTCAGTGCACCGGGGCAGACCCCACGGTTATGTGTCTCTCCACTGCGGCACAGTGTCCCGTGATAAAATCACACAGCGCTGCACCCACTGGGGGGCCCAGAGAACCGGACTCTGAATGAGTTCTGTGGGCTCTCCCAGTGTCTGTCCCCTGGTTTGCTGTTGTCCCGCAGCCACGGGGGGCACGGGGAGGAGGGTGTTGGGCTGGCCAAAGGGGATGGGGACACTTCACAACTTCCTTGACTCTACAGCTGACCCCTGAACAACACGGTTTGAATTGAGCAGGCCCATCTATATGTAAATGTTTTTTAAATAAATACAGCATGGAAGTGTAAATGTATTTTTTCTTCCTTATGATTTCCTAAACACTTTTTCTCTGGCTTCCTCTATTGTGAGAAGAGAGCACATACTACATAAAACGCATAAAATATGTATTCATCGACTGCTACACTATCGATCAGGCTTGGGTCAACAGTCGGCTAGTAGTGGTGGGGTGAGGGGATCCCAAGTTCTACGGCCTCACTCCTGCTTTGCTGCAGCATCAACCATATCTCAAGATCAGAACTTAGAAGCTGATCCTGGAAGCAGCCCTGGACCTGTTTGTTCAAGTGCAGAAGACAGCCCCTGGCTGTATGGGGGGCTCCCTCCCGGTCTCCCCGCAGCTGGCCAGCGTGGACGCTGGGATCCTGCTTTTGTGAGGTGTTAGCCAGTAGCAGGGGGGTGAGGGTGGTCAGGGCCCCCCCACCGTCCTGGGCCCCCCTACACAGGCTCTGCTGGAGCCGCTCCCTCCCTTACCATCCCCGTGGGGCCCCCTCACCTGCCACACCCCCATCCACACCCCCCAGGCTCTCAGGGCGCGACTTGACGGAGGGAGGCTCCGCTGGACTGAGCTGAGACCCGCCAGGGCTGCGAGGCGGGCGGGGGTCTGTCTGGACCGCAATCCTGGGGCAGCTGGTGGCCACCGGACAGGCTGGGCCGTGCCGGCTTGGGACAGGGCAAGATGGGGTCCAGGACAGAAGCCACAGCCATCGGGGGCAATCCCTCCACAAGCAGGACCCTCGGGCCCCCAAGGCCACAGCCCACCCCCGAAGGAGTTTTCGAGGCTGTAACCGAAGGCTCAGGGACTTCACACGGATTTAGCCTTACTTCTGGAGGTGGCAAGTCTGACATCAAGGTGGGGGCACTCCCCAGCCTGCTCCACCTTCGGAGAGCATCGCACACCTCCCTGTTGTGGCCACATCCCCTTCTCTGATCCTGAGCCTCTGGCCCCTTAAGAGGCCGTTGGTGAGGACCCCTAGTCTGCAGTCCGTTACCACGTTCTGGGGAGCGGTTATGCGGCCTGGACCTCCCATAGACCCACTGCTGCCCGCAGCCCCGTCGTGGGAGCTGAGACGCAGGGCCCGGCCAGCTCTTCACTCTGGGGGATCCCTCCCCCATCCCGGGTGGCTGGCTAGCACCTGAAATGGAGCTCCGGCCTCTGTGGCCACAGGAGTGGGACCTGCCACCAACGTGCCTCCTGTACCACAGCCGGCCCAGCCCCTCCCTCTGCCCGGGACCTAAATCCTGGAGCCCTGTCTGCACGGGGCATTTGAAGCCCCTCCCCCTGGCCCCTGTGCCCCAAGCACATTCCTGCCCTCGGACCCCTCCTGGGCCATCCCCTCCGCCAGGGCGTCCGGCTCAGCCCCACGCGGGTCCAGGCTGGCTGGGGAGAGGCTGCCCCTCCAGAGGTGGGGCATGGGGGAGCCCGCGGTGAGCAGCAGCGTGGTGGGGCCGTGGGGGTCAGTTGTGCCCATCACAGCTGCAGCCACCCGGACACCCCTCCCCACTCCCCCAGCACTGGCTGGTCCCAAAGTTTGCAAGAGAGCCCAGAAATCGCAACTTTGGTTAACATCTCGTTTTCAACGCCAGCAACAAATGAAAAGATACTTTCATAGGTACGGAGCTTCGCTCTGGGAAGATGAGACGGTTCTAGAGACGGACGGTGGTGGCACCTGCACCACGGGCATGGGCTCGATGCAGCGCCCGTGTCACAGTATCTTAAACGGTGTGGGCCTCCTGCAGCCAAGGCCGCCAGGTCAACTCCTGCCTTGAAGTGGGGGAGGAAAGCAGCCCTGAGGAAGCGGGGAGGAGAACGGCCTGTGAACGAGGTGGTGGTGGTGACAGCTCTCAGACACTCTGGGTCAGGAGGTCACGGCTGAGGAGGGTGGGGGCCAGGGGTCTGCAGGGCCCGGCTCCTGAGCCCCCTGGGTGGGACCATCTTGCCGCCAAGGACACGGAGGAGCAGAAAGCCCTCTCCCCACCTCCATGGTGCCCTCTGGCTTGGGGTGAGGTTGGGAAGCCCCTCAGGTGTGCCCAGCTCTCCAGGGGAGGTCTGTGGGGTCACAGCGCCCCCAGAGGGGTCAACAGGTGCTTCTGCGGGACCTGCCATCCCGCACGCCTGCGCGCTGGCCTGCACCTTCCCGCCAGCAAGGGCCGCTCCTCTCCAGCACGTCAGGAGCCGCTCCCTGGCACAGTCTTCAGGAACGTGGGGTCAAAGCCAAGGCCGGACCCTCACCTTCAACACCTGAGCTGGATGGACCTCTCCATCCCCTTGTCCCAGCCCTGGGGTGCACAGGGCACTGGGGGCTCCACATGGCCTGCTGAATCGATCCCCAGTCCCATCACCAGCCCAGGTCACCCGGGTTCTGGTGACTGAGCCGCTTACCTCAACTGTAAACACGGGGTGCGCAGTCTCGTGACTGGCATCAGGGGCATCGACAATCCCCGCTGCGGCCAAGGAGGTACCCAGGATGCCCTTCGCGAGCTCTGATGTGTCCGGAGCTCCAAAACCACCGCCTGCCTCCCCTTAACCGAGGGGGCTGACACACCCGTCTAGCGACAGAAGCAGGGATGCACCCACATGGCCCGTGGGGCAGTCCGGAGCTAGCCAGGTGTCCCCGACGGTGCCCACGTCCCAAGGGAGTCTTCACGGCAGCTGCCCCAGAGGGTGGAGTCAGGGGCCCCAGGAGGCAGGGCTGAGTCCCACCACTTTCCCCACTAGAGGTGGTCTCCAGCAGCATGCCTTCAAACCCTACATCTGATGCCTTAGCCGGACGGTGGTCTGGACACAGGCGTCCAAGCGCCTGGGGGGTTTAAGCGGAGAGGTGTCTGGAGCGCCGTCTGGGTGAGCGAGGAGCCCACGGAGCTGTGTGGCAGGATGTGGGACCTCTCCCCTGGCCCTGTGGCTGCTTTCACAGGGGGCCTCAGGACGGTTCGCTCCTCCACGTCCCGGCCTCCTCTTCCCTGGGCAGCTCCACCAGCATCTCAAGCTGCAGCCTAGGGTCTCCTGTTCCGGGGCCCCTCTGTGGCCTGCTCAGCCCTGACAGCAGACAGATGGTCAGTAGGGCCGCGGCACCTTCCCCCCCTCACGCCCGGGCTCCTGTTCCACGGCCCCTTCCTGGTGCCCGTGAACCCAAATCCTCTGCAGGCCAGGCACACATTGGAGGGCTCCTTACTGCCCTGCTGCGGCCCACCAGGGGACACTCCTCGGGCCACGGGATGGTCCTGACCCCAGGCCCTGCAAGGTTACCACCTAGGCAGCTTCCCAACCACCCTGCCCTGCAAGGGGTGGGCTCGCGTGCCCTGCGGGAGGAACCTCCCCCAAACCTCCAGCCACTCCATCGCTATACCCACACCAGGACCCCTCCTTGGGAAGGGACGTCTGGGCTGTTGGGGTTCAGTTGGCAAATGACACCGGAAGCCCACCCCCCCGCCTGCAGAGCGTCTGCCAGTGCCAGGCCTGTGCCACATGGATGGCAGAAGCAGGGGAGCCCCACTGGGGCTGGAGGCAGGAGCCAGTGGGCACCACAGGGCATGGGGCAGGAGAAGGGTCCAGCTCAAGCCGCAGGGGCATCACTTCCTCTGTGGCCCTCATACAGTGTTTGGATCAAAATGTCCCCAAGGGTCCATTGGACTCTGGCAAAAATGCGTGGGAAGCAGCAGGATAGAGGAAGCAGGAGGCCTGGCCTGGTTTCCTTCTCCAAGGAAGACGGCCTCGGGCCAGCCCAGCGGGACACCACCAACCCAGGACAGCCATGCCAGGCTGCTGGGCTTGCTGTCCACAGCCAGGGCGTGACCCTGTCCCACGTCGTAGAGGACCCAGACTCTCCCAGCATCAGCTACAGTGTCCACGAATCCGGTCGTGTCCCCCAACACCATCCAGGCAGGCAGCAGGAGCCCAACCCCTCAGAGCAGGTGACAGGCAAGGGCTGTCACCGTCTGCAGCGGGGACGAGACGAGGCGGCACCCAGCTCGGTGCTCAGTGTTAGAAGGCAGGGCAGGGCAGCTCTAGGGCCCCGCACTCAAGAGGACCTCTGAAAGCAGGCCAGTCGTGAAGAATCACAGCAAGTGAGACCACCACCAGGCTCGAGCAGACAGCTCAGTGGGGGGGCAGAGCCTGAAATGACAGAATATTACCCCCCCACCCCTACCCTAAGCAGAGACAGGCACCAGCGGGAAGCCCTGCCGTCCCAATCACGTCCACCTGAGCGCCAGCCTGCTATGGAGCAGAGCCAGGTTGGGTGGCCTTGGGCCTGTCCCCAGACGGGCAGGCCTGGGCACACACGTCTGCATGGTAGCTGCCGTCTCCCAGAGGCATTTCCATACACAACACGGAGACTGTTCTCCCTCCCACACGCTTCAGGGCAAACTGTTAGAGATGGGGCCTCTGGTCCCCGGCAGGTTATCTCTGGTCCTGGACATCTGTGTGCGAATGCCACCATGCACCCTCCATTCATTCAAAAAGCACCACCAGGCCCTCCCTACTGAGCACGGTCCCCGGGGACGGGGGTGCGGCAGACCCACTGTGCCTGGGAGGGTGCAGGCAGAGGCAGGAGCCCAGCACGGCGGGGCCAGCGCCGCTGCACAGGGTGCAAGGGGGTCCTCTGGCAGAAGCTTCGGGATCCTGTGCTCACCTTGGGTTTTCAGGACCTGCTGGAAACCCACGTCAGCTCTGCAGCCACAATCTTTTCCTCTTGATCAAAAGCTCTGATCTTCTGAAAACCACAGGTTAGAGACAGGCGTAATTCAAAACACATGAGAATCTCCCACTCTGGGGTTTGCTTTGTACGTGAGCCAGGGACCTTGTGGCCTGAGTTCTGGAAACATTCGCGTGCACGCGTGCGTGCGCGCACGCACACACACACACACACACGTCTCCGCAGCAAATGACACACACAGATGCCAAAGTGCTTAAATACAGGTTTATTGCAAACCGACACTGGAGAGGGACTTCGCAGGCGGGCACCCTGCTCTCCGCGGACCTTGGCTGACAGAGCTCAGTGGCCAATCTGCGGCGGCCGCGTCTAGAGAGAGAAAACACGCAGGCTGCACCGGCTCCAGGGCCCAGGCCGGCAGCGAGGGGCAGAGGACGCCCGTGAGGACAGCCCGCCATCAGCCATGTGGACCAGCGCCTCGGCCCGGCCCGCCACTCCCAGACGCTGGTGAGCCACTGTCACAGCAGGCGGGGCGAGCAGAAACGCAACACTGAAAATAATGTCGGGCAGAGGACGACAATGGACCAGAGTCCACAGCTCCCCAGTCTCTCAAGTAGCTGGGGTGCAGGAGCACGCCCCACCTTGTCACACCAGAAGACCCTCACGGCGTGGCCCACGGGCCCAAGACCATTAAGAACAGTTCTCACACGAGACGCTGGCGACGTAGGACAGGCGTGCACATCCTGGGGGCCCCAAAGATGGGTCTCAGCAGCTCCATGACCAGCCTCAGTGCCAGCTACAGGGGACAGAGCTCTGCGCCCCCTTGGCGATACCCCCATACCAGCCACCTGGTGTCTGCATCTCCCTTGACGGCACCAGAGCCTCCTGATGCTTCCCAGGGACTGGGTAGGAAATATTCAGGAAGCCCCCCCAATTCTGGCCTCCGCGAGCCACAATCTGCCCCCACATGACTGACGAGCCAGCTCCCACCTACTCAGGTGAAGGGGGCAGATTCCGGAGCGACCATCACCCAGAAAGGAATCCTTCTCAGCCCCAAGGGCAGAGCCACGAGGGGAGGTCCCAGGAGACCTGCCAGCAGACAGCCCGACAGGCAGCGCAAGTCCTGGGTGCGGCTCAGTCCCTGGCGGGCAGAGCAGAGACAGGGGGAGGGGCTGCCGCGCTCTGGTCTCTTGAGGGCACCTGGTCGGCTCTTTGACAAGAACCGGGTCCCACGAGAAAACTTCGAGGACAGTTCCTGCTGCGCCTGTGGCCACTCGGGACTGTGTCCCCACATCCAGAAGCGGTGACCCGGACCCCACTTTCTGCTGCTCCTTGACGGGGATGAGCAGGCAGTGGACGCATACAAACGCCAAGCGAGACCACACGCACATGTGCGCAGGGAGAGGTCAAGGCTAGGGATCCCCCCACCCCCCCGCACGTCAGCAGCTGGCCCAGCACCCACTCCCCGCCCCCAGCACGAGGAAAGCAAGCAGAGCGTGCGCACGGCAGCAAGAGGGGAGCGGGTGGCCGGCGTCCCGCTCACCCCGCGCAGCTCCCAACAGTCTGGAGATGCAGGGCCGGGCGCCGCGGGTTCGCCCTTGAGAGAAAGGATGGCAAGGGCAAACCCGCCAGCAAGTCCCTGGCAGGAGGGAGCCGGAGGCACAGCCTGCCACCCCGCCTCCCAGCCGGCGGGCACTTCCTTTCCTCCGCGCATTAAAACTGCACAGCCCCCGGGGAGATGTTGAACATGGCCGGGTCGAATCGCTGGCCTCGGAAGGGGGAGCCTTCAGCATCCCACCCCTTCTTCAGCATCTCATGGACTTTCTACAAACAGAAAACAGACACAGAGGTTAACGCACGGCCCAGAGCAGGACTCGCTCTCCTCCTCCACACGAGGACCTGCTGCCCCTCTCCCCCGGGGCCCCTCTCCCCCACCGTGAAGCCCAGCGGTGCAGCTGCGAGCGCGGCAAGACGCGCCAGGGTTAACGCATCACGGCCGACCTGGTGCGCAAGACCGCGCTGAGGGCCTGAAAACCAACGCCAGCCAACACAGGCCCCCCATCCACCCTTCCTCTCCCAACTCCTGCCGCCCCTTTTCCAAGAGCCCTCCCCGCCAGCCACTCTCTGGACAGGAGTCCCATGTGAGCCCTGACCGCAAGCAAGGGGTGTGCACCGGGGTGTCCAGGGCCGTCCAACTCCTCCTCCCCACACGGGCCCTGCCCCTAGGAAGCCACCAGCCAGTCCTGCTGATCCCCTGGCCCCACATTTCCTACTTCTCCCAGGGACCTGCTTCCCTCCAGTTCAAGCGGCCACAGCCCTGTGACCCTAACACCTCTGAGCTTCCCCAGATCGGGCTCCCCCAGCACCAGCTCCCGGCACAGTCCTCCTGCCTTCACGCTCCTGTGGTCCGAACCCACTCCCCACACGGTGCTTCCCTCACAGCCGTGTGCGAGGACAGTCCACATTTGCATGCACGCCTCCCCAAATCCCTGCCGAGCCCGAAGGAGTCCTGGACAGCAGTGCTGGTGCACCCGGGCGAGGGGCACCCAGCCCCCCCGGCTCCTGCGTGTCTATTCAAAGTGCCCAGAAAGCACCGCTTGGCCCAGCACTCATGTCCCCCAGGGCCACACGCTGCCCCCCAGCACATGGCAAGTCCTTCCAGAGTCCCTTTCCGACTCAAGGCACAGAGGCCTGTCCATTAGACTGCAGCATCTTTAAAGCTCTTCTCTGGATACGTCCCCATCAGCTGTCTGTCCCTGGGCCTGTCGGTGCGGGTCTTCTGCTCCCCATGTGGGCCTGGATGCCTGGCCACTTCCAGGCAGCGGCGCTCGAGCCCTTCCGTGGGGCCCAAGCTCACACCCTTTCTTCTGGTGCCCACGGGCAGCTGTCCCATAATGGACCGAGGCAGCTACCCAATACCCACAAAGGTGAGGCCTCCGTCCGCAAACTCAGCTGCGACAGCCGAAGACACAGGCCACCTCGGCCCCTCCAGCCCTATAGGCCCAGGTGGTCAGGGAGCCCAACCGAGGGACACTTCGGAGACTTGGGGCAGGAGGACAGACGCAGGAACCAAGTCGGGATTCAGGTTCCGGCCCTGCTGCCCGAGCCACCAGGCCGCCTCGACCACGAGCTGGCGCCAGCACCCGACGCTCCTCTCAGGGGCGCTGGTGGAGCCCATGACCCAGCCAGCCCTGCCCAACAGCTGTACGGTCAGCGCTCCCTGAGCGACCCTCGCAGGAGCAAGGCTGTCTGCATGGGGCGTGTGAGGAAAGGGCAGCGGGAGGGACACTGGGGTGACCAGTGAGGACACCCCGGAATCCCGAATGGCACCGGGGGGCTCCTGTGTCGACACAAATGGAACAAACAACAAAGCCCCCCCCTGCGAGGCTCGACCTGGCCGGTGTCCATCACACTGGGGAACCAAAATGAACGTGAGAAAGTGACCCTCTCTCCCCTCAACAGCCACTCTTGGGAACACTGAGCACAAGGAAGAATGAACACACCTGGCGAATCCACATTCCTGGCCCCAGCACGTGCTGCGCGGTGCGGACACCCTCTGCCCACGTGGACCCCTCCTGCCCCCTCCACGCTGGCCACCCGACTTCTCCGGCCTCTGACGTTCCGAAGTGACTCGGAAGGAGAGGGCTGTCTGGGCACAAACCCCCCATACACCCTCCCCCCCAGAGGGCTGGGATCACAGGCGACGTCCCAGATGGTGACAGGGGACAAGGCCAGGGTCACCCAGGAGGACCGCATAGCGTCCCCCACTGCCCCCGCCCAGCACACCCTCTCACCAGCTCGTGGCTCTGCGGCTTGCCCTGCAGCTTCTGGTGGTAGTCAAAGGTGAGCCTGTCCAGCACGGCGTGCTCCTCCTCGTCCACCGTGGCCATGGAGCGCTCCTTGTTGATCTTGTCGATGTCGATGTGCTCCTCGCCCTCCAGGACGGCGCTCCACCAGTACTCGCCCACCTTGTTCAGGCTCACCTGGGACATGCAGGCAGATAGCGCTCCGTGTGGGGGCAGCTCTCGTTCCCCCCCCCGGTTCTCTCAGGGGCCGAGGACCCGCGTGCATGAGCACCCCACACCTGCTCAGCGGCCGGGACCCCAGCCCGGCCCCCACCCCATCCTCCCTGCACCGCCGGGGATAGGGAGCCTCTGTCCCCATGCTTCTGCCCGACCCAGCCACCTCACCCACTACACACCTGAGGACCTCCCTTTGCCTCCAGCATGGCCCCCGGGGGTCAGGACAGCACACGGGCGGGGCCCCTGTGGCCCAACTCCTTGTGGCCAGTGGCAGAGCTCCTCAGGGGCCAAGAAAGGACAGGTGGGCGGCCCACTGTCCCTCACACTGTCCACTTAAGTGTCCAAAGGCACGAAACCCCCAGTCCCGCCCTGAAGGCCAGGAGGCAGGGCAGACAGGACAGGCCTGCAGCTGGAGCAACTCTCAGTCAGACCAGCCACCCGAGGAGAGGGTTCCTGGCCAGAGGGCAACCGTGACACCACCAACCCGGAAATGGCTCCCACAAGTGACATCTGTGAGGACACCACATGCCTGAGCCCGCCCCCACCGGGGGTCTGGCCCTGGCCACCACAGCCGGGCTCCATCCTGGTCCCAGAGAAGGACTCGGGGTGTTGGCATGGATACAGGGCAGGCTGCACGGTGAGAGGTGACCGGGTGACAGCATGACATCAACATCTGCAGGACAAAAATAAGCCTCCCCCCGGCCAACTATCCCCGTAGGTGCGGGGCGTGAAGACAGGAGGGCTGAGACCGCGGGCTCGGAGAGGATGGATTTCTCCCTCCCAACACCATGGTTGATGTTTGGGTTGGATTCGGTTTCCAGGCACTCCGCTCAGCAGCTTCTCACGGATTTTGCTCCCCAGTTTGTGTGCAGGGACCTGACCCGGCCCTCCGAGACCCCAACGTTGAGAACGCGGCCCACCTTCGCCTAGGTGTAAATCTATGTTCTACTGCAACGAAAGCCTTCCAAGGGGGAGGGCATTCCCGGGCCCGTTACTCCTGGAGAGTGCTCCGAGGCACTTACAGGCCGCTCTGCCTCTGGGGGACAGGAACCCTTCCGGCTCTTTGCACCTGTAACCCCCCGTCATCACCCCTGACGGGAGCTCAGCACACACACAGGAGTCAGCGCCTTACACAATTGTGCAGGGCTAAAGGCAGAGCCACTCTGGGGCCATCAGCCCCCTCTCGCCACAAGGGCACGGACAGGGACAGCCCCACACCGCCAGGGGCCCTCCCGTGTGAAATGCCAACCACACACAGGTCTCTGGGCAGGACGGGCTGACCCTGCAAACAAGGAGCTACTGGGCCTTGCTGCCTGCACGGGCCCTTTGCCAACCCAACAAAGATCAAAATCAGCCAAACATCACCTTTAAAAACACTGCGTTTTGAAGTTAAACTCACGTAACACACAGTCGATCGTTCTAAAGTGAACAATTCAGTGCGTTTGGCGCACTCGGTGTTGGGCAACCACCACCTGGTTCTGAACACTGTCCTCACCCCAAAAGGAGCCCCGTGCCCACGAGTAGCCCCTCCCCACTGTGTCGTTCTGCTTCACCATCCCCCACTAAGCATACTAGGTATCCTTCTGTGCCCCCGCTTCTTGCACGCTGCATGTTGTCCCCATGGTACGTCCACGCTGCAGTGGCCCAAACAAGAGGGGTGGGGGAGATGTCCCCCGAACGGCGCTCAGGGACCCGGGTCTCAGGGAGTGGGATGGTTTCACATCTGGTTCTGATTTTTCACTTTCACACTTTGTTACTTCCTTAAAAACCAGGTTTGCAGAGACGTAGTTTTGCACTTAATAAAATTCGGCCATCTGAGGGTACGTCCGGAGTCCCGACACACGTGCAGCCACACTGCCCAGCAGCCACGGTCGCAGGAGGGAAGTGGCACGCTGCTGTGCCTCTAGTTCCGTGACCGAAGACGTCGGCCGTCCTCCTATGTGCTCACTTACCATCTTGTTTTTCTGAACATTTCATTTGAAATAACTTCAAACATACCTATGTGTCTTTGTCTTAGGCTCCCCCAGCAACATGCTACCCCTGCTCCGTCACTGCATGTGCGTTAAGGACACGCATAACACGTGGTAAGTTACACCATCTTTCTCTGAACCACCCGATACTGCCTCCTCCCCGGGGACAGGGACGTTCTTTTCTTTAGGAGAACTTTCCCTCCTGCACAGGATCCAGGCTGGGGTTCCAAATGCACCTTAGCACTGCTGTCCCTGCTCATCTGGAAGATTCCACAGCCTTGTATTTAAAGACCGTTCTGCATTTGAGGTTTGTCTCGTGCTTCCTCCTGATTAACGCCAGCAAGGCGCCCCCAACGGCCTACCGCACAGGTGATGCCACACCCCGCCCAGCGTGTCACATCCACTGGGCCTTCCTCCCTGAGCCCATCTTCCCCACGATGGCGGCAGGGCCCTCCTCCTCCACGGTGGAGCCGTTTACCCCCCTGTCAGCACCCACTCCCGGGTGCCCGGCATCTCGGCGGCTCCCACTCACTCCCATCCCTAATAACGCAGGTGTTGAGAGTATCCTCACTAATCCGCGCCCCTCCTTACCCGGCCTCCCTCCAAGATCCTCATGTCGACCTGGTCCCAGGCCTCGAATCAGTTTCCCGAAATGTCCTCACAGAAACTTCAAACCCCGTGTGAATGAGCTCCGCACCCCCACAACCTGTGCGATGACTCAGCAGCCTCGGCCTCCCCCTCCTCCCTTCGTGGCAGAACCACGTCCAAGCAGGGCAGCCACGTGCGTGCCTGGCGAGGACGGCAGCTCCCGGCAGCGGGGGCCAGGGAGACACCCGTGAGAGCCATGGACGGTGCTTCCAGGGAGGTGCCCTGCCATGAGGGCAGACGACGGGAACCTGCTCCCCACAGGCACCTCCGTAAGGAGGACGTGGCTCCGCACCCAACCACCAACCTTTGAGCCTGCCAGGCGCCGCTCCACGATGGGCAATCTCCTGGTGTTTCGTGCTGTCAACGAGCTTTTTAAGCTCACAGATTAGAGCACTGCATGAGCCAGAAAGAACAGGGCCGGGGTGCGGTGTTGGGGGGGACAGGCGCTGGAAGCACCGGCCGTGTGGAGCGTCGTCTGGAGGAATGACCCTGCGTCCCCTGGAAGCAGTTTGCTAGTCGTGCCCAGCACCTTCCTGCCACCCCCCGGAGCTGGAGCTCCTCCCTGCCGGGACTCAGGAACTGCCTGGGGACGGCGCCACAGTGCTGACCGTCCCGAGAACTGCCCAGGGTCCTGGGAGACAGGAGCGCCGAGGGCCTGCAATCCATTCCGTGGACTGGTTTCCAGGATTCTGGTGCTCGCCAAAACGCTGAGGTTACTGAGCCCATACCTGGGGCAGAAGATGCGCTCTCTGTGACTCTGTGGTCGCCAGCGAGGAGACAGCAGGAGAGCACTTCGTGAGAAACGCGCATCCTCACCAGGACACCGAGAGGAACAGAGGAAGGAGTGCGGGCGGGCCAGCCAAGGTAAGTCAGGAGCGGCAAGCCCAGGCTGGCGGCCACACGGGGACCTGGTGACCCCACAGACACACGGTGCAGGAGAGCGTCCCCTGGCAGACGGCCAAGGACGACCGGGAGCCTGCAGCTCCGCCGAGAACCGAACTTGAGGAAATGATCTAAGTAAGTCATCTGAGGATGCGGGGGCACAGCCCACACGCACACTCCTGGTGCGCGGCAGACACATGCTCGGCGAGTGCGACGGCCAGGCAGGGACCAGCCCGGGAACAGCCTGTCCCCCGCTGACCGGCCCCGCCTGGGGTGCAGCCTCCGCCACCCGCAGCTCCGAGCCCCCACCCCGGCACAGGGGGCGTCTGCACCGCTTGGGGGGGGGTGGGGAAACAAGGACAGGGCGCGGCTGCACTTCTGGGACAGCACGGCACGGGGGAGGCGCTGACTTCACGTCTCTTAGCCGAGGAAGGAGCCCAACTGAGAGGCAAGAAGCCTCGTTTAACATTCTCAAGTGTGGGAGGGAGGGAGGCAAGAGCTGTCATCCGGTTTTAGCTGCCACCCCTGCCTGCTCTGAAAGCCTGCAAGGCGTGTCTCATGCGCATCCACTCAGGCGACCAGGGTGGCTGGGAAGCTGGTGGCGACGCCCGCTGGGAGGTCAGAGGCACGGACCAAGGACTCTGGTGAGGCACCAGGCAGCTCTGGGGTCACGCCTGGTGGTCCAGGAGGCCCTCACAGCAGTCTTGACACTCGGGACCCGTGTTGGTACCCAGGGGCAGCCAGGGGCCTTGACTCTCTCCGTCTGGAGGCCGGAAGTCAACGTCGAGGTGTAGCAGGGCTGGGCTCCCTCCAGAGGTCTCTGGGGACAGGCCGTGGCTGCGTCTCCCCAGCGTCTGCCTGTCTTCCCGTCACTCCTCCTGTCTGTGTGTCCTCCTCTGTCTCTAACCTCCCTCTTGTTCTCTCGTAAGGTCCTATTCGCAAGTGCCAGGCTCTGGCGAGGACACTGGAACCCTTTCCAAACCCCTGCAGCCCTTGGGACAGGGGCCTTTGACCGATTTCCTCAGTTGCCCAGCACAGGACCTGGCCCTGAACCATCAGCAACCTACAGACGTCTGGGGACGGACCAACCAAGGCTCTCAGCCTCATCCTAAGAGTCTGGAATGGAGTTGCTGTGTGGCCGATGGGACTACCGAAGCCAGGCAGTGCTGAGTGGAGCTGAGGCACACGGCAGGTGCGGCCGGTGCGGCAGCTCCACCGCCCGCCTCCAAGGCACGAGGGACTGGTGCTTGCTCCCCGTGGCAAATGCAACAAGGGTCTTCGTGTGTCAGAGCAACACGCTTGCTCAGCTACGATATCATCTCCAATATACGACCCCAAACGTACCCAGCAAATGAACCACGAAGCCCAGAATACGGCCTGTGTTCGGGAGGGGAGGCAGGGAGAGGGCAGGCCAGCTGTGCCAGGGCTGTGCCGACGGGCACACTCGGGGGAGGATGTGCAAGTGGAGAGGCCCTTCCACACGCAGCACCAGCTGCTGACGGGCAAGACTCCCCGAGAACTGCAGGCAGGAACCCGTCCAGCAGCCATGCACCCGAGGGCTCCCACAAAGACCCTGCTGGCAGGGGCTCAGCGGGGAAAACTCCCAGAAGCCATCTTCACGGGCAGCACCAACCGCACCTCCGCCTGCGAGCGGCTCTGCGTGGCTGAACTCCCCGAGCGGCAGGTGCCTGGCGAAAGCAAACTAGAAAAGTCAAAGGCAGCAGGACACAGCGCGGGCAGATGGGAGGAAGGCCCCCCCTGGCTGCGCACACACTCCTCCCCACCCCCTCCAGAGCACCCCGCAGCTGGAAAGCAGAGAGGGAGGGAACAGGCGGGCTCTGGGGCAGGGGTCAGGCTCCACCTCGAGCGAGTCACGTCCCCATGCAGCCTCCGCATCCCCGTCTGTAAAATTAGCTTCTGGAGAGTTAAATCGGCCCAAGCGTGCTCAGACATGGCAGCCGGGATGACAAGGACCTAACGGTCTGCCACGAGCCACAGCTGTGTTCAGGTCTCGCACACAAACACACAAAAAGGCAACATGGCCACGAGGAAGTCAAAGTCACCTCTACCAACCAAAGCCCCTCCAAGACGAGCTACCAGATCACCAGAGCCACGTTTCCACGACAGTAATGGAAAGTATGGGTGATAACCCTGACGGACGCCAGGCAGCGGCTGGGAGCCCTCAGAGCACCAGTGAGCTCTCGGCCGGCCCGTCCAGGCAGGGACGCGGGTTCACACATCCTGGAGGTGGCATCAAGGCACACTGCGTGCTGATGGCTTTCCAGATGTGCTCCTCATGGGAGCAAAGCGACGACGTGCCCTTGGGACTCCCTCTGGGGCGCTGCTTGGGAGCCACTACCACCCCCACTGTCCACAGGCAGCAGCACCCCGGATCTCAGATCTCATAGCCCCACCGGCACAGGATGAGCTGCCAGCTGCTGGGAGGCTGGGGGTGGAGAGGAGACCCTGACTCTACCTCCCACAACCCTGTGCAGCACAAATAAGGCCATGACCATGAAGGCATTTTGCAAATTGGAGGAACCTGTGATACGACCGGCCAATGGGCCGGAGCATGGGGAATGGTTCAGGTGTACTGGGAGACAGGGAGGCAGGGCATGATGGGAAGAGGCGCTGAGCCCCAGGATGACAACTGTCACACTCCCACGGAGAGAACCAGGAACCTCGGAAGGGCAGGGAGATGCAAAGCAAGGTTTAGAACAAGAGCGGGGTGGACTTGGCCTGTGCCCCGCGACCTGGTGTCTTCATCACACAGGGGGCCCCATGAGTGCTCCCCAGCACCCCCGCACGACAGACCCGTCTTGCGCCACAGCCCTCCGGTCAGCACAGACCGGCTGGCCCAATGGTCCCCATCCCGCGAACATGAAACTGAAAGAAACATTTTTCCTTCCTTCCTTCCGGGCACATGTGAAGAATGGGTCTGCGTAAAATCCTGAGGTTTTGTCCAGAGACCTGGTCTGTTCCTGCTGACCTGCACCCTCTCACCAGACCCTGGTCGGGCACCCTCTGCCAGAGGAGGCCTCCCTGGGCACTGCCCCCTGCCCAGGCACGAGGCCCAGAGGAGGGGGATGGAGCCACTGAAGACGCTAGGAACGGTAGCACTGCAGCACTTTGCTCGGCTTCTGCAGCCCCATGGAGCCCAACCAGCTGAGATCCCCTCTGTCAAATAAGCCGGTCTGTTTGAATCTGTTAACTCTGCATCCTCCAGCAGGACATCCGTGAAACTCAACCTGCCTTTCAATTTTCCACTCATTTGGTTCTGCCTCAGATGTAGCCAGGACGCTGGCGAGTGGAAGCCTCTGGGACTGAGAGGAACATCCCTGCAAGCACAGCTGCGCTCTGCGGATGACCCCGCAGGAGCTCCTCTGTGGTCACCACATGCGGTCACCATGTGGGCATAAGGACAGAGGACCATGAGTTTCATGTTGGTATTCGCTCCGCTTCAGAGAACCAACTGGTGGGACCCCAAGGAGCCAAGGCCAGCAAAGGTGCCCCCTGAGCTGTGCCCAAGACAGCAGGAATCCACGCCCCCGCGGCTAGAGGATAAGCCTCACGGCGGGTGTCACCCCCACCCCCTCCCGGAGCTCCGACTCCCACACTCACCAGGACGCACTTGCCAGGCTCCAGGCTCCAGAGAGAGCTCTCAGTGTTGACCTTGTGGGTGAACTTCCCTTCCATGAGGACATGCTCGCCATCCTCCTCCAGCACAGCCACCCGGATGGAGCTGCTGCTCAGGGCCACCGAGACCTGGAACCGAGCAGAAGGGAGTCACTCTCTGCTGGGAAGGGGGCGCCCAGCACGCTCCCAAGCAGGACCTGGCCGCAGACCACAGGAGAGCAAGATGCAAGGCCAGCCTGGGGGTCTGCAGACATTCTGGACGAAGAGAATCCTACCGACCCAGTGACACTGGAGGCAGCCCGCGCACCGCCGTCTCCTTCAAGTAAACGTACTGGAAGTTCTGTTTCAATGTGCGTAATGATGACGCAGGGAAAACTGCTCGTTTTCCACGGAAATCCCTTTTCCACTAGGGGAGACCAATGCCCATGGCAGAAGGCAAGCATGGCCGGCGCAGGTGGGGGTGTACCTCCCAGCCCCATCCTGCTGTTGGGCCTCGTCAGCAGCACAGTTCCAGAGGATGCCCAAAAGGGCCGAGCCCCCACACCCCCCACGCTCTGCCTCCATCCATGAGCCGTTGTGCCTTCACCGGGAACAGTAAGGCCGGCTCCTCTGTTCCTGAGAAACCCAGCCTCTCAGCTCACCATCCTCTCCCTGGGGACTCTTGTCCTGGACAGTCTCTCCCCCCTCCCCACTCTCCTGCACCTGTCTCCACAACCACAGTGGGACCTGCTGGGACCCTGGCCTGCAGCGTCCAAAGCTTCTGAACCCCTGGAGGTTCATCAGATCAGTAACTGGAAGAGGAAAGCACACAGAAGTCCTGTCTCTATTCCATTTCAATTCTTCAACTCTAAAATGTGTGTCTATACTGCAAAATCTTTTTATGACCACATCTGCATAATGCGTGCATTAAATGAACAGACACAGGAGGGGAGAACTCAGGCCGAAGGGTGGGGCTCCATCTGCTTTTGTTTGGAGACGACCCTCCCACGTGGCTTGGTAAGTGCTCATTAAACACTCATAAAGCATTGAACAGAAACTCTCAAAGTCGGAGAATATTCGAGCTCAGCTCCTATAACCTAATTGTATTGTAAATCCCTTCAAGCTAAAGATGGGCAGAGGAAGGGGTGCTGTTCCAGATTTCCCACCATCAGGCGGCTCTCAGGCAAGAGGGGAAGAATTCCGGAACTGCGCCAGGAGCAGGGGGATGGGGACAAAAGCGCTGCTACAGAGCAGAGTGACCCACGGCCCACACTGTGCCCACACGCAGGGGCTGCAGCGTCCTGTGCGCACAGCCGCCCCTGCACCCAACCTCTGGGGGTGTCCTGTTCACTCGGCCAGCTCCACAAAGACACGGGCACAACCCGGGTCTATTCAGCATCCAGTGGCCAACTCAGCAGCGGCCTTGGCATGCTTCCAGATGGGTGTCCCTGACCATGAACTTGGATGTGCAGCAGAGGCGCCCCAGGAGCAAGCTCACTTTAATAAAATCCTCCCAGCCAACTTTATATAACATGATAATTTCCAAATTTGGGCAAGCTTCTCACACTGCGAGGCCAGCACAACAGGGGATGAGCCAAAGCACCGAAGGGGACCCAGATAGGAGATGTTTCCAGTTCAAGATGTCACCCTGGGAAGGGTGATCGTGTCCCAGCCTCTGTGACCCAGAGAAACGACAGGAACAAATAAAGAGAAAAACCCCAGACAGTGTAAGGGAGGGAGGAGGAGGAGGAATCAGGAGACAAAGGAGAGGAGTGCTGGGACAGACCGTACAGAGCAGGGACGAGTGAGTGGTCTGCTGGTCTGCCTCTGGGAGCCTCAGCTGCATGGGGCTTCCGGCTGGCAGTCAGCAGGTAGGGAGGGCGGGAGCAGAGCCGCTCAGAGTCAGCCCTGGGACAGCTGTGGAAGCCCCGTCAGAAGGGACGGGACCTGCTGTGGGACAGACCGATGGGGGGCAGTGCTCCAGAGACACTGACCAGCAGTCTGGGGGAGTGTGTGGGCGGCCGGCCCCGTGTGCTGTACGTAAGGCTGGCCGGTCGACCCTCAGCTCTCAGCAGCGGAAGAGGGACAGGCCTCAGACACTCAGTACAGAGAACCAGCAACACCGTCCCCTACTCAAGGAATAGGGAAAATACGTTTTTTAATTAAAAAAAAAAAAAACAACTAACGGAATTAATAATGGCATCCTTAAACCAGCAGCATGAAAAAACAAAAACAAAGAGTACAGAGCGAATGGGAAAAAAGGCAATTCTAAAATATTTCCAGTATATATCCTCAGAGAGGTGTGAGAGGCGTGACTATGGAACCAAATGAAATATAAAAATAAAACAATCACACACATACATAACTTAGAATGAAACACACAGAACCTAAACAGAATCTGCAACAGAAAGACTGAAAAACAGTAAAAAAACATCGAAGTAGAGACAAAGACCGACCCAGGAGGTGAGGGCGGCGTGCCGGAAACCATCCCTTCGGACAAAACCCCACCGAAGAGCTGCTCAGAAGGAGTAAAACATAACACACACAAACCATGGACTTGTAACACTAAGAATTCAAAATAAGGCCCCCAAAATTCCAAAGACCAGAGAGAAAAGTTTACTCACAAAGAACCTGAATGGAAGAGATCTCTAGAAACAGTAACACCAGACATAAGACGACAGGGAGGCAATGCCTTCAATCTTCTAAGGGGAGAATTTTTTTAAAGTTAGATTTCCATACACACCCAAACCATGAGATAAGGGAAAGGAAAGTTTACAATAACTACATTTTAAGACATTCAAGAATCCTGTGTTTACAACATACCTTGAGAAAGTTCCTTGAGGCTACAGCCCAGCAAAATGAGGGAAAAAACCAAACCAGAGGAAGATCTGGGAGAAGGAAGCCAAAGGCACAAACGTCCAGTAGGAAGGTCAGTGGGGCCTGGACCTCCCGCACAGCACGGTGACCGCAGCTCAAAACACAGTAGCGGGCAAGCGGAAGCTGCTAAGAGAGGAGAACTCCAACACTCTATCACACACGCAGACACGAAACTTTATGTACGGTGACAAAGGAAACTAATCTTACCATGGTGACCACTGTGCAATACAGACGTCAAAGCTGTATGTTATACCCCCGAAGCTAATACAGTGTTCTATGTCAATTATATCTTGATAAAACAGGCAGGGGGGACGGAAGAGGAAGATGCAAAAGGGATCCAAAACACTGAATTTAACATAGAGCCGTGAAAAAACGCTCCAGGATGGACATGTACAGCAGAACTGCAACATAATTGGTCCAGGCTGGAATCAGAGATGAGAAGACTTCAGGAAAAGTGATTTCTAGACAATACACTGTGCTAGTGAGTCTGGGTGATTTGGACATGATGACGAAAGGATACTTTTTACAAATTAAAAAGAAAGCAAGAAACACCAGGAAAACAAAAAGCTACACAAGAAATTTCTGATCTGAACGTGAAAATAGTAGAGTAACACCTCCAAAAAAGCAACATGAATACTGGCAAAAATTGTCAATATGTGTTTTCCTCTGAACTCTGGAAACTAACCAAAGGTTTGCAGGAACCCAGAGAGCATTTATTCAAGAAAAACAAGCTTTATGACATGTTAGCTTACCCTAGACCCACTCTCACTCTCTAGCCCCTCGGTAATCCACATTCCCAGTATAGCCCGGCAGCCATCAGAGGACGCACAAGGGAGCTGGAGCGCCTTCAAAACTTCATTCCCAAAGAACTCTGACTACTTAACCTGTAGGATGGTTCCCTAGAAGACCCCACTTGTTATGCTGTTTTTATTTTTATTTATTTATTTTTAAAGATTTATTTATTTATTTATTTATTTGACAGAGAGACAGCCAGCGAGAGAGGGAACACAGGCAGGGGGAGTGGGAGAGGAAGAAGCAGACTCCCAGCGGAGGAGCCCGATGCGGGGCTCGATCCCAGGACCCCGGGATCACACCCTGAGGCAAAGGCAGACGCTTAACGACTGAGCCACCCAGGCGCCCCTGTTATGCTGTTTTTAAATGGACCCAGAAAAAAGCCTCTTCCCCAGGGAGTGTTTGTTAAAAACAATTAGACCAAGTATTTTAACTTCATAGCTGACTGAAATAGTGGAAAACAGCTGAGGCGAACAAAAGCAAAAGTTGTGGAATATAATATCCATGGAGGTTTTGAAAACTTGGACCCATGAATGTGCAGGCTATGCGCAGGCTTAGAAAAAATCCTTCGGTGAGGCCCTAACCTCTCACCACTGGCCGACTTTGATACTCTGCATGAATAAGTGGAGGGTAAGGGAGAATTTTCAACTGCTAGGCTACGTGTTAAAGGCAGGCCCTAACACACATACGGAGTCCCTTGGGAGAGAAATTCACCGGTTCTAGGTATTTCACAAAGTCTGTCCAATCACTTGCTGATTGCTAAGTTCACCAAGCAGAGACTTCACTGGCCACATACAATAAAGAATACAGACTTCAGAAAATCAGCTCAGGAAAGGCATCTAACAAACAAGAGCAACTACATCAAGTACCAACAGCATCAAACCATGAGGAAAAGGGAGAATCTGAGTTCCAGAGTCACCACGTTGTTATTTGAAATGCCTAATTTTCAACAAAAAATTAAAAGACTCACTAAAACAAGAAAAGATAGCCCATGGACACACGGAACAAAAGCAAACAACAACATGTGTCCCTGCGGAAGTCTAGACATGGACTTAGCAGAAATTCTATAAATCAGCTACTGTAAACATACTCAAAAAGCTGAAGAAAACCATGTGTAAATAACTAAAAGTATGAGAATAATATCTCATGAAGAATATCAATAAAGCAATACACATTACTTTTTTAAAAAACCAAATACAAATTCCGAAATGTAAAAGTAACCGGGGGAAAAAACAGAAGCAGAAAATCTACAAGAGGGTCTCAAAAGCAAATCACAGCAGTTAGAAGAATCAGAAAATCTGAAGACGGGACAAACGAGATTACTGTGAGAAACAGAAAGAATGAACAGAGCCTCAGAGACCTGAGGGACACCACTAAGCACACCACAACGTGCACAACGGAGCCACAGATGGAGAGGAAAGAGAAAGAGGGTAGAGAGAATATATGAAAGAAATGACAGAAAACACACACTCACGAAGCTCAACGAATGCCACGTAGGATAAATTCAAAGAGATCAAGACCTAGATGCAACAAAATCAAACTGTCAAAAAAGCCAAAGCCAAAGAATCTTGAAAGTAGGATGAAAAGCAACTTCTCACACAGGAGGGCTCCTCAACGGGAATAACAGCGGATTTGAGGAATAACCACTGATTTGTCAGGAGAAACCATGCAGACTAGGACACCTGCGGGTTCAGCCGGTGAAGCGTCTGCCTTCAGCTCAGGTCATGATCCCAGGGTCCCGGGATGGAGCCCTACATTGGGCTCCCTGCTCGGCTGGGAGCCTGCTTCTCCCTCTCCATGTCCCCCCACCCCCCGCACTGCTCCCCATTCATGCACACGTGCTCGCGCGCCCTCTCCCTCTCTAATAAATAAATAAATAAAATCTTAAAAAAAAAAAAAGAAACCAACCACGCAAGCTAGAAAGCAGTGGGAGGGAGTATTCAAAGGGTGAAGGGAAGGGGTGTCAACAAAGAAGTCTTTATCAGGCAACACTATCCTTAAAAGATGAAGGAAAAATTAAGACATTCACAGATTTAAAAAACAAACAAACAAAAAAGCAAACAAAAACCAACAAAACCCTGAGAGAATTCATCCCTAATAGGCCTATCTTTTCTTACACAAATCCTGCAAGAAACCAGAGAGAGTTCTTCAGGTTGAAATGAAAGAATACTAGATAGTAACTTGAATCCACGTGAAGAAATAGAGAGTGCCTGTAAAGATAAATATAAAAGACTGTGTAAGTGTACCTTTTGTCGACTCTCTTTCTCTCCTATTTAATTTATAACAACTGCACCAGAAAGGAGCAGAGAACAGAAGTTATCATATAAAAGCCAATTCCGGGTACACATTAAAATTAAGTCGTATTGACCTGAAATAGATTGTAATCCCTGGGTGGCTCAATCGGTTAAGCGCCCGACTCTTGATTTCGGCTCACATCATGATCTCAGGGTCATGGGATCAAGCCCCACTTGGGCTCCACACTCAGCAGGGATTCTGCTTGAGATTCTATCTCCCCCTCCGCCCATCCCTGGCATGCTCTCTCTCTCTCTCACTTGAAAAAAAATCTTAAATAATAATAAAATAAAAAATAAAATACTACACTAGAAAATTTCTATTTAACATAGAAAGAAAAAAAAGAACAAAAAATTTCAAAACTTACTACAAAGATACAACAATCAAAACAGCACTGTGGTACTGGCATAAGAATGGACATACAGATCAATGGAACAGAATTTAAAATTCAGTAATAAACCCATACATTTACAGTCAACTGATTTTAAACAAGGGTGGCAAGGCAATTCAATGAGGGAAAGAACAGTCTTTTCAATAAATGGGTCTATGACAAATGGATAGACACACGCAAAAGAATGAAGTTAGACAACTCCTTCATACCTTCCAAAAATTAACTCAAAATGGATCAAAAATCTGTATGTAAGACCTAAAACAGAAGAAAACAAAAATGTAAATATCCATGTCCCTGGATTAGGTAATGGTTTCTTAGATATGCACAAGCAACCAAAAATAAATGAATAAATAAATTCTAGACCCTATCAAAACTAAAGATTCTTGTGCTTCAAAAAACACCATCTCTTAAGAGAGTAAAAAGAGGGGCGCCTGGGTGGCTCAGTCGGTGAAGTGTCTGCCTTCAGATCAGGTCCTGATCTCAGGGTCCTGGGATCGAGCCCCGCATCACCCCACTTCAGGCTCCCTGCTCAGCAGGGAGTCTGCTTCTCCCTCTGCCTCTGCCCCCGCCCCCTACTCGTGCATGCTCTCCCCCACTCTCTAATAAATAAATAAGTAAATAAATAAAATCCTTAAAAAAAATTAAGTAAAAAGACATCTCATGGAAAGGGAGAAAATACTTGCAAATTATCTGAAAAGGGTACAATATTTACACTTAGAACTCTTACAATTCAACAATGAAAAGACAAACCAATTTTTAAAAAGTCAAAGGACTTGAATAAACCAATTTTTTTTTTTAAAGATTTATTTATGGGGCACCTGGGTGGCTCAGTCGGTGAAGCAGCTGCATTTGGCTCAGGTCATGATCCTGGAGTCCCAGGATCGAGTCCCACATCCGGCTTCCTGCTCAGCAGAGCCTGCTTCTCCCTCTGCCCCTCACCCCACCTGTCCACTCTCTCTCTCTCTCAAATAAATAAAATATTTTTAAAAATAATGAATATAAATAAAGAGATCTGTTTTAGAGAAAGAGTGCAAGAAAGTAGGCTTGTGTGAGTGAGGGGGTACAGCGAGGGAGAAAGAATCTCAAGCAAACTCCCCACTGAGTGTAGAGCCCGACCCAGGGCTTGATCCCACAATTCTGAGATCACGACCTGAGTCGAAACCATGAGTGAGACATTTAACTAAGCCACGCAGGAGCCCCCAAAATAAAATTCATTAAAGGGCACTGTTTTATTGTCTATAATAGCAGAAGACTGGAAACAACCTCAGTGCCAATTACCAGGGGACTTGTTTAATAACCAGCGTGCTGCCGGAAGGGACAAAGGCAGACGGGAGCCTTGGGTGTGAGGGGCCGTGGGCTCAGGGCACCTGCACGTTCAGGGTTCTGGCAGCCTGAGCAGGCACACTGGAGGCACAGGGGACATGGCAGCCAGCGCCAGAGACCAGAGCCGTCCTGGCATGGCCAACAGTGGGAATGGGTGCGGGAACATGTCCTTGTGCTAAGGGCGGGCGGCGGGGGGGGGGAGGGGAGGGAGGTGGTGGTATGTGACAGTACAGGCTCGTAGTCTGTCCCAGCAGCTCATACGTGACGCTGGGGGCGGGGCAGGGGCTGGGAGAGGACAAGAGGACAGAGGCAGGAGACACACTTCCTGCCATCGGTGTTTACACTCCTGAAGAGACAAACATCCTGAGCGTTCGAACACTGTACGAAGCGAACATGGAGCCGACGAGCCTTCTCTGTTACTGAAGTTGACTCTCTAAAGCTCCTTCCGACATTCGTTCTAAACGCCTTCTAAGAAGGGAACTCCACGGTACGGAGCTTTCAGACAAACTCCTATCAGTTGCATCGAGCTCGGGGGCAAAGCACTGCTGTACAAGACACGCTCGGAAGCCTTGGTGCTGTTCTGGAAGGTTCCCATGGTGGAGACACAGACGAGGTGAGGCATGGCCGTGAGCCCACCAGCCAGCAGGACTCCCTCCGTTAGCAAAGAACCCCCCCAACTCCAGCAGGAAGCAGCACAGCACGGAGGCAGAAACGTGCCTGTCGCTCAGCGTACCCAGCCGAGCCTCTGCAGCAACACCATGACTCCCTCCACCGGAGAGGCAGCCAGCTCACCGGCCCGCCCGGTCCTGTCTCTGCTCCGCCACCGCCCTACCACACGGTCTGCGGCCTCGGCACCTGCGGAACCACCGGCTGAAACTCCGAATCGCCGGAGGTCGATGTCCCAGCATGGAAGTGCTACGGTTCAGTGAAATGCCAGGCCCCTGAGCAGCCCCGGCGGACGCGCCAACACCTCTGTCGTGAGCGCGCCGCCCCTTCTGCCTGCTCGGCGCCGGCACTGAGGACAGGAAGGGGAACCTGGCTGCTGTCCTCCCTCGGCAGCATGCACGGAGCAAAGAGCTACCCACGTTTCCCTCACACACGAGACCAAAGCTGCGAGTTCGTCTGTGGAGTCGCCCGCAAAATGATACACCGCAAAAAGGCTGCGTGAAGCATGACGCACACGCTCTCTTTTCGGTCCTCCGCGACACCCAAGGGGCAAGTTCGCCTCTGCAAAAATCAGCTCGGAGAGGCGATGCTCGGCTGCCGGAGAAGCGGGGGGCGCGGGGGGGGGGGGGTTCAGCCCGCAGCCCCGCCCACAGCCGCCCCTCCCCCGCCACCCCCGCCGCGCGCGCACACACCCACAACTGTGACTCCATCAGCGAGCTGCCGCGACCACAGCCACCATCACGCTGACATCTGACAGGTGCCACAGAAAAACCCAAAAATAAACACCGCTGACAGGTAGCTGTGACAGGCACCTCAGGAAAGAGCTGGAAGGCAGCCAGTCCAGAAAGAACGAGGCAACTCTGAGGAAAAAACCCCCAGGCCAGCAAAAGCCAAGACACGGAAAAAAAAAAAAAAAACCATTCCCAAGTTTTAAGTGAGTCATGGCTAAAATGCTTAGATCAGGAAAAAAATGAGAGACCACAAAAGTTTTACGCGAAGGCTGCAGTGTGGGAATAACAGGGAACGTGGAAGTTGCTAAGAGACTAAATCCTGAGAGTTCTCGTCGCAAGAAACAACTCCGTTACCATGTGAGGTGACAGGTGTTAACCACACTTCCCGCAGACGCAGGGATCAAATCGCCAGGCTGTGCACCTGCAACCAGGACGTCACTGTACCTCAGCTAAGAAGACCGAACAACACAGCAACCTGGACAAAAGATGCCAGGGAAGGAGAAGGCGGCTTCTGTCACGCCGGAGGGGAGGCCCGGCGGGCAGTGACACTGTCAGCACATGTCAGCAGAACGCACTCCCGCAGAACGCGGTCCCTCTGGCGCGGTGTCGCCCACACCCCTGCGTGCGGGGAGTGCTGGCTCCGGAGCACACCAGCCCGGGGAGACCCTGAACAAGTCACTCCCCACCGCTGCCTCCAGTGTGCGCCACAGGTGCCAGGGTAGGGAGGAAGGGCGCCGAGCAAACCGACCACCCGCTGATCCGCCGCACGGCACCCACAGCCCCCTGGAGCGGCCATCCCGGAGCCACCGGTCACTGCCTGAGCCCCACGGACATCAGCCCCAGAGCAGCAATCTTGTCCGAGTCTTGGGGACCATCATGTGCCCAGTAAATGTCTCATGTGGGAACAAGCAAAATCCAGGGCCACCCTTGGTGAAAGCAAGGACAGATCATCCCAGAGGTCAGGACACCCGCATTTGAGAGAAGTGTGGCTCTGACCCCCAGGTACGATGGCGACGTGATGAAGGGCAGCAGGACCCCCACGACACAGTGCTTGTGGCAGAGCAGAGTCAGGAGACACACTGCCGTCACCAGCATGTTTGCCTCCCAGGTGGAAAGGACAGGGGAGAGGTCAGGTCACCTGGCTCTCCAGAGTCAAAGAGAAAAATCACTAGTTTTGGGCTGGGTCTGACACAAGTCCTTTTGGAAAAAGCTCCAGAACTTCACGGACAAGTTACAAGACGGACAGTAGATAAGCAAAGTCTGCAGCCAACACTTTTCATAATTCCTTCACCTAAGCACAAAGCAATCCCACCAAAAAACGAGCCCTAAATCAACACCTGCCCCATAAGACCCCAGAAGATGCCAGGCAAAGCACTCCCCGGGGAAGATCAGCCTGCATGAGCCGGCCATGACCTACCAGCACCAGAGAGGATGTGGTCACCGGAGCCAGACCCCGTGGGGATGACTCCCAGTCACCGGGTCTTGCCTTGGATCCTCGTCTACCTGACCAGGGGTCACTGACCCTGGTGAGATCTCCCCAGACAGAGTGGGAACAGGGGTGAAGGGGGAAATGAGTGGACAGCGCCATGACAGCCAGCCACATCCACACAGAGCCATGAAGGCTGTGCGGCAGAATGGTCCACTTTCATCGGACGCTGGCAGGAGTCATACACCTGTACACACAAGGCAGGCTTGCTCAGGTAGAGCCTGGGCAGTCTGGGGTCAGCACCTCGAGACGGGAGTAGGGGTGGAGGGCCTGGAGGGGCTCACTCACCGCCCACCCTGGCTCACACATATCCAGACCAGCAGAGCCGGAGCCACTTCACACGGTGGTTGTTTCCAGAAAATGTATATGCAACTCACGGACGAGTTCTGTTTTACACGCTCTGGGACCTTCTCTTGGAAAGAACCCAGCAGTGCTGCTCTTTGACAACTGGGAAAGCAACTTGAGCTTCGGAGGCTGACACCCCGGCGCCAACCACGGCCTCATCCAGCCATCGCCACCCAGACACACTCCGAGCACACTCAGTGTTCAGGCATGGCAAGAGTGGGACACGGTGGGCTCCCTGTCAACTTGGGAGGCTGAGCGACCCCTTGGCCTCACTTTCCTGCCTACAGAACATGGAAGGGGCTGCTTGCTCTGCAGGCTGCAGGCTCTTGTGAAGACTGATGTGAGGACGTGGTTTATCCACCAAGGATCAGAATTCTTTACATTGAGGAGATTATAATAACGTAATGTCCCGTTTCACAAACCACATGGGGCTTTTCCCTTCAAAGTAAAGCCTACCTACTTACAACAAGTAAACATGTTTCTCCCACTAAAAGATCAAATTTCTACTCACGCTCACGGAGGTGGAGAGACCAACTCGAGCTGTGAGCGCCACTGCTCCCACGTGACGTGGCCCCTACGCCATGGAGGAGCCCCAAAGAGCACAGGACTGGAAGTCCACGTGCCACTGCAGAGCCTAGGGGTCCCTGCCCAGGACACCACCTTCTCCATCTGTGAAACGGGCATAACGACCACCCTGCCTGCTTTGTGGCACTTTCAGTGACCCATGGGACAACAGTGGAACTGCACCATTGGCCACCAGGTAAGCCTGAGCAGCATGGCCAGGCTGGCAGGGCACATCCGGAAGATAAGCCGGGCTGGCTCCGGCACAATGCACCCCCGAAACCTGTGCCCAAAGACAGAAGCCGAGCAGAGAAGCTGGAGGAGCCCCATGGTTACCTGCCTGCCCTTCACCACGTGCTTGGGCACCGGCACCTTGAGCTCCAGGTCGGTGTAGTCCTGCGACCAGGTGTAGTTCTCACGCACGGCACCGTTGTAGCTGTCGGGGTTTCTCTGGAACTGCTCCTGCCTCCTGGGGAAGAGCAACAGGTGAGATGCACCCGGGCCCACCGCATGCCCGGATCCCCCCCCCGCCGTACACGAGCGGCCCTCACCATATGCCCGGAGCCCCATAGCACTCCCAGACCCCCACCGCACGCCGGGGCGTTGACCACATACCCACGCCCACCCATCTACAGCTCCTGAGAAGCTGAGTCTCACATTTCCTGACCCTCCTACTCAGGCCTCCCAGGAAACCACGGGGACAAAGGGACAATGCAGAGAAGCCCCTGAGGGCAGCACCCGCGGGTTGGGGACAGCATACACAGCCACGCTCCACGGCACAGCCGGGCTTCCCAAAGCTCACGGACCAAGCCCGTCGCTCAACCAAAGGGCCACGGTAAGAAAGTCCCGGGCTCTTGCTTTCTCACCACCTGCTCGGCAGGGCCTATCTTCACAAAACAGCAGAAACACCTCAACCCGCGTCTGCTCGGCCTCCACGCTAACCCACCACAGCCTCGGCTTTCTCCTGGTGAAGCGCGCACAGCGAGGGCAATACACCAAAACCACAGGCTGCCTGGAAAACCCACCAGCCAGCCCCCTGTACCGGCAGGGCCCCCAGCACAGATGCACACAGGCCTGGCCAAGCAGCGGACGGTACAAATCAACTGCAATAAAACATGTGCTTTTAAACTGAACGGCACTAATAATAGCAAAAATAGCATCGTAAAAATAAGTTTGGACTCACAAGCGCACTATGGTGGGTTTTACACCTAAATGACAGACAGAAGCCCAGTCGTGGAGGAGGACATCCCCATGACAGGGGCACCTCGGCCACCTTCTCCAGCCCTTCGGGAGCCCAGCGGACACACCCGTGGGGAGACACAGCACCGTGCCGGTCTTCATCTGTGCACGTGAATACAAGTGGAAAAGGCTCAGAGCACATGCACCCCATCAGGCCCTCACCTCTGCCAGGTGGTGGTTCACGGGGATGCGCTTTTTATGGCTAAAGCTTCAGGACGAGAATGTGTTTAGCTCCTGTGGGTATGTCTCATGCACCTTACACGTGAGGCTGGGCATCCATCACGGCCCACCCCTCAGGGCTGGTAACTGGCTGTTGTTAGGGGCTGAAGTGCGACCCCAAAATTCTATGTTGTCCTAACTGCCGGGACCTCAGAATGTGCCTTGCTTCAAAGTTAAAATGAGGTCATCGGGGGCCCTGATCCAATCTGTGTCCTTTGCAAGGGGAGACCAGCACACGAAGATGTGCGCAGAGGGATGACAGAGTGAACACAGCCACGTGGCTGTGGGCCACGGGGGTGAGGGCTGTCCCCCACCTCTGCAGAAGCTGGAAGAGGCCAGGAGGACCCTCCCCAGAGTCTGGAAGGGAGCTCGGGAGGGAGCCCCAGAGAGCAGGCAGGAAAGGTCATGGCCAGGCACGCTGGACACGGAGGCCATGACATACACACACACACACACACACACACACACACACACACACACACACACACATGCACGCACAGGCTGCCCAGCACCGGGAGCAAAGCGTCTGGTGTACGGCTCCGAGTGCGGCCCAGGCCGTTCCCTAAACAGGAACACACACGTGTGTCCCTACCCACGGATACGCCTGCTAAGTCTCTGTGGGGTCTCTGGGTGGTAGAACAATGAGCAGTTTGCCTTTCTTCTCCGTACCTTTACGCATCACCCAAGTTCCTCAAAACAAAGACGTGATCAAGGGAAAAACAGCTCTTTTTAAGACAGAGCGGCCCCACAACTGGGCAGCTCTCCCGTGACCACACCAGCCTGCTCGCATCTCCACACTTAAAAAGGGGTCCGGGGACACAGCACCCGCAGCCCCGACCCGCTCTAGCACCCGCTGCAGCTTGAGAGCTCACGTCAGATGGACGCGCTCAAATGTGCAGAGAACAGGTCCGGCAAACCCAACCCGGATGGAGCCGGAAGACTTGTCCTCACTGCGCGGTCCTCCCACACGGCCTTCTGAATTGTGTGTAGCAGCTATCCAAAATCATCGACGTTACGGAAACACGTACATAAGAGCCACACAAAATAAAGGCCAACATGGCCTCGCACTTGGCAGAAATCCGGAAAGAACCTCGGGACCTCTCACAGTGGAGGGGTGGCTACGTCCCACACCCAGCGCGGAGCCCTCATCGGCTGGGGTCCACACGACCCCTCAACGCCACCAGAGACGCCACAGGGCCACGCCTGCTCAAAGGGCCACCTGCACCCATGGGGTCATGCCGAAGGAGCTGTCCCAGAACTGGGCGCTCACAGAGGGGCTCTGGCCGCGCAGCACCCCAGGGCGGGCAGCTAGGCGGGCACCGGGCCGGCTCACCCCGAGCGGACCTGCACCTCCTCCCCACGGAGCCAGGCACACTGTGGGGTGCTTTTTATAACACTTGGAATCCACATTCTCTTTAAATAAAGTTGATTATTTCCAGCCAACAATGTGTAAAAATAAGCCTCCTGTCATGTGCAGGTGCTCTGGGCCCCCCTCGCCTTGTCATCCCCCAACGGGCCTGTAGCCACACCCCTGCAGCTGCCAGCGAGTACACTGGGGGTGGGGGGAGGGGAGGGGAGGAGCATGAGTCAGCAGCCAGGGTGCAGACAGCAGGCAGGCCTCCCTGCAGCGCCTACGTCCGGAGCCCATCAGCCCCGTGACAGGGTTCTGCGTGTTAAAGGAGAAGTCAGGCCAGGCTCCTGTGCCTCGCGCTGCAGGCGGCCACCGCCAGCGCCACCTGCACAGATGGGAGCTCTGCTCAGCCCCTGCCCCCCTCCACGCCCCTGTGCATGGCAGTAACCCAAGGGCCTCCTTCCTCCCCAAGTTCAGAACAGCAGTGGCCAGGATGAGAAGTGGTGGTTTACGTAAAGGGGCCCCAGACCCAACATAAAAGCATTTGTGCAGGAGGCTCGACTGTGCATGGGAAATGGGGACCGGTGTATAACTGGGAGCACAGGGGCCGCCCTCAGGCCCCTCCCCAGGTTCTGGGAGTGGGGGTGGCTCCCCCGAGTGCACCCAGTGGAAGGGACCAGGGCCTGAGCGTGTGCACGTGCACACACGTGTGGGGAGTGTGGGGAGCGTGTACGTGCCACACGCTATTTAACAAGCAGTTAAATCTTTTCCTTCCCTGGGTATCTCCATCTCTCCCACTAACCTCCTGCTCACTGGTACCACCACATCTAGCCCCAACAGGAGCCACAGCAGACGTGAACACAGGGATTCTTCTCTGGGTTTCTGCATTTCGCAAGCTGGAAGAGGTGAGCCCACCCCTGGAGGCGAATGCCGTGCTTCAGGAGCCTCACGCCGACCATGCCTTCCTGGAAGCGGGTCCACAGGCCCCGTCTCGGCACCGAGACATGACTGCCACGCTCACCGTGCAGCTTGGAAAGGAAGGGTTGGACTGCACAGCGCGTGCACAGTGACCCACCCAGGGGGCTCCGCCCCAGGCAGGCCCACCATGCTGACAGCCTCCCCTCCCAGCAGCAACCGCGGCCCTCCTGCTTCCCCTGCACTTACAGGTTCCTTTCTATGGCCACCTCTTCCCAGCTCCTGGAGCAGCAGGAGCCCACGGTATCAGGTACCCTGCTCCAGGCTCAGCTCCCTTCACAGCAGCTCCATGTGGTCCAGGCGCCTACCTGACATCCACTGTCCCCTCCTGCCTGTGGTCACTGTCACCCTCATACTCGGTAGCCATCCTCTTCAGTACATTCCCATCTGGAAAGACAGTCTGGCTCAGGACACAGGCTTGTCAGTGCACTTTTGTGAGGAAGGGAGGCTTCCTGGCCCTCTGGGGCACTTGGAGAGACAAGCTGCATAGTCTGAGAAATCTGTACTTTACCCTTCCCCTTCTTTAAAATCTAGCTTCAATAATCTTCTCTCCACTTAGCATAACCAGTCCGGCATCTACCACCAGTCAGTCTCCCCAGACGAAAACAGCCCACGTCACACAGGGACCAGAGCCTGAGCAAGGACACCATTCAAGATGAGGAGGTCCCAAGAGAAGAACACCCACCCCCCAAGGGGCTCCTGCTGGCCAAAGATGAGACAATTTGAACATCAAAAAAGAACTATGTCAGGGCATCTGGGAGACTCGATCAGTTGGGCATCCAACTCTTGATTTCAGCTCAGGTCATGATCTCAGGGTTGTGAGATTAAGCCCCACATCGGGCTCCATGCTGGATATGAAGCGTGCTTAGGGTTCTCTTCCCCCCCAAAAAAAAACCAACATCCACAAAACACTGAAACATGGGATGTATTCAAAGGTCTGCAAGCTCGTGAAATAAAAGCCCATCAGTCCCCTTGCTGACCAGAGTACAACCCCACCTGAAAATTAATATAACGGTTCTGCAGGCACCAGAATCTCAGAAAGCCAGTCCCTCTATCAGGACTCCAGAGATAACTGAAGAGTGCAGACCAGCAGGAGAAAATCACCACTTTGTCCCCTGCACTGGAAACCTGCTTCTGGGCAGCAGTGCTCGGGGGCTGCTGGCTGAAGGGATGGCAGTGGCGGGACGGTCTGCCCACAGAAGGGTCCAGAACACCAATGTCGACAATGCCAGACACCAGCCGCTTCCCGCGATGTCTCCACCTTTGTGACAGTCCCCAACACAGGGCTTAAAACCCACTGCATCCGCCAGGGTACGGGGGCAGGAGCAGAGAACACGGTCACCAAAACGATGAACACACTGGCAGCCCAGTCCAGTACGTGGGAAAGTCTAACAGACAAAGTTCCAGGTTTCTTTACAAATAAACAGCAAGAGATTAAAGAGGAAAGGGGAAGTATTCCAAATCAGGAGGGTTAGAAGACACAGCAACCAAACGCCACACTGGGGCCTGCGGGAATACTAGTCTGAAAACACCAGCTGTGAGAAGGCACTTTGAGACGAGCGGGAAGAAGCGGACACAGCCTGGGGATTAGGTGATGTAAAAAATTCATGACAATTACATTAAGCTTCGGTCCTATTTTTACTCAAGTACGGGTGAAATTTCATGATTTCCGGATTTGTCCTGTCAAAACCAAAACAAAGTCTGGGGTAGGGAAAGACGAACAGGGATCGAGAATGCCAGGTGAGGAAGCAGAGGGAAGCTTCGTGGGCACTGATGGTGTGGTTCTCTCCTTGCGTGGAATTGTGAAAATCTGGGGGGTCTGTCCCGGCTGTGCACCCGGCGGGGGACCGCTGGCCCAGGCTGTGAGGGGAAGCATCCCACCGAGAAACATCGCCTGCAGATTTCCAAGGCCACCCCACGACCCAGCCCCTGCAGTGTGCCCACGTGGGGTCCTGCCGACACCTGGGGCCCCTGCCCACCGAGCGCACGGGACAGAATGTCTCAGTGTGACTCGCACTCACGTTCCCATGTGTGTCCACGCTTACTGGCCACATCTGCTCACTTCTGTGATGCTCCTGCCACGGCTTCTGTTGGTGCTTTCCTGGTTTGCACGGCTCTATAATCGTGGGAGAACTCTGTCGGCTTCACAGTTCAACACCTTCTCCTGGTGTGTAAGTGGTCCTCATACTTTCCTCACGATGTCTGTTTAACACAAGCCCCATCTCTGGAATCGAACAGCTCCTGGGGCCCTCCCTCGCCAGGGGCCCTCCGTGGCCTACCTGGGACCCCTCCTGGGCTTTGATAACTACGCCCCACAGTCATCAGCCTGTGTCCAACCTTGCTCTCGTGTGTTCCTGCTTTGGCCCTGACCAGTCGTACCAGAAGCCCGTGTGAAGAGAAAGAGCATGAGGCTGGGGTGCCCAGAAGGACTGGAGGGGACAGGACTGGCCCAGCACCTCCGGGGACTTCCAGGGCACCCACGCCTGCGGCCAGGAGACTCTGCCCACCACTGCCAGGACTTAATACAAAATTCTTGTAACAAGTATATTTTGATAATCTACTTTTAACATTTTAATTTTGTAACACAATTAAAAATACCAGATGATTCTTTACCTAAAAGAAATGAGGCAAGGTACGTGAAGTCCTCCTAATACGCCCATGAATGATCTGACAGGTTTTAATGCAAATTCCGGGACTACCCGTGACAATCTGGACAGGTGGTCGGCAACATGAACAGCATCGGTATTTACCGCACGCTGCTCTCATTCACTGAAAGGGGAAGCTTGTTATAGGGAGACTTTTTCTTAAATCACGTTAATTACCTGAACAAAGGAAAGAGCACTCCAAGTATTTTACAAGCATGGGACTGTAAAATAGACATCTTCCAACAAAAATGAGACAACCGACGCCACAAACGTGCAAGTGAGGAACACTGAACTTACTCCTCAGTGTTCTTCCCCTTGTCATCCAAGGTCAAACGAGTCACCACCAGCTTTACTACGGCAATTCTCAACAGACTGCCCAACGGAAAGACAATGACACTCGAGAAAACACCACTGGGACTCCCGCACCCACCTGCCAGACGGACGTGGCCGGCAACACAGCCCCAGGTCCAAATGTGCACACCACACGCAGAGAAGCCACGGTGGCAGGAGGCCTGGTCAGGGTGACACAGAAACCAGAGAGCCCCAGTATGAGACCCGGCGAGGCCCCAAACCCGCCAGGATGCTGGCGGGGCGCCTCAGCTCCGTCCCCAGCCTCCCCCCGCCTTCCGGACAGCAGCGTCCCCAGAGCCGTCCACTCTCCCATGGATGTACACTCACCCCAGTTGATAGCCAGTCCCCAAACTGCTCCTCAGACTGGGAGCCCTGCAGCGCCCACCCCTCCCGCCCAGCCCCAGGCAGGACCACAGCCCACACTCTCACGCTGGAAGACCTCTGAGAGGCTGACCCCAAGGCAAGCCACCATCAGCTGTGTCAGGCCAGCAGGGCACGCGGTGGTTTCTGGAGCTGCCGTGTGCAAAAGCACGAGGTGCACACGCACGCACACGGAAGGACACAGCATGGGCACCCACCCAAGAGCTAGCTTCAGGCGGGCCAAGGTTTGAGAACCAGAAAGTACCACGTTGGAAGAGCCAGAGCAGGTGTCACTTTAAGGAAAGGTAAAGCAGAAAAAGCTGGGAAAAAGGACGCTTGAGAGGCTGGGAAAGCGTGGCTCTGTCCTGGCGACAGAAGCACCTGGTGACACTCGTCATGGCACACTGGGGGCACGTGGGTGCCCAGCCCAAGAGGAAAGGCGCAGGCTGCCCTGCACTGGCGAGGGCTGCCGCGAGGGGAAGGGAGGCCCAAGCAGGAGGAGCGTGAGCACAGCAGGGCGGGAGGGGAGATGTGAGAACCAGGGGACGAGGCCAGGGCACGGGGTTCTCGGGGTCGTGGCAAGGCTGCCACCAACAGGTCTGAGACACACCAGAGAGACAGACCTTGGCACAGAAGCCCGACACCTCGTGTCATTCCACTGTTACTACGGTCCATCTCGCTGCCCACGTGCTGCGACTCTCCGTGGTTTAGGTCTGCGGCAGCCCTGCATCCAGCTAGCTGTCCCGCACACCTGACACCAAGCACACCTGCCCAACGTGTGGGAGGGTCAGTCCTCCTTGCTGTGTGCGCGCTACGACTCGGAGCGCGTGTGTCCCCGTCGCACGACACACGTTCCCCCATCTTTCCCGCCCGGCCCTCACCACACCCCAGCCCACGCGCGCTCACCAGCTGTGTCCAAACAGTTTTCGGGCCCTGGGGCCAGCACCCCCACCCGCGCAGGGTCAGCAGCCGAATCCTCCGAAGATGGATGGATTCTACCAACAGCCCTGAGGAGGGCTCTGAACAGACAGGGGACCTCAGCACAGCAGGCCCGGGGGTCCGGGGAGCCGAGCACTTGGCATGAAGAGGGCGTCCACGTCGATCCAACCCCCCCCCCGCCCCTCAGGAAGCCTCCGTGCTCTTCAAGCAGCATGTCACCTGGTCCCCTCATCTCCACAAGCACCGGAACCTGGAATGACCGACTGGTTCTCCTTCTGCACCCCTGGGGACACACCTCCTTCACCTCTGGGAGCAGATGAGGGGCACACACACACACCTGTCATCGCCGTTCTGTAAAGCACAGGAGAAACTACAAGGTTTCTATTAAACGAACGTTTTCTCCAGGATCAGCACAAGCACAAGTTAACCACCACCGTATTTAGTGGTAGAGGAACCTCCTTCATACACAATCCCACAAAGATGAAAAAGAGTCCATTATCCTGAAAGAAGTTATACCCTGTTTTTAAATTTGCCTGGATTTGATCTCGTCCTGCAAACAAAACACGTGTTCTCGACACATAAACATTAGAAACAAATATAGAAACAAGACCCACTCAAGAGTAGGAAAAAGGTTGGCTTTAAAATTAAAAAGAAATTAAGTCAGGAATTCTTAGTTCAAATTCCGCTATCACGAAGTTAAAACAAAGTTAAGTTTTAAAAACTCTTTTCTAAATTGAAAAACAGACTAAAAAGCAACCTATTTATATCACAGAACCCCCAAAGGCGCTGAATCAGGACACAAGCCCCCTCAAGAAGAGAAAGGTGGGCTAAGTATGGGGACAGGGTGAGGAACATGTCCAGGAAGAGGGGGGCCCGTCCCCACTCCACAACACCGAGGGCACTGGAGGCAGAGACGCACCTGCGCGCGTCCACCCTCTCACAGCAAGACGACACTGAGCCCTGAAACGAGAACAGCGTATTATTTAAAGAACAGCGGCAACAATCCCTCTCAGAAAACAAAGAGCTTGTGGAAATGAGCAATGACAGCAAAGAAAAAGCCAACTCAACACGAGGACCAGCAGATATAGCTGCGGAAAGGTGCACGAATTTCCCAGGAAAAAAAACAAAAACAGAAAGAGAGAATGTAGAAGGAAGAAGCTGGGATGCTGGAACCAGGAGATGCAGAATAAAGAAAACAGGAGAGGCGAGAACCAGAAAGAACGTAAGGAACGTAAAGAGACGCAGGACGGGCGTGTTATCTGCAGCCGCACCTACGCATTCTGGGGACCCCAGGAAGGGAACACAGCCCGCCCACAGCAAGAGTCACCTCCTGAGAGGTCACCACCACCGTGATATGCCACAGATCCAAACTGTCCACTGGGCACAGGCATCCTGCGCAGTTCCCGGGCTTTACTCTGTTCACCACTGGAGTCCCACTCGGTTGTGGGCAAACCGCTTGCTCATGAAACGGAAAGCCCCTTATCCCAAAACGCCCCGAGTCCTGGGAAATCAGGGAGGCTGTGAGGTCCCAACAACTCCTGTCAGCGTCACTTCCTCTGGAAGGCAGTCGAGGACGTTCCCAACAGGAACAGGAGAAGGGCAAGGGCCCTAGATCCCATCGCGCTTAATAGTGAATCTGAGCCCTGTCCCCATGACTGGGGACCAGACAAGGTGCCGGCTCTCTGCGCTTCTACTCAGAGTTGTGCCGGAGGCACCAGGCAGGGCAACTAGGCAAGAAAATAAACAAGTAAAAGGCACTGAGATTGGAAGGAAGAAGTAAGACTCTTATTTGCAGACGATATGACCTTGTATAAATACATAAAATCCTTAAGAATCTACTAAATATTTAATTAGAGTTAAGTGAGTTAAGCAAATTTGCAGCTTACAAAAACCAATATGCAAAAATCAACTGTATTTCTATATAGTAGCAATGAACGATCTGAGAAAGACGTTAAGAGAACGATTTCATTTACACCAGCATCAGAGAGGCAGGTGCCTCGTGGCTCAGTCCGTGCAGTGTGTGATCTTGATCTCAAGGCCCTGAGTTTGAGCCCCATGGTGGGTCTACAGATTACTTAAATAAGTAAAACTTAAAAAAAAAAGAATACTGAGAAACAAATATAATGTCAAAAAAAAAAAAACCACCCACAAAACTGAATTTTCAGAAATAACAAAATGTGGTGAAAAAACTAAAGAAGAGCAAATAAAACAGAAAGGCTCCTCAAGTTGATGGGCTAGAAGACTTAAATACTATTAAAAGGCAGCAACACTCCCCAGATTGGTCCACAGCCAGTGCAGTACCTACCAGTACCTACAACTGGCTTCTGTGCAGAAATGGACAAGCTGATCCTAAAACCTACGTGGAATGCAAGGACAGAACAGCTAAACAGGGGCACCTGGGTGGCTCAGTCGGTTACATGTCCAACTCTTGATTTCCGCTCAGGTCATGATCCCACATCGTGGGATTAAGCCCCACATCTGGCTCTGTGCTCAATGGGGAGTCTGCTTGAGAGTCTTTCCCTCTCCCTCTGCCTCTCCCTACGGTGCTTGCACTCACTCAAGAAAAAAAAAAACAGCCAAAACAATCTCGAAAAAGGAAGCTCAACTGGAAGACTCACACTTCCCCATCTCAAAGCTTACTAACAGCCACAGAAGTCAAGACAGTAAGGTACTGGTGTAAGGACAGGCATGGAGATTCAACAGAATAAAACTGAGGGTCCAAAAAGAAACTCTCAGATTCGTGGCAATCGCTTCTTAACAAGGAAACCAAGTCTATTCAACAAGGAGAGAACAGGCTTTCCAACAAACGGTGCTGGGACAACTGGATATCCATACGGACCATGACCTCAGACACACAGAAATGAACTCACAAGAATCGCAGAATGCAAGAGCTAAAATATATAAAACTCTAGGAAGAAAATACAAGAATAAATCATTGCGATCTTGGGCTAGGCAATGGTTTCTTAAATACAACACCACAAGCACATGCAACCAAAGAAAAACGAGATAAATCAGACCTCATCAAAATTAAAGATTTTTGTGCACCAAAGGACACTGTCAAGAAAGAGAAAAGGGAACCCCCAGAATGGGAGAAAATACTGGCAAATCATTTATCTGATAAAGGTCTCGCATCCAGAATACATAAAGAACTCTTCTAACAATAAAATGACAACCCAATTAAAAAAAGAGTGACAGTTCTGAACAGGTATTTCTCCAAAGAAGATGTACAAACAGTCAATAAGCACATGAAAAAAATATGCAACACTTTTAGTCACTGGGAAATGCCAATCTAAACCATTAAGATGGTTACAACCAAAAAGACAGACAATAACAAGCGTTGGCAAGGCTGCAGAGAAACTGGAACACCCACGAGGCGCTGGCGTGCAAGGGGGCAGCTGCTCTGGAAAAGTCTGGTGGCTCCTCAAAAGGCTAAACGCAGAGCTACCGTAGGACTCCACACTCCACTCCTAACTGTGTGCCCAAAACACAGACACGTGTACACAAAGACTCGCAGCAGCACCATTCCTCATACGGACGGCCCAAGTGTCCATCAACCAATGACTTATGAACAGAGTGGTGCATCCACACAATGATGTCTGACTCAGCACAAGGAACAAGGTCCTGATACTTCCTACAAATACAGATGAAACTGGAAAACGCTATGTTGAGTGAAAGAAGCCAGACACCCAGGCCACAGATGGCGTGATTCCAAGTATACAAAATGTCACAACTGGCAAACTATTGACACACAAAGTAGACTGGTGGTTCCCAAGGGCCGGAAAGTTAGGGGGGAAACGGAGAAGGAAGCTCTTTTGGGGTAATAATGACGTGCAGGAATGAGACAGCGGTGATGGCTGCGCAGCCTTGTAACTATTAGAAACACTTAGCTGTACCTGCTAAAGCGGACTTTTACAGCGCCTGGATTACGTGCCAATTTTAAAAAGCTGTCTATGTGTGCACACACGAGCCTGAAAAAGGTATGTGAGGAGATTCTCCATGCTGCAGAACATGAGCTACAGAATTAGGGAAATAATTTATTTTTACACATTATGTATTCATAACTCACCTGTTAAAGTGGCCAAGTATTTTCTAATGTTAAAATGCTCTAACAAAGAGCAAATGTAAGTTTTTAACTGGAAATTCAACAAGATACTAATAGTGATGAAACCCGAATAATTTTCTGTTTCTCAAATTTTCTAGACCTTGCTTTTATCACTTTTATAATTAATCAACGGCTTGCCTGTCACAAGCTGTAACACACAGTGGGAGAGATGCCATTCCTAAATGCAACACACACAATAAATATCTGGTTATCAACTGATCTCAGGACACAGGAAATCTGTATCTAATTCTCCAGGGTCACTTCCCATACCCAAATACAACAGGAGAAGAAAAGGAAGCCACAAACGATGTAATGATATACCAGCGTTCAACAGCACAGCTAATGAGAGAAAATCAGTAATATTCCGCAAGTTAATATGCAGTTTCACCGTGCCATCAACTAAAGACCCCAAGGGTAAAAAAGAGAAGTTAACCATGCCAAGTGGATGTTCATTTTAAAGGAATCAAATAACATTAAAAGAACAGTCTTGACGCCCTTCATAGACAAGAGAATAGTACGTCCACTCTATGGCGTGAAGGGAGACAGAACTTTCTAAAATCTACCAAAGGAAATCACCGAAGACAAGACACATGATAAAATCCCCACATAATTCAGGGGATCAACTGGAACAAGGAAAGCGGTGCACAAGAAGGCACGTGAATTTTATTTATAAGCCCGAGAGAAGGGCAGTGGCCAGAATCCCGGCGCTGGAGCAACAGACAGAAGCAAACACCACGGGCAAATCACGGTGTCGAAAACCTCATCTCTCTTCTCACTACAGTGGCACAAATGAAGCGTCAGGTAGCGTCATGCAGGTCTCAGTACCATCGAAAGCCCGCTCGTCGTCCCCGGTGGCGACTCTCCCAGGACAGGTGGGCAGGAAGTCCCCCCCCCGCCCCCACCGGCTATCTGCGGAGCACACCACCCTCAACCACAAGCCCTTTCCAACAAGCAGCAGAATACGTAGTATCGCCACCACCAAAGCTAGAGTAACCAAGAAAATAAACCACAAGAGAAAAAAACAGCTTTCAGCCCTGATGCTGGTGACACTTGTCCTCTCCCAGAAGGACATTAGAGAACCAGCCACCTCAAATGAGTAGAGAAAAGTAGGAGTGCGGCATGAAAATAAAGGACAGAAGGACCCGATGCTTCAACTCTGTAGGGAAAAGAAAGATCTAGAGTTTAAGTGTCGGGTGCAGAGGAAACTCCGATTTACACTGCATTTACACACAGCACAATACACTGCCCCATGACCCAACCGTGACACCAGCCCTTCCACAAGCCCCGCAGGGAGCGGTTTCAGCTTTCCTCTATTAGAAGAACACTGTCTCTTCAAAGCTGCTTGAGCTGTGCCTTAACTCTTTCCCACCACCACACCCTCCAGGTGCCCACCGCCAACGCTTCTTCCAGACTCCAGCCCCCCAGTGAAGGCCCTCCTGCCTGCCGGCCCCCACATGACTCCCTGGGGCCTGCCCAACACGCCTTCTGCAGGAAGGAAGCATGTCGGTGTCCTGGGGGCTGGTGCAGCTGTCCGTGTTCTCACAGGGCGAGCCCCTCAAGCATCTCCCGCTGGCCCCCCAGTGCCTACGACAGAGGGAGAGAGAGAAGCCTGGGAGCCGAGCCCAGACAGATGGGACGTGGCAGCTCCTGGAGGCCATGAGGAAGCTGCCCACACCTGGGACAAACAGGTGATGACGGGGCTTCTACAGCAAACAGCCCAGTGCTCAGACCCGTCCGCTGAGCAGGTGGTCTCCCGGGGAGATGCCACAGCAACGTGGACCACGAACACGGACAGTGGGGGTGCAAAGGGAGAGCTCTCTCGTGGCCGAGCCAGGAGTCTCCACAGATACGTGTGCGTTCTCGGCATGCCCACTACAAGATTACCTGCAAATTAACACACACGCTGCCCCTGCACCATCATCCTGGAACAATCATGTCTCCAGGAAAATTCCTAAGAAAAATTCATCCAGATATGACCTTAACCCCGAAGCAGATCATTCCACCCTTGCAGAGATGAAAGTCCCAGCTGAGGGGCGGCTCTCAAAGGCAGGGGTGCTGCCCAGTGCGGGAGGCCTGGAGGGAGCAGGCGGTTCGGGGCCCCAGACACCGTCCTCTGCCCCTCACCTTCCCCACACCCTACCAGGCACCAGCAGGTGGGAGCCTGTGTACAGTGCATCTGAGCCTGGATCCAAGCTCTAGAGTGGACAGAAACTCTAACATTTTTTTTTTTTTAAAGATTTTATTTATTTCTGTGACAGAGAGACAGCCAGCGAGAGAAGGAACACAGCAGGGGGAGTAGGAGAGGAAGAAGCAGGCTCCCAGCGGAGGAGCCCGATGTGGGACTCGATCCCGGAACGCCGGGATCACGCCCTGAGTCAAAGGCAGCCGCTTAACGACTGTGCCACCCAGGCGCCCCGAAACTCTAACATTTTTTGCCTGGTCTTCTTACAGTGTGAATTTCCCAGGCACACAACTATGTATAAACGTGTTTGATTCTGAGCTCTACGGGAAGTTCACCACCTTTCTGAAAAGTCTCAGCACGTGCAGCGTCGCTTAGGTGACCACGTCCCCACCTCTAGGTAGTTAAAAGGCAGTGCCGCAAAATATTTCTCATATAAAGGGAGCGCCGGTCTGGCAGGGTTAAGAAGAGAGCTTATGTGGAAACCTAGTTTTCACATTTTAAATAAATGGACACTAAGCCGCTCTCCAGGAGAGCCACCTGTGGAAATCAACGTAAGGGTCTGAAGAGCGAAACAAGACATAAGGAAGGACACTGCCACCTGCCAGCCAGCCCGGGCACGCAAGAGCAGCACCCAGCACCGGAGACCGCAGAGGCTCAGTGAAGGCCAAGCCCCATTTGCACAGCTTCATGGAGCTCCAGGCTGAAGACCCTCAGATCGGCGAGCACAACTTTCCCCCGTACCTGGCAGAGAAGTGTGCTGGTCCACAAGCACACGGATCTGCCTGCTGCCCCAGCCCTGACCCAGACAGAGCTGCATGGGAGCCGGGCCTGTCCCCAGGGAGGTCCCATAGCGAGCAGACAGCTCTTGCCCTGACACCTACAACAATTCGAGTCCTCTTCCTAAACACAGCCGCTGTGTTTTTTAACAAATGCCACTGGGTCCACGGCGACAGTGGACTCACGCCTCACACTCACAGGCACAGCAAATGGATCAGAGGCGGAAATATAATAACAATGACACCACACAAGGTCATTTCCACAGAATTATAAAATAAAGCATACAAATGGGAAAACAGGCAAAACCCTTCATGACCTCATTGTAGGGAAATCTAACTCAAAATCCAGATGCAAAAGAAAATAAATAAAGACTGATACATTTTATAACAGATTTTAAATATTAAAAAAAACACCTTTGGTTGGAAGAAAAAGATGATCATAAGTAATGTCAAAGACAAATAAAAAAGACAAATAAATTGGGAAAAATACACTACAGATAAAGATCTAATTCCCCCGGTTTGTATAGAAAGTTCTAAAAGACTGAAGGACAAAATAAAGTCCCACAGAAAATGTGCAGAGGACATAAAGAGAGCATTCTCAGAAAAAGAGATACAGCATGCAAATACGATGTCACACATAATACAAGCAGCGAGCGCTAAACTGTCAGCGTGCCCCTCTTTTGGGCAAGCACGACTTCTAAAGCCTAGCGCACGCCCCCCGGCCCAGCTGTGGGGACAGGCTGTCACACGTCGTGAGGAGCCATCCACATGAGTTGGGGTGGCCTACCTAACAACAGGGAAAACGGGGGAGATAGGGGGAGGCCCTGGGGAAGCTTCCAGTTCTCTCTTATTTGGGAATATCTCGTTCTGGGTGGTGACTTAGGGCAACGTGCAGTTTGTAGAAATACATCAGGCTGTACTTGAAGCTACACCCACAGCAGAAGTGGGTGGCATGTCATCTTGGCTAAGGGGGCCCATCTTCCTGCACCCCCTTCCCGCGCAGTTCTGAGTCAGTCAGAAGACGCCCGAGGACAACGTGAGAGGCTCGACAGGGCCACAGCCTCGGCCATCAGGCGCAAAACAGACACGGGCTCAAGCCCATCACTCACAGGCCACGCAGGGCCCGGAGAAAAGGCAGAGCACAACCCCCACACACAAGGCAGTGTCTGCCGGGCTCATGCACGTGTCCTCGTGTGTGCACACATATGCACGGGGCGGCCTGTTTACACACTCAGGTGAATGAGCGGGGCCAAAGACTCCGAGCCCTTTCTCCCGCACGTGCGCGTACACACACACACACACACACAAACGCACGCGTGCACATCCAAACCGGGCTGCACAGAGCCCAGAGCACCGCTGGGAGATGGACGCCAGGGCTCCGCTCCCACAGCACGCGGCCCGCGCGGGTCCCCAGGCCGCCCCCCAAGGGCAGGAGAGCACAGCCATGGAAAGGGGGTGACCTTCACTGGCGCTCCTGGGAATCTGGAACACACGGCCGCAGCTCACCAAACCCCAGGGAAAGCCAGCTTCTTGGAGAGGCGGAGGCCACAGGACCCACGGCGGGCATGGTCACGTCCACGAAGGGACACTGGGGAGGGACACAGACTCAAATGCATCAGCCACTGGGTGCAAACCGTGCTCACTGAAATGGAAACAACACGGCTCAGAAAGTGAACTCAAGAAGAGCCATGACCCCTGGGGGTGCCAGAGCCAGGGGCAGGTCTGTGGCTCCACATGTATCTTCGTCACTGGTGTGGAGAATAATTAATGAAAAATCGCAACGAAATTCACACTCTAGATGCAATCAGGAGAATTTAGGACTTCTATCTTTTAGCCTCCTTCCGAAAGCAGTCCCTCAAAATGACAGCAGGCCTACTGGGAAAGAAAAGGCCCCATGGTCTAATTCACGCGGTGAATGGGCGTTATCACACGTGGCTCTACCCCGGCTGCTGAGCGACGGGCACCTCAGAGGCAAGGGTCACAGCAACGTGTGCCGCAGACAGCCCCAGAAGCGTACACCGGCCCTCACTCCTTCCTGCCCGTGCACCCGAGGTCGTTCAGAAAGAGGACCACTGCCACCCCTTGGCCCTCAGGCTGTGGAGACCCCAACAGTGCTGGCTGCTCCCCCGGCTCCCGCACCCACTCTCCTGGCACAGGCGTGGCCCACACCTGCCTTCCAGCTGCGCGGCTCCACCTCTGCCAGCAGGGCGTGTGTCCGCCACAGCAGCTGACTCGCATTGTCTACACGGGAAAGTTGGTTCTAACTCGAAGTTTCTGCAGGACAGAAGGGCCCAGATGCAATGGGGGCCCAGCCGGGCATGACTCGGCAACCACAGGGCACACAATGGTCATTCCCAGTGTCAGGGGACATTCTTTTTTTAAAGATGTTATTTATTTTAGAGAGAGCCTCTATGTGCATGTGAGCATGGGGGGGGCAGAGGGAAAAGTGGAATCTCAAGCAGACTCCCTGCTGAGCAGGGAGCCCGACATGGGGCTCCATCCCATGACCCAGAGATCACAACCTGAGCCATAACCAAGAGCTGGACTGAGCCGCCACGCGGCCCTCAGGGGACACTCTTAATCCTTTCATCTTGGTTGAAGGTGTACTTCCTAGTTTTCCTCAATGAACATGTGCCACTTTTGGAGACCTCACCGTCAAGTGTTTGGTCCACACTGGGCCATGATTCCAGAACAAGGCCAGTGGAGCAGACAGCAAGCCATGGGCACAGCCCAGCAGGGCACCCCGGGCAGCTGCTCCAGAGAACACACAGCACCAACGAGGCCGATGTGGACGCACGCACGATGTACAGCGTACGCAGCACGGTACCGCCATGCAAAACCAACTGTGGGCAGCTGGGGGGAGTGGGCGGCAAGTGGGGAGGCCCTGAGTGCGGGCAGGGGCGTGCGAGAACTGTGCCCGCTCCCTTGGGCTAGGAGCCCACGGCGAGCAGGAAGAGGCACGACCCAGCATCCGCCTGCCTTCACGCTTCTCCCGCAAGGCCTCTCCGTGGAGAGACAGAGGCAGGAGTCCCGGCGAAGGAGACGGAAGATTCAGCGCAGCCCCTTTTCCACTGCCACGATCTCTTCAAATATCTGCAGGCAGCATTTCCAAAACGCCAGTAAAAAAAACATTTGGGGGGAAAAGGAAGCTCCAAGGCTGGAGGGCTACCATGGAAACGGATCTAAATACAGGCTGCAGCGGTGAGATCCCAGGCGCTCAACCAGACATAGCGCGCGGGGACCAGACGCTGGCACAGAAAGGCGGTGTGCAGCGATGACCACTGGACCGGGGTGGGGGGCAGCTACAGCCCACCAGGCCAACTGAGCGTGTCGTCCCAGGGCCCCCTCAGCGGAGCTCTTCCCAACGTCCCTGTCATCAAGCAGATGCAGCCTCAACCTGAAAACTACTGCTAACAACAGGGAGCTCTTTGCCGGCTGTGAAGCAGCCCCACTGACCCATGTCTGCGGGCCCTCGTGGGGGGCTGCTCCCCTTCTTCCTGACTCTGACATGAGGTCTGCTGCTTTTGCTGTTTGAAGAGTCTGGAGCTTGTTTTCCTTGGGGGCGCAGCAGGATTCTATTCTCTTACATGGGACCCCACGGTGGGGGTGGGCAGGCAGCCCCAGAGCAAGTCAGGGAGTCAGTCACCCCCATGCCCACCCGTGCAGCCCGCCTCCAGCTGGGGCACCGGCAGCAGGCTGAGACATCAGCAGCACCGCCTTCCACAACAAGAGGAAAGAAGGACCTGGAAGTGTGTTCTCCTGGGAAGACGCGAGCATCTGAAATGACATCCCTCCTACCGTATTCAGCTTCCCCAGAGACTCCTGGAACACGCTCAAGTGTTTTTAGGTCACAGCTAGTCCTACCACCCACTTACCACGGAGCTCAGGCAGCAGCAGAACAGAAGGCTCTCGGGGAGCCTGCCGGCACTGGGACACTGTGCACAGAGAAGGACTGCCCTGGGCAGCGGCCTGGAACCCGCTGGGGGACCAACGCAGACCTGCCTCCCGCCCCTCCTGCAGGTCCCAGGAAGAGCACGCCAGTCGCCCTGTGGAGAGGATGCTGCCCGAGCGCACGGGGGCTCGGGCCACTACTGCGGACCTCTGAAGGGCACCAGCTGCCTCCCTGCCAACGGCCCCTCGCCGACCCCCAGGCTGTGCCTGCCGTAAGCCACGGCACAGCCCGTGGAGGGGAGAATCTCCTTCGGACCCCCCGACACGACGGTGCCACCACAGGAAGCGGCATCACTCGCGTCATCGGCGACAGAGCGCACCCCAGCAGGCTGGCATTCCTGACTGCCGTCTGCCCCAGACCCTGAGACGAACAACCCACATGCTCACTCCACAGGCACCGCTGAGCGGAAGCAGAGGCCCAGCGCCCAGCTCCAGCCAACACTGTCCCCACGCTGCCTCACACAACCCTGCTGAGTCTAGAAGCCCAGAGCCTCCCCCAGTTCCCAGGCAGGAAAACAACGGCCCCGAGGCCAGCGGCTGAGTGACTCAGAGCTGGCACGTGAATGCAGGGTTCTTTACTCCAATCTGTGGCCCACATTTCATAAAAGGGGAAAGAAGGCTGCAGTCAGAAAGTAAAAAGCCAAGCAGGAGGGTTTCAGAGGGTGACGAAAAACAGACCAGGAATCGGGCATAAAATAGGCCTGGAGCCCGGCCCCAGAGCCCACTTCTCGAGGCAAAGGCCCAGTCTGCCCGCCTGCCTGCAGGAGGACCCACACGTCACGTGGTGCGGGGACACAGAGCCAGGCCCAGAAACAACGCCCACACATAAAAAGGACGGGTCCACTGGAAGGGACACTGTGAGCAACAAAACCAGGGAGGGGACATGAGTGAGGACAAATTAACAATCGCACCAATGACTGAGCTAGTGGGGAGAGAGAGAGAAGCCTCTCCCCCCAGGATGATCTCAATCTATAATGGCAAAAGCAAGGACAGGAGCAGAATCGCAACCTGGCGGCCACCTCACCAATCACGGCGTCAGGCCAGAGCAATCGATGGTTGCTAAGGTTCGTGGGCAAAAGTACAGAGAAACAAGATGCACACCGTGTCTCAACACACCTCCCCACAAGACATCTACGGAGTGACAAAGGGGACACAGGAACGCCTCAGCGGAGAAGCGCGGCGGCCACTGCCACCACCTCGTCTGGTCATAGGGGAGCACCAACAAAACCACACCAAGGGACAGCATGCCAGGAAAAAAGGAAGTCCACACTCCTGAAAAGTGTCAAGATGCTGAGAGACAAGATGGAGGAACTGTGCCCCAAATGCAATGATGATCATGGGTTGCCCCCGGAGCTGGGACTAGGGACAATACTGGAAGGACGGGCGACATGGGAGCAAAGTTCAGAGGAGCGCTCAGCAGCCCCTGGTTGCAGAAGACACTGGGGACACGGGAATCCTTTGTATGATCTTTGCAACATTTTACTTTGCAGACCTGAGTTATCTACAAATGCGACGTTTTTTAAGAGAGCACAAACAAACAGAAGCTGAGAGGAACAAGACAGAGTACATGCTGGCCTTGCTCAGATCGAATCCAGGCCTCCACACCTGGCTCCTCTGCTCACAGCCGACCAGACGCGCCCCATACAGTCATGCCACTCCCAGGGACCTCACAGCAAGCTTCCAGACGAGGCCGCCCATGCACCCAGGCCCTACTTGAAGCCCCAGTCCTCCAACAGGCAGGCGCCCAAACTCTGCCTGTCATACACTGGGGGCAACCCAGAGGGTTCCACTTCCGGGCACAAGGTGTGTAGTCTGGATTACTCCCACTCCGTGGGTCTGGCTCGCAAGCCCGAGGCCTGTGAGGAGCAGGCCCCTGGCACACACACTGTCCCACTGGGGCTCATGCCTCCAGGAAGGCTGAGCACCTGATCTCTCAGGGAAATGCCACGGCAGCTTCAGGGCCTGGCTAGGGAGTCTGAAAAACGTGGAGTTGTACTAAAAGGTGACAGGGACAAGCAGAACAGACGCCAGTGTGAAAGGCAGTACACTGAAAACTCAAGGGAGGCAGAACGTTATTAGGTCACAGCCTTCACTAGAATGCTCCAAGTTCAAAGGGTTATTTTTTTACCCGACTTTAAATTTGAATCATTCATATACTCACCTGGTACCGAGTGCCAACTATGTGCCAGGCATGTTCCAGGCGCTGGGATTTAGGGTTAACAAGGTAAAACAGGGCCAACGGCACTGCCCTGATACCAAATCCAGACAGATTCCACTAAAAAAAGACAACTACAGGCCAATATCGCTGATGAACACAGATACAAATTTTTTTTTTAATTTTATTTATTTATTCGACAGAGATAGACACAGCCAGCGAGAGAGGGAACACAAGCAGGGGGAGTGGGAGAGGAAGAAGCAGGCTCACAGCGGAGGAGCCTGATGTGGGGCTCGATCCCATAACACCGGGATCACGTCCTGAGCCAAAGGCAGACGCTTAACCGCTGTGCCACCCAGGCGCCCCCAGATACAAAATTTCTACATAAAATACTAGCAAAACGCATCCAGCAATACATTAAAAGCATCATTCACCACGATCAAGTGGGACTTATTCCCAGGATGCAAGGGTGGTTCAATATTTGCAACTCAATCAATGTGATTCATCACATCGATAAGAGAATAAAAACCATATTTTTACTTCAGTGGATGCAGAAAAAGCATCTGACAAAGTACAACATCAATTCACAATAAAGACCCTCAACACAGTAGGTTTAGAGGGAACATACCTCAACATAATAAAGGCCTTATATGAAAAACCTACAATATCCTACTTGATGGGGAAAAACAGAGCTTTCTCCCTAAGATCAGGAGCAAGACAGGGATGTCCACTCCCCACTTTTTTTCAATGTGGTACTGGAAGTCCCAGCCACAGCAATCAGACAAGAAAAAGAAATAAAAGGCATCCACATTGGTAAGGAAGAAATAAAACTTTCACCATTTATACACGACATGACACTAGATATAGAAAACCCTAAAGACTCCACCAAAAAGCTACCAGAACTGACAAATTCAGTAAAGTCACAGGATACAAAATCACCGTACAGAAATCTGTTACATTTCTATACACTAATAATGAAGCAGCAGAAATAGAAATTAAGAGAACAATCCCATTTACAACTGCACCAAAAATAATACCTAGGAATAAGCTTAACCAAAAAGGTGAAAGACCTATACTCCGAAAACTATAAAACATTCATGAAAGAAACTGAAGAGGACACCAAAAAATGGTAAGACATTCCATGCTCACAGAAGAACAAATATTGTTAAAACATCTACACTATCCAAAACAATCTACAGATTTAATGCAATCCCTATCAAAATACCAACAGCATTTTTCACAGAGCCAGAACAAACAAACCTAAAATTTGTACAGAATCAGAAAAGACCCCAAATAGCCAAAGAAATATTGAAAAAAGAAAAGTACAGTTGGTGGCATCACAATTCCAGACTTCAAGCTGTATTATAAAGCTGTAGCGATCAAAACAATATGGTTCTGGCACAAAAACAGATACATAGATCAATGGAACAGAACAGAGAACTCAGAAATGGACCCTCAACTCTATGGTCAACTCATCTTCAAGAAAGGAAGAAAGAATATCCAATGGAAAAAAGACACTCTTCAACAAATGATGCTGGGAGAATTGGATATCCACACGCAGAAGAATGAAACTGGACCATTCTCTTGCACCATACACAAAAATCGACTCAAAATGGATGAAAGATCTAAATGTGAGACCTAAAACCATAGAAATCCTAGAAGAGAACACAGGCAGTAATGTCTGACATCAGCTATAGCAACATTTTTCTAGATATGTCTCTGGAGGCAAGGGAAATAAAAGCAAAATAAACTATTGGGGCTTCAAAATAAAAAGCTTCAGCACAGTGAAGGAAACAATCAACAAAACTAAAAGACAGCCTACGGAATGGGAGAAGATATTTGCAAACGACATATCCAACAAAGGGTTAGTGTTCAAAAATCTATAAAGAACTCATACAAGTCAACACCCAAAAACCAAGTAATCCTATTTAAAAACGGGCAGGAGGCATTTCTCCAAAGAAGACAACCACGTGGCCAACAGACACATGAAAAGATGCTCCACATCACTCAGCATCAGGGAAATGCAAATCAGAACCACAATGAGGTCCACACCTCACACCTGTCAGAATGGCTAAAACAAAAAAGACAAGAAATATGGTGAGAATACAGGGGGAAAGGAACCCTCGTGCACTGCTGGTGGGAATGCAAACTGGTGCAGCCACTGTGGAAAACAGTATGGAGGGTCCTCAGAAAGTTAAAAATATAACTACCATATGATTCAGTAATTCCACTACATAGAATATGAAAACGCTCATTTGAAAAGATACACACATCCCTAGGGCACGGGGCGGGAGGGGAGGGGGGCACTCAGTAGGTTAAGTGTCTGCCTTCGGCTCAGGTCATGATCCCGGGGTCCTGGGATCGAGCCCCGTATCAGACTCCCTGCACAGCGGGGCGTCTGCTTCTCCCTCTCCCTGTGCCCCTCCCCATCCTCATGCTGGTGTGCTCTCTTTCTCTCCCCCTCTAATAAGTGAAATCTTAAAAAAAAAAAAAAAAAAAGGAAAGAAAAGACACATGCACCCTATGTTTACTGCTGCATTATTTACAAGAGCCAAATTACGGAAACAGCCCAAGTGTGCGTTGGTAGGTAAAGAGATAAAGAAAATGTGGTATATATACACAATGGAATATTACTCAGCCATAAAAAAGAATGAAATCTTATTATTTGCAACAATGTGGATATCTAAAGAGTGACTAAGTGAAATAAGTCAGAGAAAAATGAATACCGTGATTTCATTCGAATGTGGATTTTAAGAAACAAAACAAACGAGCAAAAGGAAAAAGAAGAGACACACCAAGAAACAGACTGTTAATTATAAGAACACACTGATGGTGACCAGAGGGGGTGGGGATGGGGAAACAGGTGACAGGGATGAAGGAGTGCACCTGCCATGATGAGCACTGAGTGATACACAGAATTGCTGAATCACTATATCCACCCCTGGGCTCCACATACACAGCTCTCAGCACCTCAGACGCAAGGCAGCCAAGGCCAAACCCAAGGCTCCCAAGAACTAGCCCCTCGCTTGCTCCTCCCTCCTCAGCTAACATCAGCTCCACCCTTCCAGTTGCTCTGGGCAAATTTTGAGGGGGAGAAAAAAAGTGCAGGTATACCGAAAATCCTAAAAGTTAAAAATGTGTAAAATTTATTATTACAGTTACTAAGATACTATAAATAAATACTAAATATGACCATTGAACAATGCAGAGAGTAAGGGCACTAACCGCCCCTGCACTCAAAAATCCACGTGACTTTTGACTCCCTAAAAACTTCGCTAAGAGCCTACTGTTGACTGGAAGCCTCAGCAGTAACAGAGTCAACGAGCACGTTTTGTATATCGTATGTGATATTCTTACAATAAAGTAATAAAGTGTTACGACACTGAAATTCTAGAAAAACCTAATACAGGACAAGTAAATAAAACCTAGCCTGTTCTTAGACAGAAAGACTCAATAATGTAAAGATGCCAATTACCTCTAATGTAAACACAAATTTGACATATTCCAATGAAGACTTCAACAGAATTTTCATATGGAAAATTTTTCCAGAAAAGTTGGGGGTGGATGCAGGGACAGAGAGATGAAACACTAGTCCCACCAAGTTTAAAACATATTACAGTAGGGACGCACTTGGATGGTTCAGCAGGCTGGGCATCTGGCTTCAGCTCAGGTCATGATCCCAGGGTCCTGGGATTGAGACCCGCACAGGGCTTCCTGCCACTGGGGAGTCTGCTTCTCCCTCTGCCCCTCCCCCTGCTTGTGCTCTCTTGCTTCCCTCTCAAATAAATAAATAAAATATTTTTTAAAAACGACCATATTACAATAAAGCCCTGGTAAACAAAATAGCCTAGCACTGGCAAACTAAGAGGACTGAGGGTTTAGCATCTGTGAATAAACAGAACGCAAAAGGAAAAACACAGAAACCTACACAAAGCCCATCAGAACCCAACATAAGTCACAGAGAATGGCATTTCCAATAAAACCGATGCAGCAAAGGTGTAAAGTAGCCAAGAAATGGGCCCGGGCCACTGGCTGGCACCTGGGGTGGGTCAGGCACCACGGTCTGACACCCTGGCAGTGAGAACACTGGTACAAGCCCCTGGGGCCGATCTGGCAACGCCTATCGAAATTACACACACCATACCCTTTGACCCAGTCACTCCTGCCCCGGGACTTCGTTCCACAGATCCGCACACATTGTCCAAGACACACTTCCTTTTTTTTTTTTTTTTTTTAAAGATTTTATTTATTTATTCGACAGAGAGAGACAGACAGCGAGAGAGGGAACACAAGCAGGGGGAGTGGGAGAGGAAGAAGCAGGCTCATAGCGGAAGAGCCCGATGTGGGACTCTATCCCGGAACGCCGGGATCACGCCCTGAGCCGAAGGCAGACGATTAACCGCTGTGCCACCCAGGCGCCCCCAAGACACATTTCCAGCATATTCAGTGCAGCATCGTTTGTGACAGCAGCAGACCGGAAACAACCTAATTACACTCCCCACGGGACTCCACACAATGACGCTACACCACAAGGTGGGACACTTGGAGGTGGTCGGGAGGGACCTCGGCTACAGTCAGAGTCACCTGGAGCTTCTGAAAATCCTGACACATGGTCCACCCAGGACAATTCAATCAGATCGCTGCGGGCGGGCCCAGGAATGCGCATTTTAAAGTCCCAGTGATTTCAAGGCCAACTCAGGTTCCACCGGTCATCTCCAACATTCTCCAATGCAGCCGAGCTGGGTCCTAACCTGCAACACGGGGACTTGACCCGGGCACCGTGAGGACACAACAAAGCACATGTACCAGGAGAGCGCCCAGCAGCGGGGAGACCCCAGTACCCTCGGAGGTGTAACAGGAAGGCCACACACAGCACAGCATACAGAACGGGGGACAGAAGAGAGACAGACACATATACATACAAATACGAAAAATAAAAATTATATAAAACATAAACATTTGCGAAAGAAAGCACGCACAATGGGCCCCTTTAGGGAGAACGCACTCCCACTACACACTCTTGTAACTTTCGAAAATACCCTAAATGTAACTGCCAATTTACTTCACCAGGTAACAGTCAGATAGTGGGAAACTCAACATGCCCGCAGCCTGATGTTCTTTCAGGTAAGCTGTGCGCCCAACGTGGGGCCTGAACTCATGACCCCGAGATGCAGATTAACATGCTCCATCACTGAGCTGGCCAGACACTCTGGGTGGTTGTTTTTTTTTTTAACAAGTATATCGTGAGAAAATAAAAGAGAAATAAATGATGTGTGGCTGGAGCCTTATTTGTAGATCTCAACAAATCTTTATTATTATCTAAGTAGGATATAGAAAAAAACTGGAAGCTTAAACACTGGTTTTAAATATTTACAAATGAAATGATGGAGTAGAATTTGCTTTATGATGACACCGGGAAGGGTCAGGTGCTGAGGTTGGTTTGTCACATCGTGCTGTCCGCTCTCCTTTGTATTTAAATTCTACCTAATGCATACATTTTTTTGCAAGGTGCACATATGTCCTTCTCAATTAAAAAAAAAAAAAAAAAGCCAGCATACAAAGTTACATTCTTTAATGTTCTAGAAAAACATTTAACTAGAAGCTAGTTGTTTTATTTCTAAAATGCATCTGTCAGGTAGTTCTGCTAATAGTTGCTTTTTTCGTAACAAAGCAAAGCAAACATACCCAGGTTCAGGCCTCTGAGCACATGGACTCTTGCTTGAGTCCCCCAACCCTGGCCCTATCTTCTAACTGTATAATTTTAAGCACAACTCTTCACCTGTGAAAAGCAGCACCCTGGGTCCTCTGTCCTGAAACACACACTACCAGGGAGACGAGGCCCCCAGGTTTCCCACACGCCTCCCCCTGATGCATATGCGCACTCCACCCCCCAGGCTAGGATGCCAGGTCACTGCTCCCATACAGTTTCAGTACTGAACACAGTCAACAGAAGTCACTGTTGTAAGATGTGCAGGCCAACCTCTTCTAAAAACGAAGCCTGTCAGTTACAAATGCACTGCGAAATAAAAACAAAAACGCAGCTTCTAGAAAGAAAATAAGACTCGTAATGAACAACTGAAATCAGATTTCCTGACTCGGGATTTAGACCACATCCTGTGGAGGGCTCTGATGTCCAAAGTTCATAGAAAACAGGCGGTTTCAGACCAAGTGGTCCGATGGCCAGGCAGCAGCTGCTACCCCGGAGGCCACGGGACATGGACCCCGCGGCCGCTCGCCCAGGCACAGCCCTGAGCGGGCAAGAGTGGATCCACAGGGAAGGCTGGCAGACATCCCCAGAGTCCTGGCTTCCTGTCCACTGCTCGCCGCGTGCAGGATGCCAGCTCACACCCTCGTGTGAGCACAAGAGCCTCCTCAAGGCACACAACACTCAACAGCGGATGACGTGAATTCAAAATCAGCAATGGGGAGGCACGAAAGGCTCAGCACACAAGGTTCAGCAAAACAGAAGCCACCGTGTAATACGACCGTATAAACTTCTACGTGCATGTGTGTGTGTACACTAACATACACACACACACACACACACACGCACATGCACAGAAAAAAACTAGAAAATCTCCCAGAACTTTAACAGGGAACAGGGGGATGTTTTTATTCTTTAGACACATATCTTTATTTTCCAAATAATCTACCTTGTGCAAAACTAGAAAGAGAAATGGACGGCTTGTTTTCGTTTAAGAGAAGGAGTACTACTAACAGCAGCCCATACCTACGGGAGCGCTCACTGCGCATCACACTCAGCAGGCGTGATGCACGACCTCAGTCAATCCCCTCCATCAGCCGACGCAGTGGGTATTCGGGTGGCATTCTGGTATGTCCACATGACTCCACCAAGGGGCACCTGAAAAGGCCGGGACCAACAAGCAAAGGACCCATTGAAAGACAAACCCAAGGACCCAGCTCTCGGGTAGCAGATGCCCCGGCAGGGAGCAGCACCTTCTGCTCTCCTAGCAGCCCCCCAGGGCCATCTAGGGCCCAGAACCAAAGGAGAGGTGCGAAGCACACAGCAGGGGCTCCCCTCACACAGGGCCGACCAGCTCTCGGCCCCAGCGCTGAAACACGTGGAACGAGCAGCGTGAGCAGCAGCGAGATGACACACGGGCTCAGAGGAGGCACAGGGACCTGCAGGAGAAGGGACGGACAGAGGCCCTGCAAGGCTCTGCTGAGGGGTGGGCACGGACAGGAGCACAGAGGAACGGGGCCGTGCCCGGGTCTGCAGGCAGCGAAACCGGGAAGGACAAGCAGGACAAGGACGAAGCCTCTGCGGAGGGTACGACTAGGAAGCCTGACTCCTCTCCTCCGAACCCTGCCATCCCCTGCCCAGGAAGCACCCCAACCCCTCCAGCAGCTGCACACAAAGGCCACGCCACCAAAACCAAAGAAAGCACCAAACAGCTGCCTAGCACCCTGTGCTCTCCCAGGCCTCCAGGAGGCGGGTCAGCAGGCCAGCGGTTCCCTGACACCCCTTCCTGCGCAGGGGGCGGATGGCGTACCCAGCGCACACACTGCTGCTCAGCATCGGCAGCATGGGAGCACCTGTCCCTCACCAGGCACAGCTCCCAGGACAGAGACGCTCTTTCCACGTCATAGTTTACTCTCGGCTATTTTTCCTTTCTCTTTCTTCTCTTTTAAAGAATTCTGTTTCTGACTTATAAAGGGCAAGTCCAGACAGGGCACAAGAGTCTTTGTGGACTCAGGCCAGCAAGCCAGCGCCAGCAAATGCAATTATCACTGCGTTACCTACAGCGACACCTGCTGGCCTAGAGGTGGGCTGCAGGAACTATGCCGGCCACAGCGGGGAACAGACACCAGGCACGGGAGGAGACCCCCAGGTGCAGAACAAGACCCCAGGCACGGAACGCAAGAGGGGAGCCCCACTAAGCTCTGAGATGGGCCTGATGGGGCCTTTGATGCTGTTGGTTTCTGCACCCCTCTCCTTTCCACGGGACTAGTGATGTGAGTGGCAGTTCCGAAAGCTTCCGAGCAGCCCAGGAGTCCTCTGAGCCTGGGGCCCGGAACTCGAGGCAGCACCTCTCACAGGGTGTGTGCCGTGGACGACTCCGTGCAGACACAGGCACGTTCTCAACCGCCACCCTGTGTGCACAGGGAACTCAGCGTGCCGAAGCTCGATCTCTTCTCTAAGGAATGAACCTAAGTACCTGAAGCAGCAGGGCGGGCCCCATTCCCCTTCTCTGGAAAGGTCCTGACAATGACAGCAGGGCAGGAGGCAGAATGAAATTCACAGCGATGGGAAAATTAGACTCAAGTTTCCCCCAACTATCCCCTCAATGACCCCCAAAATATCATACACGTGGCTTTAATATAAATACCAGTATGTGATTATGTACATTAGAAAGCATACCCTGCACCAACTCTGGGGCAGAAAACAGACCTACGCTTGGCAAGGCCTGGATGGGGACGGGGTGACTCCAAAGAGGCAAGTGGAACCCGGACCGACAGAGCTTCGTCTGTCTGGAGACCACTCCCATCACGGTCCTCAACCGCCAACAAGCGAGCTGCCCCGCAAGGCAAGCCACGCTTCAGTAAGTCTGCCTCGTTACCGCGTTGCACATGACAAACAGCCGACGACACGCACACGGAGGACACAGAAACCTACGCCTGCACTGTCTTGCTTCGTTCCCCAGTGCTCAGGCTGAATCTGTTTAGATTCTAGAAGCATATGCGTGACTCTCCCAGCCAACAAGAGCAGGCAGTGTGTGCCGTCAGCACAGCCACAACGGGGCAGGACCACCAGCACGGGGGTGGCAAACGGGAGTGGCAAAAATCAGCCAGCTCAGGCCCAGACTGCAGGGAAGTGGCTTCTGGACGGGGGACCCAGAGCGGGCAGTGCTTCTGTATGGTCACATACAGAGCCCCCACCTTACGCCATTCGGTCTACGGAACCCCAGAGAGTTACAGTATACAGGACACGCGATCTTGGCCACTGACGGGAGGCACGAGGGGTACCACTAAAGGGAGAAGGAAGAAAAGGATGGCTTCCACACTGCCTTTCCAGACCTTCCACAACACTGCCCACCAGCTGCAATGAGAGATGGGAGCCACAACTTCCTGCTTGTTCACGGGAAGCCAGTGAGCACCTGAGGACCAAGAAGGTGCCCCTGCTGGGAAGGGTCGGTCCCGTGGCACTGGGTTTCCCGGAACACACCCCACCATCACGCTAGACCCCTACTGGCACAAAACTCATGCAGCTCGCTCTGATTCTAGCCCAGAACACAACTTGTTGGTTCAAGAATAGAAAAACAGGGTCTCTGTAAGACAACAAGGCAGCCATTCTAACCCTAACCCGGGAATCAAAACCAAATCCTCTCTCTTAATAAAATTTTTAGGAATTACTTTTTTTAAGGTTCTTATTTATTTATTTGACAGAGACAGCAAGAGAGCACAAGCAGGGGGAGCAGCAGAGGGAGAGGGAGAAGCAGGCCCCCCGCTGAGCAGAAAGCCCGATGCGGGACTCAATCCCGGCACACTGGTATCATGACCTGAGCCGAAGGCAGACGCTTAACTATCTGAGTCACCCAGGTGCCCCAGGAATTATTTTTAAAATGCAAAAAAAATTTTAGCAAAACAAAGTGCAGGAAAATTAGGAGAGTACTGGGGGAAAGATGACAATGAGACCCAAACGCATCACTCCCTGAGAACCGCGACTCGTCACTGATTTCCTGCTGGCCTTTTCCTCTGCACGTCTACAACCTCAAATATTCTCATATTCATTATCACTTTGAAAACTGCTGTTGTCACACAACATTCCAGGACAAGAGTATCTGCAGACATCAGGGTTCACCCAGAGACAGAACCAGCAGCACACCCAGCACGCACATTCAGTTACATCAGGGACAGGCTCACGTAGCCATGGCGGCCGGCTGGGCCACTCCGAACCCCACAGAGCAGGCCACGGCAGGGCTCTCCAGAAAGGGGCGAAGCTGCTGTCCATGGCGTGAATCTCTTCTGCTTCAGGGAAGCCCCGGCATTGCTTTCAGTGCCCTTCGACTGACGGATGAGACCCACTCGGGTCACCTAGGACGATGTCCCTTACCGGAAGCCACCTGGTCATGGACGCTGAGCACCTCCACCAAACACCCAGGTCAGGTCAGCGTCTCACTGATACCCAGGGATGGGGGCCCAGCCAGGCTGCCACAGAAAATGGACCGTCACAACAGCCACATGGGTCAGCTTTTGGAACAGTTTATAAACGTCCATAACCATTCCCCGAATGAAAACGCGGCACTCGGCCAAAATTTTGCTGAAACGAGTAATGCTGGAATAAATAAAACTAAAGTGAGTGACTGTATGCTCAGTCTTCATTCCGATATCTAAATATTTTATGCAAAGACCCCTGGAAGAGGGCAGCTACACAAAGAACTCAGAAAGCTGCACAGGGTCTCTGAGTCTTTGCAGTCAACAGTCCCCAAGTGAGTGTGACGCAACGGGGAGGGCAGACACTCCTGGGAACTAGCCCGCATGGCCCCGAAGCTAACAAAGGGGCGGGAGGTGTTCCTGTTTCAAGCAGCAACAACAGAACATTCTGGAGAGCCCAACAGGGCCATGTTCGAGAACAAGGAGAACTAGGCCTAGAATTAAAGGTGCCCCAGACATGCCCCCAAGAATGCTTAAAAACAAGCTTCCGAAAGATCATACTGATCTGGGGATAAATAACCACCTTCTAGAACAAAACTCAACAACCTCTAAAGGAAGAAAACAAAACCTAGAGATGCAGCTACGTAACGTCCACAACAGGAGGCATCCAATACAAAATTACCGGATGTGGGCGCCTGGGTGGCTCAGTCTGTTCAGTGTCTGACTCTTGATTTCATCTCAGGTCGTGATCTCGGGGTCCTGAGATCGAGCCCTGCATCAGGCTCCACGCGCAGCACAGAGTCTGCTGGAGATTCTCCCCCCCGCCCCACGGATGCAGAGCCACATGCTGGCTCTCTCTCTCAGATAAATAAAATCTTAAAAAAAAAAAATCAGATATGTAAAGAAGCAGGAACATGTGATCCGAAATCAGGAGAATACAGCCAACAAACCAAAAAATTACAGAGATAATGGAATTAGCAGATGAAGACTTTAAACAGCTATTACCAACATATTAAACAACTTCAAGAAAACAATGAACATAGAGACCAAAGCCATAGAAGAGAATCCACAGGAAATGCGGAGCCGAAAAATACATCGTAAGAAATAAAATCGTCCCCACGAGTTTAACTGAAATTAGACACTTAAAGGAAAAACGACAGTTAAGGTGACGACAAGGCAATAAAAACTGCTCCAAAAGGAGGCACGAAGAGAGTCTTGAAGGGGGCACACACAACAGAGGCGGAACAAAGCCCAGGAACCCCCGCGGTACAAACTCGGAGGGCACCACCTCAAAGCAGGTTGTAACCGGACGGCTGAAACTAATCAGAGATACCTTACAAGCACCCGGGGGACCCATCAAGGGGAACAAAGGACACTCGCTTCTTACCAGAAGACAACAGAATAACAGAATGACATTCTTTACAGTGTTGAAAAGCGTCAGTCTGGAATTCTACAGACAGCAAACACCTTCTCAGAAATGAGGATCAAATAAAGATTTTGAGACAACTTGAAAACTGAAAGAATTCCTCAACCTGCGCTACACTATGGGAAATGTTGGAGAAAGTTCTCTGGGCTGAAAGAAACTATCGGATCTCTGCGCTCAGCCCAAGACCCCGCCCACATCCAGGCCGGGGACCCCAATTTGCCCCTTTTTGACCCAAGTTCCACATTCCAGCCCTGCTCTTCTGCACCAGTCGGGCTCGCGCATCCGACACCTGCGGTCTCTGAGCCCCACTGTTCAGCCTGGCCTTTCGCTTCTGCAGTCTTGCCCTACGTCAGCTTCACAAAATGCATCCCCCCCCTGCGTTTTATGTCGCTGCAGCCTGTTGGCTCTGCTTCACCGTCTAGGAACTACAGACACTAACACAGGTCAGAGAGAGCGCACAGAGAAGGAAGAACCGCAGCGAGGTTACGACGGAGGAGGGACAACGGCGGAAGCGGTCCTATCCGAAAGGGAAGGCGGCAGACTGTGCTAGGACCGAGCAGGCCAGGAGCATCAGGCTGCCTTTCAGATACCGCCACAGCTCGCACACGAGCGAGCAGCTCTTCCTCACTCCCATGTGGGGCAGCGAAGGACCATATAAGCGGGGTGTCATGCCGGGAGGCGAAGCCCCGCAGGGCCAGATGCGAGGCCAGCAGCGCACCAGCCACGTGGCTCGGGCTCATGGACAGTCGCAGCGGCCTGCGGCAGGTGCTAGCACTCTGACCACCGATTCACAAAGGAGAAAACCAAGCCACAGGTAACACTTCGTGCCAAATAATCCATTTACTAAGTGGCAGTCTCCAAGGGGACTCCAGGCCCATGGTCACCCATCCCACCGAAAGGACCGTGGGCCCGCACCCAGCAGTGCTCCGACGAGAAAGAACAGACCCAAGACCCCGAGCCAAAGCCGCCACACAGGCAGTCAGGTCTCAAGGGAAGCCTCTGGGCGCCCAGTGCTCTAATTCTGGCTCTGGCTCTGAACGGGCCATTCGACAGGCAGCTTATTACCTTGCCTTCGAGGGAGGAAAAGAAGACAGAAGCCAACTGACCTCCTGTCCTGTGTGATCAAAGCACGGTAACGCGGTTTGCAAACACAAATGCAGAGACAGAGTCGGCGTGGTACCATGTGAGAACCACTAATGGACCAAACCAACCACCAATGCCGAGCAAGAAAGGAACGGCAAAGTAGAAATTCTTACTTGGGAAGAGCTGGGGGCTCCTTCGGAAGTTCGGCGGCACCCGACTGAGCTCCCGGTGGCTCTGCCTCCCCCGAGCTGCGGACCACCTCTGGCCCGGCACCCCGTGGGCCTGGGGGTCCCTGAGGCCCGCCCGAGTCTGTGCCGGGGCCAACCTCCACCTCCTGGCCTGCGGCTGGGACCGGCTCCTGCTCGGCGGTGGCCGCCACAGCCTCCTCTGCCTCCTTCCTCCTGGCCTTCTCCTCCAGCTCCTTCCTCCTCTTCTCATCGTCCTGACGGGCCATGTGGTCGAAGGCTGTGAATACCTACAAATCAAACATCAATCCAGCAATGAGTTCGCCTGCCCAGGACCGGAGCACACATGCTGTAGAAAGGACAAAACAGGAGACCACAACGCGTTCCCACCAACACAACGCAAACACACTTCAACTTCACTGGAAACCGCCACGGAGTAATCTTTAGCAGGGGTTCCAAAATCAACCTGTAAGCCACGGTATCTACGTGCCCACGAGCCCAACTCTGCAGTCGAAAGCACACGTCACTACATGGTCTCCCTGTCCTCCTTTTTTTTCACAGCACCCAGTAAGACTCATTTGCCACGGAAAGAACACACAGTCCTGGTACCAAGAGCTGTAAAGGTGCCAACAATTCAGACTCAAGAAGAGAAGGTGGGAATCGAGTGAACTCACAAAGTATAAGCAGGATAACCAAGCTGCTACTATCTTCCCACACTGCACAGGTGCAGGGGAGGTGTGGCTCTCAGAAAACCTGGCAATGGGGGCGCCTGAGTGGCTCAGTCCGTGAAGTGTCTGCCTTCAGCTCAGATCATGATCCCAGGGTTCCGGGATCGCGTCCCGCATCAGGCTCCCTGCTCAGCAGGGAGTCTGCTTCTCCCTCTGCCTCTGCCCCTGCTCATGCTCTCTCTCTCCCCCAAATAAATAAATACGTCATCTTGTGGGGGGGGGGAAAGGGAAAGAAAACTTGGCAATCAATTCCCCAAACCATCACGTGCCTACAATGAGCAAGGAACACAAAAAATCCAAACGACAGTTCCCACCTCTAAGAACTCGATATTGTGGTGTAAGGACCAGCCTTACCCTTTCCTGGGACACAGGGGCATCCATACAAGCGCTGGGACTCTCCACCCACAAAGGCCACTGGAAACACAGCATTTTGTGTGCACCTTTCACGGGCACAGACCCGCTGGCGACAGCACGAACAGGAGGGGACGTGAGGAGTAACCACGGTCCCTCACAATGAGCATAGCGATGCATACTCTGGTCCCAGAAATCTAAGAAAGTTCCTTGGGGGGAAGGGGCTCTGCAGCAGACCCTGAAGAAAGGTGCATGTTCCCAGGAGACTCCGGGAGGAAATGCCACAGCTCTAAGAGGTGGGGACATCTACGGTAGCTGGAGGCAGGAAGGCTGGGAGAGCCTCTTGGGGGCGCTGGGGGGGACAACTGTTACATCCCATCTAGCAAACTTGCTCCCTGCTATTTACCCAAAGGAGCTGAAAACATCCGTACGGAAGCCTGCACGCGGGGGTTACAGCACATCGTTCATAAATGCCACAACTCGGAAGCAACCAAGGTGTCCGTCAGTAGGTGAACGGTCCATCCACACAAGAGAATATTTATCACTCTGCACTAAAAAGAAATGAGCTACCACACCGTGAAAAGATCTGGAGGAAACTGAAATCGTGTTACTAAGTCAAAGAAGCCAATCGCAAAAGTCTACACATATTCTGCATGACTCCAATTCTAGGACATTCTGGAAAAGGCAAATCCACAGAGACAGTAAAGATCAGTGGTTGCCAGGGTAGGGCGGGAGGGAGGAAACGAGGACATGGAGCACGGGAGATCTTTCCAGCAGCGGAACACACTCTGGGTGGTGGGTACCTGTCATTATGTTTGTCCAAACCCCATAAAATGCGCATCGCCAAGAGTGCACCCTAAAGCCAACTAGGGCTTGGGGGTTCCGGGGTGGACTGCGCGCACAGGTTCATGGGACTGTAGCAAAGGCCCCCTCTGGTGGAGACACTGACAGCAGAAAGGGCCGGGGAGACAGAAGGTGCCCGGGAAATCTCTGTACCTGCCCCTCCGTTTTGTCCTGAACCTAAAACTGCCCTTAAAAAACGCTGACAAGAGAGTAGGAGCCCCGCTCCAAGCAGCTAGAATGCACACGTCTACCAAACAGTCCCGTTCCCTGCACAGAGCAGGAAGACAAAACAAAAGGTCACTAACTACTGAAGTAGGCCACAGGCTTTTACGTTCTCTCAAAACCTTCAGGAAGATGCCGTGAGGAGGGCAGCACTGATGTTTCAAAGATGGGGAAAAACTAAGCCCAGAGAGGCTAAGGAACTCGCCCGAGGTCCCGTCAGGGAAAGAGGAAAGCAAGAAGTCATCCAAGCGTCACTCCACGGAACGGCCACACACGCTGAGGAAGACACATGCGATGCTACGGCGGAAACCAGGCATCGAGCCCAGACCCATTTGACTCCCTCGGGGAACCTGAGCCCCAGAGAACACCTCCCACCCCCGTGTTTATGGCACCTGACTTCGCCCTCAGAGCCACTCATCCTCCTGGCGTCCCAGCCCTTCATCCTAACTCCGCATAAAAAAACAACAGCAAGGACTCTGTCCCCTCAGCCCTAGGACCTCCCTGGACACAGGGCCTGACCCTCCTCACCGTGACCGCGGCCTCTGCCGACTCTGCCCCCGCCCCCAACCTGCCACCTGCTTCGCCTCTCCCGTGGCTCCGCACTCTGCAAGCACAGCGCTGTGGGGCTGGCAAAGAATCTGTGACCTCCTGTCAGCCGTCTCTGCTGACACAGAGGAGACTCTCCCAGCAGGTGCAGTGAGGCCCAGATGGAGCCGGCTTTCCGGGTTCTTGGGCAACAGGCCTCACTGAGCAGACTTCTCAAACTGGACCCAGGATGAGCACAGGGTATCAAGCAGAGAACAACAGCTTCCCGGGACTCGCCCTCAGCTGCCCAACAAAACGCCGGGGCACGTCTGCTTTCTTAAAGGTCCTCGGGCACTGCAGACTGTTGGAAAGCAACTCCAGAGACGCTGGAGAGAGGCCCCTGGGTTTCTGCGGAACCTTCTGCTCTGCCCACTCCCTTCATCCCCAACCTCGCATGCAGCCCCCTGCTACTCCCATCCCTCCACTGGGACTGTCCCCCAAAGTGCTGCCCTCCACTGTCAGCTCCTCTTTCCCTCAAACCACTCTGGTTCCTCATCTCCCACAACACCCTGTCCCGTGGTTCCAACAGCCCGCGAGCAGGGACTTCCATTTGCAATTCTAACTTGTCTAAAACAAAGCTTCTCCCCCTCAACTCAGGGGACAGTTCAGTGACCACATTATCATTATTCCAGTCACCCAGGTTTGAAACCTCGGGTCATCTCCGACTCATCCCTCCCCTCCCTTCACTACACTGGTCACCAAGTCATACACTGTGACCAGATCATCTGTAAAAGAGGGTTGGTGGGATTAAATAAAGTAACACCTGAGGTGGTAACTAGTACATACTAGGCGCTCAGTAAACGTTCTTTCCGCTTCTCCACATCTTTCCTGCAATACTTAAGTTCTCCCACCGTGCTATGGGCTAAATAATAGAGCGGAAAGATCCAGAATCCTGAAGATAAGGTTCTATGTTCCAGCTCCATGATGTTTGGTGAAATCACCTAACCTTGCTGAAAAGGCACCTCATCCCTCACATGTGGCTGGACCATGTCTATTTCACCAGGACATCCCTAAGGGCCTTTGAGAAGCCATCCAACAGCTTTCCAACCACTTGGATGGCGCCCGGCCACTGAAGCACAAGAATGCACCGTATTATTTCCGGTGGTCCCTCCAACACCCCGAGCTTCGGTGTCTCCACACAAGCACTGAGGAACAGGACACCCGACCAACCCGCAGCTTGCAGCAAGACTTCAGGAGACACCATCTGCTAGCGCCCTACAAACTGTAAAGTGCTACGGAAATGTAGGAGGTGCCACCAGCAGTTCTATCTTCTCAGGTTCCTACCAACAGGCTCAATCCCACTTGCCCTGCAAGACGACGTTTCTCTGACTTCCAAACCACCGCTTCTATCCCGTTCCCCGCAAAGGGCTTTGTCCCCCAGGAGGCCCTGCACGGTTGTGTCACCGTCTGGAGAGCGGCGAGCACGTCGCAAGAAGGGACTCGTCCCCGACCAGGCACATCGCCGGTGCTCGACCGATGCGTGCGGCGGCTGACGACGCACATACCGTCGGTAAACACCTGCTCTCTGCATCATCACCGCTCCTCCGTCCCCAGCGCGGAGGTAGCGCGCACCGCGGCGACGGCTGTGACCTGGACTCACACCCAGAGCCAGGACCCCCGCCCCCACACGGCTCCCGCCCACACGCGAGAGCCCCGCGCGCCGGCGGCTCCCGCACTACAGAAACTCCAGCGCCCATCGGCGTCCCGGCGGCCTCGCGGGCGCGGCCACGGCAGGAGGGAGGTGGGGCCAGGGGAGGGCCAGAGGGGGAAACTGAGGCAAGGAGCGGCGGGCTTCCCCCAGTCCACCCGAGCCCCCGAGCCCCCGAGCCCGGGCCGCCCGCCCGCCGCGCTACCTGCAGCACCAGGGCCTGCGCCGCCCCGGGCGGGAAGCCCATGCGGTCAGACGGGTGGCGCAGCAGACGGTAGAAGTCGGTCTTGCGGTAGAGGAAGCCGAAGAGCACGCGCAGAAAGTCCTGGACGTTGCCCACGTGCTGCAGGATGCCCAGCAGGGCCTGGTCGTACAGCTCGGCCGCCCCGGGCTCCATGGCGTCGCCGGCCGCAGGGACGCTGCTCACTGCGGGCGCGGCCCGGACGCCGGCCCACGGCCACTTCCGGCACGCTGCGGTAACGGCTCCGCCGCCGGCAGAACTTCCGGTCCGCGCCCGCCCGGCCCCCGCTTGTCGGGACGAGTTGGGTGGCACCGGGGAGCCCCTGCCGCGAACCCCGCCTCCGCCGTCCGGCCGGCTTTCCCGAGCAGCCTCACGGAGAACCACACGCGAGCCCCGAAATGGCTCCTAGGAGCGAGAATTCCCGGGACTGCGGGACCGAGAGCGCTTAGCGGCCATGTTACAAACGGGCGGAAGGGGTGTGGCTCGGGCCGCGTCACGTGAGCCCCGGTGTTGTCACGTGGTGGGCGGAGCGCCGGTCCTGTCTGGGTAGAGAGCTGGTTTCGGGGACGGGAGTACCCGCAGCGGGCGGGTCGGACGAGGTGGGTGCGGGCGGTGTGTGTCCCGTTAACGGCGCCAGGAGTGAATGCACGGTGACGAGCGTGCACGAATACTCAGCGGAAAGAGCTCGGTGCAGAGTGAAAACTCTGCCGTGCCATCGTCGTGAGATACACATGTGTGCGCCTGTGTAGCGTGCATTCGTGTGTGCGTACATAAGCTCGGCATACGTAATAGCCTCAGTGTCCGCCCAAGTACGATCCTTAACAAGCTCCAAACATAAAGCCCATTCAGACACGTAATGAACACGTGCCAAAGATGCCATTCGACGACTGAATTAATGAAGGAAGCAGTGATATGATAGGACTGGTTCCAAGAGCATTCGGAGGAACTGGGTATTTATAAACACTTGAAGAAACAGTAAGGTTGTTAGGTTGGGTACAAAGCTGGCCGGTGTCCTACAAAATGATAAAATCATAGGTTAACTTCTCTAGTGGTAAGAAATGCCTTTCATCTCGACTGTATTAAAATCTACCAATGAACATGTACCTTAATAGTCTATGGGCTCTAATTAATTGTAAATAAGTCAGAACCAGATGAATTGCCCTACGGCAGTGGTTCTGAAACTTCTTGGAGTCATTTACACTCTTAACATTTATTGAAGACCCCAAAGACCTTTTATGTGGGTCGTTCTTACAGATGGTTACAATGTTAGATATTAAAACTGACAAAATGTTCACATATTTATTCATTTTTAAATAACCACGAAAAGCACATTACATGTTAACATTTTTATGAAGGAATAATGTTCTTCAAAGCAATTAAGTTTACTGAGAAGAGTCGCATAGTTTTACATTTTTGCAAATCCCTTTAATGTCAGGCTTCATTGAAGACAGCAAGATTCTCACATCTTTTGCATTCACTGCATTGCAATATGTTGTTTTGATGGAAATACATGAAGAAACCCCATCTTACACAGATTGTAGTTGGAAATGAGAGAGTATTTTCATTGTCTTTTCAAATAAAAGCATTATTTTTTTGAAACTAAAGTTGAGCAGGTGGTAGTTTCTTAACAGCTGTAATATGGAATCTGAAACATCAATCAATGTTTCCTAATTGTCACATTAATACCGACTGGTCTGTCCTGAACTTTGAATGGAGCTTTTACAGGCACGATTTCGTAACACCAGACTGGAATGCAGAATCTGGCAAAACAAATCACATTACAAATGTGTGAAACAGCCTCACTGAAGGGGCTGGTAGAAAAAGATGCTGACCTCAGTAACTGGAAATGAACAGAGTCTAAGACTAAAGGCAAAAGGAGCTAAAAAGGGACCCTTCATCCTAAATTTGTTTCCCATGGGGTTGTGGGCTGTCATCTCTGAAAATACTACCCACGGAGGTGAACAATGAAGCAAATTGTGTGGGTGGTGGAGTGAGGCTTCTCACTACTGGCATGGGAGCTTACAGAGAAGCCAGGGGAGCGTCTAGAATGATTGGTGTGGGGATGAATTAGAGCTGGAGGCATCAGCATGAACTTAAGTTTAGCTTCCTCTAGCTACAGATGGCTACATGTACAGATATTTATAGAAATGGGTACATAGGTGTGTCCGTTTACACACATATATTTTGTTGCTCTCTCAGCTGAGAGAGCCCAAGAGCAACAATGCCCCAGCAGCAAAGTGCACACCAAGCGCCAGATGCAGGGTTCCAATCCCATCTCTAACTGAAGGACCAGGACTCCTTGGAGAAATGGCTGACTCTAGGACTGGGGCAGAAAGTATACAAGCTGAACCTGAACCAACTTGCTAGTAGCTCCAAGGAGCAAGGAAAAAGGAAAAACCCTCCAGGATGGGAGTATGACAAAAAGGGACATAGGAGCCAACAGAGAGAGCTTCCTAATGGCCCAAGCTGGAACAGTCTGAGCAACAAAATTAAGTACTATCATATGAGAACCCACACTACGAACTGAATATCCATGGGTATATACGGTATATATCATACTGAATAAAGAAACATAGGGAGGGAAATAGCCAATTTTCCTGTCGAGAAGAATTCCAAGTAATTTGTGTAAGCACTCTGCCCTCCAGGACATGGAACATAACTCCCCACTCCCTAAGTGTAGGCCATGCACAGTGACTTCCCTCCAAAGAGCACAACACGAACAACATGGAAGGGGGAAGGGTAACTGTACCGAGGAGACGCCTGACAGACACGACCTCGGCCAGGGGACGAGAGGTAATGCCATTAGAGGGAAATCATGGGGGTAGCACGCACCCTTTATATGATCTGCTGAGAAGGGCGCTCCGCCTCTTGGTCTCTCGGCCAACAACCCATAACCTCAGTCTAGTTAGGAGAAAAACACCAGACAAACCCCATTTGAGGGACGTTCTACAAAATGCCTGACCAGTCTTCCTGGAAACTGTCAAGGTCATCGCAAACAAGGAAAGTCTTAGGAACTGTCACAGCCGAAAGCCTAAAGGACATAACAACTGAATGCCATACACTATCCTGCATGGGATCCTAGGACAGAAAGAGGGACACCAGGTAGAGTCTAAGGAAATCTAAATAAAGCAAGGACTTGAGTAGAAATTCTCAACACTGGTTTATGAATTGTGGGTTAATGAATGTGCTACGCTAATATAATATGTTAATCGGGTAAAACAGGTGTGAGGTATATAGGAACTCTCTGTACTATCTTTGCAATTTTTCTGTAAATCTAAAACTATTCCAAAATTTTTTAAAGTTTGCCTTTTAAAAATGCATTTTAAAAAATGCTAATCATCCATAATCCTGCCCTTTGCCCCAAAGAGCAAGTGGGATGTACAGCGCTGGTGGTGGACCAGGGAAGAAGGCCCCTTATCCACTGCTGGTGGGAATGTGAAGAGGGCAGCAACTTTGGGGAGGCTTTGTCTGTACCCGTACGATACCTCGCCAACACCACCTCCAGGTAGCTCTCCCGCATATACACAAGGAGATGTGCAAATACATACTCAGCTTCATAGAGGTTTCTGCTCTGTACCTGAAATCCCATAGGTGAGATGAATTTCAGGACTTAGATTTTTAGAAAAGTAATAGGATGGTTACCCTGCTTTAGATAATACACCCCATCAGGGCCTATGGCTGCACACAACATAACCAGGCTCATCGATGTGCGGGATCGATGACCGCTCCCATCAAGGACGGCAAAGGGTATACATACCCCATTCATGAAGCGTATAAATAGACACATCTTGTCTGGTCTGTTTTTGCCACCAAATGAGTTTGTCCCAAACTTACAAAAGAAAAAGGGGACGAACCAGATTTCCAGAGATTTGGGGATTTGGGAATTCCACGTGAGCGACTATGGAGCCAGAGTGGAAAAGTCACTGGGAGCATCGTGCCCACCAGCAGGGGAAGGGATAAAACCACTGTGTTGGTTCACACAGGGGAATCCAGTGGGGCCGCCATGACAACTGGGCAGGTCTACAGGGCCCCACATGAATAAATCTAACATGCGTGTAGCCTGGGAAACTCGCTGCGAAAGCGAACGTCAAGTATGATTCCATTTATGAAACATTTTTAAATGTGAAATACTACTACATATTGTTTACATATAATATATGGAATTGAAGTTTAAAAACTTGCAGGAGGACGACACACGCCAAGTTCAAGAGACAGGAACAGGTCACACCCACGCTGCCACATGCCGCCTTCAGCCTAATCATGTCCTTATGGGTACGACCTGGTGGCCAGGGAAGGTCCCACCACAGGCACCCTCGTGGGGACAGCCTCTCCCAGACCCTGAGTGGGAGGACGTGTCAAGGGACCCCTACGAGGGAACCTGTGTGGCCCCTGGGGTCATCAAAACTTGTGTCCACTGCGGGGCAGAGAACTGTCAAGGCCACTCTCGGCGGGATGTTCGAAGCCATGGTTGACATAGGTGCTGCTGGCCTTGGATGTCGGGCCCGGGTGGCTCGGGCAGGAGGCCATGCTGGGCTTGGCGGCCTCTTCCATCTGCTTCTGCTCCAGCACTAGAGCTGCGTTGACATCAGGCCCTGCAGGGGAACAGTCACAGAGGACCACGGTCAGGGAGGCCATGTGCTGCTTGAGCAGGACTCCCTGCCCTGAGTCTGTCAACGGGAGGAGGAACAGCTTTCCTTAGCAAGGAGGGCTTGTTGGGTACTGCCACAGGATGTTGCAGGAAGAAAGGACAGAGGCGTTCACAGGCAGGCGGGGATCTGCTCGGCCAAACAGACGGGGCCGGCGATAGGAGGGGTGGGGCCGGCTGTGTGGGAGGGGCCCTGCTGGGCGGGGACTGCTGGGTGCAGGGGGCGGAGCTTATGGGTGGTGGTGGGGTCCTGCGGGGCGGGCCTTATTTGTGGGCGGGGCCTGCTGGGCGGGCACTGCTGGGTGGCTGGGTCGGGGAGGCCCTGCCCAGTGCGCAGGCGCCTGGGCGCTCACCCACGTAGCTGAGAACCACTGGCAGGAAGACCAGGCCGTGCAGCAGGCCCAGCACGGTGATGAGGAGGTTGAGGCGGAAGAAGAAGATCTGGATGAGCTGCGCCTTGGCCAGGCCCAGAACTAGGATGCCGGGCAGGTTGGTCATGGCCACTCCAGCGAACACCTGGGGGTCACAGGCAGGCGTGAGGCCGGGCACGGGATGGAGGGCGGAGGGCGGAATGGGGGCGGCGGGCCCACTCACCGCGCTGCCCATGAAGACGGTGGCCTCCTTGGCCCTCTCCAGCCGGGTGGGCCGGGTGCTGACCGCAAAGGCGCGGGTGATGTGGGACACGAACTCCACGGAGATGCCCACCGCCTGGGGGCAGAGAGGGGCGTTAGGCGTGCAAGGGCCGGGGCGCGGGATCTTCGGAAGGCAGCGGGGTGTCGGGCGAGGGCAGGTTACCGTGACCAGGTTGATGAGGGACACGGCGTTGTAACTGATGCCCCACAAGGCCATGAAGCCCACGGTGTCCACGAGGATCATGACGATGGAGAACAGGTTGAGGAGGCCCGAGCGCAGGTCCATGCCCAGCAGCAGGCAGCAGACGATGAAGGTGGGCAGCAGACAGATGGCCAGCATGAAGAGGCCCTCGGGGACCACGTTCAGGTACTGCTCGTAGAACACGTTGGTGATCCTGCAGGGGTCAGAGCGCTGTCACTGCCGGGGCGTGTGGCCTCGCGAGTCGGGCTCCACGTGCCCCTGGGACCCTCCCGGGGACCCCGCCGCCCCCGCCGCCGGGCCTCACGTGTAGGGGAAGACCTCGAAGGCCGGGTCGGTGCCCGGCACCTGCCGCAGGTGGGCGGTGATGTTGGCCGCCAGCTCGCGCGACGCCCGCAGAGCCTCCGTGTAATCCTGCGAGTTCCGCAGCGGCTTGTGGTAGGCCATGAACCGCGAGGCTGCGCCCGCCGGGGAACATGGGCAGAGGAGGGCAAGGTCAGAGCCCGCTGCAGGCACCCTCAGACCCCAGGGCGCACCTGGCTGCAATCAGGGCTCAGAGGCCACCAAGATGGAAAATTCTTCCGTTGTGAGCAAGGGGCCCAGCGTGCGGGATTCCCAGGCAGCCCTGCACCCTGCAGCCCCTCCTCCCCCTGCGGGAGCCCTGGGCCCAGCCTGCCTCTGCCTGGTGCACCCTAAAGACACCTCCCAGATAAACGCAAATGCTGCACTCTAGGGTTTCAAAACACGCATTGGATTTTTCAAATGAAGTCAATTACTTTTCCAATGTGCATCTTCCTAGAGGGAAGTTCCAGAAGAGCAGACAGAAACAGGGGAGCAGTTCAGCTGACAGGGTGACGGCGGGGCAGGTGCAATCATCATCCGTTTAGCCAGCTGCCCACATCTGCCGTGATTTGTGCATGTGAGTAAGGGGTGTGGCTGGCCCCCCAGCACTGGAAGAGTCCAGGAATGTCTCGCTGACTGAGGATTTGGCGGTGGGGAAAAGGAAGCAGGGCAGACAGGGGTGAAATCTGAGAACAGGGAGCTGGGTAACATGGCCTCTGAGGACAGGGCCAGGGCAGATAGAAGCTCCCCATGAAGGAGGAAGGGGAGAAGATCGCAGACTGAGAGGCTCTTCCCCGGGGCTTGTATGACCCCCCAGTGCAGCTATCTCTCGCCTTCCCCACCGGGTGAGGCCACACTTACCTAAAACTTCGCCATTGGATCCCAAATGCACAGAGGTGTTATACGCTGCCAGTCCCCTGCAAGGCGGGAGCAGAGGCTTCATCAGGGACCTCGGCCACCCTCGGGGACCCTCTGTGCTCCCCACCCCAGGCTTACCCTTTGGGACATTTGATGTTGGGCGGGTCACTGAGGAACCAGGGAAGGTACTTGTGGAACTGCTCGTCTGTGGGCCGGACGGGGCCCAACGTGAAGCTCACGCAGTTCTTCAAGCAGGCCAGGGAGTCTGCGAAGACAGCGGGGGCTCTCAGCAGCGGCACCCCCCCCGGGGCCAGGCAGCCCCCCATTCCCATCCAGTTCCCCAGGCACTGCCACCACCGAAACATGCAACACGTGTGTGGCACATGTGCTCTGGAGGCAGAGGAGGCAGAGGGGTTCCCCTCTGTCGTGAAAACCACCGGCAACCACAGCAGGTAAGGAAGCCAAGTGTAGGGCAAAGATACGACCCCCTTTGGCCTCCGCACTCCACTGACAAATGCAGCTACTCTGGGGTCAGAGCCGCATGCTACGCGCGGCTCTCCCCCTCCCACCACCCGTGAGATCACAACGCGGGGTGTGCTCACCCCGACACGTGCCCCAAGCCTGTGCCCCCACCCTCACTGACCCTGCGAGAGCGTGGGAGGAGCTAAGAGGGCCTAGCCTTGCTCCCCTCTCTTGCCTCAGTTTCCCCAAGCCGTGGGAGGCCGGGAGCCCCCAGAGACCCTGCACTCACTGACAGTCGAGGGGCAGAACTCGTCTTTCTGAGCGCCAAAGGCATAAAGGCGGCAGCAGGAGGACGGGGTCAGCCAATCAATGAAGTCGTCCACCCAGGAGGAGGCGGGGATGGCCAGGTAAGACCTGAGGGTCAGGGGAGAGGATGCTGGGGGGCAGGACCCGGTGGGCAGGCAGTGGGTCCTCCCTGGGGCACGCCCCTCTCCCCAGGCATAGGGCAGCGGGACGACAGCTGGGTGCGGTCAAGGGGTCAGGAGGTGGGGGGCACAGACAGGGCTCGGCCGGGCACTCACTCGTCGGGGAACTCGGTGGCGTACTGTATCTTCTGGGTCAAGGAGTAGCTGTCGCATCCTGCGCTGGAGCAGATGGCGTTCATGCCCGCCTCGCTGGAGAAGTTGTAGCCCCCCGTGGTGACAAAGTAGACGGGGGCCCCCACCTCGAAGTAGCGGTTCAGGTCGGAGAAATAGTCCAGCAGGTATGAGTCCTGAACAGAAGACAGTCACGGAGGCTGGGGCCACACTCACCCTGAGGGGCTCACAGAGGTGCCCACACAGAGGTGCACACTCACGGAGGTACATACACACTCACGGAGGTACATACACACTCACGGAGGTACATACACACAGAGGTGCACACTCACAGAAGTACATACACACTCACGGAGGTACATACACACTCACAGAGCTACGTACACACTCACGGAGGTACATACACACAGAGGTGCACACTCACGGAGGTACATACACACTCACGGAGGTACATACACACTCACGGAGGTACATACACAGGTGCACACTCATGGAAGTACATACACACTCACGGAGGTACATACACACTCACGGAGGTACATACACACTCACAGAGCTACGTACACACTCACGGAGGTACATACACACAGAGGTGCACACTCACGGAGGTACATACACACTCACGGAGGTACATACACACTTACAAAGGTACATACTCAGAGGTGCACACTCACGGAGACACACACAGAAGTGCACACTCACAAAGATACATACACACTCAGAGGTGCACACTCACAGAGGCGCACACTCACAGCGGTACACGCAGGAAGTACGTCCTAACAGGTGTGTGCAAGAGGCGCCCGCACCGACATGCATGCTCCCAGAGACCCATGCTCACTGAGGTACACGCTGCCGGAGACACACTTGCAGTTGCATTGCAGAGGTACACGGTGGACACTGTACCCACAGAGGTACACGCTCAGAGGTACACACATCCTGGTGTGATCACAGGTACGCACACAGAGCACACCCATGTAGGTGTAAGCACAGAACCACACATGAACACACTCTGACACACACACACATTCGTGGAACGTTGCCCCTTCCCATTATCCCCGTTTTGCCACAGCGACAGTCTAACAAGCTGGTCTGTGACCGTGGCCCACACGCGTGTGCACACGTAAATGTGTGCGTGCACACCTGCGAGGCCGTGTATCAGGCAGCTGCCTGATCTGCTCCCTTCACCTGAGTGGTGTCAGAGAAGGTGGGGTAGAAGGTACCAGGCAGCCATCCCCGTACCCGCACACCCCTGCACCGGCGGCAGCTGTCTGATAGACATTGTTTGAAGCTCTGGGGTCTGCTGAGGGCTTGCAGCTCCCAGGGAAAGGCCCAGAAGCTGAATTGTGGTCAATGCCAGTCACCTTCAGCTCTCAGCATGGTAGCAGCGGCCCGGCCACGCGCAGGCACTTTGCACACAGGTTGTGGGGTCCAGCGTGGAACATGAGGACCCAGTCCCTAAGGATCACAGATTTGCGTTCTGATTGCGGACCGCTGCTCCCATCTCAGTGGTGCAGGGTCGGGCTGCCACCATCAGCTCGCCTCCTCATGCTGGCACAACTGCTGAGATGTTTAAGTGAGTAGTGACAGGTTTATTAATTTTCCTTTTCATGTTTTCCCTTTTCCCCCTTTTGGCAGCCGGACATATAAGGAATGGGACATCCCAAAGTAATCACAAATATAAGAGAAGTCACCGCACGTTACCGGGGAAAGGCTTGGACTCAGAAAAGACCTGATAAAACTTTAATTTTATACCTCAGGCTAATCTCCAGGACAGAGACACCAGCAACAATCTCATTTTTTTTTTAAAGCAAACCCCCAGGGAAGGGGGAGAATCTGATCTTTAGAGTTACCATACAATAAGACTCAAATGTCCATTTCTCAATGACAACTATCACAGAGACACAAACAATCAGGAAAGTATGGCCCATACCTAGGGACCAACACCATTTAACAGACGATCTCCTCAAGAAAGACCAGTTGGTGGACACATCAGACAGACACTTAAAAACACCTGTCTTAGGGTTGCTCAAAGAGCACCCGGACAAAACCAAGAAAAGCAAGTGTGAACAAAATGGAACGATCAACCACCAGAAAACAGAACCCAGAAAGGAACTTTGGAGCTGGAAAGTATGAGGACTAACTACATGCAAAATTCTGGTCATAGATTACATGATCTTATGTACATGAAATTCTAAAATTCTACCCCAAACCCTTAAAACTAGTAAATAAATTCAGCAAGGTTGCAAGTTACAAGATCAGCACACAAAAATCAGTCACATTTCTATGCATGAGCACTGAAGGACCCAGATGGGGAACTGGGGCAAGCCTAGTCACAACAGCATAAAAAGAATAAAGTACTTAGGAAATAATGTCACCCAAGGGGTGAGCGACTGCATGCTGACAACCACACAGCATTGCTGAAAGAAATTAAAGAACACACAAATAGGTGGGAAGACACCTGTGTTCGTGGGCTGGAAAACGGACTACCGTACAGGCTACTGGAGGGTCTCCAAGTTCAGTGCAATCCTGTCCAGATCCCAATGACCTTTCTTGCAGAAATAGAAAAATCCATCTTAGAATTCACAAGGGACTCCGAATACCCAAACAATCTTTAAAAGAGGAATAAAGTTGGGGGACTCGGGGTGCCTGGGTGGCTCAGTGAGTTGGGAGTCCTACTCTTGATTTTGGCTCAGGTCCTGATCTCAGGGTCATGGGATCCAGACTTCCATTGGCCTCCACACTCAACAGGCACTCTGTTTGGGATTCTCTTTCTCTCTCCCTCTCTACCCTTCCCCACGCGTGCTCTCTCTCTCTCAAATAAATACATAAATCTTTTTTTAAAAAGTTGGAGAACTCACATTTCCTGATTTCAAAACTTACCACAAAAATACAGTCATCAAAGGATTCAGGTGCTAGCACAAAGACAGACACAGACGAACCGAATGGAAGAGCGAGCCCAGACATAAACCCTGGCATATGTGGCAACATGGCATTTGACAAAGGAGCCAAGGCCATTCAGTGGGGAAAGGGAGTCTCTTCAACAGGTGGTGCTGGGACAACAGGACATCCACACACAAAAGAATGAAGTTGGACCTTCAGAAATATACACAACTATAGCAGCAATGTCCACAATGGCCAAACTGTGGAAGGAGCCCAATGTCCATCGACAGATGAATGGATAAAGAAGACGTGGGGTATATCTATACAATGGAATAGTACTCAGCCATCAAAAAGAATGACATCTTACCACTTGCAATGACATGGATGGAACTAGAGGGTATTATGCTGACCGAAATAAGTCAATCAGAGAAAGACAAATACCATACAATCTCACTCCTGTGTGGATTGTAAGAAACAAGACAGGATCATAGGGGAAAGAAGGGAAAAAGAAAACAAGATGAAATCAGAGAGGGTAGCAAACCATAAGAGACTCTTAATTCTAGGAAACAAACTGAAGTTTGCTGGAGGGGAGGTGGGTGGGAGGATGAAGGAGGGCATGTGATGTAATGAGCACTGGGTGTTGTACACAACTGATGAATCAGTTAACTCTATCTCTGAAACTAATAATACACTATATGTTAACAACATTGAGCTTAAATTTTAAAAATAAAAATATATACATATATGTTATATATATGTCTTTATAAATATAGATATATACTCTTTCTAATGCGGTCTCATTTACATAGTACCTTTTCTTCTGTGATTAGCTTTTACTAATATAAAACTTGCTTTGATTTCTGTGTGCCGCATACTAGTCAGATAATGAAGTGACTGTGTGCTCTATAAGAAAAACAATTATATAAGGAAGTGTTTGTGACACAGGTATGATAATTTTTTATATTAAAAAGTAATCACAATAAAAAAAAACATACACAACTATGGGGTGCCTGGGTGGCTTGGTCAATTGAGCGTCTGACTCTTGACCTCAGCTCAGGTCTTGATCTCAGGGTTGTGAGTTCAAGCCCCACGCTGGGTTCCACACTGGATGTGGAGCCTACTTAAAAAAAAAAAAAAAGGAAAGAAAATAATATACATAACTATGTACAAAAATTAACTCAAAATGGATCCAACACTTAAGAGTTGAATTTGTAATCCCCTTAGAGGAAACATATGAAAAAAGCTTCAGGATACTGGATTTGGTGATTATTTCCTGAATGACACCAAAAGCCCAGTTAATAAACAGAAAAATAAGCAAATAGGTACTATATGAAAATGAAAAACTTTTTTAAAGGTTTTATTTTTAAGTCATTGCTACACCCAATGTGGGGCCTGAACTCATGACCCTGAGATCAAGAGACACGCTCCTCCAACTGAGCCAGCCAGACGCCACAAAAATTAAAAGCTTTTGTTCATCAGAGGACACTACCAATAGAGTAGAAAGGCAACCAATAGAAATGAAGAAAACATCTGGAAATCGTGTATCTGATAAGGGATTACTACCCAGCATATCTAGAGAACTCCCAAAATTCAAAGAAACAAAACAACAACAACAACAAAAAAAAAGCAAGCTGTTTCAAAAATGGGCAAAAGACTTGAACAGACATTTCTGCAAAGAAGACACACAAATGGCCAAAGAGCCAATGAAAAGATGCTCAGCATCACAGCTCATCAGGGAAAGCAGATCAAAACCTCACTGAGATGCCCCTTCACACCCGTCAGGATGGCTGCCATCAAAACAGAAAAAGAAAAAAGCCAAAAACAAGTTTTGGCGTGGACGTGGAGACATCAGACCCCTGGTGCGCCATAGAGAGGAACGTAAAACAGAACATCTGCGTGGAAAACAGTATGGTGGTCCTCAAAAAATTGAAATTAGAATTATCATCTGATCCAGCAGTTCCACCTCTGGGAACACATCTGAAAGATTGGGAAGTAGGTTCTGGAAGAGATAGCTGTGCACCCACGTTCACGGCAGCGTCAGTCCCAGCTGCGCAAAAGTGGAAGGAAACCGTGTCCACAGCAGACAAATGACGGAGAAACAAAATGTGGTGTGTGCGTGTGTGTGTGTGTGTGTGTGTGTATGAAAATCCTCGGCCTGGAAGAGGAAGGACACTCTGACACCTTCTCCGGCGTGGATGAACCCGGAGGACTCGATGCTGAGTGGAATGAGCCACACGCAGAAGGACACACTGTAGGGTTCCCGTACTGGGAGGGGCTGAGAGGTGTCCAAGCCACAAAGACAGAGAGGAGACGGTGGGCACCAGCATGGGGGGAGTTTAGTGGGGTCCACAGGCAGGTGGGGTCATCCTCACTGCTGTCCTCCTCAGATCCTACACGTACTCGGGCCCCTCCCACCTCCCTTCTACCCAGAGGCTCTCTGACCCCCCGCGCCACAGAGGTCTTGTCTTCCACAGAAGCCCCTGACCCTCCATGTCTGTCAGGGGCCGTGCCACAACTCCGGCTGCTGCGGAGCCTAGGCCTGAGGACGTGGCGTGCCCAGCATGGAGCAGGCACTCGGGAAGCTGCCGGTCACTCTGCCTGGAGGCTCACCTCACAGGCCAGTTGTCCGTGGCCTGCTTCTCTCCGCCACGGGGCCTGTGCATTCATACACTGATTCAGCCTCTCCCCCCAGGTCCGCACACTGAGCAGCCCTGCACCGCCCGCCGAGCCCCCGGCCCCTGCCCTTACCAGCGGTGTGCACCGACCCTCCCGAACCCCAGGGCAGCCAGGCCACCCACCAGAGGTCACCAGGCACGGCTCACCTTGGGCAGAGCCAGCTCCTGATCCAGTCCCACGCTGACGTGGCACATGAAATAGAGCCCCACTCCAAACAGGCCCATGAACAGCAGCAGCTAAGGAGGTAGGGAGGAATATTCTGGAGCTGGGCAGACTTGAAGCCCAGCCTCCCCTGTGCGTGAGCCCCGGGGTCCGGGCAAGCTCTCCACCTCTCCACGAGCAGGCAGGACCAGGGGCCAGGCTGAGCAGGCCCTGCCAGCCCCCGCTGCCCCAGGGGTGGGAGCCCCCCAGCTGTGCCTCCCGCCCCACTCACCACAACCGCGCGCGTGAGCCGGTGCAGCAGGAATGGGACGTAGAACTTGCGGAAGAATTGGAGCAGGAACCCCTCGCTTTGGTCAGGTGGGGGCAGCTTCGGGGCACCAACGCAGCAGCAGACATCCAACCGGGAGGCCTGGAGGGAGGCAGTCCATCACGGTGGCCCCGAAGCAGCCCTGGGCACTGCCTCCCTCCCATGGAAGTGCCTCATGTGGGGACGTGCCAGGGTGCTGTGTTGTTTGTTTTTCTGTTTTGATTAAACACCTCTAAACTTTGCACTGTCGCAGAAACTCTAGCTCCCTGTCAACATCTCCCTTACATTTTTTTTTCTCGACCTTTTGTACTTTGCAGGTTTGATCGTATTCCCCTAAATCGACTTTTCTCTGGGGCCCTGGGAGCATCCCAGCATGCTGTCCCTGCACCCAGCCCCACTCTCTGATGATCCTGCGCTGTGACGACGTGAAGCCCCCCCCCATCCCCGCAGAGATGGGGCCGGGCAGGTCCCCGGGTCCTGCACCACCCCTACCTCCTGCCTCCTGCTGTCCAGAGAAAGCAGGGCCACGAAGGCGGACACCTGGAGCAGGAAGTCGAGGACGACCGCAAAGCCGGAGGTCAGAGCAAAGGTTCTCACAGCTGGCATGGGGGTCAGGGCCCCTGGGGGTACAGGGGTGAGTCTCAGGGCATGGCGTCTGCTCAGAAGAGTGGAGGGAAGGGGGCTGCCCACACCCAGTGCCCGCCACCCCCCCCCCAGGCCTGGCGAAGAGGGGCTGCCCAGGCTCACCTAGAAAGAAGCAGATGGCCTCAGACAGGCTGCAGAGCAGCATGCTGGGGGCCACTCTGCCCAGCGCACGGCCGATGTGGGCCTCTCGCCGCTCTCCGGGCCTCTGAGGCAGCCTCTGCGTGGGGACATCAAGGACAGCATCCAGAGCCGGCCCCGGGCAGGGAGCTGGCCGGTGCCCACGCTTCCCATCAGGAGCAGATCCCGTGAACACTCTGCTCTCTGCCCCGTCCACCTCGAGGGGTCTGGCCCAGAGACATGCTTGGTGCATTCCGGAACATTCCAACATATCCCTGGGTCCCGCAATGTCCGCCGACAGGAGAGGCTAAATCAACTCTCACTGTCCGTCCGTGGCATGCCACGGACGAGGCCGAGACGCTCTGCAGAGGGCATGGTGGCCTGAGGGAGAGCGAGCACAGGGACACACGTGCCACGAAGATGACACGGAACCCTCCGTTCCCTACAGGAACCGCGGACGTGAATGCCCACACACGAGCAGAGGCGGCCAGAAGCCCGGGGGTGCAGGGCCGCAGCTGCGAGAGGAGGAGAGCCCCGCGCTCTCACCTGGTACTCCAGAACAAAGATGAAGATGTTGTCGGCCCCCACGGCAAGCACCAGGAAAGGCACCACCTGCAGGATCACCAGGGAGGACGGCACGCCCAGGTAGGAGAAGAAGCCCATGGCCGCCGTGACTGCTCCCAGCACCACCGACACCCCGCCCAGGCCCAGCGTGACCTTGGAGTCCACCTGCAATGGGACCAGGCTCAGCCTCCGGGCTGCAGGGTGGCCAGCGTTGCCCCTGCCCCGAGCGAGAGAAGGGCAGCAGGGCCGGGGGGCCAGGCGTCCAGCCCGCAGGAGCCTGCACCTCTCCCACGGCACGCGTTGTGGGGCATTCTAAAGGTCAGCTCTGCGTCTGCTCCAGGGGGGCCTGTCCAAGAGCAGGACACCTCCAGGAAGCGTTACCCCTCGGGGAGCCCCTGCAGGGAAGCTTCCGGATGTCCTGACAAGCCACCCCGCTGTGCTCCCCACCCACCCACCCCCGAATTCTCACCGGCACTCGGCGCCAGCTGGAGTAGCTGCCCAGGGCCAGGGCGATGTACAGGAAGATGACGATGTAGCTGACCCCGAAGATGGGCAGGTCCTGGGCCGTGGTGCGGTTGATTTCGTCCTCCAGGGAGCGCTGCGGATGCACACCCCGCCAGCCCTGCTCACCCACGGGCTTCCTGAGCCCGAGCGGGGCGGCGGGGTCCTGTCCTCCCAGACGGGCGGGCCCAGGGCCACTCAGGAGAGGGGAAGAACCCACCTGAGCCCCCCCCGGGTCCCCCCCGCAGACCCAGGGACCCCGAAACCTACCTCCGCCATGAATGCGACCTGGAACCTGCCAGCTGTCCTCTGCTGGAAGGCTTTCAACTCCTCCAAGAAGGCCTCCTCCCAGAGCTTAGCCTGGGCCAGCAGGGGGTCCCCGGGGGCGTAGTTGTTGAGGGAGAAGGTCATGATCAGGGCCTCTGCCTCAGAGTAGTCCTTCCCTGGGATGAGAAATGCTCAGCCACCCTCCTTCCTCACCCCTGCTCCCCTCCCCACTCCAGCCTCACCCCTGCTCCCTTCCCCACTCCCAGCCCCATCCCTGCCTCCCCCAACTCCAGCAGCACCCCCGCTCCCCTCCCCCACTCCAGCCTCACCCCTGCCTCCCCAACCTTCCATATCCAAGTCACTGTCTAGCCCCTCCACCCGAGTTCCCTCTCTCAGCCAAGGGCAGGGCCTGTGAACCCAGGCACAGACCAGAGGATCTGAGCAGGCTGGGAGAAGCTGAAGGAGGTGGCAGGTCTGCAGCCCCTGCCAGTACCCCCCAAGCCCGGCCACCCCCAGGCAGCGAGAGCCCATCACTACTTCTTCCTGCCGCTGCCCCTGCCCCATACTGCCCCCTCGCTGGCCACCCCCAGGGCCACCTGGCTTACCTTTGTAACCCCCCACGGCAAGGAAGGGGAAGACAGGGCCCCCATAGTCAGCCATGCAGCTCAGGGATAGGGCCGTGCCATCCTTGAAGGTGAGCGGGGCGCTGGGGGCAGAAGGAAGGACCTTTCTTGGCCCTGTGCCCATTGCTAGGCCTGGCGCCCAGCCCCAGGCTGCCAGCACCGGCACCTGACCCCATGGCCAGAACCATTTCTCCCAACAAGATTTCATGCAGCCCAACCCACAGTGGAACCTCTCCCCTCACACCCGCCCGAGGCTCCGGGCTCAGAGCCGCATCCCAGACAAGGTGGGTAAGCATCACATACACGGCCTCCTGCAGGGACACCAGGACTTCACCCCGTGAGTCAGCACAAGGCAGCTGCCTGGGCCTCACGCTGCTCAGCCTCCTCCCTCGCCAGCCTGGAACCCTCCAGGCCCTGAGTTCAGATCCTTCTTTCTGCAGGCAGGTGACCAGTCCGGGACCCTGGGCACCTCTCTACTGAGCCTCTCTGCAAGCACATCCTGGGCGCCTGGACAAAGTGCTCTTGGAGTGAGCACGTCGGTCACCAGCTGTCCTGGGCGTGCTGGTTGCCCTGTGACCTTGAGCAGCTCACTACACCCCTGGGCCTGTTTTCCTGTCTCTGGAACGGGGATCATCAGACCACCCAAGAGCCGTTGTGAGCATTCAAAATCAAAATAAAGCCAGCATGAGGACTGGACCTGCGGCCAGAGCTTCCTCCCTGACCCACCAGTTCTGAGGGCCAGCCAGGGCCAAGCACAGACTCTGGGAAGCGGCCCAAACCGTGGGCTTCCCCGAGGGGCAGGGCGCTGGGTCCCTCTCCTCGAATCCAGTGGTTCTCAGTGTGGCATCAGGGCCCAGGGTCTGCAAGGCCAAAACTATTTTTATAATAACACGGCAATGCTGTTTGTTTTTTCCCCTCATTTGCCCTCGGATATAAAGGGTACAGAGAGTCACCAACATGCCTTCAGACTCCATATTGCAATTAACACCTAGAAAAAAACCGCCTGTTGATTCTGGTGTAGTATCAAAGGTAACCCCAAGTGTGCGGAAAGGGGCTATCACAATACTCCTCCCTCTTCTGGCCACACGGGGGTGAGGCCAAGTATTCTCACTGGGCTCCGACCAACAGACCACACGCAGATGCCAGAATCCAGCTGTTCTCTAGAAACCAGACACTATGCTCCCTCTGTGGACGTGTAATGGGCTTATTACTGGTATTTGTAAAGAACCAATACATATTTTTTCCTTTCTCAGTTTTGCTTTCTCGTGGGAGATGTCAGTAGATAGAACCTCTCTCTACCCGAGCCAGAGATCTCTGGGGACTTGGGTTTCTCCAGATGCTGAGGGCCTCTGCCCACCGCAGCCTCAGAGAGCCTCAGCCACTGCCTCTGCACCTGCCGCCCCCCAGGCCGTGGTGGCTTCGGAGCCTTCGCTCCAGCCCCGAGGCCCAGAGGCCTCATTAGCATCCTGGTTTGCACCACAGCGGAGTGGAGGCTGCTGGAGACCAAACCCCAAAAGCACCAGGCTGTGTGACTACCTCCTGCACAGGGAGGCTGAGACGAGCCACAGCCCCTGCTCTGGCCTGAGGGCACCTCACGGGGGACCCCGCTGGCCTCAGGGGCCCGTACAGAAGTCCACGCATGTGTGGGGCCGTCACGTTGCTCTGTAACACACAGAGCAAGGACGTGCAAGGAAGCCACTGCTGTGTCCGAGTGGAATCAGAACTGGGGAGGCCAAGACGGCCCCGTGCTGATCTGTGACAGCGAGTGGGAACCCAGGGAAGCAGTGGGGCCGGGGGAGAGGCGTGGAGAGAAAGGTTGTGTTGCAGCCCCTGAGACCGAGACAAGATACGGAGCTCCTCAGGAGCCCAGGCACCGGGAGACCCTCGCTGCGCACAGCAGCCCCGGCTGGAGCCGGCCACGGGGGACTCACTTGGCACAGTAGAGGAAGTGGTCCCTCCAGTCCACCTGGGAGGTCTGCCCCATGAGCGTCTGGTTGGCCGTGAGCAGCAGGTGCGTGCGGTTGTTCTGGAAATACTGCAGGAGGCTGTTGACGCAGCAGTCGGAGAGACTGGCGTTGCGCGGGTTGAGAGGCGCGAAGCAGATGTCCTGCAGCGAGACATTGCGCTGCTCAGCGGCCGACCACACCTGCAGGTGCCGCAGCGTCTCCTGCAGCTCCAGCACCTCGAGGAGGAGGTCCGAGACCAGGATCCCGCTGAAGTTCTTGGGCCCGAGCAGCAGGGAGTCGTAGCGGTAGCTGGGCTGGCCAGGAGCCGTCAAGATCACCTGGTTGGTCCGGAAGAAGGGGCCGAAATGCTGGTCGTGGAACGCCTTCTCGCTGCGGGCTTGGCTGCTGGGGGCCGACCACAGCTCCACGGGGTCCGTGGTCAGCTCCACAAAGGCCAGGCCTCCCGACAAGGCCAGCACCACGGCAATGGACAGGAAGAGGATGGTCAGTGGCCACGAGGCCACCCACGTGCCCCAGCCCTGGAAGCACTGGCTAAGGACAGTGTGGGTGGAGAGGCTGAGTCTGTCAGAGAAGCTTGTGCCTGCCTTGGGCTCCGTCTTGTCCTGGCGGCGGGACGCGGCCACGCGGGTCCCCACCAGGAAGGCGGTGAGCAGGGCGAGTGCAGAGCAGAGGATGATGACGAGGGCCAGCCCACCTGCCATCCGGCCCAGGTAGAAGGTGGCGTCCAGGGCCTCAGGCCGGACGATGACGGGGCAGGACGCAGCGCAGTCCTGGCAGGAGCAGACTGACGTGTCATTCCCCTCAGACTCATTGCAGGGCCTGATCTCCCCGTTCAGAGGCTGTATCCCATTCCCGGGGTCCTGGCCGGGCTCCAACAGGTGGAAGGTGATGTCCAGGGGAGCCAGGCCGTTCCCTGTGTCCCCCTGGAAATTGAGCCAGCGCTGAGCATTGCAGAGGGCAGAGCCGTACACGCCACACATGGTGCCCACGGCCAGCGTGGCGGCCGCGGGGATGCGCACCCGGCTGCAGGAGTCGTAGGTCCGCTGGGCGAAGCTGCTCTGGTAGAAAGCCTCATAGGCCACCACAGCCTGGGGCTGGCCGCCCCCGCCCCCCGCCACGCGGGTCACGTTAATGAAGAGGCTCTGGTCGGGGCTGCACGTGTTGTGGCAGTGCAGGCTCACGAAGTTGTCGGAGCAGGCCGGGCAGCGGGTGAGGAGGGCCTTGGTGACCGCCAGGCTCGCCTCCAGGGACACCAGCTGCTTGGAGGAGCAGCAGGCATAGGTGGCGTCGGGGCCCGCGTAGAGGCGGGGGCAGATGCGCTGGAGGAGGACCAGGTGGTCGCCTGTCACGTGGACGGCGGGCGTGTTGGACAGGCAGGACACGTTCGACAGTGGCGCCAGGCCCCCGGACAGCTCCGGGTTCTTCCCACATTCATCATAGAAAGCACAGTAGCCAGGCTGGTGGATCGGCGTGTACGGCTGGCCCTGGGCCTACGGGGCAGGGCGACGTCACCACGGGCCCCAGTGCCAGGCGGCGGGCAGTGGGGGTGGAAGGACCCGGAGCAGGGACAGGCGTGGGGTGGAGGGCTGGGAGACCCAGGGAGAGAGGTGGGGTGCCTCCCGCAACGTCTGGGGGCGATGGGTGGGCAGGCACAGCCAGGCCGTCATCCTGAGTGGTGGGGTCACTGAGACAGAGGTGGCCGGACAGATCTGCATTTAGCGAGGTCACGGCAGAGGGTGAGGGAACAGGTGGGGAGAACGGGGTGGGCTGGGAGACCCCTGGAGGCTGCTGCATGGTCCTGCTGGGAAACGTCCCCTGACAGGTTGGGTGCTGAGTCCAGGTGGCCCTGTGCCCTCGGGGCACTGGTGCTTCAAAGGTGGCTGCTGTCCGCTTGAGCTGCAGCCCACACCCAGAGGCCCAGGGCCCCTCTTGGAGATTCTGTGCAGTTTCCCCTGCCCTCCCCTGCTTGGGACCGAAAGCCTTCGCCCATCCTCCTGGATGTGTGAGTGACGGAGAAACTTGAGGCAAGAGTGCTGGAACTCCCCCCACCCCCAGATGCTAAATCCTCATCTGGTGATCCCCCCTGAGACCACCCCACAGCATCCCAGGACAGGACCTTCCCTCATTCCTCCGCTCCCCCCTCAGGCCAGGACGTCCATGGCGCACCAGATGGGAGGCACTCCGTCATCCCTGGTCTCCGGGACCCCCACCTGCTCCCCTCCTGGGGCTGCCTGGGATCCCTCATCCGTCCACAGACAGCACCTCAGACTCTAGGCCCTCCCCGCTGCGGCCACGCAGCCCCCCACACAGGACCCCCGCCCGGGGGGAGGCAGGGGCAGAGTGGCCGTGGCCGCCAGCATCGGACTCACCAAGTGCAGGAGCAGGGCCCCCAGCAGCCAGCCCCTCAGGCCAGCCTCCGCCATCCCAGCGCAGGGCAGGGGTCTGAGGGCAGTGGGGCTAGGCCACGGGGACAGCCGGGGACAGCCCAGGCCTGGCTCTTGGGAATGCACAGTGCTTGTCTAGGCAGCTCAGGTACTGAAACTGGGGGTGCACACAGGCAGCTTCCCCATCAGGGACAGCCTGGCCTGACTCGTCTGGGACCAATGGCGCTGAGCCCTGCACCTCCCACGGCTCCCGGCTAGTTAATGATCCACCTTCTCCCGCCCTCCTGCCTTTGTCCCACTCTCTTGATGAGCCTCCCGGTGAGGGGCTGGGGTCTCCCCTTGGCCCACTTCCCAAAGTGAGAGCTGGCCCTCTGAACCCCCACCCACCCTCAGCCTGCCCGGCCTCAGACCCCCTCTCTGCCCAGCCCCCTGTGGAGACCAAGTCAGCTGCGGCTGGGACACACCCTTGCACTGTCAACCTTAGCAACAGTTGTTAATTAATATTAACAACCTGATAACAGAGGGGACTGTTAGGGGTGGAGTGACCAGAGACAAATCTCCTTCTCTGGGTGGAGGGGGCAGATCAGCTCCCCCGAGGCCTGACAGCGCTCAGAGATCCCAGATGCGAGAGCCACGGCCCTCCTCTGCCCGCCCAGCTCTTCTGCCCCGTCCCCCTCCCTCCTGTCCCTGCCCAGGCTGTCCCTGCCAACAATGCGGGCGCAGTGTCACTGGAAGCCCCACGCCAACAGCGCAGGTGCACGGTACGCACCTTCTACTCCCTCCCTCGGGCTCTCCCTATCACCGGATGGCCCAGACCTTGGCCCCCACGCCAAGGCTGAGCTGATAAGGGAGCCTGGAGCCTATGGGGAGCACCTTCTGTGTGACTGCCTGCCAGAGACAGCTACAGGAAGGAGCCTGCTATCTCTCACCCTGCTCTGACTCAGGGGAGCCACCCTGGACGTGCCAGGGAAGTCAGAAGCCATCGGGGGCTCAGGCCCACCCTGAGTCAGCTCTGAGTCAGCCGCGGGTGGGGAGAAGAGCCAAGGGCCTGGGGCTGTCTGGGCAGTGTCCACTGTCCAGTCCCCCTGGGCCCTGCCGCCGTACACCTGGCTGGCCGATGAGGAGACTCCAGCCCCCTCCTCAGGGTTTCCGTCCTGTCGCTGCTTCTGCATCATCCCCCAGAAGCAGAGCCTGCCACGGGGATTCCACTGCACCTAGTGTATCACAGGTGACCCCAGGTCGGGGGATGAGCCAGGAAACAAAAGGAAGCCTGCGTGGTCTGCGGGGTCTTAGCTGAGACGCGCCGAGACTGAGAGCAGTGCGTGGACCCTGAGCAGAAGATGCACGCGCTCCCCACCATCCGTGTACTTCCGGCCAGACTGTGTCCTGCAGAGCGACAGCTCCAGCTCCCGGAGCCGGAGGCCAGCTGGTGCCAGCATGTCATTACGATGCCTTAGTTTTTGGTTCATGTGTTTGTGCCCAGCTGTATTTCCTTGATCTTGCATTGATTCAGACCGAGATCCTGGAGATGAGATTAGTGTGCCAAAAGGCGCCAGCCAGGTTTATGCCCTACGTGCACGGCTCATGAGCTCTTCCCTTGGGCTAATCTGGAACACGGTGATTATCAGACTCTTGCTGAGTGGTGTCAGGTGAAGGGTTCAGATGCCCTGGGACTGAAATGCTTTCCGCTGACACCGGCAATACCCGAGCGCCCCGGTCAGCAGCCTCGCCTTCGCTGTGCGTTGCCTCTGTTGTCAGACGGAGAGGAGGCCTCAGTTTCCATTTTCCTCCGTGACAAAGGAGATGGGGTAGGCCCACTCTGGCCCAGACAGGAGTGAACGGGAGGGAGCCAGTCTCCCAGCTCAGGAGATGGCTGGGGAGAAGGCTGCTGGGGTCCAGTTTGGCGGCTGCCAGGCCATCTGCCCCAGGCAAGTCCTTCCCCCACCCAACGCGGCCTTTGGGGAGTCCGCAGTCTGCTTTGAGAGGCGGGGGTCAGGCTGTGGCGCTCAGCGGCCCGGGCACAACAGCTGGCTGGGTGTGCGTGCGATGCTCTGACCAGCCCACGTACGCTGTGGGGACTCCCTGGGCGGCCAGCCTACAGGGTGAGATTTGGGGTCTGGTCACCTCGGAGCACCCTTCATCTTCCCTGTTGTCAGAACCCTGCTATTTGCTGAAGGCCCATGTCTGCAGTGCTGGTGAGAGATGCTTCTCCGCTCTCCCAGCCTCCGTGGCAGTGACTCGGTGATCTGGTTCTGGCCAATGCGGAGGCTTTAAAAAAAAAAAATAACTGTCATTTTCTGGAGCAGTCTTCTTGTTTACAGGAGTTCCCATACACCCCGTCACATGTCCACAGCCCCTGTTACTAACCTCTTGCAGGAGTGGGGCACATTTGCTGCAATTGATAACCCAGTACTGACACATTACTAATAAGTAAAGTCCATGGTTTACGTTAGAGTTCACCCTTGGTGGTACATATTCTGTGGGATTTTACAAGCATGTAATGACACGTAACCACGATTATAATATCCTACAGAATAGTGTCTCTGCCTAAAAATCCCATGCTCCACCTTACCCATCCTTCCCTCTTCCTAAACCCCTGACCACCACAGCTCTCCATGCACACGTTATTTGGTGAGGCAAAATACACACAACGCAAAGCTTACTGCCTTCACCGTCTTCAAGTGCACGTTTCAGCACATTCAGCCCAATCACACTGCTGTGCAGACATCACCACTGTCCATCTTGTAAACAGGAAGCTCTGCGCCTGCCAAACCCCACCTCCCTGGCCCCCCGAAACCACCGTTCTCCTTTCTGTCTGCATGATTCTGAGCACTCCAAGTGCCTCCTGTAAGTGCGATCAGACCGTCCTTGCCTTCCTTGGAACCAGCTTATTGCCCCGGACAGAAGGTCCTCTTGCTTCGTCCCTGCTGGAGCAGGGATCAGAAGTTCCTTTCCTCAGGCTGAATGATACTCCGTGGCTGCCGATGGACGCCTGGGTGCTTCCGCTGTTTGGCTACTGTGAATAATGTCATGAACGTGGGTGTGCAGCTCGCCTTCCAGACCCTGTTGCAAATCTTAGGGGTATGGATCTAGCTGTGGGATTGCTGGGTCAATTGTCAATTCTATGTTTACCCTTTTGAGGAGCCAGCATACTGTGTAGCACAGTGACTGTGCCCTTTCACACCCCTGCCAGCAGTGCGCTTTCACACGCAGTTTGCTACTGTTTCAATGGCAGCCATCCTGAGAGGTACGCAGTGCTGCCTCACTGAAGTTCTCATCGGCAGTTCCCTGATGATGAACGATGTCGAGCATCTTTCACGTGGCCATTCAGACATGTTCCCGGGAGAAATGGCTATTCAAGATCCGTGTCCATTCTGTAATCAAACTGGGTGTTTTGTTCGAGTGTTTCTTGTTGTCGCGCTTAGGCGTTGTTTATAAAATCTGAATATTAATCCTTTATCAGGTATGGGGTTTGCAAATATTTTCTCCCATTCTGTAGGTTGCCTTTTTATGCTGTTGACAATGACCTCGGATGCACAAAAATTTAAAACTTGCATGATGTCAAATTTGCCAATTTGCTAACCGTGCCTTTAATGTCACAGCCAATGACTCACCAACAAATCCCACGTCACAGAGCTTTTGTCCTGGTTTCTTCTATGAGTTTATAGTTTTAACTCTTTTTTTTTTTTAAGTCAGCTGCATGCCCAATGTGGGGCTTGAACTCACGATCCTAAGATTGAGAGTTGCATGCTCCACTGACTGAGCCGGCCAGGCGCCCCTACAATCTATGATCCAGTTTAAGTTAATTTTGGTATATGGTGTTAGTAAGGGTCCAACTTCATTATTTCACAAAATGAATATCCACTTTTCCAAACATTTCATGAAAAGACTGTCCTCTTTCCATTGAACGGTTTTGGCAGGCTTGTCAAAAGTCTTTTCACCATATGTGCAAGGATTTGCTTAGGGGCTGTTTATTCTGTACCATCCCATTGGTCCATATGACTGGCTTATGCCAGCACCACTGTCTTCATTACTGTATTTTTTTTTTAGAGAGGGAGATATCGGGGGATGGGGCAGAGGGAGAGAGAGAATCTTCAGCAGATTCCACACCTAGCATGGTGCCCGATGTGGGGCTCAATCTCAAGACCCCGAGATCATGACCTGAGCCAAAATCAAGAGTCAGATGCTTGGGGCGCCTGGGTGGCACAGCGGTTAAGCGTCTGCCTTCGGCTCAGGGCGTGATCCCTGCGTTATGGGATCGAGCCCCACATCAGGCTCCTCTGCTATGAGCCTGCTTCTTCCTCTCCACTCCCCTGCTGTGTTCCCTTTCTTGCTGGCTGTCTCTATCTCTGTGGAATAAAAAAAAAAAAGAGTCAGATGCTTAACCGATGAACCCCTGATGACTATACTTTTGTGGTAAGTTTTAAAGTCAGGAAATGTGATGTCTTCCAACTTTGTTCATTTTTCAAGATTTTTTTTAACTATTTGAGGTCCCTTGAGATTCCAATATGAATTTTAGGATAGATTTTTCCATTTTTGCAAAAAATAACATTGGGATTTTGATAGGGATTGCATTAAATCAGTAGCTCTCTTTGAATAATAACAATATCAACTATTCCTTTTTTTTAAAGATTTTATTTATTTGACAGAGAGAGACAGCCAGCAAGAGAGGGAACACAAGCAGGGGGAGTGGGAGAGGAAGAAGCAGGCTCCCAGCAGAGGAGCCTGATGCGGGGCTCGATCCCAGGACCCCGGGATCACGCCCTGAGCTGAAGGCAGACGCTTAACGACTGAGCCACCCAGGTGCCCCCAATATCAACTATTCCAACCCATCTATGAACACGGGGCTCTGTTCCAGTTATATCTCCTTTAATTTCTTTCAGCAATGTTTTCTCGTTTTCAGTGTACAGATCTTACACTTCCTCTGTGAAGTTAATTCATAAGTATTTTATTCATTTGATGCTATTGCAAATGGAATTTTTTTCTTCAATTTCTTTATCAGTTTGTTCATTGTTCTTGTATAAAAATGCAATTGATTTTTGGGTGTTGACTTTGCAACTTTGCTAAATAAATTTGTTTCTTTGTTCTAACAGGTATTTTTGTGAAGTCTTTAGGGTTTTTTACATATAGGACAATATCATCTGCAAACAGAGATCATTTTACTTCTTCCTTTCCAATTTGGATGCCTTTTTTTTCTTCTTCTCCCCTAACTGTTCTGGCTGTACTACGCTTGATGGGAGCGGTGATGTGCGCATCCCTATCTCATTCTTGATCTTAGAGGAAAATCTCTCAGTCTCACACCACTGAGTATGACGTCTGCTGCGGGTTGTTCGTAGATGACTTTTATTATGTTGAGATATTCCTTCTACTCATAGTCTTTTGAGTATTTTCATCATGAAAGCATGTTGGATTTTATCAAATGCTTTTTCTCCATCAATTGAGATGATGTAAATAGGAAACTTGTTGGGCTTTTCCCCTACATTTTGTTGATGTAGCGTATTACACTGACTGATCTTTGCATGTTGAACCATCCTTGCGTTTGTTGAATAAATCCTACTTAGTCATGGTGTTTAATCCTGTTAATATGTGCTGAACTCTGTTCGCTAGTATTTTGTTGAGGATTTTTCCATCAGTATTCACAAGGGATATTCGTCTGTAGTTCCTTTTCCAGTAGTGTCTGTCTGGCTTTGGCATTAGGGGAATGTCGGCCTTTTAAAATGAGTTAAAAGTGTTTCCGCCTCCTCAATTTTTAAAAAAGATTTTATTTATTCATTTGACAGAGAAAGCCAAAGAGAGAGCATGCAGAAGGAGGGGGAGCAGCAGGCAGAGGGAGAGGGAGAAGCAGACTTCCCGCTGAGCAGGGAGCCCAACACGGGGCTCGATCCCAGGACCCTGGATCATGACCTGAGCTGAAGGCAGACATTTAACCCACTGAGTCACCCAGGCACCCCCCCTTCAATTTTTAGGACAAGTTTGAGGAGTATTGGTATTAATTGCTCTTTAAATGTCTGATAGAATTCGCTCATGAAGCCATCAGGACCAGGGCTTTCCTTTGTTGGGAGATTTTTTTATTAATGTTTCAATCTCCTTGCTAGTGTAGGTCTATTCAGATTGTCTATTCTCTCCTGATTCAGTCTCGATAGGTTTTGTGTTTCAAGGAATTTCTCCATTTTATCTGGGTCGTTCGATTTGTTGTCACACAATGGTTCATTGTGCTCTCTTACAACACTTCATATCTGTAGAACTGGCAGTAATGTCCCCACTTTCATTTTTTATTTTAGTCATTGGAGGCTTCTCTCTTTTTTTTCTTAGTCAAACTAGCTAAAGGTTTGTCAATTTTGTTGATCTTTTCAAAGAACCAGCTTTAGGGTTCATTCATTTTCTAGACTATTTTCCTACTCTCTTATTTCATTGATCTCTGCTCTAATACTTATTGTTAGAGATCTCAATAAAGATAAGTACAGGGGTAATTATAAAGGCTCTTTATTTTGTTGTAACGATGGTTTGTACCTTCACTTTCTGTTTTCTACATGATTTGATAAACTGATAAACTTAAATTAAAAAACAATTATTAGTTAACAATTAACAATTGTTAACAATTAAAAGTCAGAATATCTTGTTTCTTTCACTTCCACAGAGTTTGTCGGGTTTGTTATTGTTTTTATTGGGGTTCGTTTGTTTGCTTGATTATTGTAGGCTGTCTCTGTGCCAAGGATCAGCCTGAGGCATGAATATAATGCCTGCTTAGATCTTTTCTGAGACTTTCCCTGGGCATGGGCACAGTCACTTTGTAATTTCCCTGTATATGCACTTGGTTTTGAATGTCCTAATTCTTAACATCTAGTTCCTGAAAGGGGAAAAAGCAGAAAATGAAGTGGAGGAATAAAGGTGCCCTGGTCCCTCTAGATCCCCTGGAAGTCACTTCAGCTGGCCCGGAGAGGTTTGCAACAATGGGGGAGGGGTGACAACAGCAGCAGCCGGCAGCCTGGCCGTGTGTCTGCACCCCCATGATCAGAAGCAGCAATAGCCATCAGAGCAGAGATCCCTGATATTTGGAGGGCAGGGTTCTTTTTGCCCACTGTGGCTCCCACAAGCTGTGTGCAAGCCACTCCAGGATCGTGTGCATAATTCCTGCTGGGGTCTAGGAGTGCAGGATGGATAGATGCTACTGTGCTGAGAGCTGAAATCGACCAAATTACCTGCAAATTTCCCCTGGAAGTTGCAAGCCTTCAACCAAGTCCAGATTTACGGAACAGTTAGATCGGAAAGACACTTCTGGCGCAGTTGTCCAGCTTGGGAGACATCCCTGCTGCTTCCACCTGCACTGCCTTCCCAGAGTCCTCTTTTCCTAACGTGAAGACTTTTGTTTTCCTCACTAAAGGGTATGTGTGCAGCTGGCATGGTACTCTAGCCTTCCTCCCTTTTCACGGCCGGACACATAGATGGGATGTCTGAAGCTATAGCAACTGTCTTATCGTCCTAAGGCATCAAACATGAAGAAAATGGCAAGATGCACAAGATTGCAGAGGGAGTGATGTCCGCAAAGTGGTGGACTAGGAAGCTCCAAGCTCTTGTTTCCCCACAGAAACATTGAAACAAAACAAAACAAAACAAGCAGAGTTGGGGCGCCTGGGTGGCTCAGTCAGTTAAGCGCCCAACTCTTGATTTCAGCTCTGCGTTGTGAGATCGAGCCCGTGTTCAGCATGGAGCCCTTTTAAGATTCTCTCTCCCCCTCTCCCTCTGCCCCTCCTTCCCTAAAACAACAATAAGCAGAACTATCAGAACCAACCTCACAGGAGCTCTGGAAAACAATCAAAGGTCTAAAGCAAAAAGCAAAGGCTCAACCTAGAAAAATCCATCTTCAAAACAGTGGGGGGGCGCCTGGGTGGCACAACGGTTGACCGTCTGCCTTCAGCTCAGGGCGTGATCCCGGCGTTATGGGATCGAGCCCCACATCAGGCTCCTCCGCTATGAGCCTGCTTCTTCCTCTCCCACTCCCCCTGCTTGTGTTCTCTCTCTCGCTGGCTGTCTCTATCTCTGTCGAATAAATAAATAAAATCTTTAAAAAACAAAACAGTGGGAAAGTTTTGTAGTGTTTTTACTCACCCTTGCCCCACTCCCACCCTGGCATGGAGGAGGTCTTGGTTTTGATGGCAGCACAACTGTCTAACTCCCTCCTTCAAATCAGAGGGAGCAGAGCCAGCCTTGTTTGCACATTATTGTGTCTATATATGTTCTCCCCTGTCTCAGGAATCTAAATCATTGATGCAAAGCCCTCATCTCTCTTTCACCTGATGCAGGACTCACATGGGCAAAGCAGCAGCCGCTGTTCATAAAAGACACCTGAGGCAAGGGATTATGGGTGGAGACATACAGTAGATTATCTAAGGCCCAGAGGATAAGCTTGGACAGTTAGGACATTCAAAAGTAGCTGTGTATATAGGGGTATTTAGAAAATCCCATGCACGCACAGCAAAAGACAAATATTCAGAGAAGACCTGCAGGGACCTGAAACTTTCACCCTGACTGATCCTGAGGCTCAGAGCAAGCCTCACTAAATGTTAAAGGAGGGCTCCAGCACCGAGCCTATCTGAAAAGAATGGGAAAGAAGGGGTTTTTCGGTTTGTTTTCCTCTGTGTGTGTGTGTGTGTGTGCACGTGTGCACGCATGTTTTGTTTGCTCAGTTCCTGGTATTCAAGGAAACCTCTGCCAAATATTAAGGAGCAGAGACCACAGTGAGCACACACAAGGAATAGTCTTTGCAAACACAATTTGGAAGAGTATCAAAATTAACAGACTACTACAACCTTCAACAATAAAAACAAACAAGCACAAAGCCAATGCTGGAGAAGAATCATCTTATTTCCAGAACTACCACATTATAACAGTCAAATGTCCAGCTCTCAACAACAACAAAAAAATGACTGCATACAAAGAAATAAAGACAACAGGTCCATTCAAAGGAACAAAAATAACTTGGTACAAACCATTCCCAAGGAAGCCCATAGACAAAGACTTAAAACAACCATCTACAATATGCTCAATGAAGCAAAGGGAAAAGGTGCAAAGACTGAAGGAAGCCAAGAAAACCACGTATGAATGAAATGATGTTATCAACAAAAGATAGAAAACCTAAAGAGAAACCAAAAAGAAATTCTAGAGCTGAGAAATACATACCTGGAATGAAACCTTCACTACAGGGTTCAATAGCAGGTATGAGCAGGCAGAGCAAAGAACCCATGAGCTCAAAGACAGAACAACTGAAACAATCAAGTCGTGTGGAGCAGAAATTGGAAAAAAAAAAAAAGCATGAAAAAAGGGAACACAGTCTAAGGGCCTTCAGAACACCATCAAGTAAAGTAACATTTGCATCATGAGAGTAGAGGAAGGAGAAGGGGGGCAGAAAGGTTATTCAAAGGAAAAAAACTCCCAAAATGTGATGAAAGATGTGAATGTATAAATCCAAGACACTCAATGGATTTCAAGTAGGATAAATACAGAGACCTACATCATGAAAACACAATATACCAAAACTTATGAGAAACCAGTGCTGAGAAGAAATTTTATAGCTATAAATACATACCTTAAACAAAAAGAAGACCTCAAAAGAAAAAAAAAATCTCGAATCAATAGCTTAGTTGTATACCTTACAGAACTCGCAAAACAAGAACAAGATGACCCAAAACTGGCAGAAGGAAGGGAATAATGAAGATTAGAGCAGAAACAAACAAGATAGAGAACAGAAAACAGTAGAGAAAAATCAATGAAACTGAGTTAGGTCTTCAAAAAGAACAACAAAATTGATATAACTTTAGGTAGACTAAGAAAAAAAGAAAGAGAAGACTTAAATAATTAAATAAAAAACGAGACAAAAACTTACAACGAATTTTAGAGAAATAAAATGGGTAACATGAGCATACTACAAAGAGCAGATTAGATGAGCTCCATGAAATAGGTAAATTCATAGAAACACATAGCCTGCCAGATTGAATCATGAAGAAATAGAAAATCTGAACAAATTTACAACTAGTTAAGAGATTGAATCAGTAACCAGAGCCTTTCCAACAAATAAAAGCCCAGGACCAGATGGCTTTACTGTCGAATTCTAACAAATATTTAAAGAAGAATTATCACCAATTCTAGTTAAACTCTTCCAACAAACCAAAGAGGAGGGAACACTTTCTAACTCATTCTACGAGGCCAGCAATACCTTGATAATAAAGCCAAACAAGGACACCACGAGAAAAGAACATTAGGCCAATATCCCTTATAAACACAGATGCAAAAGTTATCAACAAAACACTAGCAAACCAAATGGAACAGCACATTAAGAGGACTGTTACATCATGACCAAGTGGAATTTATCCCATGAATGAACAGGTGGTTCAACATAAGAAAATCAATCGGTATATTACACTAATAGGGAAGGGAAAGAGGGAAAGCCACAGTTATTTCAATTGAAGCATACAAGGTATTTGACAGAATCAAAGACCCTTTCATCATCAAAAACACTAGGAAATAGGGGGCACCTGGGTGACTTAGTTGGCTAAGCATCTGACTCTTGATTTCGGCTCAGGTCATGATCTCAGGGTCATGAGATCAAGCCCCACGTCGGGCTCTGTGCTCAAAGGGGAAGACTCCTTCATGAAATTCTTTCCTCCTCCCTCTCCCTCTCCTCCTCCCCCTACTCTCTCTCTCTCTAAAATAAATAAATAAATAAAATCTTTTTAAAAAATGACACACACTAGAAAGAGAAGGGAACTGCCTTAACATGATAAAGGACATCTATGAAAATCCCACACCAAACATCATAGTCGGTGGTGAGAGGCTGGGAGTTTCCCTCTAAGATCAGGAACAAGACAAGGAGGACTTTCAGCACTGCTAGCTGACATTGTACTGAATATTCCAGCCAGATCAGGGAGATAAGAAGAAACAGAAGGCAACCAAACTGGAGAATATGAAGTAAAACTATCTCTATTCACAGATGATATGATCCTGTATAGAAAATCTTGAAGAATCTACAAGACAGTTACCAGAGCTAGTAAAGAAATTCAGTGAGGTTATACTGAAAAAATCAGTTACACAAAAATCAGTTCCATCTTTATACATTAATAGTAAACAATCTGAAAAGAAAATTAAGAAAAGAATTCTATTTGCAATAGCATCAAAGAGAATAAAATACTTAGGAATAAATTCAAGGAGGTAAATGACTTATACACCGAAAACTACAAAACATTGTTGAAAGAAGTTAAAGGAGAATGACGGAAAGACATCTCATGTTCCTGGAATGGAAGACCTATTGTTAAAATGTCCAGACTACCCAAAGTGACCTACAGATTCAATGCCGTTCCTATCAGAATCCCAAGGATGCTTTTCCAGAAATGCGTGTGGAAACTCGAGGGGCCCCAAATATTCAAAACAAGATGAACATACAAGAACAAATTTGGAAAACTCATACTTCCTGTTTCAACAATCACTACAAAGTTACAGTTCTCAAAACGAGTGTGGTACTGGAAAGACAGACGTATAGACCAGGGACGGGCTTTTCAACCCGAAGTGCTGGGAAAACTGGAGTTCATATACAGAAGAATGAGGTTGGACTGTTACCTCTTACCACAGACAAAAACAAACTCAAAATGGATCAAGATCTGGGGTGCCTGGGTGGCTCAGTCATTAAGCGTCTGCCTTCGGCTGAGGTCATGATCCCAGGGTCCTGGGATCGAGCCCTGCGTCGGGCTCCCTGCTCAGCAGGGAGCCTACTTCTCCCTCTCCCACTCCCCCGCTTGTGTTCCCTCTCTTGCTGTGTCTCTCTCTGTCAAATAAATAAATAAATAAATAAATAAATAAATAAAGCTTCCCCCCAAAAGGATCACGATCTAAATGAAAGAAGTAGAACTATAAAACTCTGAGAAGAACACTTAGGGGACAGTCTTCATGATGTTGAATTTAGCAATGGTTTCTACGCTAGGATATCAAAAGCACAGGCAAACGAAAAAATAAATTAGAATTCATCACAGTTGAAGTGCTTTGGGCATCGGAAGACACCATGAAGAAAATGGAAAGGTAACCCACAAAATGGGAGAAAACATTTGCAAAACACGTATCTGATAAGGGATACATATCCAGAATATATAAAGAGGACCTAAAATTCAACAGCCAAACAACCCACTCAATTTAAAAACAGGCAAAAGACTCGAACAGACTTCTTGCCAGAGAAGATACACAAAAGGCCGGTGAGCACATGAAACGATGTTCAACATCATTAGTCACGGGGATAATGCAAACCCAACCACAGGGTGATACCGCCCCACACCCATCAGGCTGGCTGTTACCAAAACAATGGAAAATACCAAGCGTTGTCAAGGACATGGAAAAACGGGAGCCCTCACGCACTGCTGGTGGGAAGGCAGTGTGACAGGTCCTCTAAAAAGGTTAAACATAGAATGTTCATGGCAGCATTATTCACAATAGCCAAAAGCTGGAAACAAGCCAGGTGCCTGTCAACAGATGAGGGGATAAAATGAGCCGTACACATACCACGGACCACTATCCAGCCACAGAACAGAATGGAGTTCGACACCTGCTACAACAGGTGGATGCGAGGCTGAGTGGAAAGAGCCACACACAGAAGGACACACCGCGTGACTCAACGTGCACGAGGTCCCAAAGCGGTCAAATCCACAGCGGAGAGAGCAGAGTGGGGGGCGCCAGGGGGACAGGACGGGGAGCTGGTGTTTCATGGGAACAGAGCTTCAGTTTGGGGAGATAAGAACGCCCAGGACATGGACGGTGGTGGCAACCACACAGCAATGTGAGTGTCCTTAATGCTACCAAACCACACGCTTAAAATGATTAAGATGATACATTTTATATGTATTTTACACATTCAAAAAAAGAAAAAGAAAGATGGCAAGGGAGGAAAATGGAAGAACATGGGTCTCTAATGGCATAGTGATGGTCTGCAGCCTTCCTGACACCTGAGAAAGAAGCCACCCCTCGTGTCAGCCCGCCATCTGGTTTCTTTCACTGCAGCTGTGCGCACTCCAAAGTCACCTGCTGGGAGACCGCTGCCCCCTCCCACCCGGCTTCCAGCGCACCTGCTACCATTGCCTTGCAGGCCCTCAACCTCCTCGGCCAGGTGACTCTGCGTGGGGCTTGCTCTGGGGGTCTGAGGATTTCAGCAGCATCCCTGGCTTCTGCCCAGTATACATTGGTGGCACCGCCCGCCAGAGACCTAAATTGTCTCCACTCCTTGCCAGATGCCCTGGGCGCATATCGCCCCCAGTTGAAAACCACTGTCCCTTTTTTGAGATTTTATTGGTTGACTGATTTGCCAGAGAGAGAGAAAGAGAGAGAGCACGTGCACACAAACAGTGGGAGCAGCTGGCAGAGGCAGAAGTGGGCTCCCTGCTCGACCCCAGGACCCCGGGATCATGACCTGAGCTGGAAGAAGACACTTAACCAACTGAGCCACCCAGGCTTCCCAAGAACCACAGGCCTATGGAAACATGTGCTAAGCCCACTAATCTGCTCTCCATGCGCCCTGTTGGTCCCCTCCCAGCTCTGCTGCGACCCCACCAAGGCCCCCTCCAGGTCTTCCCAAATCCTGCCTGTCCTTCACTGCTCACACCAAATCCTCCATTGGTGGGGGGATGGCAAGGACCTCAACCACCACCCCAGACCCCAGATGGCTCTCCCTGCTCCAGCCATCACGGCACTTGGCCTGTTGCCTTGTGTGTGTGTGTTTTGCTCCCGGAGACAAAGTTCCTGGTTCCAGGGGGCAGGGATCCTTAACGCATATAAGGGTCCAATCTACACATTTCAGTAAACACAGATTGACCTTGGAGCTCAGCAGCAGTCAGGCTGTCTGGCCCTCTGTTCCTGCTTCCTTGTGGGGTAGCCACCAGCATCTTGAGAAGCTGCCTGTCCAGGCCCCTGCTAAGGTGGGGAAGGGCCTGCCCACCCGTGGAGAGGATGACCCAGGCCTGAGGCCAGCAGAGGCCAGCTGTTTGCTTTATAGAACCCCTCCATGGACAAGACCCTAGATCCCTCCCAAGAGCTCCCTGGAAGGGGCAGGTGGGCAGCCCAGGCAACCTGTCCCTCATAACTGCCTCCCTAAGTACTTCTAGCCCACCTCCGGAACCCACAAAAGACCCTAGATCTCAACATGCCAAGATGTGGGCAGGCTTAAGAACACAGAAGCCAGGCCACCAAGCCGGGGCTGTTGGGATTGGAGCCCAGGAGTCCAGGCCGAGTGGGGACAAGGCCTGGAAGGCTGAGCCCGGATGCTTATTCTCTACTTGACAAGCTCCTCACGTTCTTACCAGCCCCATGAACTGGATGCGTGTCTTCACAGGGGCCCCATCCGTGGTGGTCCCCCGGGAACCACCGCCTCCACACTTCCAAATCTGGGGCCGATGAGTTGGTGAGCTGTAGGGCCCAAAGGAGCCCTGAGAAGGCGTCTGAGGCAGGGTCCCCAGGTGGGGGAACCGCCCCTGTCCAGGGAGCAGACAAGGCGTAGGAAGGGATGGGCCTCTGACTTCACCAGAAACCCAACACCCTTGGCAACCAGCCCCAGCGTGGGGCAGACCCACGGGCTCCGCCCTGAATCACAGAGGGGACATGGAGGGTGCGTCCAGGCTGTTGTGTCAGGGGGCAGAGTCCAGCCTGGTCAGTACATCCTTTTCTTCCACTTTTAACTGGAAATAGTCAAGAGCCTCAGGCACCAGGGATCCTCTCAAGGAAGAGCTTGACCCTTTTAGGAGTCCCCGCTGGGCCGGCAACGCACTTGGCACAGCCCCCGCCTCCAGGCCTCGCAGGCCAGGGTGGAAAGCAGGCCACAGAGGCAAGCTTCACGGGGTCAAGGCAGTATTAGGGACACACAGAGGAGGGTGCCCGACCCAGGCGGGGAGTCAGCAAAACTTGCTGGAGGAGGACACGCCCCAGCAGAGCATCCAAATTTAGCCAAGCAGCAGCTCATCCACCCAGATTTCAATTTCAGACAATGAATAAGTTTTTAGTGTATCACAAATATTGCATGGGACATACTTATCTTATGCTAAAAAGTGACGCCCTTCGTCATTGCACCTCACAGATGACCAGGCTCAGAGAAGGGATGGGACAGGGCTGAGCCGAACTTGCTCACCTAGGGTCCCAGAGTGGTGTCCACAGACCTGAGCACCTGCCCACTCTGTCCCCTAGCTGGGCGGCACTGGCAGGCCTGGCTTGCTTTCTCTGAGCCTCAGTTTTCCAATCTGTAGAATGGGATGTGTGTGGCCATCAAAGCTCACCTCTCGAGGGGTGGTCTTGAGTACAGCACTGCTGGCTTCCCTGGCAGGGGAGCTGTGGGGAGTATGGGAACCGCAGCCCCTGCCCAGGATCTGCTGGCTGGGACCAGCATCAGAAGGACAGGGCCTCTGTGACTGGGGCGTGCACTGACGTTCGAGGGGCATCCTGTGCACAGCCACCTGCAGGGGCGCTGAGGCTGCCTGACCTCATGACACATCCCAGCACAGGAACGCTCGCATACGTCACTTCACCCCGCTCACAGAGGAGACCCCGGGAGGAAGCTGAGACAAGTGAGGGGTCTTCCTCGAAGCCAGGCTGGGCCAGCACACCGCAGGCGCCACAAAGGCAGCTCCTGGAGCTTGTCTGACCCGCCGACGTGCCCACTCCCAGCTTGGCCTTGGGGATTGTGGGTGGGCTCGTGGGCGAACAGACAATGAACTGCTGTCCCGAGAGGCTGTCTGCCCAGTGCTGCCTGGCCCCCTCCCCGGTGGAGGAGCACTGCTTCGTCTTCCAGGTACACATGGCTGTGATCCACACCAGGGGACAGCCGAGAGACAGGACACCCTGAAGCTCCCTCCCCAGGAGGGCGGTGGCGGGGGCAGCATTTGGCAGGAGCGCCTCCCTGCACGTAATCCACCCGCTTGCCCGCCACTGCCCTGGAGAGCAAAGTGCCTGGAGCAGTGAGCTCCCCTGAGTCACGTCTGCTCAACAGAGCGGGAGCTCGCTGCAGTAGGACACACACCTGAGCGCTTTGTGCTCCGGGTCCAGAGGTTTCCAGGAACACGGTGTTCTCCCACCCGTTATCACCACGACCGCAGGGCTATCTGATCAGGGTCCTGCTCTGCTTGACAACCATCTGCCCGAGTCTTTATCTTTTGAATTTTTCACACGCCACTGTGTTATCTCCGAAATAAGTCAATTTTTTGGCCTTCACCTATTTTGGTGACGACCACTTTCGATTCCTTTCGTCTTCAGATGTGCCGGACCCCCTCCCACCTGGAGTATTTGTACACGCTGGTCCCCGTCCGGCTCCGGCTGCGGGCTCCCCACACCCCTCCTGCCCCCGCTCAGAGCCGGCATCTGGCCTGTGGAACCTCAGTTTGGGTGCATGCAAAGCCTGATTCCCAACCCCCTAAAGCCCCTCGCCTGCCTGGACAGTGGCGCCCACCCACGTGTGGGTGTGACTCTGCCAGCAGGGGTGGGGGGAGGAGGTGGTCACTGCCAGCCTTCCTACCCAGAGCCTTCCACTTCGAGCTTAGAGCAGGCTCACCCCACCCCTCCCAGGCCCAGGGTGCCCTTCACATGCAGGGCCTGTCCAGCTCTGGTTTGGACGTGCATCAGATGAACATGTCCAGTCCCTGGAGGCCTCAGTTTCCCCACATACAAATTAAGTAAATGGACACAACAGGGCCTATCCCCAGGGTGGAGTGGGGATTGAATGAGATGTCTGGGCCCCTGGACACCCTCCCTCTGCGGGGTCAGGGCACAGAGACACACCATGCCCTCCACCGCCCCAGCCAGTTCAGACCCTACCAAGTGTCGGGGCCTGCTGTAGCTTGGGGAGGGGGACACAAGCACCGCCCAGCTCTCTAGGGCCTCAGATGGCACCTGCCCACATTGGTGAGAGTGCAAGCCATGGTGGCTATGCCTCCGCGGGGGTGGACAGCGGGGCCAATACTGACGTCTGCGTCCCGCCCACCAGCCCTCACCTGCCCTGTGAGCCCGATGTGCCAAGGAACTTCTCCAAGCCTAGGAATGTGGGACACCCTTGTCTGGGGCTTGTTGAGGGTGATAGGTACACAGCCCCAGCTCCATCGCTAGGTGGGGACAAAGACCCAGACCAGTCCCCTTGGACCCTAACTCTCCTGCATCTGGATCCGGGCTGGTTTTGGGACATAAGCCTGCTGGCCGGGAGCACCTGGAGGTGGTGGGGTCAGAGGGCCTAGAACCAGCAGGGAGAAGGCTGTCCTTGTGGCCAGGCCTCAGCTCCTCGCCTGCCTCACAGAGCAGGTGGGACAGTCCACTGGGGACTGTCCCCAGTGGCCCACTCGGGCTCACTAGCAGAGCCCCACTGGAGCAATCCCATCGCAAACCGTGGCTACCCAGAAATCCTCAGAGCGGAAGCGGGCAATGTCGAGCCCTCACCCACCCCAAGCACTACCATATCCGAATGGCAAGCAGAGGCACAGCCTCCTCCCTGCCCGATGTCCTCCCCCAACCAGCCCGGCCTCATGAAACTCATAAGCAAGTGACTGTAATACTAGATTCCGCACCCTCGACATCTCTGCTTTCCGACAGCAGCGGAAACCAGGACCTGTTGGGACGTGCTGGCTCAGTGGGGAGCACCTGGCAGCAAGTGCACACATCCCACCACCAAGCCCGCACTTACAGGATGCACAAGCGTGCCTACAGAGAGCAGGGGGGAAGCTCAGGAGACGGTCCCTCCGGCTCGGGGGCGGAGGCTGAAGTTACAACGCGCCCAGATTTGGAAGTGGAGGTACGGGGCTCATAGCTGGGAAGGCCCATCTTCTCTGAGCTGCAGGGGAGGGAGACCAGTCAGTCTGGCCGGCAGTGCGCTGGGCCAGAGACCCAGAGGAGCGGCTGCAGCGCCTCACAGCTGACCTCTGCTGGCCAGGCGGCCGCCACACACAGCAGGCAGAGTCAGGCAGCGCCTCCTGGAAGCAGTTTAATTTCCAAGGTCTCCAGGGAAAAGCATCCCTTCCTACTGGCAGGGAGCAAGAGTCAGGACAGCTGCAATCTACCGTCAAAGAGCACAAGGCCAGCCTGGCAGCACCACGGGCCTGCTCCAGAATCCAGTCCAGCCAGGGTGGGAAGCCGGCACCCGCACCCTGCTCGGTGCTCAGCCCTGGAAGGGGCCCCGGGAGACAGCGAGGCTGTGCAGACGACCTCAGGAAGGCATGGCCGTGGGTCTGCATCTCTCTTTCCTGTGCCGGAAGCTGCGCAGGGGATTCTGGGTCTTGGCCTTCTGCAGGGCAAAGCCGCAGGTTATCTGGGGGCACCGGACGTCTGTCTGTCCAGACTCAGAGAGGTGAGAGGTGTGGCCCCTTGGCAAGGCCCTGCAGGCCACGAGCCAAGGACAGCAGCTTCTGGTCACTGTCTGTGGCCCGCTAAACACCCACCTTCCTCCTCCCACCACCTGGAGTAGAGGCCGGGCAGCAAGGCCAGAAAAGCAGACCGTCCTGTGCTCCTGAAGCTGCCTGGGGTGGCCCAGGGAGTGTCTGGCCCCCATGACTTTGCCCCTCAACCCAAGAATTTCAGGCCAAGTCTTGGGGCCATTCTCCCCCATCCTAAAGGCAAGGTGCGTGTGCACCCTGATGACAACGGACGAGGGAGGAGGGGAGCCCTGCGGCACGGCCAAGGTCCTGGAGCACGTACCTTGACCTTCTTGGAGGCCAGCTTCTTCCGCTTCTTGTGAGGGTGGACGAGGCCGCGCAGAGCAGGGGGAACTAGAAGACACACAAACTCAGCAGTGGCCACTCGCCCTCCCAACCCACACGGCCCGGCCGCCTGCCCACTCGCCCTCTAGCTGGCACCCAGCCAGCGGCCCCCATGCTGACCCAGTGCCTGGCACAGCAGTCCCACGTCCTGAGTGCCCGGGGCTGCAGGAATGGCCTCTCCTGAGGCGAAGCCACAGAAACTTGTGCTAAGTCACTCCCCTGCTGTGTTTAAGTCAGCCACAGTAAGCATATGGCAAGAAAAATACACGTTTTTAAGGAAAAAAAATACTGCTAAAATACAAGAGTCCCTGTGTAACTTCTCCATACATGGCCCATAATCACAAATTCATCCCACATCGGGGGGCCTCTCCCCCCCACAGCCTTCCAACCCCCATCAGGCCACACTGTCACTGCTGCCACCTGTGGCACGACCCTTGGCCTCTGGTCTCACCTCCACTTGACCTCGGCAGGGCCCGGGTTCCCAATAGGCCTCCATCCCCACCACCGCCCTCTCCCAACTCACCCTGACCCCGGACGCCCCCTGGCGTCACACTCCTGCCAGAGACTTTGCTCCTATGGGACAGAGAAGGGGTTCCCCGGTCCCCACAGGGCCAACAGGCCTGTTCTCTCCAACAACAGACTCCAGCTGCCCCTCCCCAGCTCTGCCTGGTGACCGGCCCCCTGTCCTCCGTCAGGGACGGCACCGCCTCCTGCCTGTGACCCCCTCCACACCCCCGTGGCTGCTTGGCCAGTTACCAGCTCCTTCCCTCGGGCAGGCGCTGCAGCAGGACCACCCGGCCTCCATGCCGACTCTGCCCGCATCCGGGGCAAGGGAGTCTCCACACTGCCTGCTTCCCAGGTCCCCAGCAGAGGGGGGAGTTCCTGTCTCCACAGATCTAGGCACAGCGTGCCCATGTACTTAAGCGGACACGTCTGTGCTTATGCGCGTGCCGGCTGCCCCGTCTCTGAGGTCCCGTGTCAGCCCAGCGCACACGGCGGTCCCGTCTGCTCACCCAGGTAGTCAGGGACGTGGCCCAGGTGAGGCTTCACCACGGCAGGGTGCAAGGGCAGGTCGTGCCGCAGCAGCTGGAGGTCCCGGGGGTTGTCTTCAAAGTACGTCTGCGGGGGGACGGGCACACAGCAGGGTCAGTCTGCCTTCCATGGCTCCATGGGGGCCTTCGGGCAGGTGCGCTGTGCCCTCCCAGAGGCGCCGCGTCTGCAGGGACACTGTTCCTCCCCTGAGGCAGCCGTGTCCCACACGCTGTCCATGCAGGGGCCCCCACGGGCCCCCCCCATGCATGCCTTGGCCTACCAGGTCCCCGGGGAACCCTCCCCATGGCAATGTGTCCCAAGGACAAACTCCGCAGCAATGATTCTGCGTCCCCCACGGACACTGAGCATCACCTTGAGCCTCTCCGAATGCAGAAGCTCCTCCTTGATCTCCTTCAGCCTGGCCTCTCGAATGGCCTGTTTGGTCACTGAGCGCATGGCGTCCTGGGCATAGACACCAAAGGTCAGGATGGGGGAGCGGGGCGCTGCCCTGTCCTCCCCTGTGCCTCGATGCTCAGCGGCAGGGGTCTGACTTGGGGGACTCCCCCGCCCCCGCCATGAGCTCCCACTCACCCGGCAGCGATAGCGGAAGCCCTCGATCTCCTCCATGCGGAACTGGTAGGGAAGCAGGACAGGGGCCCCGTTCTCTGTGGAGAGCATGGCAGTGAGGGTCCCCTGAAAGCTCAGGGCAGGTTTACTGGAAGCCATCTGTTCAAAACCCACCCCCCCACCCCTCGCTGGGGCGAAGCAGCCCGCACTCGCCTTCCCCGTGAGCAGCACGCACAGTGAAACGCGTGAATCCCGCGGACAGCCCACGACAGCTGCTCCAGCACACAGTGGCTGGGACGGCCTGTTGCCCCCTGGTTGCCTGGCACAGCAGCCTCAGAACCTGCCCAGCTACCCACTCTCCTCCCCCAGGGCCACTCTGGCCACGAGGGCACCAAGACAACAGCCGAGGGCAGCACAGAGCGCCAGCACCTGCAGTCGGAACCCCTCCTGGACAGGAACGGCTGCGCACCAGGACGCTCGACATTCACGACAAGCCAGTATCTCAGCGCAGAAGCAGCCCTCACGCTCCCGCCAAGCAGCGCCCGGGCCCCTCTTCTACACGAGCCCACAGTGTCTTTCCCGGACCCCCGACACAGGCAGGACCGAGGCCCCTCTGGGGAGCCTCCTGGCTGGTGGGCAGCCCCACCCACGCCTCCTCTGCCAGCCGCTGCTCACAGCCTGGAACAGCGCCAGCTACACTGCCACAGCGTCGCCTCTGGAAGGCCCAGCGGGTGCCCAGACCTGGGCCTGGCAACTTGGGAGTCAGGGAAGGAGCCCCCCCACCCCGAGCTCCCTCTCCCAGGGTCCTCTCCTGAGACACCACCAGCCCCATCCCCGTCCCCGCAAACCTCCTCCCCTCCCTTGGCCCTTCTGCCCCTCGAGTCTGGACTTCGGCTTCCTCATCTGTGGGGGGCCCTGCCTGGCACTCAGGGCGGGATGAGGATGGAACAGGAAGGAAACACATGGCAGAGATGAGCGGGAGGTGCTGCTGGGCCTAAGGTGCCACAGGAGGAAAGTACAGGGTTCTCACCTCCGCTGAGAAGCTCCTCAATCGTGTGCAGGTGGGACTGCTCAGTGGGGAGCACGAAGGTCAAAACCATGCCCGGGTTGTTGGCGCGCGCTGTCCTGCAAGAACAGACAGTTCAGCCTGAATCTCTGGCCCGAGGCCCGCGGTCCCAGTGCCTGCCCACCACCCCCAGCTCTCCCACCTGCCAGCTCGATGGATGTAGGCCTCGGGGGTGGGTGGCAGGTCAAAGTTGAGCACAGCAGACACGTGGTGGAAGTCTATGCCCCGGGCCACACCTGCCTCTGGATCAGAAGCCCTGTGGGGACACATCCCAACATTAGACTGATCCCCCGTTCCCCCTCCGGCCGGCAATCTCAATCCATTTAATCAGCACAATCACTCAGTAAAGCCTTCCACGAAATCAGAAACCTCTAATAGGTTGAAAACCCTAAAATCAAGACTATTTCAGAAACTGGGGTAGAGAGGGTGGCCAAACCCTCACCCTGACCTCGGTGCCAGGGGAAGGACAGAATTCACCACACCACAGGACAATCTGAGAACCACCCCTGGCCAGACAGCCTGTTGGGCAGAGACTGGGGCTCCCGATCCCTTTGGAAACCTCCTCCTCACGGGTCATAGCTACACGCTCAGCACAGGCTGCACATCTCCCCTTGCAGGACAACCCCCAACAACCCACTACGTTTGGCCCTTCCTGCTGCCCCGGAGCACGTGCACGTGCACCTGTCACTCTTCTCCAGTCCAAGCGAGGCCCCGCCAGCAGCCAGGCCGCAACACCGGACTCCCTGCTCTGGGCCTCTGGTTTCACCACCTTCTGAAAGGCTGAGAAACAGTCTCCTTGCAGGGCACCGGGGAAGGGAAACACCGGCACTCACCTGTCCCCCTTGGATCCTCGGCCCCGACGCTTGCCCTTAACCGGGGCCCCCAGGACTTCGGCGTCAGTTGCTATGACGCAGTCGTAGAAGCCCTGGTTGAACTGTGAGATGATGTGGCACCTACAGGCCAAGAAGGAGGGAGGCTCAGCGGCCAGCACCATTCGGAGGCCTCCTCCCACCTCCGACATCATCACGACCACCGTCCCCACTCTTCCCTCTTCTCTAGCTCTGCTCCTGTGTAACCTTCGTGCCTCAGCTCCTGAGCTGAAGACGAAGCGACAGCAGAAACCTGAGCCATGACATAGAAAGTCAGCGAGAATCAGTCGAGCCCACAGCCTGGCCTCCACTTGCCGCTGAAGACACAGGAGCACCCCCACCCCCGCCGCCCCTTCCCGTGTCTCAGCTGAGGGGTCAGGCTGGGTGCACCTGGAGCACAGCGGGAGCTCTCCGTTGAGCACGCAGGTGGGGATGCTGAACTGCTCCAGGAACAGACGCAGCCGGTAACTCCTGTCCAGAGTGTTGACAAAGAGCAGGGACTTGCCGCGGACCAACGACAGCTTGAGCAGGGCATACAGCAGCAGGAACTTATCTTCCTCTGTCTGGCAGACCACCTGGAACTGCCGCAGCTGGTCTGGCCCCGGCAGCTGGGACTCCTGCAGCTTGAGAGTCACCTGAAGGAAAAGAGCCCCATGGTCAGGAAAGAGGAGAAGACGGAAGAGCAAACCACGGCACCCCACGTCCCCTCCCACTGGGTAACATAACAAGTCAATGCACCCCAGCCGTGCGCTATGCGGACCACGTAGAGTTACAATGTGCTGGGGGCACAAGACGGAGAAAAACACACGGTAAGTGACTGCAGTGAGGAGAGCAACCCTACAACAGCAAGCTCTCAAGAAAGCCAAGTTCACGTACGCAAGAGCTTTGGCCATGCTGCTCAAAGCAGCCTTTCTGACTCTCAGGGGTCCCTGCTCCGGCCTTTAGATGAAACATGTTTGAACCACCCCCAGCAGACATCTGCAATAACGTAGCAACTGCAGACTGGTGGATGGGGGGCTATTGATGACTATCAGCGTCTAGTGCCTCACAACCAGGTGGGCTATGTGTCAGGGCCCCAGATGCTTCCGTAGCGCCCTTACTGGATTATGGAGTACCAGCTCCTTGAGTGCTTGCACGTCCTCGTTAAAGGTAGCTGACATCAAAAAAGCCTGGTAAATCCGGGGCAGGTGACTAGAACAAAACAGAGCCCATCAGCCTCCAGCTCCAGGCCCCAGTGTCACAGCCACACCCCCCCCTTCCTTACCAGAGCAGACTCTTGAGTTCTTCCTCAAAGCCAAAGGAGAAGAGAAGGTCGGCCTCATCCAGCACCAGCAGCTCCAGGGAGTCTCGCAGGACCAAACTGTCCTGCTGTAAATGGTTCAAGACACGCGATGGGGTCCCCACGACTATGTCAGGCTTCTCCATCAGCACAGCTCTGCAGGTGGGCAACACCTCCATGTCGGGGAGTATGCAGCAACTCACACCTCACCCGGACCAGCCCTGTTTGCTGCACACAAACCCAGCAAACCCAATCCAGTATCCCTGTGCACATTCGCTCCTCTACGACCCTGTGGCTCTCACCCACCGCTGAGAAGCTGAGTCCTCTGCAGCTGAGACATCAGCTACCCGGATGTCTCGAGCACAGTAAGCAGCCAGCTGCTGGATCATGGACCGGGCCTGCCGCGCCAGCTCCTTGGTGGGCACCAGGACAAGCCCTCTCACAGCTTGCTCTACCGCAGGGCCTGTCTGCAAGAGCACAAATGACAGACTTCAGCCAGCCAGCCTGGGGCCTCAGGGCCACCTGAGGCCCCAGGCAATCTGAGGCAACACTGGCGCCTTCCACGCAACACTTAGCTGTGTTCTGACCAAACCCTCACTGACCACCACCCTTCCCAGAACAGAACGGAGGGCAGAACAGAGGACTCTTTCCCCAGACACTGCCGCTCAAAGGACACAACTCAGCGGTTATACGGTAGGGAAAATACAGCAGTTAAAGCGCTGGACGTTCACGTTAATTCTACAAGCAGGACCGGGAGTCGAGCCCAATTTTTACAGCAGGAAAAAGAAAAAGAGATGCACTCGAAATGACGCAAAGAAGGACGACAGCAACGCCTGGACCGGGACCAGGCGACCCGAACTCCAGCCCGGAGCGCTGAGCACAGCCGCATTCCCGGCCGGCCTTCGGGATGCGAGGCCGGCGGGAGCCCTGGTCCCCCCACCCCGCCGCCGCGACCCACCGCCTTCCTGTGAAGCAGCAGTTGCAGCGCGGGAATGGCATACGCGGCCGTCTTCCCCGAGCCCGTGCGGGCCCGAGCCAGCAAGTCCTTCCCTTCCAGGGCCAGCGGGATGGCCTTTTCCTGGATCAGCGTGGGTCGCGACCAGCCCAGGTCCGCGACGGCCTAGGAGACAAGACGCACTGTTCACCGCGCTGCCCCGCCCCCAACCACGTCGGCCTGGCAGCTCAGCCCTCCCTGGTACCTGCAGGAGCCTGGGGTCGAGGCCCATGTGCTCGAAACCCAACGCCTCCGGGTCCGCCATGCCGCGGCTCTGCGGGGACAGCGCACAAGCACTGCAAGACGCGACGGCGCGTGGGACGCCACCACCAATCAGCTTCGCGGTCACCGCCCCCTCCCGGAAGTGCTGGAGCCTGGGCTTCCGGCGTCCCGGCTGGGCTCTGGAGCTGCGGCGGTGCGCTGGGCCCGGGGCGTCCGGCGGTGGTGCAGTCGCTGGCCGCCTCAACCGCTCGTCCACAGGGGATGCTCACGGCTACCCCTTCAGTCAGCGTTTCCTTTAGCAGCCTCGCCGTAGGAGCTGCGCCGGCACCTGCGGTGACCTCCGCACTTGCGGTTCGCGACGGGGGCGGCCCTAGGGGTGCCAGCACGGGATCCAGGGGCACGGGCGGGCGTAGCACGAGAGTGGAAGGTGGGCTGGCCTATGGCTGCCCATCAGTTACCCGCACAGCTTAGCGAGCAATAGGGACTTTCGGTCCCCAGCTGGGTCGGTTCTCTATCGCTGCCATAACCAATCACCATAAACACAGTGGCATAAAACAGCCCAGCTACTACGCCGTGGTTCCGCGGCTGTCTCGCAGGGTTTCACTGGGCCGAAATCAGAACGTTGGCAAGGCTGCACTCCCTTCTGGAGACTAGAGGATTGGTTCTTTCCTTGCCTTTCCCTTTGCCTAGTGGCCCACTTCCTTCCTCCTCCGAGCCAGCGAATGAGGCTGGAGTCCTCACATCTCACCAGGGCGACTTTTTGCCTCCACTCTTAATAAATCTTGTGATGACCCTGCACTCACCCACATAATGCGAAATTATCTATTCTAAAGTCAATCATAGCAATCTTCATTCCCTTTTGCCAAGAGCTGGAGACCAGGCCTCGCCCCCTCCCCCACACCCCGTGTTTTGTGGTAAGGATGTCATACAGTCTAAGCAAGAATTTCAGAATGGAATTAGGGTGGTATTGGGGGGAATATCAGAATTCCCTGAATGTAGCCAAACTGCTTTCTAAAAACTTCTTTAGACCATGAGGTATCTGTGAATGTCACACAGCAGCATGGAAATCCTCTCCACAGCCGCCACCCACTGGCCCATCCTCCGTCCACCAACATTCTACCTGTCCCATCAGTGGGACAAATGCCCCTTCCCATCAAACCTTCGCAAGAGGAGAAACCCAGAACTTACCGACCCACTGGCAGAATCAAGACACACTGAATTGTGTCTACAGTGGGACAGACCACAGAAGCCTGCTCTGGCTCTCAGCAGTGGTTGCCTGCCCTTCCACAGCCCAGCAAAACAGCCACAGTAGCAGAGATGTGTTCCCTTCCTGACCTGTCCCATAGTCCCCAGGAACCTCAAGCCAGAGGCCCACATGGCTAACCAGTTCCAGGACCATATCATTTTTCCTGGGTTCATTCTAATGTAAGAAAACAAAAAACCATCCTAAATACTCAAGCTTTAGAAAAGTCAATTATGGTATTTCACCTCACTGGACTGTAACACAACCAACCAGAATTAGAAATATGAGGAACACTTAGTTTTAAAAATACTCATGAAGATATTAAATGACAAAGCCTAGAAAACAAACTTGCATGTATTTTTAGGACTAAAAATAGATACATATACAGAACAGTATAGGACATAAAAAGAGAAAGATTTCGCTCTGTAGATCAAATAAGCAACGTACATTAAATAAATATGTATAATAAATAAAACCATGAAGTAAAAAGCCAAGAGCAGGCAAGCTTAATACAGCAGAAGGGCAATGTACTAAGATGCTTCAGCATACTTCGAGGGGCTGATAAACGGGTACTTCCATCTCCTCACATTCTCTGCTGGTGGGCCTACATGTCTGACCTCTGTGAGTGACCAAGCAACCACCCCAACGGTTCCTGCACCCACGGATGCCTGTCAGGCCAAACCCTGGCAGCATGATTCCCCCCCTCCCCCCCGCTGGCGCCCACCCACTGCAGGTCAGCACGGCAGCCAGCAGGGCCAGGGGCCTTTTCCACTTCCCTCTGTGCCTCCCCTGTGCCCACAAGCTCTTAGTTCATCGCAAACACAGCTACTACAATACATTTTATTTCACTGGAAAAATCTGTTTGAAGAACCAAATGTGGTTCCTGTGAAGAAAACATATAGCACAGCTTAAATAAAAGTCAAGAGAAGAGGGAGGGGAGGAGGGCCCTGCCTGTGCTAGCTCCGCCACTACCTCACTCTGGGGCCCCGAGGGTTGGAAATCCCAGGTGTCCCAGGGAAGTCCCTGCTCAGCCCTCTCAGAAGGCCTTGAGAGCACCTGTGGTGTCTGAGAGCTGCTGGGGCCCTTTGCAAAAATGCACGGATACACAGAATGCAGACGAGGCCACACTGGTGTTTTCACCTAGTCACACACAGGCAGGAACACTTCAACTAGGAAGTAAAATATATATAATTTATCAAAAAATAGTTCTAATATATAGAAAAACATTTCAATCCTCGGAGGCCTCTGCCCCTTATTTACATTCACAAAGCCACTGAGCAAACCCAGGACTAACGAGGGAACAGCGAGGCAGAGCCTCCCTGGTGGGGCATTTCAGCCGCCTACTACCTAAGTAGACGGAGAGAGAGAAGTTAAAGGAACAGCAGAGACTTTTTTCACTTGCTCTTTTTGTGACAGGATGGAGGGAAATCACTGAAGGTGAAACAAGCAAGGCTTTATCCCAGGTCAGTTTCGACTCTGAACAAACCCCAAAACAGACCTTTGAAAACTCGGACCAATGTCCTGGATCCTTGAGAACCAGTGTGAACGAGTGGCTGATGTGAGTGCTTTGTTGCCAAGGAACCAATGTGGCTTATATTCGTTTTTTCATTTTTTTCCCTCAAAATCCAGGTGGATAAGGTATTAGGTGGGGAAAGTACCAAATAATTGAGGTGACGGGGAAGGATCATATGGAGAGGATACTACACCAGCTTCTTGGCCTCAAAGAAGCTTTTGAGGTGACGCATCTGCCAGATTCCAGTGAGGATGAGGATGACCGTCTGAGCAATTGACCACCACAGGACTCTCTGGTTGGTGCTCTCGCTGGTAAGACGGAAGCGCTCTTCGCGATACTGCGTGGGACAATGGGCCAGGATTAAAGGTGCAGGGAAAAAGGGTCCCAGTTGTTGTGAGGCCCCTCCCTCCTGCACGAAATTCAACTTCAGGACCAAATGCCTTCTGAGACACTGCCTCGGATTCCACTGGGAGTGCCCCAGGAGAGTGCTGTGCTGCCCCTCCACAAGCATCTCTGCTAGGTCGGGAGCTGTGCTCGCTTCACTTCAGGCTACAAAGCTAGGAAACAGCCATGTAGACGGACACTCTCCACCCCGTTCTCTGAACAGCTGAGCTCCCAAACGGGAAAGGCCCTAAACAGAAACTTCCATTGGGCACAGCGGGCACAAAGGTCAACTGCCACGTCCGAGTACACTCATAGGCGTGCTTACCCTCTGGTAATCCTGCTCCTTCTGGATCTGTTCCACCTGATCAAGCAGCTGGCGAGCTCGGAGCTGGAGCTCTGTCAGTTTGTCCTTGGCAGCAATCTCAGGGTAGTTGTTGGCATGCTCCCCAACCTGGATGTCCAGGTGCACACGCTAGAAAGACATGGGGTAGAGCCCCAAAGTCCTAAAGTCAGAAACCCTCTGACTCACTGTTCCAGGCTGGGAAACCGACTCTCGTCCTCGACTGTGGGACAGAAATGCAACACCTGTGTCTCTGATTGTGACAGTGTCCCAAAGTGTCACAAATGACAGTGGCTATGAACTCAAAACTCAGCGGAATCAGGGGAAAGATTCCGAGCTGTGGCCAAAGAGACAATCCTCTTACCAGTCTGCCACCAGCAAAGAGAGCCATCCTGGTGGAGTTCGAGTGCAGGCAGATCTGATGGTCACCGGGCGTGTGGGAGGTGAAGGTGAAGCGGCCCTCAGAGCCATACTGCCGGGACAGCACCACCTGCAACGGAACACGGCGTGACAACCCCCACCTGCACGCTGCCCTGTCTTCTGAGCCCTGCACGGCCCAGAGAGCTCCCGAGAAGCGGAGGCTTCAGAGCGCCCGCGCCACAGCCCGAGCACGACCAGCGGTGGCCCTACCTTGCCTTCAGGGTCCTTCACCTCCACATGCATGCCCAGGCCGGGGGTCGAGGGCAGGAAGACCTCCTTCTGCTTGTCCCACATCTGGGTGCGGTAGTTCCCTGCGGAGCAGACAGAGCCGTCACGACCCGCCTGCTCCGGCCGGCTCCCACACTCCTCGGGGCGCCGTGGCCGCGTCTGGGGGACACGCAGGGCCCTGTCCTCCCTCGCCCCGCCTGACCGATGACCATGGTCTCGTCGGGGATCTCCTCGATGAAGCAGCGCTTCTCGGTCTCGCCGATGTGGAAGTAGAGTCCCCGGGCGCCGCCTGCGCACAGCGCGAGCAGCAGCAGCAGCACGGATAGTCCCATCGCCCGCCGCCACCCGCCCCGACACCTGCCAACGCGCGCCCTCGGCCCGTCGCGCATGCGCGCGCCTGCGCCCCAATCCAGGCGACGCAGCAGCGCCGAGCGCAGAGCGCGCATGCGCTTTGACTCCCGCCCTGCGTCCGTCTCGCTCCGCCGGTCTTCCAAGCCAGGCAGCCTGGCCGAGAGGAGAGTGCGCATGCGGGAGACGTCCGGATCTCCTTCCCGCTTTCCGGAGACGATACGTTCTCCGACGCCTATCTACGCGCTTCCTCCGCCCTGCGCGCATGCGCAAGCCTGCGCCCCGCTTCCAGGAGACGCTGCGCGGCCGAGCTCGGACTGCGCATGTGCCGATTCGTTCGCAACCTGCTCCTCCGCGGGCAGGACGTAGTGGTGGTCTTTCACTGGAGACGGGGCGTGGGGACGAGGGGCGTCAGGCGGGGGGCGGGGGGACGGGGACTTGGGTCCCGCGCAGGGGAAGGAGCGTAGGGGCGTGGGGTCCAGTGCGGGGGACAGGGCAGGGAGATGAGGGGTCCCGTGCAGGGGAAGGGTAGTGGGGTCCCGCGCGGGGGAAGGAGCGTGGGGGGCCGGGGGGGGGAGTCTCGCGTGGGGGAAGGGGTGTAGGGGCGGGGGATGGGCGGTGGGGACAGGAGGTCCTGGGGAAGGAGCCTGGGGAGGAGGGGTCCCGCACGGAAAGCGGGGTGGAGGCTGCCCGAGCTGGTGGCTCTGTGGCGTGGACTAGGGAGTGATGACCGCCAGGCGTGACCTGTGAGCCCGCGGTTGTGCTTGGGTTTCCTGACCCTTGCGTGGGAGGCACTCTGGGTGCGGGGCGGGGGACGCCAGGGAGTGCGCTGACCCCGGGAAGGAGATGCGGTGGGCGCGGCAAGGGAACTAATGGGTAAAGGATCCTTTGGTCAAGTTTTTACTAGACTCTGCAGGGCGAGGCGTGGCGTGGGCCTCCTTTTGTCCCCGCGGGCCCCGCGGTTTCCTGCCAACTTGCCAGATTGGACTGCTCTTTGATTCCTAGGTGATGGCCTAGGACCTGGGGGCCCCTGGGAGTTGCACTTGGGGTTCATCCCACCTCTGCTGAGAGTCATCCTTGTAGAGAAACCCTGTAGCAGCACTCTGGGTGCTCTAGGTGTGGTCGGTGTTGTGTATGCTGCTGTTTATCCTGTAAGTGCTGATTCTGAGCCAACCCAAATATCCTGGGGATCAAAGAATGTCATTTGAAAGGCAAGCTTCCCCAGCAGCAGTTCTGTGTAAGGACCCAAAGCCTCTGTTTAAAGCTCTCTTCAGAAGCTGGAAATTGGGGTTTGCATGAAACCCCTTGATTTTTAAATATGGGCCTTCAGCTCACTTCTAATGCAATGGACAGTAACTCTGGCCACCTTCCAGTCTGATCTCAGTTCCAATCTGGGGGACAGGCTTGGGTTAACTGACTCAACCTGTGTGTTTTTGCAGCTCCTCCCCTCACTTCGTTGAACAAAATGGTGCAAAAGGAGACTGAAAATCTGGACTAAGAAAACAGAGGGAGAGTATGAGGAAAAGAGACTGAGTAAGGTCACATGTCGTGTTTGCCTCTCCTAGTTACAGCCCCTTCTCTGGGACAGAGGAAGATGAACACCAAGTCAGAACATTGTTACTGGGCATAGAATCACAGCAGAGCATGGTTGAAAACTTTGTTTTTAATTTTTTAAAAGAGAATTTCCAAACACACATAAAGAGGGAATAGTTAACAATGAACTTTGATATACTCATCACCTGCCTTCAACAAAAATCAGGTTTTGCCTGCCTTGTTTCATTTCTTTTGGCGTGTTTTCCCTGAAGTATATTAAAGTGTATTTTTTCTGGATGTACATCATTTCACCTATATGTACTTGAGTGTGTGTTTCTAACAGACAAGGACTTTTAAAATGCCATTATCACATCCAGCAAAATTAAACAGTTCTTTAATGTCATCTAATACTTAGCATATGTTTCCCCTCATTGTCTCAAAAAAACATTTTAGATTGCTTAATCAGGGTCCAAACAAGGTAAAGTTACTGCATTCAGGGACACAGCTCCTAAATCCCTTTATTGTTGATGATGATGGTGCTATTTCTTACTGAAGCACCTCGATCTCTGGACCAGTAGAATCCTCCACATTCTGGATTGGGTGGGTTGTATCTTAACATGTCATTTCACATGTGTCTCTGTCACTGCTGTATCCTGTAAACCATTAGATCCACAACCAGGGAGGATTTGCAGTAAATCTAAATGTGTCTCCATACATTACAATCATTACCCCTTTTTAATGTTCAAATCATCTCATAAGACTTCCAAGTTCTCTGTGCCCTTTTAACACAATTCCAGTAGTCTTCAGTGGCTTCCTTGCTTTCCATTGTACACTGACTGCCCTATGCACAAAATCTGTTTAGGGCCACCTGGATGGCTCAGTAGGTTGGGTGTCTGCTTTTGGCTCAGGTCATGATCCCGGGCGCCTGGGATCAGATCTCGAATCAGGCTCCCTGCTCAGTGGGAAGTCTGCTTCTTTCTCTGCCCCTCCCCCTGCTCATGCTCTCTCTCTCTCTCTCTCTGAGCTCTAATAAATAAATCTTTTTTAAAAATCTGCTGTTTATCCAAGGAATCTTGATTCACTCTAGTGAGAAATGGTATTTCTAATTTTGTATTTTTTTTTTCTTCAAGAGGACCCTAAAATGTGTTCTAATTGATGGGTAATCTTAAAGGGATTGCATTACCCACAGTAGAAAACCTATGTTAGGTAATTTAAATCCCCAGGCCTGAAAACTTTTCCCCTCAAAGGTAGTGGGCAACTTCTTCCAACATTTACCTAAGCCAGCTGCCCCTTCATTCAACCAATATCATGAGCAGCTACTGTGCTGCTGTTCTAAACCCTGGGGAAAAAACAGTGAACAAAACACAAAAATCCTTGTCCTCACGGGTTTATTTTGATTATCGCCCTTCAATACATACTCTATAGCATGCCAGAGGGAGACAGGTGTCAAGGAGAAAAATGAAGCAGGGAAGAGGTTAAGGAATGTAGTGGGTTGAATGGTGCCCCCCCCCCCAAAGACATATCGTCGGTATTGAAATCCCTGAAACCTGTGAATGTGACCTGACTTGGAGTCTTTCCAAATGTAATTAAGGATCTGATGCGATAATCTTGGATTATCCACGTGGGCCCTAAATCCAGTGACCAGTGTCTTTAAAAGCGATGCAGAGACACCCACACACCTATAGGATGGCTGCTACAAAAACCAAATAGAAAATAAGGATTGGTGAGGATGTGGAGAAATCAGAACCTCGTGAACTGTGGATGCAATCACTGTGGAAAAATAACATGGAGGTACCTCAAGAAATTAAAACTAGAACTACCATATCACCAAACAATCCCACTGCTGGGTAGATCTCTAAAAGTACTGAAGACAGGACCTTGAAAAGACACTTGCATGCCCATGCGTGCCCATTCACAACGGCCAAGAGTGGAAGCAACCCAAATGTCCATCAATGGATGAACAGACAAGAGATCAAAAGTGGTACATACACACGACTGAACATCATTCAGCCTTGAAAAGGAAGGAAATCCTGTAGTGTGCCACAGCACGGATGGACCCTGAGGACAGTAAGCTAAGTGAAATAAGCCTGTCACAAAAGACAAATACTGCATGATTCCACTTATAAGAAAGGTATCTAAGGTAGTCAAACTAGTAGAGACAGAGGGTAGAATGGTGCTGGGGGAGGATGGGGAGTTGTCTAATGGATACAGAGTTTCAGATTTCTAAAATGAAAAAAGTTCTGGAGATCTGTTCCATAAGGTAAATGTCACTGAACTGTAAACTTAGAAAAGAGAGAAAAGCACAGATAAAAGGACTCAGCCATGTGATCACAGAGGTAGACATTGGAGGGAATGCAGTCACAAGCCAAGGAATGCCTGGAGCCACCAGAAACTGGGAGATAAGCAAGAAAATCTCTCCTAGAGTCTCTGGAGGGAGCACAACTCAGGTGACATCTTGATTTTGGACTGCTCCTCTCTAGAATTGTAAGAGGATAAATTTCTGTTGCTTTAATCCATGTTTGTGGTAATTTGTTATGGAGACCAGTATAGGAAGTGTCTGGTTAGAGACGGGGTCGGGTACAGTGGAGTGGCCAAAGAAGGCTCACAGTGAAGATGCTGGGTGAAAGAGGTCCTGGGGGGGGGGGGTGGTCATGTGGCTACCTGAGGGAAGAGCAAGAGTCCCAAGGCTGGCATGAGTTGGAGAAGGTCAAGGAGGCCAGTGTATCAGGAGGCACAAGCATGGGAGGGAAGTAGGAGGAAATGAGGTATAACTGGGGGTGGGAGAATTGGGTGGGCCTGTTAGACCACTTTAAGGACCTTGGCAAATGAGTGAGAACCCTTTAAGGGATTCTGAGTGAAGAGTAACCTGATCTGACTCCAATTTTAAAATTCTGATCCTGTCCAGGCAGCAGATAATCACTGTAAAATAATAGGATCATCAGTGGATCAAAGGATCAAAATGCTGCTGTAAGTAATGTTCAATCTAAATCAAGTCTTTTGGGGGCACCTGGGTTGGTTCAGCGTCTGCCTTCAGCTCAGGTCATGATCCCGGGGTCCTGGGATCAAGCACCGCATTGAGCTCCCTGCTCAGCAGGAAGTCTGCTTCTCCCTCTCTCTCTTCCTACTGCTTCCCCTGCTTGTGCCCTCTCTCTCTCACTCTCTGTCAAATACATAGATAAAATCTTTTAAAAATCAATCAAGTCTTTTGTCCCATCTTGCAGTTCACAGGAAATTCAAAAGTTCAAGGATGCCATGAGGAAACAACAAGGCAAATCCAGAATATGGAGCAATTGGCTTTTTCCAAATACTGAAGTCAAGAAGAGAAACAGAGGGGGCGCCTGGGTGGCACAGCGGTTAAGCATCTACCTTCGGCTCAGGGCGTGATCCTGGCATTACGGGATCGAGCCCCACATCAGGCTCCTCCACTATGAGCCTGCTTCTTCCTCTCCCACTCCCCCTGCTTGTGTTCCCTCTCTCGCTGGCTGTCTCTATCTCTGTCGAATAAATAAATAAAATCTTAAAAAAAAAAAGAAGAGAAACAGAGGAGGGGAAAATGTACTTAAAAACTGAGCTGAAAAGAAAGGACTAGAGGTGTGCAATAGTACACAACGTCTGTGACCACCCCTGGGCCTTGGTGTGCTAGAATTGATGCGGGAACCAAAGGCAGATGAAAAATTATTAAATTTCCTTACTACCTACAGCCCACTGACAAGTCCTTGAAACAGGCAGAGTGACCTCTCTCTAGGGACTCAACTGCCTCGATGTTGACACTTCACTAAGGGCAAAGGCAATCTTAGGTCCAATCCCCAGGATCCTGTAAGTCTACTTTAACATATAAAAATTCCTTTGGAAACTTCCTTTATCTCTAAACCCAAGATACATGTGGGTAATCATCCCCTAAGCATATGGCCCACTGATATACATCTGAAGGGTCATGACTAGGTTTTATTAGATGGTAATAAATTACCTTTTCACAAAAATAGCTAGCCCATCGAGGTCCTGGAAACCTTGCTTCGAAATTCCTTAGGGATTCATGCTATCCCTAACCCCCTCCAACTGGAAAGTATATAATGGGCCACTTCTCCTGACCCCATTGCAGCTCTTTCTGCCCACGGTTCCTCTCCCCCTACTTTAATAAAATCACCTTTTTGCACCAAAGACGTCTCAAGAATTCTTCTTGGCCATTGGCTTTGAAACCTAACATTCTTTCCTACATCAGAATGGCTGCAAAGACCCACGCCAAGCACCCCTCCCACAGTCTGCACGCTGCTCCTCCTGTGAAGAGGTGACATGTGTCCCAACCCCCCACCTCCGCCCCACCACAGGAACCTGACCTGGCCCTGTGGCTTGCTCTGCCCAACTCAGTGCAGTGCAGGGCTGCACGGCCCCCACTTTCCCTCTGTGGGAACCTGGCAGACATGAGGCTCAGGGTGCCTCAAGCAGCCAGCAGTCACTGGAAGGAAGCAGTTGGATCCTTCCATCCCAGAGGGGCTGCCCTGGCCAATACCACAGGGAACAAAGATGAGCTATCCCCGCCAGGACCATGCTATGCAATTATGCAACTGGCAAAAAATGAGGACACTCTTTATGAACTGATACAGGGAGATATCCAGCATGCATTTGCTAAGTTAAGAAAGTGAGTGTGCAGTAAGCTTCTAATGTCGGCGGTTACTCACATTAATGCAAGTACTTGGCAGTATGGTTGTACTGGCTAAAATACAGAAATACTTCTTTCCTGGCTGCTACATGGCCACACCCCACGCTCCTGGATTCCCTCCACCTCTGCTGTCTACCCCACCTGACTGCCCCGTGATCCAGTGAATACAAAGCTGCCCCGGGCAGGAATGGGGTCTGGTAGGCCAGTAGATACTGAAGTGGATGGTACCAGAGGAGTGAGGGAGACATTGCAAACTAGACCTTCTAATATCTTACTGACTGAGCCATGTGAATATGGCACCTATTTAATAACATAAAATTCAAAACCTGAAGCAGTTCTTCCACTATTATCTGTTTTCTGGATTCCAGTGGCTGTCAATTGCTAGCTTATTGGTTTGTCCTAGAATGTCAGCTCCGTGACAACACAGATCCTGCCCGTCTCCCAGGTTTGCCTCTTATCTCCAGAACCTCAGGCCAAACTAGTATAAATTTTTTTGAATGAAGGCAAAATGTACAGATGATGAAAAAGCACACTGGGCAAAAGCCATGGGATGCAGTGAAGGCAGTGTGCAGAGGAAAACGTACAGCTGCAAATGTCTACATTAAAGCAAAAGAAAGATAGCAAATCAATAACCTAACTTTACACTTCGAGAAACTAAAAAAGATAGAGAAAAGAAGGGCAAACTACACCTAAAGATAGAGGAGAACAATGAAGATTCAAATAGAGATAAATTAAACAGAGACTAGAAGAATAATAGTCCACGGAAGCAAAAGTTGGTTCTTGGAAAAAATCAACAACACTGATAAATGTTTAGTTAGGTTGACAAAGAAAAAAAGAGAGAAGACAAAAATCACTAATATCAGAGATGGGAAATAGAGACATGACCACTGACTTGACAGAAATAAAAAGGATAAAAGTGTACTCTGACCTTCACACCAACAAGTACAATAACTTAGATGAAATCCCTAGAAACACACCAAAAGTCTCAGGCCCAGATGCTTTACTGTTGAATTCTACAAATATTTAAAGATTTATCACCATTTCTACTTAAACTCTCCTGACAAACTAAGGAGGAGGGAACACTTCCCAATTCATTCTGTGAGGCTAGCATCACACTGATACTAGAGCCAGACAAAAGTATCCCAATAAAAGAAAATTAGAACAATTTCACTTATGAATATAGATGAAAAAAAAAAACCTCAACAAAATACTAGCAAATCCAAGAGCACATTAAGAGGACTGTACATCATGACCAGGTGTGATTAGTCCCATGCAGGCAACGGTGGTTCAACATAAGAAAATCAATGGGATAAATCACATTAATAAAATGAAAGGGAGAAAAACACATGATTACCTCAACTAATGCAGAAAAGGCACTTAACAAAATCAAACACCCTTTCACCACCAAAAACACTCAGAAAACTAGAAATAGAAGGGAACTTTCTCAACATGATAAAGGGCATCTACAAAAATCACACAGCAAACATCATAGTCAGTGGTGAGAGGCTGAAGCTTTTCCCGTAAGATCAGGAACAAGACAAGGAGGCCCATGTCCACCACTGCCATTCAAGATTGTCCCAGATGTTCTGGCTAGGATCAATTAGACAAGAAACAGAAGGCATCCGAACTGGAAAGGAAGAAAAACTATAGTCACAGATGACACGATCCTATACATGGAAAAAACCCCAAAGAATCCAAGAGAAAGCTGCCAGACCTCATAAATGAATTCAGTGGGGGCATCTGGGTGGCTCAGTTGGTTAAGCAGACGTCTGCCTTCTGCTCAGGTCACACCTTCAGCCCCACATGACTGAGCCCCAACATCAGGCTCCCTGCAGCCTGCTTCTCCCTCTCCCTCTGCCTGCTGCTCCCCCTGCTTGTGCTCTCCCTCTCTCTGTCAAATAAATAAATAAAATCTTTAAAAAAATGAAGTTGCAGGGCCCAATATCGGCACACAAAAATCAATATACCAGGAATGAACAATCAGGAAAAGAAATTAAGGGAGCAATTTCACCTACAGATGCTTCCCAAAGCAAACACACTAGTAATAACTTTAACCAAGGTACAAGGCTTGTACGCTGAAAAGTAAAAATAATGCTAAAGGAAATTAAAGAAGACACAAATAAATGGCAAGATATCCTTGGACTGGAAGACCTGATATAGTTAGGATGCCAGTACTACCCAAAGTGATCAACTGATTCAACACAGTCCCGATCAAAAGTCCAACAGCTTTTTTTTTTTTTTGCAAAAATGGAAAAGCTAATCCTTATATTTATATGGAATTACAAGGGGTCCCAAATAGCCAAAACAATCTTGAAAAAAAAAAAAAGTTGGAGAACGCAAACTTAGAGATTTCAAAACTTACTACAAAGCTAGTGTTCAAAACAGTGTGGTACTGGCATAAAGACACATAGACCAATAGAATAGAATTGAGAGTCCAGAAATAAACCCAACATGTGTAGCCAATGGATTTTCAAAGAGGGTGCCAGGTCCATTCAATTTGGAAAGAATCATCTCTTCAATAGATGGTGCTGGAACATCTGGAGTTCCACAAGTAAAAAGATGAAGGCGAACCCTTACCACACATCAAACACAAAAATTAACTCAAAATGGATAAACAACCTAAATATAAAGGCTAAAACCAGCCAATGGACACATGAAAAGATGCTTAACATCACTGATCTGGGAAATGCAAATCAACAACGTGATGAGATGCCCCTTCACACCCGCCAGGTTAGCTATTATCACAAAGTCAATAAACAACAGGTGTTGGTGAGGATGTGGAGAAAGGGAAATCCTCGTGCACTGTTGGTGCAGCCACTGTGGAAGACAGTATGGAAGTTCCTAAAAAAATTAAAAATAAAACCACCCTATGATCCAGCAATTCTGCGTATTTATCCAAAGACAACAAAAACACCAATCTGAAGAGATAGACATACCCCCTACATTCATTGAATCATTATTCACAACAGCCAAGATACAATACACACACACACACGAATATTATTTGGCCATTAAAAAGAATGAAATCCTACCATTTGCAACAACATGGATAGATCTACAGGTATTATGCTAAGTGGAGTAAGTCAGACAGAGCAAGATGATTACTGTATGATTTCACTCCCATGTGGAATCTAAAAAAACAAAGGAACATGGGACACCTGGGTGGCTCAGTCGGTTAAGCATCTGCCTTCAGCTCGGGTCATGATCCCAGAGTCCCGGGACTGAGTCCCATATGGGGCTCCCTGCTCGGCAGGGAGCCTGCTTCTCCATGTGCCTGCCATTCCCCCTGCTTGTGCTCTCTCTCTCTCCCTGACAAATAAACAAAATAAAAAATAAAAAAAACAAAGGAACAAACAAAACAGAAACAGACTCAAAGACACAGGAAACAAACTGTTGGTTACCAGAGGTGGAAGGGGTTGGGAGTGGGCACAAGTGAAGGGGATTAAGAGGCACAGACTTTCAGCCATAAAATAAGTGGGGAGGGTACAGCACAGGGAGTACAGGCAGCGATACCTTAGCTTGACGACAGAGGGTAACTAGACTTATTGTGGGGATCGTTTCTTTTCTTAAGATTTTATTTATTTATTTATTTATTTGAGAGAGCAAGGGGGGGGGGCAGAGGGAGAGGGAGAAGCAGACTCCCTGATGAGCAAGGAGCCTGATGCAGGGCTCAATCCCAGGACCCTGGAATCAGGACCTGAGCCAAAGACAGATGCTTAACTGACTGAGCCACTCAGGTGCTCCTGTGGGGATCATTTCTTAGTGTATAAAAATATCAAATCACTATGATGTACGCCTGAAACTAATGGTACACTAACTCAACTGTACTTCAATTAAAAAAAGATAATCATCCAATTTTTTTTTTAAAGCTAAAATTATAACACGCTCAGAGAAACATGAGGGTAAACATTCATGATCTTGGGTTTGGCAATGGGTTTTTAGTTGTGACAGAAGAACATAAGAACAAACACGGATAAAGTGGACTTCTTCAAAATTAAGTTTTTGTTCATCAAAGAACATTATAAAGAAAGCGAAGACAACCTATGGAATGGGAGAAAATGTGTAAATCCTAGACCTGTTGAGGGATTATAGTCTAGATTATATATATAAAAAAACCCACCAACTAAACAATGAGCCGACAACCCAATTCAAAAACAGGCAGAGTCTCCAATAAACTTTTCTCCAACAAAGATATAAATGGCCAAAAAGCACATGGGAAGCTGTTCATCACTTGTCATTAGGGAAATGCAGACCGATCCAAGGATGAGAATACCTCACACATACTAGGATGGCTATAGTAAAAAAATTTTTTAAGATTTTATTTATTTATTTCACAGAGAGAGAGACAGCCAGTGAGAGAGGGAACACAAGCAGGGGGAGTGGGAGAGGAAGAAGCAGGCTCCCAGCAGAGCAGGGAGCCCAATGCAGGGCTGGATCCCAGGACTCTGGGATCACACTCTGAGCCGAAGGCAGACGCTTAATGACTGAGCCACCCAGGCACCCCTATAGTAAGATTTTTAAAAGGAAATATTAACCACAATGTAAAGAAATTGAAAGCCTCACATATTGCTGGTAGGAACATAAAATGGTGCGGCTGCTGTGGAAAATCTAGCATGGTTACCACCGACGCACCGATTCCACTTAGGTACACTCCGATACACTTACAAACATGTACTGTGCTCCACAGATACTTGTAACCCAACGGTCACTGTAGCGCTAGTCACAGGACCCAAAATGTGGGAACAGTCCAAATGAGGAAGGGGTAGATAAGGTGCAGGATATCCACAAGATAGACTATTACCCGCTCATAAAAAGGGAATCCTGACACCTGCTACAACGTGGATGAACCTTGAAAACATTATGCTCAGTGAACTAAGCAGAGCCAAAAGAACGAATACTGTATGATTTCACTTATATGAGGTACCTAGACTCCTCAACTTATAGCGAAAGAAGGCATAGTAGAGGTTACCAAGGGAGAAGGGAGGTGGAAGGGAACTCGCAGAATGGGAGGTTATTATTGAAAGGGTACAGAGTTTCTGTTGGGAGCCGTGAAGAAGTTTCAGAAATAGAGGGGTGATGGTTGCACAATATTGTGAATGTAATTAATGCACACTTTTGAAAGACAGCATTTTTCCTTACGTATATTTTACCACAATTTAAAAAAAAAAAAAAGCATACTGAGGTTTGCACCCTGGTTCCTTCACCTTCTCCCAGTCTCCAGATCCTTATCCCACACACCTGCCCAACTTTGCTCTTATGAGTACTTATACCCCTGCTCAAACAAAACAAAACAAAAAATCCAAAAAACCCGCCTACTTTGCCCTTCCCTTCTAAACACTGCTCTAAGACTATACCACATCCACGAATGGGTGGCATAGTCCTCGCCCTGAATTCCAGCCCAGATTCAGATATTTGTATCCTTTATAGAACTATCATGGTCAGCAGGCTGCCCCTGGTCACCCAGTGGCTTCTGCTGTGTCACAGAACACAGTCCTTGTCTTCAAGACGTTGGGAACACTCAAGGAAAAGGCAGCGTGGTCCAGTGTTTCCGGGATGTCAGTCACCCGGACGCTACCTTCCCACCCTAATATCCAGCTCTCACACAGCCTTTAAACGCAACCGTCTATTGGAAAACAAAACTTTTTATCGTTGCCGTACAGGGAACCAGCACTCGCCAGAAGCATCACAGATAAGCTGTCGGGCATCAGGAAGACAGAACAGCTCCGGTTCCAGCTCCGTGACTGCCCGCCGGGGGGCCGGTCAACAAGGGGCCGCGGAGCGGCGCCCACTGTCCCCACGCCCCCCCCCACGGCCGCCCAGGTGTCCCGCACAGCGCTCTTCCTTCCTCAGGGAAGCGGCCTCTGGAAGCCGCGGCCCCCCGCAGTCGGGGCGCGCAGAAAAGCGTCCAGAGCCCACTCGCCGCCCCGCCACCCGTAGGAAACCCTGGCGTCCACGACCGCCTCCACACAAACTCGCCCTACGCCGAGGCCTCCGGTCCGACTAGTTTCTTCCGCTCTGGCCATACGGGTCCGGTCCGCGGAGCCCCCCGCTGGCGACACCAATGGCCACGCGCCGAACCCCTGCCCACCGAAGCGCGCAAACCCAACCCGCCCACAGCCGACCACAAGCACCCGCAGCCCCAACGCCGGCGCAGCTCTATGACGCCAGGCCACGCCCACGGGGCATGGGCGGGCCTTCGTCTCCAGGGGCGGGGCTGCGTGCTGACGCCACACGCCGAGGCGGGGTCAAGAGTTTGGTGCCCCGGAGTGGGGTGTCGGCGCCTCATTCGGGTGGAGCTGAGCCGGGGACAGGTAAGCGCGCGCTGCCGCCGGGCCTGGCCCGGTGCAGGAAGATCCGCGGCCGCGGGTAGGAGGCGGGGATTGCGGCACCGGGCGAGGGCGCCGAGTCCTCGTTGTCGCTGGAGCCGCGGTGACAGGGAGTGAAGCCGGATGGAGCAGGGCTGACGGAGGGAGGTGGGCGGGACGGGGCCTGACGGACGGGCGTGACAGCCAATGGCGGGAAGAGCGCCGCCTGACGGGCGGAGATTGGCGGGTGCGGACGCGCGCGGTCGTCGCGGGGGGCGCGCAGTGGCGCGCCATTGGTTGTGGCGGGCGTAGGGCGGCCCGCACGGCGGATGTGAGGGAACGGGCGCCGAGGCCCGGGTGACCCCCAAGGTCGAGGAGGCGTCACGAGGGAGCCGCCCGGCGCTGTCCTCTGACGGGTCGGAAGGGTGGCGCGCCCTTGATGGAGCCGCTGCGGACTGTGGGCCATAGGCCGTGCTCCACCCGTGCCTGTCCTAGCTGCGCGTCAGGGGAGACGCCCTTGAGCGGACCCGCCGCAGAACCCCTTGTTCAGTACTTCTCCGAACTCACTACCTCCAGACTCAGTACCCCGACTTACCCACCTTTCTCCATGCGCTCTTGGGGGGGGGACGCCCTTGAGCGGACCACCCCGAGCACCCTGTATGCTCAGTACCCCTCCGGACTCAGCACCCCATTTTACCCATCATTCTCTCTGCGCTCCTGGGGGGACGCTCTTGAGTGGACCACCCTCGGCACCCCGTGGCCTCAGTACTCCTCCAGAGTTAGTACCTCGCATACCCATCCTCCCTGCACTCCTGGGGAGACGCCTTTTAGCGGACCACCCCGGCACCCCTATGGACTCAGTACCTGTCTGGACTGAGTACCCCGCCTCGCCCATCCTCCCTGCACTCCTGGGGGGATGCCCTTGAACATATTTCATCTCCACAGCACCCTGTATACTCAGTACTCCTCCAGACTCAGTACCCCTTCTTACCCATCCTTCTTCCTGCTCTCCTGGGGCAATGTCCTTGAGCATATTTGATCTCCACAGCACCCCGTGTACTCAGTGCTCCACCATACTCAGTACTCTGCCATACTCATCCCTCTTCCTGTGCTGGGGGGGGGGGGCGAAGCCCTTGAATGGGACACTCTGCAGCATCACGTGTACTCAGTACTGTGCTGTACTCAGCACTCCCTCATATCCATCCTCCCTGTTTTCTTGGAGTGACATCCTTGAGTGTATTTAATCTCTGCAGCACTCTGTGTAGTCAGTACCCCGCCATACTCAGCACCCCACCATACCCATCCTTCTTGTTCTCTTGGGGTGACACCCTTGAGCATATTTAACCTCCACGTCATCCCGTGTACTCAGTACCTCTCCAGACTCCACACCCCGCCTTACTCATCCTTCTCCCTGAGCTCCTGGGGTGATGTTCTTGAGCATATTTCATCTCCACACCACCCTGTGTACTCAGTACTCCTCTGTACTCACTACTCTGCCATACTCAGTACCCCACATACTCATCCTTCCTGTGCTCCTGGGGTGACATGCTTGAACAGACCACCCCACAGCACTCTGTGCTCGGTAGTCCTCTATCCTTGGTACCGCTCTATCCCCATAACTTCTTCCTGTGCTCTTGGAGAGATGCCCTCGATCATATTTAACCTCTGCATCACACCGTGTGCTCAGTACTCCTCCAGACCCAGCACCCCGCCTTCTCCTTGAGCTCCTGGGGAGACGCCCTTGAGTGGACCACCCTGAAGCACCTGTATACTCAGTGCTCCTCCGGACTCAGCATCCTGCCTTACCCATCCTTCTCCCTGTGCTCGTGGGGAGACACCCTTGGCGGGCCACCCTGCAGCACCCTACCGTACTCGTCCTTTTTCCAGAGGTCTGATAGCTCATGTTGAGATGAAGCGCATTTCTTGGAGCAGCACACCAGTCATGCACCTCTTCTGCTTCCCAGAGCTACCAGACAGAAGTGTAAGTAGTGTGCCCAGACTCAGTAGGACACTGGTGGTTGCAGAACGGAGGAGAGATGTTCCGAGGCCCAAGGTGTGACCTCTGTCTTGGCGATCCTCTGCCTTGCTCTGCCGTCCTGGACTGTGGAGCAGGGACTGGGAGGCATGTTTCCAGGCTCACTGCTCTGAACAGCTTCAGGACAAGTGGCCTTGGAATGGAGCCTCGTTTGCACAGTGGCAGGAGCTGCGACAGTCAAACCATAGTGTTTTTGTGTGGACACGTTTCTTATGAAAATATACAGTACTCTTCTAGCTTTGCAAAGTAGCCGAGGACTGGATCTTGGAAAGTTGGAGAAAGATCAGTTTCCTGATGATTGAGAGCACTTTCCATATTTCAGGTTTTTTTTCCTTTGCAACACTTTTGAGATACAATTCATGTGCTGTACCATTCACCCACTTAAAATACACAATTAAATGATTTGGAGTGTGTTCACAGTTATGCAAATATCACCACAGTTCAGTTACTTTTATAAACTAATTTCAGAAGCATGAATTTCTGTGGGTTTCATTTAAATTTGCACAGTTTATTAAATACCGTTTACTGTGTTTATTGTATGTCTATCACACCTACACATGTGTGCTTATGTGCATATCAGATCTACTTTTAACTGATCGCACTCCCCACTCCCCATTTTTTGAAAAAAAAATACTGTACTCTCTACCTTTTAAATATGCACATAGTTTTTTTTTTTATGTTGGGATAACTGCCATTATTGAGATTTATTTCAATAATTGTACATATAAATTTGTCATATGCAGTTACAACAAATAGTACAGAGAGATGCCAGTGTCCCTTTGCCTAGTTTCCTCAAATGATAACATTTTGCAGAAACTAGAGTATGATATCACAACCAGGTACTGGCATTGATAACAGCCAAGAAACAGAATATTTTCCTCATCACAAGGATCCCTCTTCTTGCCTTTTTATAGCCACACATTCTTTCCTCCTGCCTCCATCTCCTTAGCTCATGGCAGCCACTAATCTGCTCTCCATTTCTATGAATTTGGCAAATGAAGCGTGTTGCATAAAGAGAATCATAAGGTATGTAACCTTTTGGGATTGGCTTTTTGCACTCCTCAGTTCTCTGAATATGAATGCAGCTTGCTGCCGTCATGTCGCTCCTTTTATGCCTCCAGGCCTTGGATGCAACACCACTGGCTCACACGTTAAAGGACATCTGAGTTGTTTCCATTCTTTGGCTATTATGAATAAGGCTCCTAGAAGAATTCACATGCAGGTTTTTATGTGATCATAAGTTTTTCTCTCTCTGGGATAGATGCCTAGGAGTGCAGTTACGAGGTCATATGGTGGTTGCATATCTAGTATTTCAAGAAATAGCCAAACTTTTCCATAGTGGCTTTGCCATTTTACCTTCCCACTAGTAATGTGTTTGAGGTCCACTTTCTCCACATCCTCGCTAGCATTCCATGATGTTACTTTTTTTTTTTAATTTTAGCCATTCTAATAGTTATGTAGTGATATGTCATTGTGGTTTCCATTTGCATTTCCCTGACGGCTACTGATATTGAACACATTTTCATGTGCTTATTTGCTGTCTGTATATCCGCTTGAGTTATGCCCCTTTTTTGGTCTTTTGCCCATTTCATATATATATTTTTTTTTAATGTTGAGTTTTGAGAATTCCTTATATATTCTAGCTCTTTGTTGGGTATGTGGTTTGCAAGTATTTTCTCATCTGTAGCTTGTCATCTTCTTAACAAGCTGTTTTTCAGGGCCAGAGTTTTTAATTTTGATGAAGTCCAGTTTATCAATTTTGTCTTTTATGGATCCTGCTTCTGGTGTCAGATTTAAGAATTCTCTAGCTCTAGTTCCTAAAGATTTCCTGTTATGTACTTTTCTGTAAGTTGCATAGTTTTGTGTTGTACGTTTAAATCTGTGATTCATTTTCAGTTAATTTCCATATAAGGCGTGAAGTCTAATTTGAGATGTGCTTGTTTTGTTTTGGGGGGAGGGGGTTGCCTATGAATCTCCAGTCAATACTATTTGTTGAAAAGATGGTTGTTCCTCCACTGAATTGCTTTTGCACTTTTGTCAGAGATCAGTTGTGTTTATGTGGGTCTGTTTCAGAGTTCTCTGTTCTGTTCCATTGGACTTTTTGTCCATCTTACCATCAGTACCACACAATCTTGATTACCACAGGTACATGATAAATCTCGAAATCGGGTAGATTGGTTCTTCCCACTTTAGTCTTCCTTTTCAAAATTGTTTTGGCTAATCTAGTTCCTTTGCCTTCTCATTTAAATTTTAGAATAATCTTATCTCTACGTACAAAAAAAAAATTGCTGGGATTTTGATAAGAATTGTGTTTTATCTATATATTAATTTGGAGGTAATTAATATCTTTACCATGTTCAGCGTGCCAATCTATGAACACAGTATGTCTTTCCATTTACTTAGATTTTTATTTTTTTCATCAATGTTTTGTAGTTTTCAGCCTACAGCTCCTGCATATGTTTTGTTGGACTTAAACTATTTATTTTTAAAACTTTTTGGTTTTCATGTGTTTGTTAATAGCATACAGAAACACCATTGATTTTTGTGTATTTATCTTGTATTCTATGACCTTGCTCAATTCATTTATTCTGTGAGTGTTTTTGTAGATTCCTTGAGATTTTATATAAAGACAATCATGCCATCTGCAAATAGGGGTAGTTTTCTTTCTTAATCTCTGACCTGTATGTTTTTCAGTTCCTTTTCTTGCCTTTTTGTTTTGGCGACAATTCTCAGTACTGTGTTGAGTAGACATCAAGAAGATAGAAATGTTAGACATGAGAGTAGACATCCTTGTGTTGCTCCCAGTTTTACAAAGAAGCATTCAGTGTTTCACTATTAAGTTTAATGTTTGCTCTATGTTTTTGTGGATGCTCTAGATCAAATTGACGTCCCCCTCTAATCCTAGCTTCCTGACGGTTTTTATCATGAGTGGGTGTTGAATTTTGTCAAGTGCTTTATCAGCATCTATTGATATAATCATGTGATTTTTCTTCTCTAGCTTGTCAGTATGGTGGGTTACATTGTTTTTGTTTTTTAATATCAAACAAGCTTTGCATCCCTACAGTAAACCCCGCTAGAGTATAATTGTGTCTGTGTGTTGCTTAATTCTATTTGCTGAATTTTAAGGATGGAGATATAGATATAGGTATAGATATAGATATAGATATAGATATAGATATAGATATAGATAGTATCTGTATTCATGAGGAAGGAATATTACTTTAAAGCTTTTTCTTTCTTTTTTTTTTTTTAACTGTTTTTGGGTTTGGTTTCAGGGAAATATTAGCTTCGTAAAATGAATTGTTGTCTTCTCATATTTTCTGGAATAGATTGTGTAGGATTGGAATTAATTAATGTTTAAATGTTTGGTGGGATTCCCCGTGAGCTCATCTGGGTGTGAAAATTACTTTTTGAGATTTTTAATTACACATTAAATTTCTTTAATAATTGTGGAGTTATAAAATTATTTATTTCAAATTGGGTTCGTTGTGGCAGTTTGTACTTCCGTTGAGTTCCTTATGTCTAGTTGTTCTATCCCTTGTTGAAAGAGGGCACTTGAAGTCTCCAACTATAACTGAGTTTGTCTTCTTCCCTTTTATTAGTTTGGTTAACGTGTTTTGCACTTATGTTGTTTGATGCACACACACTTAGGATTGCTATATCTTCTTAGTGGATTGATCTATTATCATTATGTAATGTCTTTGTCTTGCAATTTTTTTTTTTTTTGCCCTGATGTCTACTTTATCTGGTAATAATATTGCACTCCTGCTTTCCTTTGATTAATTTTTGCATAATATGTAATTTTTCACCTTTTCACTTTCAATCTTTATCATTTTGTTTGAATTGAGTTTCTTGTGGACATGCATGTTCATAGTTGCTTAAGGAAGCATTTTGAACCTGGCTCCCTTAAACTTTTTGTTAGGTAATTCTAACATTTCTATCTTCTTGATGTCTATAGATTGTCTTTTTGGGGGGTTTTGGTTGAGATCATCCTGGTTCTTGATGTGGTGAGTGATCTTTGGTTATGTCTTGGACATTTGGGGTGTTACATTATGAGACTTGAATCATAAATGTTTGAGCCCAGAGAACAGGTTTCTGCTGACGCTGCTGGAGGTCAGTGGGTGCTGCCTGGTTACTACAGGGCAGGGGTGGAATCTAGGCTCCCCACCCAGCCTCCTTGGTATCTGTGGGGAGGGACTCCTTGTTATTGCTGTGTGGGTGTAAGTTCCCCATTAAGCCTTTGTGATTCAACCCTGCCTGGGAAGGGAGGGGTGCTGCCCTGTTATTGCCGGGCACAGGTGGAATGCAGGCTCCCTGCTGGCCTCCACTGTCCTTGGGGTCATCTGGTGGGGATGGAAGTCCCTGATCTTCTCTGACACCACCGGTTGGGGTAGAGGTGGGCCACAGTGTTTTCTGTGGGGTTGGCTTCAGGCTGCAGTAGAGCAGTGATTGTCTACAAATGTTCTGTCCTGCCGTGCAACCCTTTTCTGGTCCTTTGACCAGAGAGAGCAGACTTTGTTTGCAGCTTTGTCTACGTCAGTCAGCATTTCTTGGTTTCCAGCTTCTTCAGCACCTGGTCTGGGATATGTGAAGCAGAAAGAAAATTGAGGACTTGATGCTGTGTCTTTTTGGGCCCCCAGATCCCTTCCCAGTCTGCCTCCTTCTCTCCACCTTTCAGAGTCTTATGTTTTGTTTGGTTTAAATGTAACGTCTTATTTCTTTAGATGCATTTAGTGGGAAACAGAAGTCCTATATATGCCTTTATATATTTTTTTAAAATTTATTTATTTTAGTGGGGAGGGGCAGAGGGAGAGGAAGAAAGAAACCCAAGCAGACTCCGCGCTAAGTGCAGAGCCTGTTGTGGGGCTTGATCTCATGATCCTGCGATCATGACCTGAGCCAAAACCAAGATTTGGATGCTTGGCTGACTATGCCACCCTGACACCCACTGTACGTACCTTTAAATTTTTTAATAAATACTGACAATGGCCTTGTTTTCCATTAATACTTAATAATTTATAGTCTGATCAACACCCTTGAAGAATGCCTGTCTAGCTACGCCCCAGAGTCCTGCACAGTGGCGGTCTGGGTGACGACAGGTTAGCCTTCAGACCCACGCACTGAAGCTTGTTGGGGGTTCCAACTCCCGAGGTGGAAGCCCCTCACAGTTATCTGGTCAGCTGGCCATTCCACATTAATTTGTGTTCAGGTTTTCCTTGGGAACTTAAGCTTTTGAAGAGATATCATTAGTTGGTCTTTTTTCTCCTGCTGGTAAGCGGTAATTCTTTAGTCATAGGACACTCTCAGAGTGTACAAAGTGCTCTCATGTTTGTACCATAATCATAAAACGTGATGGGCGGGAGCAGGAGTGATCGCTGCCTTCACTTCTGGCAAAGGAACCTGAACGCAGAGCCAGTGACGTGTTTGAGGCTCATGTAGCAACCGAGAGCCCCTTTGCCTGTTTGCCCTGCAGGCTCGACCATATTTCTACCTAGTAATGGCGAGATACCTTTGCATTTTGAAAGTGATCCGGAACTACCTCCCTGTCCTTCAGTTTATGCTTGATGAGGCATCACAAGTGAAAGGCATTGAATTCTTTGAGATTTTCCACCAGGAAGGGGAGAGTTCCTATTTGTGCCCTCTCTGTGCATGTCCTTGTGTCACTGCCAGTAGTACAGTAAGTGCAGCCATGGAAGAACAGCTATAGGCATGTAGCAGACCTGGTCTTCTTGGTTCATCATGAGAATCTCAATGAGTCTGAAACCAGAAAAGAAAAAGAGAAAGGAGAATGTCTTCAAGATCAGTTGTACTTTTTAAATGGTTGTCAGGCAACACACACGGGGAAACAGTCACTTAACTATGCGGGCTCTTTTCCTCAGACTCGTTGCCTGAGGAGCTGCCTGGGTTGTTTTTGCTAGACCTTGCCTCCGTAATTGCACCTCTGCCTCCTCGACGTGACTTTGATAGCGTCAGGAGTCCGTTATCTCTGCATTCTGTGTATGGGGAGGTGGCCTTGGGTGAAGTGTGTGTCCAATGGGGGAAGGTCCAGGCACAGATAAAGTCCTGTTCTATGTCAGCATATAGATTTCTTTTTTTTTTTTTTTTAAAGATTTTATTTATTTATTTGACAGACATAGAGACAGCCAGTGAGAGAGGGAACACAAGCAGGGGGAGTGGGAGAGGAAGAAGCAGGCTCATAGCAGAGGAGCCTGATGTGGGGCTCGATCCCACAACGCCGGGATCACGCCCTGAGCCGAAGGCAGACGCTTAACCGCTGTGCCACCCAGGCGCCCCAGCATATAGATTTCTAAAGGCGGTATACCAAATCCTTAATTACATATTTTGCCTTGGTTTTTGCTTATCTTAAATGTTCTTTTTCTCAGAGGTACAGGTCTATACCTGCATCTTGAAATTAATGAGTTAACAAATAGTGTCATTTTGTGTACTTTACTGATACCAACAGATTTTCATTTTTTCTTAGACATCGTTTCTTTAAAAACAATGTCTTTGATACAGTTCACACACCATACAATTCACCCATGTAAGTTTCACGATTGGATGGTTCCCAGTATATTGGAAGGTTGTGCAGCCATCAACATAATCTAGTTGTAGAGCATCTTCATCCCCCTCTAAAGGAAACCCACACCCATTAGCAGACATGTGTCCCTCTGCCCCCAGCCCCATGCAGCTACCAGCAGGCTCTCTGTCTGTAGAGATTTGCCTGTACTGAACATTTTACGTTGTTTTTGTGGATGACTTTCTTCACATAACACTGTCGAGGTTTGTCTGTGTCGCAGCACACATCTGTATTGCATCCCTTTTTATTGCCCACTGCTGTCATATTGTGTGGCTCTAACACGTTCTGTACCTGTCCCGTCAGTTGATGGACATTTGGGTTGTTACCGTGTTTTGGCGACTATGAATAATGCCACTGTGAACGTTCACGTACAAAGGTTTGTATAGACATGTTTTCATTTCTCTTGGTTATGTACCTAGGAATGGAATTGCTGAGTCATGCAGTAGCTCTGTCTTTAACTTTCTGAGGACCTGCCACACTGCATTCCTCCACTGCACCAGCTTGTGTTCCCACCAGCAGTGCTCCCATTTCTCCACATCCTCCACAGCACCTATTTTCTCTTTGATCGTATCTAGTCTAGTGGGCATCAAGTGCCCACTTACAGTTTTGATTTGAAGTTCCTGAATGAATAATGATTTTGAACATCTTTTAATGTGTTTGTTGGCCATTTGTGTATCTTCTTTGGAGAAACGTCTACTCGTATCTTGTGGTGGTTGTTTTACTTGGTTATTTTTCTCTTTACTGTTGAATTGTAAGAGGGTTTTTAAATGTATTCTGTATATAATCGTGTGTTTTGTAAGTGTTTTTCCCTATTTTGTGTTAGGGAAACACAAAGGTTTGTGATGACACACAAAGGTTTTTATTTTGATGGGGTCCAGTTTATCTGTTTATTCGTTCATTTAACTAAGAATCCATTACCTGACTCAGGGCCACAAAGATTTACTACATTGTAACTTGAAAATTATAAAACTTCTGAGAGTGTTACAGGGTTTTTTAGCTGTTGTACTTAGGTCTTCGATCCATTTTGAGTTAATTTTCTATATGGTGTGAGATAGGGATCTAATTTCATGTTGTTTTTTGTGGAACTGTGGTTGTCCCACCACCGTTTGTTGAAAGGACTACTTTTTTGGCATCCAAAACCAAACCAAAGTCAGAACACATGGACTTTTTGGATAACCCAAGGTTTTCATGAAAGTGTTTGAACAATTGAATGTCTCTACCAAATGATGCACTTCTTATGGTGACTTGGAATTAGAAAGATGGAATATGGTTCTTCCAAAATCTGGAACGTAAACCCAGTGTCTGCTCAGGTCCATCAGATCGTGGGGATCTTTGGGTGGGGCCATCCACTGAGGAGCAGTCTTTCTGATGAGTCGTGTTAAGGGGAGTTTGACAGTGACTGGGCAGCCCTGAGCTGTGTGGCAGATGCAGTGACCGCAGGCAGCAGCTAGATAACACGGGCTATCTGCAGCGTCGTGTTGGAAGGACTGCTTTTGGCAGAACCGAAGGAATGAGTGGTTTTGTGGTTGTCGGTGTGGTACCTGTGTCACTGGGCCTCACAGCAGCTCAGTAATGACAGTTAGTGGAGGTGAGACTACTGCATCCTGGGAGGAGAGCCCAACGCAGAGACCGTGGCATGGCTCAGGAGGCCCAGATGACAGTGACGCTGGAGGGGAAACATGAGCGTTTTCCTTCGGATCTACGTCCTAAAAAGCAGCGGTGGTGGTTTCTGCCGTCCCTGTGTTGGCAGGCGCTCGGTGGAGAGACGTGTGGTGAGGGTTAGGGAGAGCGGACGTGACGTGGAGCTTGTGACTCCTGAGGTGAAAATAGCACAGGCCGAGATTGCGTTCTGTGCCCACATTCGAAACCCCGCGGCCTGCCTGTCTTGAACCTGTGAGGGGCCGTTTTCATTGGTTGTTTAGTTGGTTTCAGAACACCTGCTCTGCGTCTTCCTTGTGCTGGCCTGTCTTTCCCAAGCAGCAGGGCAGGCCGGCGCTCTCTGCGTCCGAGACCTCGTGTGGATTCTGAGCATAGTTGGGCCAAGAGGAAGAGCTCCTATAAACAGTACCCGGGGTACTTTACCCAACAGTTATTTCTGGGAAATTCTCACCACGATTCAGGGCTTGGACCTCCTTCAGGTAGGTGTGGAGGTGGGTGTGATTCCAGCCAGGGCACCTGCTTCGAGGCACAGGCGTGAGCAAGGCGTTAGGCCAGCACACGTGGCAACCTGAGGCAGAGGGCTGTGGTATGAGCCTTGCTCCACTCCTCTCCTCTCTTTTTCCCTCCCCTCCCTGGGCAGCTAGGATTCTTGGGGAGGGGGAGCAGCACCGTGTCCTTGTCGTGCTGGGTTCTCTGGCATGGTTAGAGTTGGTTCAAGATACTTTGGAACAGTCTCAACTCTTGCACAGTCTGGCAGCTACAGCCGCTTGTTTGTAACACGGCTGTGTTTGATGCAGGTACGTGTTAAATTTAGTAAAATTATGACCATCAAGCACAAGGTCCACTCAGAAGCAAATAAGTGCATGCCCGCCCTCCCCCGCCCCCCCCCCCCCCCCGCAGTCCTTTCCTTCTCACCCTGGCCTCTCCCTGCCTCTCCCTTCCTCTCCAGCCGCTGAAGGGCCAGGCAGAACAGGAAGATGGGCATTGCATCCTGGCCCTGCTGTTAATGGCTCTATGACCTTAGGAACTTTCTTTCAAGAAAGAAACTAAAACTCAGAAAGGCAGTCTGAAAACAGAAGAATTGGTGCCTGCCTTTTAGGGGGTTTGCGGGGTTTGTGAGGAGTCCTAAACGTGTCACAGGGTAGGTAAACATTTCTGTCACAATTGCTGTGTGGGCTTCCCCTTGGAACCTGTTCAGAGCTCAGCCCCAGTCCTGTCAGGCCTCCCCGGGTCCCCGGTGCTTATGAAGTGTGGCCGTGCTCTGTGGGTGGCGTCAGGACCCTCCATGTGGTCCTATCCAGCTCACCCCCTTCTCCCTGTCTTGCGTCAGATAATTCTTGCTCTTCCTCTGTTCCTTCACACTTTTCCCACCTCTCTGTCTTTCCCCCTCCTGATTCTTTGGCTTAGAATACCTCCTCCCCTTCATGGCTAAATCCTTCCTCGAGGCCTGAAAACCGCAGCCTTCCCAAAGCTTCCCTTGGCTGCTCTTTCCTCCCACCTGAAAGGAATGGGCCTTTCCCAGAGTTTTGTTGGCATTTTTGGTGCCACTCGAGTACTCAGTGTTTTCTCTGCAGCGTTTTTTGTTTGTTTGTCTTTTTCTCTTCTGCCTGATGGTAAATTATTTGAGGGTGACCAAAATATTTTTCCAGTTTCTCTGTATGTTCCAGAACACTCCGAGTCCAGTAGGGGCTTAATAGTTTCAGGACAGATTAGAAATGTCTTTCTCATTTGATGGTTAATCCTAATCTAATCCTCATGAAATAATCCTTGCTGCCTTTTCTGTGATTGTCTTACACACCCATAAGCTTAAAGAGCTTCCCACGTGTGGTGTGTCGTTGGCCTCCCATCCCTCCAACGAGACTGCAGCTGCATCCTTGCCTCCATGTCGTGTGGAGCACAGGCCCCCTGCCTAGAAGATGGGTTTAGGTGGGTGCACGTGCTCTGTCATGTCCTCTGCACCCCCGATGTGGCACTCACGGCCATGAGTCTCTGCCAGCCACAGTGTGCACGGGTTTTCCCTGTCTGACAAGATACCCTTTCTAACTTTTCTTCTTTTTTTTGTGCAGACAGTCGTGAGAGACGTCAGGACAAGAATGTTTCACTTAAGGACTTGTGCTGCTAAGTTGAGGCCGTTGACGGCCTCCCAGACTGTGAAGACATTTTCACAAAACAGACCAGCAGCAGCCAGGACGTTGGGGCAGATTCGGTGCTTTACCACCCCCGTTGCTGCTGAGCCCTTCCTCAGCGGGACTAGTTCCAACTATGTGGAAGAAATGTACTATGCTTGGTTGGAAAACCCCAAAAGCGTACACAAGGTAAGGCTCCCAGGAGCGGATGTCTTCGTGTGTTTGGAGTCTTGGCCTGATGTTGGCCGGCCATCCAGGTAAGTGCCTGTGTCCGAGGAGCCTTCTGGAAGGCAGGCCGGCCAGCAGGCGGCGGAAAACCCCACCGAGCGGAGTCCTCTGCATCGGCAGCTTGGTCGTCATCCGGGCCCCACAGTGACCACCTCTCTGGAGGCGTGCTCCCCTCTCGCTTGATGCAGCACACGCTTGAGACCTGCTCCCGGGAACAGAAGACCTGTTGGACCTGCAGGGGTCTGAAGAGGCTCGTGCACCAGTTCCAGGGTCTCCCCAAGAATGCTGTGGGATACAGACGCCGAAGACAGGAGGCAAACAGAAGCGACCACCCCGCAGACTGCTCCTCCATCCCATCTTCCTGAGAAACCCTAAAATCATCGCATGTGAATGCTGTGTAAATGGCATTTTCGATCAGTATACTCCTGTATTTGAAAGTAAAGTCCGTCCGGGCTTCTTTCTAATTCCCCTCTGTTGCCTGTAAGGCATGTCCCCAAGAGCCCCTGTGTGCAAGCGTTTGCTTGATACAGGGCATGCCTGGCAGTCGAGTTTCTTCCTAGCATTCCGTCCGTGATGTTTACGGGTTTTAAGGCTGGGCAGCTGGCCCAGTTGCAGGAACTGGAGGGTGGGTCCCCAAGTTGCAGTCTGTGCCCTGTTTGCAGGCCGTGGGAGGTTCGGAGGAGACGGTACATGTGAGGTGCCCGGGGTCTGCACAGAGGAGTGCCCGTTGGAGGCTAGCCAGCATTAACTGTTGTTTTGGCCTTTTCCTTACTCGTGAATCTTGGGGTCTTGTCATCAAAAGGCAGCCTGCTTCCACTGGGCCCCTGAGAATAAGCTTTACTCTGAAATGTTCATGACATTTAAGGGTGGTTATGTGCGTGTGGCCGCTGGAGCCACTGGCCCTGTTTCATCCTGGTTTGAGCCTCGTTGCTTGGCAAAGGAGGGCATCCGGCTGGGTCCTTCCCCGTTCCCTTGGCAACCTGGAGGCCACGTGGCTCCCTGACCAAGGTGAGACCTGGTTTCCTGTGAGAGTAGATATTTCCCTGACCTGTAAACAAAGGGACCATCCAGAGGTGTCCCACGAAAGTGGCCCTGCCTACAGTTCTGGCTGTCAGACACTCTGAAGACAGGCCCTGTGCTGTGGGCTCTGGACTAAACCTCGCCAGGCCTGTCCCTCGGCCTTCCTCTCCCCAAACATAATCTCTTCATGGAACCAACCACATCTTCTGTTCTCTGGGCTGTTGCAGTGTGTATACTCTGGGCACAGTGACATGTGCCTTTTCACTGTGCAGTGTCCTGACTTCATTCCCAATCCCGGGGAGCACAGCACAGTGACGGCTCCACTGATGGGCCAGGTGCAGCAGGTGCAGCCGGTGCAGCCAGGGGTGGGGGGGGGAGGAGTCCAGGGTGGGGACTGGGTCCTTAGGCTCTGCTGGTCAGAGTGAACACTCACAGAGATGCAGCAGAGCGGGTAGGAGGATCTCAGAAAGGGGCTTGCCAGGTGAATACGAGAATCCACGCAGGTTGGCATCCTTGGGCCAGATTGTACGTGTTGGTTTCTGTTGCAGGGACTCTCCAGAGGGTACCACGTCTTCTAGAGAAGGGGAGGGGCAGGGCAGCGTAAATCGGGGTGCCCCTGTCCACAGTGCCAACCACAGGGAGTCGATTGCCTCTCCAAATTGGGATAGGCCTCCTACCTGACGTGTCTGTGTTTTTTCAGAGATACAATCCAAAGCTTGCACTAGATTCCAGAGGACTCTGTGACTCAGGGAAGTCCTTAGAAATATTGACTTTGCTAAGAACACTTCGTTTGTGCTTGTGTTTTAGAACATATAGTTCAAGCAGAAATGATAAATTAGATTTGAAGATTGAGATCAATTGGCATTCAGATCCCCCACGTGTGTGTTGTTGTGCAGTGTGGGCTCCGTGCCCTGAGGGCTGGTCCTGTGCTCTCTCTCCTCTGTTGGCACAGAACTTGTTCATATCCAGCAGAAACAGAACAATTTTAGAATCTCCCCTCCCTGCCCTGTTACACTCAGCTTTCCAATTATTTTTTTAACTCTTTATGATATTTTCAAACAAACAGTAGAGAATAAAACGAGCCACTGCAAGGAGACCCACGTCCAGCTTCAACAGCACTCCACAGTTTGCCAGTTTCTTTTTTTTTTTTTTTTTTTAAGATTTTATTTATTTATTTGACAGAGACAGCCAGCGAGAGAGGGAACACAAGCAGGGGGAGTGGGAGAGGAAGAAGCAGGCTCCTAGCAGAGGAGCCTGATGTGGGGCTCGATCCCAGAACGCTGGGATCACGCCCTGAGCCGAAGGCAGACGCTTAACCGCTGTGCCACCCAGGCACCCCTGCCAGTTTCTTTTTTTTTTTTTTTTTTTTTTTAAAGATTTTATTTATTTATCTGACAGAGACAGCCAGCGAGAGAGGGAACACAAGCAGAGGGAGTGGGAGAGGAAGAAGCAGGCTCCCAGTAGAGGAGCCTGATGTGGGGCTCGATCCCATAACGCCAGGATCACACCCTGAGCCGAAGGCAGACGCTTAACCGCTGTGCCACCCAGGCGCCCCATCCCTGCCAGTTTCTAAAACCTCTTCCTGCCCCACTCTTTTTTGCTTGTTGGTTTCACTTGGGTGGGGGCTCAGGGGAGCGTTTGAAGCAAATCCAGACCTGCGTCATTTCGGCACAACTCTCACTAACGGGAATGTTGTCTTCACCACACCTAACACAGTTCACAGATAACTCTCCAGCGTCTACTTCTCAGCCTTAGCCAGCTGTGCCTCTCTTAAAGAGTATGTGCCTGAAAGGCAGATGCCTAACCGACAGAGCCACCCAGGCGCCCCGTGTGTGCCTGTTTTTAAAGAACGCTTATATTTCTAAGTGTTTCCTTGTGAACGTTGCGGTGATGTACGTGAGCAATTCTGAGCTGGAGCCCCTCGTGCTCCTGGTGCCCGGGCAGGTGGCTGGCCCCGACTGCACCCCCTCCCTGTCGTCACCTCCAGTCTAAACGCCTTGTCAAGCACAGCCCACTGCTGGACCCCATTAGGAAATCTCAACGGAGGCCTATTGTGTCAGCACGTGAAGCCTCCCTCATCAGGGTCTCAGGCGTGTTGGGGATAAGTCAGATGGCAGCATCTTATTTTTATTTAAATCTTAGAAACACTTAGAATGAAAGCTAGATTGCCCCGTCAGTATTTAAGACAAGCAGGTATTGGGCACTACTGGGCCCCTATCGGGCCCCATTTGTGTGCAGTGGCACACGCCCCCCCCCCCAACAGGCGGAGCTGTGGTGTCAACCCCACCAGGGAGGACCCTGGCTTGCTCCCAGTGCTGGAGCTGGAGGGAGGGCCTTCTCTGCCTGTGGCCGTCCTCAGAGCCTCAAAGCTTGCTTCCCCTGCCAGGCCTTCTTAGTGGCCTTAGCCCACTTCCGAAATATTGTCTTCCTCTTCCTGTTAACCACACCCATTTCTTACACCATCTGGGGGGCCACTCCAAGCGTAGTGACAGCTCTGGTCCCCCATGGTCACTGCATCCAAGGGGGAGTCTTCAGACTCAGTCCCACCTCCTGGGGCCTGGGCCATTCTGCCTCTTCCTTCCGTTCTCGTGAGACACAATCCTGTCGTTTTGTGTAAGGGAGCCAGACAAGCAGAGAAAAAAACACATCATCCCCAATTCATGGTGACATGTGCCTTTTCACTGTGCAGTTTTGAAACCACCCTGGCTGTACTCGGAGAACTCTGCAGGCCTTAGCGGACAGACACATGTGTAGTGTAGGTCTGTGGGGTACTTTGTGGGATTTCGGTGATGGAGGCTGTGAAGCGGCGGTGACACTCGGCTTCCGACATCAGAAGGTATCTCAACCACGGTGATTTGTGTATGGAATCACCCAGTAGGCGGAGTACCTTCCCGAATGTCAGCACGGTATCTCCAGGGGGCTTCACTTGCAGGTTTAGATGTGAGATAGGGTTCACATGTCTGAAGGGTGCAGGAAACAGGAGGCGGTTTGCAGCCCATGGCTGTCCAGTCTGAGTGCGGTGGTGCGGGGCTGCGGAAGACGTGCTGGTGCAGGGTCCTTGTGTGCACGGGCCTGGGCACCACCTCTCAGCCCTGGGGCCGCGTGTCTGCCTCTCCTGGAGGGGGCTGTGATGAGCCAAACCCTGAGCCGTCCGAAGGTCTGCAGGCTCTTGGCCCAAGGTGCCGCCCTCGGGGCTTGGAAAGGAGGCCTCTCCTCTATGTGGTCATGACTCCCGGACTCGGATTCTCTTGGAAGCTGTTGGGGGGTGTGCTGCAGGCGTAGGAGGACCTGAGGCCACCAGACGGGTCCTCTCTGTCACGGTCTAAAGGGGTCCCAGCCTCCATCTCGAGCAGAGGCCGGGGAGCGGCGGTCACGGTCAGCAGATTGCACAGGGCAGAGCTGAAGCAGCGTTCTTTGCTCGTCTTGGGGGGTGGTTGAGGTTCTGCTCCCACGCCGTCACAGAGGAAAGGTAGCTGAGGTCGTCTGCAGACATGACCTCACCGGTGCTGTGCTTTCAGCATGACCGTGTGGCTCTGACTGAGCATGTATTTTCTCGGTTTCTGTGACGGAGGGGTACCCAGGTAGAACCTCCAGTTTTAACTGCTTGCAGTATAAACAGCTCCATGGCACAAAGTCAGGCAGACCCGAATCCCAGGGCACTGCCAGTCCCTGCCTCCCAGACGTGTGCTGGGCCGGGCGCGGCCTTGCCAGTGGATGGAAGGGTCAGAGCCTCACAGTGGGACCTTGGGGTGGGCACACACGGTGTTTTGAGGGAAGGCTGGGTCCCAGCAGTTGGCACGAAGAGGGCACTTCGGGCGGGTGTGGGGACCGTCCAGTGCAGCCTTTTCATGCACAGCAGGGATACAAGACACATGGCCACATGCCGTGGCTGGGCCACAGGACACAGTAACCTGAATGCATAGGGCACGGTGCAGAGCTTTCAGCACACCTTCTAAACTGGAGGAGCCCGTGTGCGGGGGGCTGGGGAGGACGGAGCCTCAGAGCAGCACCCGGCAGCCGGCCAGCCTCCCGCAACCACCCTTACCCTTAGGTTCAGGAGCCGCTGCCTGTCCATCTGTTTGGCTGAATTAGCCTGGAGCCACCAAACCCTTGCTCAGGATGGCCACTGGCTACTTAACTGCCCTGACTTTCGTGCAGGCAGCACTTAAGAAGCACTGTTAATACAGGACCTTAATAATGTGGCTGTCCGTCAAGGCACTGGGGTCCGACCCAGACCCGCAGTTCATCAACCTCGGGCTGGCCTCTGTGCCCAGGGTTTGGTCAAGTCCAGAGGCTTCTTACCCACTCCCCAGGCTGGTTTGACGTCAGGGTACTTGGCAGGGCACCGGCAGAGGGCGGTGGTGGCGTCGGGTGACATGTGCCAGAGCGAGGTGCGTCCTGCGGGCGGGTAGGCCTAAGGCGGAGCAGCATCTGAAAGGGACTTTGAACAGGAGGAAAACGGGCTGGTCAGCCCAGGACCAGCGGCGTGGAATTGGGCGGCTAGAGTACACGGTAACCCCACGGTTGAGTGTTGATCCTCAGTTTCTGGAACAAATCCAAATATCCTGTGGCTGCTTTTCAAAGTGTGAGAAGGTGTGCCAGTACAGGGGTGACTCCCTCTGCAGGCCAGGTTCTGGTGAGCACACACGCGCAGCTGAAGCGGCTTCTCTGGCCCCATCCAGACCCTGGGAGGCAGACTCGCCACCGCCATGCACTCGCTGTGCGTCGGGCCCTTAGGTCACACACTCGCGCTGGCCGCCATGTCTGACACACCCTGGGGGGCTTTCCAGGCAGGTGAAAGGGGTGGCGTGTTTGCCGCCCCTCCGACACTGAAGCACTCCATGAACGGTCTCTGATGGGAACTCCGTGGCCAGGAACTTGGCCCTGAGGTGCCGGTGATCTGCTGACAGTAGGTAGTTGAGGACAGAGTCCACTTGCCTCACTGACTGCTCACACCTATGTGCCCTGGTGAGCAGTGCCGCACTCACCAGCGTCAGCAGCTTTTCCGGGTGAGGTGGAGCCTCTGGATTCTCGAGGCCGCAGGTGTCAACAGCTGGCACCCCACCTACCACCGCACCTGACGCCCTGGTGACACCATACCTAGCACTACAGCTGACTTGTCAGGCTGTTCACCCTGTGGAGGAGTCTGAACTTGTCTGAGTTTGACTCAAGTGTGTTGAGCACCTGCTGTGTGCAAAGCCTGGAGTAGCTTCCTTAAGGTGTGCACAGCCTTCAAAGGGCTTCCTCTGCTTAGGGCAGAGAGGGTGTGTGATGGCTGGGAGAGTCCGTCGTCGTTACAGGAGGTCTGGGAGGTTGGTGGGGGCTTGGGGGTGATGGCTTTTGGAACAGAGTTTCATAAGTTATAGGTGAATGCTTTCGTTGATCTAAAATTGAAAGTAAGAATTTTGGTGTCGTTTCGACCAGAATACTGTACTTACTTATACTCAAAACCTACCACGTTTTGGTAAGGTCCATTTTGGCAACAAGTGAGGGTCTCAGCCCCACTCGTGGGAGGGGGGTGGCAGCCCACACCTCCGCTGATGGCTGTCCCCTCTTCCCGCGTGGCCTGTGGCCTGGCTTCTGCCGACTCTCCAGTTTTGTCTCTACTGGGTCACCCTGTCCCACAGGGCTCATGGCACTGGCTGCCCCCGAAGTGCCGTCTTCTTCCACCGCCACCCCTGTGCCTGCTCTGAATTCCCACGCTCACTCATGTTCCTGCCATTCCTGAGAGAGGGGCTCTTTGTGGTCGTTCGCCTGTCCCTAAACCTGAAAACGGCCTGTGCAGAGGCAGCCTCAGTGGGTGTCCGTGGGATTGAACTCGTGAGTGACAGTGCTCACACCTTGTCACGGAACACTACCTGCGTACGACCTGTGTGCCTTTGGGAATACCGTTCTGCCAGGAACGTCACCGGAAGCCTCCTGTCTTGCTGGGTGGAGGAGCTGGCCTCCCAGGGGCAGGTGCCTTCTCTGGTCCTCCCTGCAGGCAACCACTGCCTCTCCAGCGGTGGATAGAGGACAGAGTGTCTGTCAGTGGCCACTGGTAGGTTCAGGGGCAGGCAGGGGGAGAGAGAGTTTCCTCGGTGGGTTAGTTGTGCACCAGAGGCAGATGAAGAGGTTGGAGGCTGGGGCATTGGTGACGGGGTGTCTGGACCCTCGGTGTGAGTCTGTGGTGGCTGGTGGCTTATGTCGCACTTGGAGGAGGCGATGAGCTCATGGCCGTGTGGCAGGGTTGGGACTCCCGCCTGGCTCCATCTGACACAGAAAGCCACCCTCTGGCCCGGGTACCGTAGCCCGAGACAACAGCCAGGGTCCACTGTGCCTTGTTGGTTGTGGGTGTTCCAGAGACTTCTCCAGAGGCACTGTTAGAGTCCGTGCTGTGAAATCACCCCCACCCTCACCGGTCCCTGGGCTTCCTCCCTTTCACTTCTGCTTTGTTGCCACAGTTAATGCTGGAGGCACAGGTCACCACACCATAGGGCTGGGGTGTCCAGACAAGAGGAAGGAGTTTGGCTCCGAGAGGAACGTGAATGTGGCGCATGCGTGCGCACACACACAGGGTTTTTCTCACTCAGTAAGAAGCCTGGGGCCACTTGCCTCAATGGCACGACAGCCTCACACCGCCAGGCTCGAGCAGATGGGCAGGGGCAGGCATCCTCTTCTGGAAGCTTCCTCCTCACAGAGGGGAGGGGCCCCCCAACCGGCTGCTGCAGCCTCACGGCCACCTCTTCACGGAGTGTGGCATCCAGTGAGCGCACAGGTCTATAAAACCTCCTGCCGAGGTGTGTACCAGCAAGGGCTGTGCTCCTCAGACAGGAAGCCCTCTCTAGGAGGGGACGAGGCCCAGTATTCAGGGTCCAGGGATGAGAGAGAGAGAGGCCGCTTGGGGAGCGGAAACTATTGGATGGGGTAGTGAGGCCTGCAGCCAAAACATGACCTCTGCTTGCAGAGACTTTTTTCGGTCAGCTTTTGTGAGGTCTGACTGACATTGAAACGTGCCCGTTTTAAGTTGCAGGGCGCTGGGTGTGCAAGTCACTGGACTCCACTTGCAGAGGTCCGCGTGTGAAAGCGTCCCCCGTCTCGGTGGAAGGGGGCTCGCTGCTGCTGTGGGGGCAGCTCACCGGAGCGCAGGTGCCCAGCCCCACTGTGTGTGGGGGTGAGCGACGGGGGAGGCGGGCGCTGCATTGCTGCCCTGGTCCTCCTGCTGACCCCCCCTTTCTGCAGGACTGGCGTGAACCAGTTTCTTCTGAGCGCCTCCAGCACCAGCAGGGCTTGCGGCTGTGCATTTGTCCTCAGCCAATTAGAAATCACCTGGAGTTTTATTCCTAGCACAAAAGAAGGTCAGAGGGAGGAGGCCTGATGGTGGTGATCGACACCCCGCCCCCCTTCACAGGCTGGCCTGGACAGGGCCCCTGCAGCTTTTGTCTCCTGGTTGTGCCCACCGCGTCTGCGGGAGAGGCCTTTCATTTCTGCGTTTCCTTGGCAGGGTGGGCTGGTGAGCGATGCTGTTTATGTGACGGCTGCCCGCTGACCCATGTCCCTGTGGCCGTCCCGTGGCGTGGCTGTCCTGGCACTCAGGGTGGCATACTCTTGCCTTTTGCCTCGCTGCCGCCTCAGAGGGGCTCCTTCTGGGCCAAGCCCTCGGTCACTGGAGGCCTGGACAGAGGCCTGGGAGAGCCCAGGACCAGAGCCACTCCCCAGATGCAGGGGCTCACTGAGACATTCTGACAAATGTCCCCAAAGTCAGAAGTATGGGGGGGGGGGCTGTGTCCAGTGTGTTAGCTGTTTGTGTCCTTGTAGTGAGCCAGGTGGGAGCAGGGAGGCAGCCTTACCTTCCCTTAGGAGTCGACACCCAGGTGGCCTCTTTCCCTCCAGAGACAAGGGCAGCTGCCTTCCCTTGTGGACACGCTGCCTTTCACCCGTGTCAGAGGCACACCAGAGTGTTGGTGGCAGTAGTTTGACGGGAGGGGTGAAGAGATGGCCCTGGGCCCCCGAGTCCTGGATTGCAGAGGGTGCCCCCGCTGTCCAGTTTTGTGGCACAAGGGGCTTTTCATCGGCATTAAGGCAGGTGCCAGGAGAGAGCCCCGCATCCTATCTACCGTCAGCTGACACACTGAAAATTAACCAGAGAGGTAAAAACAGTAAAACCTGGACTAATGAGCTAAAACGTTTTAAAATTGTTATTGAGACACAGAATCATGTGAAGTGTACAACTCAGTGTTGGACGATCATCCTGCTAACGTGATTTTTAAAAATTACCTTTTCTGAATACAAAAGAAATGCATTCTTATCGTAGAATGATTTAAACGTTCTGCAAAGTTCCCTCCAAAGCAGTTGTAAGGAGAGGCCAGACTGCCCCACGTGAGGCAGTGCTCCAGGCCTTTGCCGGTGACAAGCTTGTGACCAGTCGCTCAGGGGCCCCGAACAGCCCTGAATGGTGCCTGCCTGAGAAAGCCAGAAGACCGTGAGGACCGACACCATGGCATCAGTCCACATACGGACCACCCGTGCGATGCCCGCCGAGTCCCGGCCGAGCTCCTCTGGATGGCATCCCGGTAGTTCTTCCTGCGATGGCGAGCGCAAAAGTCCAACGATGTTTGTCCTGAATCTAAATCAGCTTACTGACGGAAGAACCTCAGACAGCGAGGAAAGACAACAAACATTTTCGTCTATCTGAACCTGCTGGTTTTCAGTAATGTTCTTCTTTGCAGAGGAATGTTATTAAGCCTTCCTCTCTATGAGCTCAGCAGTATTTTTTTTGAAACCTCATATCTTTGCATGAGATGATAAACTATTAAAGTTCACGGTATCTCCGTAAATTGTAAATTGAATCTTCCAAGCACGGAATACTGAGAACAGAAGGACGGAAGGAAACGAGATCATTCATGTTAGCACAGAGGAAATATGGAGCAGCGGTAACGCCAGTGAGGTTCTCCATGGGTCAGAGCTGAGATCCCAAGTTCTGTCTCTGAGCATGCACCTGCCGTGGCTCTTTAGTGGCCCTCCTGAATTATGGACAAGGCTGTTTCTCCAGCGGTCAGTGAGGGAGCATGGCAGGCTTGCAGATATGAGCCTTGGGCCCCTTACAGGGGCCCCGATTCCATCTCGCTCCTGGGAACACAAGCATGAGCAAGGTCAGCCCGGACCCCCCAAGACTATGCCTAGCCTCTGAGTCTAGAGAGACACTTGGAATGCTCAGTCCCCCTCAGGTGGTCCCGTTGGGGCAGCTGCAGACCTACAGACAAGGGCCAGGAGCTCTGGTCTTCCAGATGACTGGGCTGGGGCCAGATGGGGTGGGAAGGCCTCTGTTCACCTGCCTCCCGGGCCTCCCACCATGGAAGCGGTTGGCATGCTACTGGAGTGCAGCAGAGCTGCATGACCTTGGGCCTTTGGGGTTTTGATGGAAGGGCAGCCTCACGTCATCTGCGTCTTAGGGGTGGGGGGTAAGAGGGGGCATCCCGAGGGAATAATGGAAGCAGGGCCCCACCTTTCAGGGGTGGAATTGGGCTGTCCAGCGTAGGAGCAAGTCAGCCGAACCAGCCTGTGGTGGGTGAATATAACTGGGACGTGACTTGCCTGCCAGAACACTGCTAAAAATGAGTCCTACGTTCTGGGTGAGCCATGGGGTAATGCGAGTTCCTTCTTTGTCTTTAGTCATGGGACATTTTTTTCCGAAACACCAATGCCGGAGCGCCGCCGGGCACCGCCTACCAGAGCCCGCTCCCCCTGAGCCCGGGCTCCCTGTCTGCCATGGCACGAGCACAGCCCCTGGTGGCCGCACAGCCCAACGTGGACAAGCTGGTGGAGGACCACTTGGCAGTGCAGTCTCTCATCAGAGCCTACCAGGTAAGGCCACACCTGCTGGCCGGCAGCACATCAATGACAGAGGGCCCCCCAAGTGATGTGTCATGTAACCAGGAGCCTGGCAAAAACAAAATATGCCAGGAGCAAAGGAGCCGGGTCTGACCCAGTCTGACCCTGCTTGAGCATGTCCTTGCTGCTTGGAGCACCTGACCTATAAGTAGCTCCTGTTTCTTTCCATAAGTTGACAAGAAAAACTCAGGGGCAGGGAAAAACAGTCCTTGCTGGGGTGTTGAGGGGGCTGCTGATCACCTGGAGGGAGCAGTGACCGGAAGGGGTGCGCCCCCCCTTCTCAGTCGCCAGCACCCATGTACGACAAGAGGAAATGAACCCGTAGAGTTTGGGACAGAAGCAGAGCCCCCGGGTGCGTGAGAGGCGGGTGAGGGGCAGGGCGGTCTCCAGGAGCCTCCCAGTTAGCTGTCCACGCTGTCAGAGGCTGTTAGGCAGGACACGTGGGTTTCCTCCAACCTTTCTCCACGTGGCAGGGAAGAAAGAGTCCAGAATTCAGATCCAAACACCTGAGAGTAGATCTGAGGACAAGAGGAGAAATCAGGCCTGGGGCTGGGGTGTCCCTTCTGGGATCCCTGGGCTCCCCTGCCACCACCTCTTCCGTGGATCACATGGAGGTCTCATCTCTCCTGGGCATATTTCCAAGAGATGCCACGGGTTGGGGCAGGTGGCATGGGGCAGGGCAATGGGTGTGGACAGATGCTCCGAGCCATGTGGCCGGCATGGCCGTGTGCTCTGGAGTGTTGTTCCGTGGGCACATCTGGAGGAAGGAGGTGCATCTGATGCTTCTGACCGTTGCCTGCCTCCTGCAGCCTCGTAACATCACACGGTCCCAGGTTCCCGTCCTCAGCCACCCCTTCTCAAGCTGCTAGCAAACAGTCGTGGGTCAAATAGCCAAGACTTGAAGTTGGGAGGAATTTTCTTCCTCCTTTTGCTTCTTAGGCAGTTCAGATCAGATGCCGAAGCCCCTGCGCCCCTCAGCAGGGCCCGCGCTCCCCAAGCCAACACCTGTGCTCCCCTCCTTGGGGGCACTGACATGCTGAGCGGCACGGCCCCACGCGGGCATCAGCCCCCCAGCGTGTCCCACTTCGTTTATCCAAGGAAACGGCAAGGATCCCCAGAACTGCCAAGTTTACTGTGACCTGAGTTTATCTCTTTTACAAGCACAAGAGTGCTTTCACTATAAAATATTTGAAGGCTTTTTTTTTTTTTTTTTAATAATTTTGTTACTTTGGGTTCAGGTTTGACCAAGTGTAACTTTTCCCCCCCCACAGCCTGCGGGTCCTGCTTAATGACTGCTTGTGTTATTGCTTCCAGGTCAGGGGTCACCACATTGCAAAACTTGATCCTCTCGGAATTAGTTGTGTAAATTTTGATGATGCTCCGGTAACTGTTTCTTCAAACGTGGGTGAGAATTAATCTGTAAACGCTAATTTTAATGTAATTTTACTTTTTTTTACCCCTTCCCTCTTTTTTTTCTCCTGTCCTTTTGTGTGTGTCCCCCTCCCTCGCTGGCCCGTCCGTAGATACGAGGGCACCATGTAGCGCAGCTGGACCCCCTGGGGATTTTGGACGCCGATCTGGACTCGTCCGTGCCCGCTGACATTATCTCCTCCACAGACAAACTTGGTGAGGGTCTGGGAGCGGCCAGCGCTGTGCTGCTTAGCTGCTCTGCGTCACAGCTGTGACGGCCAGGACGTCCTCAGACGGAAGGGAGAGGCTCTTAAGTTTCCTTCGTTTTGATCACTTGAAATTTAGTGTGTTTGGGGCAAGTTACTTTTATCCCAGCTTCTTAGCCAGACTCTGTCTATGAGCTCAATTGTCTAAGTCTCCAAATTGGAGAGTAAAATTTGGGTCAGACAAGGTTTGTGGCACCGAGGAAAAGATGACCTTCCAGACAGGCGGGTCACATGACATTCCAGAGGTCGGCTCTGCTGGCTTGGGTTGCAAATCCCGGTGCAGCACAGCCTCCACCCGACGCGGCCTCGCTCGGGACCGTTGTCGCGCGCTGTGCTCTTTGGCGCTTGGGACAGCCTGCCTTTAACGGGCGAGTTCCAGAGCACACTGGATGTGCACTGGGTGTCGATTCCTAAATGCTGGTGATCACACTGAGGAAGGAAACTTTGGAAGGCATCCCGGCACGCGGGGAGGTGCGTGGCGCTCGGGCAGTCACTGTCACGCGTCCCCACTACCTCTTCTGCCGCCGTGAAGCACACACAGGGGCGCGGCTGGGCTCACCCTGCAGCTGCTTTCTCAAGTTAATCTGCTCTCGGTCCCCGTGCCGCTAACCTGTGCTGAGATGACTGACCCAGAAATGGCCAGGTGTCCACCAGACACACTGTGCATGCTAATAATAAAACTCACGATTGCCTACCTGCCTAATGCTGCTCTCTGGGTGGGGACAGAACTCACCTCCCTGAGCAATGGTCTCTAACACTCTGTGATACCCCAGCACCCCTTAGGCATCGCTGGGCTCTGATGTGGGTGGTCAGGGTCGAGCCAGGTAAGGCGAGGCTCCAGAGAGCATCGGCTCCAGGGTCCGTGTTAGCTAGCAGTCTGTCACCGCCGTCTTCACTGGAGAGATACTACTGGGGGGTCCAGGGGCTTCTTCCCTTTTCTTCCCCTTCCCCGCTCAGCCCTGGCAGCACCCTGGCCCCATCGACCTGTGCTCGCCTGTCCTGAAGCCCCTTGGTGGCCCCTCCAGGTGTTGAAGGCCTAGGGCTTCTCTGCAGAGAGGGGTGAGGGCCTGGACACCGTGAGGCATTCCAACAAGAAGGGGGCACAGGAGGTAGGGGTCGCCCTCTCCCACCCCAAATTGCATCACCCCAGTGGTGCATTCGTGGTCGCCAGTTTCTTGGTATTAAAATGGATGGTTTTTGGTGGTTCTCCGCTCTCATTCGAACTTGGCGGGGTGGGGGGGGTGAAGCTCTTCTCTGTCCCACGTGAGACTGGTCAGGGCAGGACAGTGCTTAGAGATCCCCCAACACTCCCAGACCAGCTGGTTCATGCAGGATGGGATGCCTGGCGACGCTCCAGTGTCTCTGTCCCTGCGCCGGTCGGGGGCAGAGACAGGGTAGGGGCAGTGCCTCTGTCATTCTTCCCAGTTCACTCCCGGCTACCATGACCTCACCGTATATTCCCTCCCAGAGGAGTGTTCCCAAGCGCTTGTGATACACCAGGAGAGCCACACAGACATGGCCCTGGAGTCCCCTGGGCTCTTTGGAGGAAGAGATGCTGCCTGTTCTGGCCAGGAGCCCTTCAGAACCACCAGCAGCAAGTCAGGGAGCAGTCCCTGCTTTGCAGAGGGAATTGCATTTTCATCCTGAGAATTTGAAATAGTTGTGATAAGTTCGTTCTTTAGGTGCAAAAAATGGAAATAGTGAATCTGCAGGAAAGTTGGTTTGAATTGTGTCGCCTTTGTTGCGTGCAGGTCTTCAGGAAAACAGCTGGTCCACCCCGACCACTGCTCATGGACCTGGACACTTCTGGGTGCTTCCATGCTCCTCACCTCCTCCGGGCCACGGGCCTGGCCTCAGAGGCAGCTCCCTGGGTGGGACCCCTGGCTCGGTCAGGAGCAGTTGTGTCTACACCTCCTCATCCGTCAGGCTGTTTCAGAATTAAATAAACTCCATAGAACAGTGCCTGGAGCTTCCTAAGCTCCACAAAGCCGTGAGCTAGTGCGATTGTTAACAGTCTTTCGAGCTAGGTTTCTGCCAGGCCCTCTGGTAAGGAGGTAAATTCAGAAACCGAGGGATGGAGCAAGCAATCCGGGGCCACACCAGGGTTGGTCATGGTGGGGGAGCCCCGGAGCTGGGGCCAGAGCAGGGTGGCCTGCGTCTTCCCTGTGGAGCCTGGGTCCCTCTTGTGCCTCCTCTGGGCTGACCTCCCCTTCTCCCTGTGGATGCAGACACAGTTTCTCCATCCTCTTGTGGGGAGCCCAGGCTTGGGAGATGCTTGCTCCCCACACATCTGAGAGTGCATTGTGCTGCTGGGGAAGCAGGCAGGTGGAGGGGCAGCAGTGGGCAGGCGTGAGCCGAGGGCGCGGGCGGCAGGCTGTCTGCAAGGGCCGATGATGCTGGTCTGCAGTGCCGGCAGGGCTATGTCCACTCCCCGTTTTTTAAATAAAGTAGATTGTGTGAAATAGTTTCCATTAAGCTTTTGACCTTTGACTGGTTTGGGGAAGGTTGGGAATTGATGGTCTAAGTTTCCTATCCTGACGTCACACGCATTCCCCTGGCCCCCGAAGTGACGGGTGGAGAGAGAATTCACGGGAAGGCTCTCTCCTGTCACGGCAGATGCAGCGGGTATGCAGGGCTCTTGGGTGGCCAGGATGAGGGGGTTACCAGAAAATGTGGCACACACACGGAGCATACCGCCTACCGCCAGTGCAGCAGAAACATTGTTGAGAGGTGATGATTATAATTAAGATTGTAAATTTAAATAAATATTAGTACCATTTCTCAACTAGTCCATAATCAGGTAGATGATTACTAGCAACGGGGTACCTTTACCAGGATGTGTTTTGTCAGGAGCCGGGTTCCAGGTGGGCTCCAGAAACATATCCTCATCTGTACCCGGTTTTCCCGTCGACCCCACGCCCGTGGAGGAGGGTGGGGAGCACTGATGCCCAGGCATGTGTTCCACCTTCAATTCCTCAGAATATCCGAACAGGATAGGGTTTCCTAGTGAGGCCTTTTTGCTTGGCCCTAAATTAGGCTGTGGCTTTCAATGTAAAGGGCCAGACAAGAGAGTCCTGTGGGGTCAGGGTCATTGCTGTCTTCACTACAAACAATGTGGATGTAACTACACCCATGTTCCGTACAGGCGTGCAGCATTTGCTTTGTTCGGGTGGGGAGGGAGCTGAACCACTCTCGACTGGTCTGGGACGTGCAGAAAGGTCCCACTGACCTGCCTTCCATGTCTTGCTTTCACATGCGGTGCGTAAGTTAGACTCCAGCTTCGAAGTGCCTGCACCTGCGGTTCTGTGTAGATGGGCACTGCGGTTGCTCACGGCGACAGGGGTGACGGACGTTTACTGTGCCGTGAGATTTAAACATAATTATGGGGAACTTGAAACAAATTCTGTAGATCACAGGGAGGAAACCGTGATGCTTCTCGTTTGCCATCAGTGTTTGCACACTGCCTGTCCCGAGAAATGAGCTTGAGCTGGGGTACTGCAGGCTCAGCTCCAGACCAGCGCAGGAGAGCCAGCGCGGCCATAAAGCGAGACCCGGGAGCTCTTTGGTTTCCCGGTGCGCCCCAGAGGGGGGTTTGCACTGTGGCCGAGCAAGCGTGAGGTAGCAGCACTGTGTCTGAGTGAAGACGGTGTGCACACCTTCATGCTAACTGTCCTCTGAGCTCTCAGGGAGTCATCACATCGCAGCACCCTGGCAGGTAGGATAAGAGTGAAAAGTTTGGAATATTGAGAGAATTACCAAAATGCGACACAGAGACAGGAAGTGAGCAAATCCTGTTGGGGAAATGGGGCTGGTGGGTGTGCTGGATACAGGGCTGCCACAAAGTTGTAAATTCCTAAAATTTGTGGAAAAAAAAAAAAACACAAAACTCAGTATCTGTGAAGTGCGGTAAAACGAAGGGTGCCTCTAGTTAAAAAGCCAATTCAGAAGTCCGAAATCCGGGCAACACTTTGGCCACGTCAGTGGGTTAGCTCCTTCTGGCGTGGCTGGGGCTGGAGTCTCGCTGCCGTCCTGCTGACCTTCTAGAGCACTCTGTGTCCACCACGGCCACTTTTGCTCCCTTGACGTCTGGGGAGAATAACTAAAACTAGGGGTAGGGGTGATCTTGTCAGCTTTCCTAATTTCGGAGCAACACAGAGCAGTTTACTTGACATCTGTGGGTTGCCGTGTGCTGGAGTCAGGCTCGCGCCGAGCCGAGCTCCCAGGGGTCGTGCTATGCAGAGGTGTCCTCCCAGACGCGTAGGCAGGCCGGGGGGCACCATGGCCGAATCCTGGCTGCTCTGTTTCTCCAGCAGCGTTGTGTGCTCATCAAGGAGTAACGTACAGATTGCAGGGACCCCCGTGTGCTCTCTGCAGGGACAGCCACCACACCGGCTGTTCCTGTCTTCTGTTAAATCCAACCAGGAAGTGCAGATAAGAATGAAAGCCTCCACCAGTACCCAGGGTGAACAGATGTCAATATTTCAAGACATTCCATGTGTTGCCTGTGGAGTTTCTAACGGCTCGCTTGCGGTTCTCTGTTGGGGTGGGTCGGGGTCTTTTGTCTCGATTCTGAGGCTTGAAGGAGAAAAAGGAAGATCTTCCTTCTTGCCCTTAAGCAAAGTGTCCACACTCTTCGCAGAACTTAGATGATCTGCTGTCTTAAGAGCCACCAGCTCTGTGGTCTTCACTGGGTACTGCTCTCCCCACGGGCAAGGAGGCAGGCTTGCCCACCCAGAGCAGTGGGCCCTGCCTCCTCTGACTCCCGAGTTTTTGCTCTCCACCTCCAAGGCAGCGTCCGCTGGGCTTCCTCTGCACTCCCGGGGCAGGAAGCAGCTGCCTGACTGACCGTGAGCACGCCCCCACTCAGCCGCCAGCCCTGCGTGCCCTGCCACCACGACCCTCCCTGACCCCAGCCCCCCAGCTCGGGCTCACACTCCCAGGGGACCAGGGTCAGGAGAAGGAAGTGCTTTGTGTGTCCAGATGAACACTTGGCTTTCACCAGCAGCCTGGAAAGCATCCAGGAATGGTACAGGGCCCTGAAAAGCTTGCCGTAGGAGGACCGTGGACAGGCGCTGAGCCCCCTCCCAGTTCTGCCTTGTTGCTGAGGGGGGACTGAGGCCCCACCTCTGTCCTTTAGAACCCATCAGAATCTGGAGGTTTACGGTCTAGTCCATTACCTGCTACCCAGTTGTGAGGACGGTCTCCTAGAAATAGGCCTTTTCATTTTCTGTTCCCTGGTTTTGTCACCCTGCAGTGGGCTAGGTGGGATGGGTTCGATTTCCCAGGAGAGCTCTGTGTCAGCCCCTTCTTCAGGACGGGGAAGCAAGGAGGTCTTTCCCGAGTCAGGAAGCGACCTTTCCCTCCTTTAAGCTCACCTCATTCCAGCTGTTTCTGAGCAGTTCCCACGTGTACCCCAGTAGCTGTCGGCCCCCCCCAGCCCCACCGTGTTCCCCTTCGGTGTCTGTCTGTGTGGCGGTGTCTGTGCCCCCCCCCCGTGACCGCGGTGACGGTGCAGGGTTGGGATGTCTGGGTCTTTAACTAACTCTCGCTGTCTTTTTCCTTCTGCGCTCACCCACGCCACCTCACTCTGCCTCTCAGACCTTGCAGTGTTCAAGGAACGACTCCGAATGCTAACAGTAGGAGGTAGGAAAATAACGCGCCTTTCACCTTTCTGGAGCTGAGGACCTCATTTGAACAGGGTGTGCAACTTTTCCCAGCATGCAATTTGGGGAAAGTTGACTGTTAATTGTACTGAGGTGTGTTGTCCCGTCATTCAGCTGTCACCCAGCAGGGAGAGCCACTTCTGTGTCATTTCTGTTTCCGTCCATTCTCATCTCCCGTGTGTCTCGCCGCCGCTTCGCTGAGCTTGTCTCTAGTGCAGGCTGCCTGGAGCTCCTGCCAAGCCGGCGGGGGGCGGAGGCCACACGGCATTCTGCATGTTGGCACACCCTTTCCTCCACCTTCTGCGCTGTGCCTTCGACTGGGCTCTGGATTCTTTCAGATTCTGCTTCCTGGGTATTTGGGACGAGATTTCTCTGTTGATTTTCCCATGTTTGAAGGACAACTGAAGTATTCATAAAGACTTACTTCATGAAGTAAGGAATCCTCAGTGACCCGTGGTTCTGGGCAAAGCACCTTTGAAGAATCCAGAGTGAGGTGCTGGGGGCCATCTGCCTGTTGTCCCTCTCCCAGTGGCTAGTCTTCCTTCCATGCCAGGTGGCCCTGAGATGTTCTCTTTTCCCACCATCTTATCATAGCTGTGACACCTCAGTTTTGATTACACTTTTTGTTTTGTGACCATTATTGATTCATATGCAGTTGTAAGAATTCACAGGGATCCTCGTGCCTCGCAGCCCATGGTGGTAATGTCTTGTAAACCATAGTACATCCCACCAGGGTGCTGGCCAGGCCACATTCACCCCCGAGGGGTCCTTCCTGCAGCCTTCCTTAGCCACACCTGCTTCCCCTCCATCCTGTTCCCATTTAACCCCTGGCAGCCACTATCCTGGGCTCCACTTCTGTAATTCGTCCATGCAAGAATGTTATGCAAATGGAATCATAGTATGTAACATCTTGGAATTGGCCGTTTTCAATCAACCTGATTTTTCTGGAATTCGAGCCAGGTGGCTTTGTAACACTGGTTCGCCCCTTCTTGCTGAGTAGAACTCCTTGCCGTGCGTGTCTCACACTTGCTTCCATTATTCACTTGGAGGACGTTTGCATTGTTCCCATCCTTTGGCTAATGGGCTCTTTTGCCGGGCAAAATTTTAAATTCTGATGAAGTCTAGTTTGTCACAGTTTTCCATTTTATGGATTGTGCTTTTGTTTCCAAACCTAAGAACCCAGAGATTTTCTCCTATGTATTTTAAGATGTATTTTTTTTAGAGAAGGTGTGTGAGTGGGGAGAGGGGCAGAGGCAGAGGGGGAGAGAGAGAATCTTAAGCAGGCTCCACACTGAGCGCATAGCCTGATGCTGGGCTCAGTCTCACAACCTGGAGATCATGACCCGAGCCAAAATCAAGAGTTGGCCGCTTAACCTTGAGCCACCCAGGCACCCCTTCTATGTATTTTTCTAATGGTTCTCTAGTTTCACATTTTACGTTTAAATCTATGATCTATTTTGAGTTATTTCTGTATAAAACCTGAAGTTTAGGTCAAGGGATTTTTTTGTTTTTTGCCTATGGATGTCCATTTGCCCCAACACGTGGAAAGTTTGTCTTCCCTCTGTTGAATTGCTTTTGCATTTTTGTCAGAAATCAGTTGAATTGACTTGCGCCGATCTGTTCCTGAATTCTCGATCTTTTCCTTTAGTCCATGTGACGGTTCCCCAACCACTATCACTCTCTTGGTTACCGTAGCTGCTGAGCTTTATTTTCCTACTTCCGAACTGTTGTGGCTGTTCTAGGGCCTTTCTCTTTCCAGGTGAATCTGAGAGAAGGCTTGTCTGTGTTTACAAAACAACTTGCTGACATTTTGGTAACAATGGTACTAAACGTACAGATCCATTTAAGAGAATTGGCTTACATATCCCATTGCTTCCCAGTCGATGAACATAGTATGCCTCTCCATTTATTTAGATCTTTGTTGATTTCTTTTGTCCGCTTTTTGTAGTTTTCAGTATCCAAGTCCTGTACATGTTTTGTTAGATTTATACCCAAGATTCTTTTTCTTTTTAATTTTAGTGTCTACATATCATTACTAATACCTAGAAATACAGTTGTTTTTTGTGTTTATGTTGTATCCTGTGGACTGCTGAGCTCACTTATTCTAGGACTTTGTGTGTGTGTGTGTGTGGGTGTGGGTGTGGGTGTGGGAAATTCCCTAGGATTTTTTGTGTAGATAATCATGTCATCTGACAAGAAGAACAATTATTTCTTCCTTTTTAACCTTTGTGCCTTTTATTTCCTTTTCATGCCTAATTGCCATGGCTAGAACTTTTAGCCCTATGTGGAGTGTGAGTGCTGAGAATGTACATCTTTACCTTCTTTCTGATCTTAGGGGGAAAGCTCTCAGTCTTTCATCACCGAGTATAATATTAGCTATAGATTTTTTTGTAGATGTTCCTTATCAAGTTGAAGTAGTTCCCTTCTACTCCTTTCTTTTGTTAGTTTTTATTTGGAAGAAGCGTGACAGTTTTTTGCATCTATTGATACAGTTGGGCGATTTTTCTTCTTTAACCTGATTGTATGACAGATTACACGGATTGATTTTCAATTTTGAACCAACCTTGTATCACCGGAATAAACTTCACTTGGTTGTGGTGCTGAATTCTTTTTAAATATTGCTGCAACTATATATTTCTTGCATCTATATTAATGAGGGATATTGTTCTGTAATTTTTTTTTCAATTGTCTTTGCTATTCGTATCAAGGTAGTTCTACCCTCATAAAATGAGTTGTTGTTGGTTTTTTTCCTTTTCTGTTTTCTATTTTGAAAGAGATTATGTAGAGCTGGTGTTAATTCTTCTTTAAGCATTTGGTAGAATTCTCCAACAAAACCATGTGGGTTTGGAGATTTCTTTTTCAGAAGTTTTTTATTTAGGAATTTAATGTTCTTAATAGTTGTAGAGCTATTGCAAATTATCTGTTTCATACTGGGTAAGTAGTGGCAGTTTGTATTGTTCTAGGAATGGTTTGTTTCATCTGAGTTGTCAAGTGTACATATATAGAGTTGTTCATAGCATTCACTTAGTATCTTGTTGATATCTGTGGGGTCTGTATTGCTATCCTGTTTTGTTCCTGATATTGGTAATTTGTGTCTTTGTTAGTGTTGTGGTTTTTTTTTTAAGATTTTATTTTTGAGAGAGAGAGAGAGCACACACGCACAGAGGGAGAGGGAGAAGAAGACTCCCTGCTGTCATCGAGTGGAGAGCTCGATGCAGGGCTCAAACCCAGGACGCCAGGATCATGACCTGAGCCAAAGGCAGACACTTAACTGACTGAGCCACCCTGGTGCCCCTTTTCCTTTGTTAGTCTTGTTACAGGTTTGTCAGTGTTACTGATCTTTTCAGAGAACCAGCTCCTTGTTTCATTGACTTTTCTCTGTTTTGCTGTTTTCAATTTCAGTTGATTTAAATAGATTTCTCCTCTTATCTTTATTATTTCCTTACTTCTGCTTTCTGTTGGTTTTTCTCCTTCCTTTTCTAGGTTCTTGTGGTGGGAGCTTAGATTACTGATTTGAGATTTTTCCTCTTTTTTTTTTTTTTTAAGATTTTGTTTATTTAGAGAGAAGGGGAGAGAGAGAGAGTGCACAGGGGGAGGGGCCAAGGGAGAATTCCAGGCAGACTCCGTGCTGAGCATGGAGCCTGACGCAGAGCCGATCTCATGACCTGAGCTGAATTCAGGAGTCGGATGCTTAACTGACTGAGCCACTCAGGGACCCTGAAACGTTTCCTCTTTTGTAATGTGTGCCTTTAGTGCTGTAAATTTCCCTCTGGGAATTGCTTTAGCTGCCCCACAAATTTTGATGTCTTCTTTTCATTTTCATTCAGTTCAGTATATTGATACCTTTAATACTTCCTCTGTCATCCATGGATTATTTAGGAGTATGTTGTTTCATTTCCAATAATTAGGAGATTTTCCTTTTATCTTTCTGTTATTAATTTCTAGTCTGATTCCATTGTGGTTAGAGAATGCACTCTGTATGATTTCAGTTCTGCTAAATTTGTTGAGGACTTTTTATGGCCCAGTAAATTGTTTTTCTTGGCATGTATTCCATGGGCACTTGGGAAGAACACGTATTCTGCTATTGTCGGGTGAAGTGTTCTGTAGATGCCCATTAGATCCTGTTGGTTGGTGGCTGTTGAGTCCTTCTATATCCTTGGCGATTTTCTATGTACTGTTTTGATGAATTATTGAGAGAGAAGAGTTGAAGTCTCCAGCTATACCTGTGGATTTCTTGTTTCTCCTTTCCTTTTTTTTTTTTTTCTTTTTTAAGATTTTATTTATTTATTTGACAGAGAGATAGAGCCAGAGAGCACAAGTGGAGGGAATGGCAGAAGGAAAGGAAGAAGCAGGCTCCCCACTGAGCAGAGAGCCCAATGAGGGGCCCGATCCCAGGCCCCTGGGATCATGACGTGAGCCGAAGGCAGACACTTAACCATCTGAGTCACCCACATGCCTCTCTCTGTTTCTCCTTTCTGTCCTTAGTTTTTGGTTCACATTATTTGTAGCTCCGTCACTGTGCGCACAGTTGGAATTCCTCTGTCTTGTAGGTGGATTGACCTATCATCATGTAATGCCCCTCTCTGTGGCTAGTAATTTTCTTTGCTCTGATGTCTCCTTTATCTGATAATAATGGCGCCACCTGTGCTTTTGATTGTGTTTACGTGATATATCTTTTTCTGCCTTTTTACTTTTAATCTGTCAATGTCATTAGTGGTTTCTCGTAGACAAGCATATAGTTGGGTCCTTTTTTATTTTTTTAATCCACTTTGCCAATCTCTGTCTTCTAGTTGGCATATTTCGATCATTTATATGTAACGTAATGATTGATAATGCTGGGGCTTAAGTCTAACATCTTGTTCTTTATTGTCTGTTCTCTTTTTCATTTCTCTGCCCTCTTTTTCTGACTTCAGATGAGTTTTTAAGCCTATATTTTTAGAATTTCAATTTTATTTATATTTATTTATATTTTTGGTCATATCTTTGTGTTTTTAGTAGTTGTTTTTCAGCCTTTTTTGTGGCCGTCTAGGTATATTATATATACAGATTATCACAATCTACTGGTGTCATTGTTTTATGAGTTCAGATGGAGTGTAGAAACTGTACCTCCCTCTATATCCCTTTATCATCTTCATTTAAAATAAAATTGTCTTAAATATTTTCTTTACATGTTTAGAACCACATCAGACAGTGTCATAAGCTTGGCCTTGACCATCAGCTCTAAGTTAGAAGACCCAGGAGGAGAAGGGAAGTCTGCTTTATTACCCCGTATTTTTTATTCCGTGTTCCGTCTTCCTTCCTAATGTCTAAGATCCCTTCTGATGTCACTTCCTTTCTCTGTAGCCTTTCCTGTAGGTGACAGACTTTCTCTATTCCTTGCAACTGAGAATGCCTCATTTCCCCTTCGTTCCTAAAGGGTGTCATCCCTGGAACACGGAGCCCCGGAAAAGTGTGCACCCCTGTTCTGCCCCCCCCGCCAATTCCACATGAGAAACCCTCTGCCTTCAAGTGGTTTTTCTCTCCTTTTACTCTGGCTGCTTTCAGGATTTTTTCTTCGTCCTTAATTTTGAGAAGTGTAATTATGCTGTGTTTTGGCGTGGTTGTGTTTGGGTTTCTCCTATGGGTTCATGCTGCTGCTTTGATCTGTGGGTTGAAGTCTCTGGCCGTATTTGGGACTTTTCATCCATTATTTTCCAGGTCCCTTTTTTCATCTTCCCTCTCCCTTCTCCCCCTCTGGGATTCGTGGGCACAAACATGAAGGCTTTTGTTTTATGTTACGTGTCCTGAGGCTTTCTTCATTTCTCTCTGTTGTTCGGATTGGTTCATCTCTATTCTGTCTTCAGGGTCCCTGGTCCTCTGACCACTACCTCTGCCCTTGAGCCCACCTGCCTGACTTTAATTCAGGTGATTACATTCTGCAGTTTCAGACTTCCCCGTTCAGTCCTTTTCTGCATCTTCAGTTTTTGTAGATCCTTGGCTTCCCACCGTCCCTGTCACATTCTGAGTGCTCACTGAAGTCGTCTGAGGACGGCTCTTGGAGAGCCCCAAGCGGCAGTTCCAGGGGTCCGTGCTGCTGGGAGCTGGTGTCTGTCTGTTGGTTGTCTTTCCCCATTCAGTCTGAGGGATTCCTGGTTCTTGTTGTGAGGGATTCTTTTACTGAAACCAGGATGTTTGGGTATCATCAGACTTGGAATCATACTCCGATCTCTATTAGAGCAGGGCCTGTGTGAACACTGCCGTGGCAGGGAGGGGCCACAGTCCCCATGGACTCCACTGACGCTGGGATGGGGAAGTAGGCTGGTGCATCCCCTCCTGGAGGGAGCAAAGTCTGGAGTCCCTGTTGGACCCTCCCTGAAACCCCAGGATGGGGCTGGACACTGGAGTGCCTCACAGCCTGCAGGGGTGTGGCTGGGCTGCAGTGTGTACTGCGTGTTTGGGTGGAATAGAGCGGTCATTATCCGAGGTCTCTGCCCTAGTCGGCTGCCCCTCCTGACCCTGTAGAGAGAGCAGCTTTCGTTGCGCTTTTTTTGTCTGCATCTGGAGGAGTTCTCAGATTGCTTGTTCTTTGCCCCAAGTTTGGGATATGGGAGCCCAGAAGGAAATCCAGGGGACTCACTGACTGGTCAGCCTTCTTCTCCACCTTCTGGCATTGTCTTGTGTTCGTTTTACCTATGATGTCTGGGCTCTGTAGTTGCAGTTAGTGGGGAATAGATAGAAATACGTCTGCTCCGCCTTCCTGGAAGCAGGTATCCAAGATTTAATTTCTCGTGTGACTAAAGAACATAGCAGCAGAGCTGGCCATTTGGAGGCTCACCAGGACAGCCCAGGAGTGGTCAGCACAGGGTGACGGAGCCCAAGAGCTGCACACATGCCGAGGCTGGGTCCTGCCAAGCTGAGGTTCTCTGGATCAGCGCATTCCCAGCGGAGCATGCACACCTGTTCTCATCGTCTAGGAAAATGCCCCCCAGAGGATTCTGGCTGTCCTCCATAAATACCACGAGCCGGGCAGTAAGCGCCCGGAGTCTCACCAGACCTGTGCGGTGCCCTGTTCTCATTCTGGATCGAAGAGCAGCAGGAAAGGTGTGCGTGCGTTTCCCCAAGCCACCGCTGCTGTCACTCCCCCCACATGAAAAAGCCGGCCGGGTTGCTTTTGTTTCAAGAAAGCCAAAAGGGTTTGGAAAACATAGAATTTGCTTTTAAGACTTAAAAAATGTGTGCTGAGTGTTCAATGCATAAAAGCCGTGGTCCCCACGGCAGCTTGGATGGGCACACCTGGGCATTCCTGGCCCCCACGTGACCAGGGAGGCAGCGCTGGGGTGGGGCCTCCAAATGTGCACTTTTTCAGACCTCCCAGCCGTTCAGACGCACAGCTGTGCCTGCCTGCGATGGCCTGAGGCCCGCTCCCGGCCCTGCTGTGCCGGCGACGCTTAGTTAGGCCGACCCGAGGACAGGGTGTGGCCTTGCGCAGCCCGGCGTCCCAGGCCACGCGTGCTGGCCTTGGTGTGACGTGGCGCCTCCGCGTCACCCATCTGAGCTCTCAGAGCCGGTGGGAGCCCAGTCTGATGTGTCACCCAAAAGTCCTCCCAGCCTCTCCCCGCGACAGTCACCGTGACGGGAAACTCGAGAAAGAGCCTTTCGTTCACGTTTGTGTCTGTTTGAACTATGCCGTCCGAGGAGGAGGCACCTTGCGTGGCGGGTCCTGCGGGAAATGCTAGTGACTAGGCAGTAGATCTGTGTCAGCAGGGGCTGGGGGGCCTGCCGAGTACCCCGTGCAGGACGGGTGCAGATGGGCGGTTCAGAGAAGGCGCGGCCGTCACCCCTGCCTCAGTGCCCCAGCTCCTGTCACCTCCTCACACAGGACTCGGGGCTCTTCTCCACCAGTTCCTTGGTCTCTGCTTGCATTCCCTCCTTACTGCCTCTCATTCGCTTTCCGATGAACTTACCCAGTGCCTTTTCAAGTCAAAATTTGTGTCTCTGGGACCTCGAAATACGTTTATTTCTAAATTATGAATAATTGGTGCACTGGACTAGTACATGCATAATATGAATTCTATTCTTGTTTAGCTGTGATGCTAGTAATATTCTCAGCTTCTGTTTGTTGCTAAAGTTTGTGTTTCTGGCTGTAAAATATTACCTATTTTCACGTATATCAGAGATTTTTATGATTTTTTCCTCTTCTCTTTTCTCTCCTCCGGGGAGTCCCTTCCCCTTTCCATAAACTGTGGCCTCCGTGTGGCTGTGCCCGTCTCTCCTCACCCCTGCAGGGTTCTATGGCCTGGATGAGTCCGACCTGGACAAAGTCTTCCACCTGCCCACCACCACATTCATCGGGGGGCAGGAGTCAGCTCTTCCTCTGCGGGAGATCATCCGGCGGCTGGAGGTAAGGGGACACGCCGGCATCCACGGAAATCTCGTGCACTTGCCTGAAACCTGTGTTGGCAGGAGGCCTCCCGACAGGGTGGTTATTGCTCTTGGTACTCTGTTGTTTTCAAGTGTAAGAAAGAGGGGAGCTTTTTTGCTCTTTTGTAGATAAAAATTCATGCTTTTCATTTTTACCATCAACCGTAAGGGAGAAAAAGCGTCCCTGTGCGTTTCGTTCTCCGTGGGAGCTTATTTCAGGTGCAGAGGTCCCCCGGAACCCGTGGTCTGCCAGCAGGAACCAGGAGCCTTGGGCTGTGGCTAGAGCGGGACTCCCCGCCCCAGACAGAGGTCTGTCTGCTCGCCCGCCCTTCTGCTGTTTTCTTTTCCTTCTCCTTTCTGGACCTGGTTCACACGGAGCCCACTGGGCACCGCACACATGCGCAGCGGCTGCACGGAGGCTCCGCTGCCACCTGCCTGTGTCCAGCCCCTCGTCCGTACAGGGTGGGTGGTCCATGCTGACACTGCCCATGAAGACAGACAGAGGAAACAAGTACTCTGGAATGGGGCTCCCCAGAAAGGATCATGCCGTCACTTGGGGCGCTGTCGGGCACGCACGCTCTGGATCGCGGGGGCACCTGGTGTCCCTGGCAAGCCCCAGCTTCATGACACCCAGTAGCAGGGCTCTACAAGCCGGGCACCGGCATTGCTGCTCACACCCCCATCCGTGACTTGGGTGTGATGAAGGGGGACCCGCTCCAGCCAGTGGGGTCTGATCAGAATGCTCCCATTGCTGACCAGAATGCTCACATGTGGCTTTGGTGGCTCAGAAAGGTCTGAGAGTCTGTTGGTGACATTGTCTTTAACTTGTGACAAGCGTCCTTTGGTGTCAGCATTTCAGCTTGGCCTTCATCACTTCCCCACAGGCTGTTGGGAAAATGTGGACACTCGGTGACATGGTGCCAACATGAGGGTGTGGACACGAGGCTGGGTGTGCGCATCAGGGAGGGATGGGGAGGGGTGTGACCATGGGGGTGGGTGGGGAGGGATGGGGAGAGGTGAGCATTAGGGAGGAGTGGGGAGAGGTGTGGGCAGCAGGGAGGAGTGGGGAGGGGTGGGCATCAAGGAGGGGATGGGGAGGGGTGTGAGCATGGGCAGGTGGGGAGGGATGAGCATCAAGGAGGGGAGGGGGAAGGGTGTGGACATCAGGGAGGGCTGGGGAGGGGGGCAGGCATTGAGGAGGGGATGAGGAGGGGTGTGGGCATCAGGGAGAGAAGGGGGAAAGGTTGTAAGCATCAGGGAGGAGTGGGCAGGATTAGCCAGTGGATCGACCCAGGACCTAGGTGGTCCTTTTCCTCCATTTGCACTGGCCTCACAACTGACTTCAGTGTCTAGACCCGCTCTATGCCAATGTAGCCAGCAGCCCCATGGGACCGTTGAGTTCTGAAAGAGTACAAATTATCTGAGTGACTTAAGTATTGAAGAGAGAATGTGTTGATACATTGACCAAATAGAGTCTGAGAGTTAATTCATCTCTATTAGAAAAATTCGAATTCCTCCTGTGGTCATGTTTTGTTTTTCTGGGATGTTACTGACCTAGAGGTTCCCTTGGTCTGAACCCCAGAAACAGCACTCCTTGTAGACAAGTCCTTCTCCAGATGAGCCTGTTCACGTCAGGCTCAGGGCCCAGGGCGCCTGTGTCCGCCTGCGGGTGTCCCGGGCAGCTGGGGCTGGTCTGCTTCAAAGCAGAGATGGGAGCAGTCTGCATGAGAGCTGGCACAATGCACCTGCCCCTCCTTCCCTTCCCCTACACGGTCTCCAGTGGGGAGCTCAGCTCCTCCCAAGCCAGAAAACTTGCAGCCATGCCAGCCCCCTCCTCTCGGGGCACCTTCAGCACCTTCCCTCCTGCAGAGCGGAGTCGGGGTGTGCAGAGCCCCGCGCTTGACCTCCTCAGCCTTGAGTCCCCCGTGGCCCTGAGCCCGGCGTTTGGAGGGCCAGAGCCCAGCGGCTCTGACTCCGGCTGTGGGACCTTAGCTCCCCCTGACCAGGGCACCCACATCCCAGCCTGTGTGCTGTGCACGTGGCTTCCGGGTATTTGGACAAAGTTGCTGACCGTGGTGTATACATTCACACACATGTGTGCACGCCAGATTGCTGGCATGAGCCACCAGGACCGCGGGCCGGCCCAGGACAACATGGCCTCTGAGAAGCTGGAGCAGGAGCAGCTTCGAGGCACCTTCACGCTGTCTCTAGCTAGACAGAGAAGCTAAGAACCAGCCTCTGGAAAGTCATGGCCTTTTCTCCTGGGGATTGAGCCAAGAACAGGAAAAACAACACGTGATCCAGGGCCCAGTAACCACAAGTCCAAGTTAATAGCCAAACTCATTCTCGTGGTGATGGGGACTCTCTAGTTTCTGGAGTTTCCACCTAGTCGTTTCTTTCCAGCTTTTAAGTTGTTCAAGTCAGGGAAATAGTGACCCTGGGGTGCAAGGAGCCTTGTTTTCCTCCCTCCCCACCTCTGTGCAGAGACCTCCCCTCCCTCCCTGCCTACCCCTGTCCTCTCCCCTCCCTTCTTTTCCCTCCCTCTCCTCTTCCCTACTTCCTCCCTTCTTCCCTCCCTGTCCTCCCCTCCCCCTCCCTCCCTCCCTTCTCTCCTTCCCTCCCTCCCCCTTATCCTCTCCCCTCCCCTCCCTCCCCCATGTCCTCTCCCTTCCCTCCCTCCCTCATGTCCTCTCCCTTCCCCTCCCTCCTCTCCCTTCCTTTCCTCCCTCCTCCATCCTCTTCCTTCCCTTCCTCTGCTTTCCTCTCCATCTCTCCCCTTCACCCTCCCCCTCCCCCTTCCTCTTCCCTCCCCTTGCCCTTTTCCTCTTCCCCCATCCCCCTTCCCCTTCATCTCTCCCTCCCTCCCCTCCTCTCCTTCTTCCCTCCCTCCCCTCTCCTCCCTCTCTCCATTCCCCTCCCTCCTTTCTTCCCTCCCCCTCTCCTTCTCTCCCCCTGCCTCTCCTCTCCTCCTTCTGTCCCTTCCCCTCCCCCCCCTTCTTCCAGCCTCCTTCTGCTCTCCCCTCCAACTCACTCCCCTCCGTCCTGGCCTTGCAGCTCAGATTTAGGTCCCAAGAAAACCTTTTTTAAGCTGACGGAGGAGGAGGGTTCCTGTGAACAGGCAGTCTGGTTGGGCCATGTGACTTGTTCGGTGGCTCAGCACATTTGGGACCATGGAGCTCAGGCAGAAGCAGGGGCTGGTGCAGACTCTGCAGTCAGGGAAGACAGCGCAGCAGGCCCATCCCCAGGCTTCTTGCACTCCCCGTTTATCACCTGAGATGCTGTCGTCATAGAAGCACCAAGGCCCTTCCCTGCGCGCTTCCTCTTCATCCTTAGGCAAGATCTTCCTCTCTCGGCCAGGACGATGGCGCACGTAGTGCTTGGCGGTTACTGTGAGCTCAGGCAGACCTTCCTTTGTTTTGTAATCATGGAGCTCCATGCAGAAATGCCCACCCCTGCTCTGAAGACAGGAGTAAGGGGTCCAGGGCACATCCACGCCCTGCACCTTGCCAACTGGCTCCATGTCCATTGTGGAAACCAATGGAGCATGCATGGAAGCTCTGAGCAGAGCCTGGTGGTCTGAGTGCTTGGACGCTGTGGCTGCTGGAGATGGTTTTGGGGTCTATAAATCCTCCCTGTGCCACACCAGGGTGCTTCCTTTTTTAACTCCAGTGCTGATTTGGCGTTTACTGTCACCCTGGATGGCTGGTGGGTGGAGGAAGAAGGGCCCTGGTCACCTGCCTCAGGAAGGCGTTGGCCCTCGCAAAGGCCCCCACCCTGAGGCCGGGCCCTCCTGTGGCCTTCCTGCCCTCTCCCACTCCAGCTTCCTTTCCGCTGAGCCCATGCTTCCCACAGGACACACGGCCTCCCTCCCAGCTGTAACGTGAGCGCCGTGGATGGGACACACCTGCTCTGTCCAGGGCCGTCTGCTTTGTAATGTGTGCAGTCACACTTCTGTAGGACCCAGCCTTCCCAGGAGGGGTCATTTAATAAAAGCAGAATTTAAAATCTAAGCACCTGCGAGTCTTAAGTGGCCATTGAGCTCTGTCATCCACCGGCAGCACGGTTCCTTCTCTCTCGTGGCACTGGCTGCAGTCGAAACCTTGAGGTCAGGGAAGCTGGCTTCCCAGAATTGTCCATCCCCTGGCTGGTGCCTCCATTTTCCTGCCACAAAGGAAAGCACCTTGGCCCCACGGTTCTTGCTGACCCCTCCCTGCTCTCTGGGCTCAGCGTGACCCGCACAAAGCATCTTGTGGGCCCGCTGGGAGTGAGGGAGCTGTGGGCCCAGCTTGGCACCACAGCTGGCTCCGCTGTCTTTGAGAGGGAGACCCCTGTTCCTGCCAGCTTTCTGGCTGGATGGGCAGTCGACACCCGGGGTGAGCAGCCCTTGACGGGGTGTGTGTGTGTGAAACAGATGGCCTACTGTCAGCACATCGGGGTGGAGTTCATGTTCATCAACGACCTGGAGCAGTGCCAGTGGATCCGGCAGAAGTTTGAGACGCCCGGGATCATGCAGTTCACCAACGAGGAGAAGCGGACCCTGCTGGCCAGGCTCGTGCGGTCCACCAGGTGCGGGCTGCGTGCAGGGCGGGCCGGGGCTGGGGAGCATGCTGTCCCATCTCTCTGCGGGAGGGCAGGGTGCCACCGACCCCGGCAGTGGCACTGGCCCTGGTGACATGGCGGTCCCTGGCCAGGTTTGAGGACTTCCTGCAGCGAAAGTGGTCATCCGAGAAGCGCTTCGGTCTGGAAGGGTGCGAGGTGCTGATCCCTGCGCTCAAGACCATCATCGACAAGTCCAGCGAGAATGGGGTGGACTATGTGATCATGGGGATGCCCCACAGGTGCGTGCCCACCGCCCCGGTGCCCATGCCCCTAGCCAGGGGGGGCCCTATGGGGCCCCAGCCGAGGGGCTTAGCAGAGCAGAGGCTGAGGGCAGAGTGCTCCCCACGGGCCATGGCCTTTCTGTTTTCCACCTGCCCTCCTCCCACCGCCGTGGCCTCGGGCTCACCTGCCTCTGTGTCCCAGGGGGCGGCTCAACGTGCTTGCCAACGTCATCAGGAAGGAGTTGGAGCAGATTTTCTGTCAGTTCGATTCCAAGCTGGAAGCAGCCGATGAGGTGAGGCTGCTGGTTTCTTCTCAAAAAACCCACCGGAGACCCTCAGTGCCGCTTGTTACTCAGAACAGCCGTGCCCTCCGCAGGGGCTGGGGGCCTCCACACTGTCACAAGAGGTGGCAGCCGCCAGGTCACAGTCCTCCCGGAGGGGGCAAGGCCCTTCTCCCAGGGCCATGGGTGGGAGCCATCCGAGGAAAAACCTTCCCATGCCTTCAGGAAGGGGGTTTCTGGGAGTAGAAATAGCACAGAGCAGAGGGGTCATGAAGCCTGAGCGTCTCCCTCCCTCCAAGGATAAAGCCCCGTGTTTGTGTGGCAGGGTTCTGGGGACGTGAAGTACCACCTGGGCATGTACCACCGGCGGATCAACCGCGTGACCGACAGGAACATCACCCTGTCACTGGTGGCGAACCCTTCCCACCTTGAGGCCGCCGACCCCGTGGTGATGGGCAAGACGAAGGCCGAGCAGTTCTACTGCGGGGACACGGAGGGGAAGAAGGTAAGGCCGCGGGGGGCCGGCCAGGGCAGCCCTGAGGCCATAGTGTCCGGGACGGACTCCGAGCCCCAGTCACGTCTCCCACCTCAGGTTTCTGGAATGTAACGAAGTATTCTGAACAGACTTTGGTGGAGTCCTAGATAGTGACACAGTTGCGCCTCCAGAGGTGCTCCCTCCTAGGTCGTGAGCTCCAGGGCGGGGGGGGCACTCCCGTCGTCACACCTGTGGTGAAGCCAGGCTTGCAAGTAAGAACCTCTCCGGGGGTGAAAGACGGGAGTGAAGTGGAGGTGGGTTGGGATGCCGGGGGCAGAACGGGGTGCACCAGCCTGGGGGTGCTCTTAGAGGAGGCAGACTCTCTAGAGGTGGGGCCCAGTGTTAGCTTATTTGAAGTTCCATAATTCGAAGTACCGTGGGTCCACTAGTTCCACACTCGGAGAGACCCGGAAAGCTGCCATCGGCAGTGATGAGCCTGGGCCGGGTATGACGTCGGGGCAGGAAGTGGTTCCTGCGCTGATGGGCACCCCCACCCGCGCAGAGAAAGGGCATGGCCCACGGGGAGGCTGTCAGGTTGTGAAGGTCACGCTCCAGGTGGAGGGGGACCTCCCATGCAGCCCCTGGGAGCAGCAACAACACGGTGGCTGGGGAGGGAGGGGTGTCACCCGGGCCTCCAGCATTCCCATTGTCCTCGGCTAGGACACGGCATGTGGAGCCAGGTGGGGGAACAGCATCGCAGGAAAGTCTGTGCAATGTCCTTATTTGTAAGTGAGACAAAAAGCCCCTCGAGCAGCGCTCACTTGGAGTGCTGGACTCGTTCTGTAAAGCAGCGAATCGCAAGGTGAAAGCCGAAGGACATTGAACAATCTCCAGATGATGGCAGCTATCAGTCCTGCCATGAGATGTCAGGCCAGGACAGGCTGGTTAGCCCCACATGCTCGCCAGGCACTAGTTTTCAGGAGGGCTCTTGCCCGGTGCAGACAGCCCGCCCCTCAAGCTCCCACCTCTGTGTGGGAGCCGCTCCGACTCTCACCCGCCCCCAGCCGTGGATCCAGACCCCACAGTCCTTCATGCCTGTTCTCCTTGCTGCTCATCCAAAACCCCCAGCAAATAGCTGATTTCTGTTAAACTGAGGACTCAGGGAGCTAGAGTCTGTTAACATGACATTCCACATTTCAGAAGACTTATGTACCCTTTGTACACTTGACCAGGGTTGTTCTGTAACCTGGGAGAAGACGGGACCTGACCCTGTTGGGCCCTGGGGTGTTTGTGGGGAAGCAGCCCCCAGTGCAGCAGGTCGGTCTACCTGCCCAGAGACTTGCTCCTACAGGGTCTAGGTTGGGCACTAGGGTGCCAAGGAGCAGTGGGCCCCGTGGTGTCAGCACCCAGCACCATGCTGAGGGAACCTCAGGGAGAGCCGTGCAGCCTGGCAAGGGCCCCAGTTTGGCCTCCGCAGGAGATCCAGACAGAGGCTCCCCAAAGCGCCCGACAGCGGGAAGCCAAGTGTGTGCGGAGAAGGCTCTGGCAAGACTCCCCATGGCCTTCCTACCCACCCCACCAAAGAGGCCCCTGTACAAGCCTACAGCCAGAGGCAGAACACGCGGGGTTCCATTTAACAAATCCAGATTTTGTCCCCAGGAAGGACACGGTAGGCCTTCCCCTCCTGGCAGGGGACACATGAGGGCTTCCAGGAGCAGGAGCAGCGGGAGTGGTGTCTCAAGGTGTAGGTGTCCGTGGATGCAGAGGGAGGACGGCTCGGAACAGAGTTGGGTTGCACATGGCAGCATCACCGTCCTCCCGTGGACACAGACGCTGAGCAACACCTGTGTGCGCAGCCTGGTCTCCCGGCCGTCCCTGCAGGGGGAAGCAGCTCCCGGAGAAGTGTCTCCTTCCAGGCCACATGGGGCCGCACGCCATGAGGCTGGAGGCTCTGCTGTGCCAGAGGCCGCCGTCTAGACGACACGGGGCTCCCCCGCCGAATGTGGGACGATGGGAGGCGCACAGTCACTGTGATGAGTCAGTTATGGCCAATTGAATAGAATAGGAACCCGTGAGCACACGTGAATGCAAGTAAAAGGCAAGAAGGGGAGGCTCTTGCAGAACACCAGCAGATACATGGAGGAGGGACGCCTGGCAGCGCCCAAGAGAGGCCGCTGCGGCTGCCGGGCAGGGGTTGGTGAGGAGTGGGACCCAGATGTTCCCATGACCAAGGGGGACCAGTGAGTGGAAGGGAGACACAGAGCCGGCTCCCTGTCCAGGCAAGCACAGGGACACCTGCTGGGGTGGGGCAGACCAGCTGGGGCGTCTCCTGGTATGGAGCACGCCATTCCTGGGTCTGGTCACGAAGGCCTGTCCGGGCCGTGGAGATAGGCGAGGCAATGAGCCCCTCCCAGTCAGAACCTGGCCAGCATTGCTCTCCTGCTGAGAGGGTCCCACGGGCCGTGCCCAGCGTGGCATCCGTGGGCTCTGCAGCAGATGGTGGCGGAGTGGCCGGTATGCCGATGGAGCAGGGCAGGGCCCGGGCAGGGTCTGGGGGTCTTGTGTTCTCCTACCACTTTGTTTTTGTTTCTAAGTTTGAAATGATCTCAAAACGCACTGGTTCTGGAAAAGCAGGCTATGACTCAGTCTCTGGTGGGCCTTGCGGCCATGACGAGCAGGGCTGTGTTCCATTTGGGGGCTGCTTTGCATGTCTGCAGGTCATGTCCATCCTTCTGCATGGAGACGCCGCCTTTGCCGGTCAGGGCATTGTATATGAGACCTTCCACTTGAGCGACCTCCCCTCCTACACGACTCACGGTACCGTCCACGTGGTCGTCAACAACCAGGTAACCGGGGCCACGGAGGCCACAGACCTCCTGAGGGCTCTGTGCTCACAGCCATCTGACACAGTTATTTAAGACAGTTGTTCTCGGATTATAAAGATGTGTCTTTTATAAAACACGTGGACAACACAGGAAACATTTTTTAGAAAGGGGAGATTTTGATGACGTTATTTAAGACAGTGACGTTACGCTGGAATATTTTCTTCCAGCCCCACAAGCGTATAGGTGGCTGTTCCCATTTAAGAAACTGAGGTTTTATACACGGTGTTCTACCTGTTTCTCGCTCATCTCATTATTTTCTCATGTCTTTATATACTCTTAAAATATTAATTTTAAAGATTTTATTTTCTTTATCTGTTTGAGAGAGAGAGTGCATGTGCGCACACATGCACAAGTGGAGAGGAGGGTCAGAGGGAGAAGCAGGCTCCCCTCTGAGCAGGGAGCTTGATGCGGGACTTGATCTCAGGACCCTGGGATCATGACCTGAGCCAAAGGCAGACACTTAACTGAGCCACCCAGGTGCCCCTTAAAGTAGCAATTTTAATGGAAAGCGTTGTCATGGGTTGTTTCATAAAACAGATATTGCCACATTGTTAGAGTTCTGGGATTCTCATTTCTCAACTGTTTTGAGTAATGCTGTGATGAACACTCTTATGAGGGGATATTTTGGCCCAGTTCTGACCTATCCCTATCATGTCTGTTGTTCCCGCCGCCTGTCCCAGCTCGTGTAAGCTGTCCTGTGACAGATACTCTGGGGCCTTGGCGTGCAGGCGCTGCGCTAGGTCGCAGCAGAGAGAGGGCTTGCTTCCCACCCCCTTGGAGCTTGCGGTTCGGTGCAGCTTGGGAGCCTGTGGGTGCCGGGCCGGCAGCACAGGTATCCCCCAGGGGTTGATCTTTAAGTGCAGATTGATGGTCCAGTAGGCAAATGATGGGGACCGTGGGATCCAGGCAGGTCTCTGTGTCCAAGGGAGGGGACGAGGCCATCCCCACCGAAGTTTGGTCAGTGCACGGCCATCGGCCAGCTTCTGTCGGGCCCCACGTGCATCAGGAGGCCACCGGAGGCAGAGGAGCGAGGGAGTGACAAGATAGTTTGATTTGCACACGTGATTTGTTCTACCTGCAAGGGGCTTAGAGGAAGTGGGGAACAGTTGGAGCTGCCGAGCGGGATGCAGGGAGGGAGCAGGGAGAACGTAACATGGAAGTAAACATGGCGGCCGTTCTGCCATAAGCCCAAGAGCTCGTAACATGAATGGCCAGGCACGTCGTCGGACATGAACATAACATGCAGCACGGCACCTACTGTGTGCCAGGCGCCAAACTAGGTGCTCATGGTAGCTCCTACCACGGCCACCCGTGCACTGGGTGGCATCGTTCTCGTTCTCCAGAACAGAAACTGGAGCAGAAAGTGAATAGCTTGCTTAAGAGTCAGTACTCGATGTGCTTTGTTTCAAAGAATAGTATCAGGACGAATTTTGAAAAAAATGTCAAAGACACAGAAAGGTCTAGAAACCAAACAAAAAACCCATCACTGCAGTATGTTCTGAACAGATGACCAAGAACAGAGTGGACTCCTTACTTGTGGGCTGGACTGCCATGCTAACAGGGGAACAGTCTTCACTCTGGAGGAAGGGCAGCAGAGGTCAGTCAGAGTGATTGGAAGCCCGAGACGCAGGGTAGCTCACCAGAAAGAAGAATTTTCCAGTGGTTTCCACACTGGGGTAAACTCTTCGGGATGCTGGCAAATAGGAGAGCTGCGTGACACCTGCAGCATTTTCTCCTAGGGAACAGAAAGGACAGGCTCTAGTCCCGGGAAAAGCCCTGACCAGATTCTCAGCCCAGGCACGGGACATATCCACGGGCAGCAGCACTCAGTGTAGACACGGGACTTAGATGAGCTTTTTATTGATGTCCTTTCTGTACAGTAAAGTCCAGCCGTGCTGGTGTGTGCTTCTCTAGGCCGGGACAGGTGCACACGGGCACACGCTGACACATCCCCACCATCTTCTCCCCACCCACCGCCACAGTGGCCGGTGAATGGAGACCTGCAGTACTGGCTGCGCTCCCCCAGCGAGATCCCTCGGTTCACCGGTGTTCGTGGGCTTCGGTTCCTCCGGCCTCTGCGTGGTTCTCAGTGGTACAACCGGTCGCCACAGTGGGTGGGAATTCGAATCCTTCCTAGCTTGGCGGTGAGGACCGAAGTCACTGTAAAGGTTCACAGACAGATTTTGGCGAGCATGTCAGTTTCTCATTCCGTGGGGACCTGTTGCTGGGATTACCAGATACATGGTGACTGTCCCGGGGACTTTACCCAGTACACCCACGCTGTCTGCAGTGAATGAGGCCGGTGTCCTCACTAGCCTGGGTGTTGTCAGATCTGACAGCCTGCAGTGTCATGTGTGGCTCACTCTTCCTTCTCGTAAAGAGTAAAGACAGGGGCGTCTTCTCTGGTACATACCAGCTACTTGTGCGTCCTCTGCAGAAGGGGGCTGGGGGAGGCTGCTGGTTTTACTGCTAAATCTCGAGAGTTCCTTATAGCCTCTGGATACAATTCCCTTATGTCAGAGATGTGTTTGCAAAGATTTCCTTCCATTCTGTGGCTTATCTTTGTTCTCCTGCCGTTATCTTTCAAAGCCCTGGAGTATTTTTTATGTGGGTGAAGTCCAGTTTGTGATTTTTATTTCTTTTGTGGATCATGTTTTTGATGCCAGATCTAAAAAAAAGTATGCTTGACTGAGGTCGCAAAGATTCCCCTTCAGCTGCTGGAGGTTTCACGGTTTCACGTTTTGTGTGTAAGTCTGTGTTGCGTTTGGAGTTTGGAGACGGATGTCGATATCCCTTGTTTCAGGATAATCTGTTGAAAGGACTGTTTTTGCCGGAAATGAATTGACCACGAGTCTGCGGGTCTGTTCTTCTCCACTGATCTGTCTGTCCTTTCGGCCGACACCGGACCCCCTTGATGACCATGGTTCTGCCATCAGTCTGGAAACTGTGGCGCAAGCCTTCCAACTTCCTTACTTCTTAAAGTTGTTGCAGCGATTCTGTCACTAGCTTTTTCGTATACATTTTATAGTCAGCTTGTCGATTTCCACAAAGAAAGCTCTGCTAGTATTTTGATTAGAAGTCTGTGGAATCAGTATACATCCGTTTGGGTAGAATTGTAGCCTTCACGATACTGAGCCTTCTCATCTGACAATACAGTAGGTTTCTGAATTATTTTATTTTTTTTCCCTCTCATAGGTATTTTGTAGATCTCAGCATACAGATCCTGCACATTTTTGTGAGGCTTACTCCTAAATATTTGATTGTTTGGATGCTATTATAAATAATATTTTTTAGCAGTTTCCATTTCTGATTGTTACCAGGACATAGAAATAGAATTCAGTTTTGCGTTTTTTATGCCACATCCTTATTAAACTCACTTTTAGTAATTTGTTTGCGATACTGTGGAATCTCTGTATAAACTTAGTCATGTCTCCACGAGAGACGGTTTTGTTTCTTCCTTTCCAGTGCTTGTTGATAAGTGCCTTACATTCCTGTTTCTCAGCCTATGGTGTGGCCAGCACGGTGCAGAAGTGGGCAGCGTGGACGGCACATCCTCGTCCCGATTTGGAGAAAAGCGTTCGGTCTTGGTGCACCATTCACCATGGTGCTTGCTGTGGGTTTTCTGCCGTGTCCTTTGCGGGCTAAGGGAGCTCCCTTCTCTTCCTGATTAGTGGACGGTATTTATCACAAATGGATGGTGGTTTTTGTCAGACGCTTTTCTGCGTTTATTAAGATCACCCTGTGGTTTGCTGGTGGCAGATTCCATCCTGAGGGTGGAGGCTTGTGTCTGCGCTCATGTGTTCTTGTCGCGTCCGCCTGGGGTTGGTGTGGGTGTCGAGGTCGTGCCAGCCTCGTGCTCCCTCCTGCTCTGTTTTCTGGACAGGTCTGTGTAGGACTGGTGTTACTTCTCTGTAAGCAGTCAGTGGCCTCTGCCAGTAGGAGACCTCTGGGCCTAGAGTTTTCTTTACAGGAAGGCTTTTTCCCTTTGTCCTCCGTTTTCAGAAGCTTGATGTGAGGTGCCTTGGCATGGATGTCTTTGGGTTCAGCCTGTTTGGGGTTTGCTCAGCTCCTCTCTGTTTGTTTTAACAGCTTTCCGGAGATCTCATTCACACACCACGCACTTTGCCCACTCACAGCATACAATGGAGCCGCTTCTAGTGTCTTCACAGACAACACAGCTTCCGCCACAGTTGTAGAACATTTTATCATCTCAAGAAATTCTGTGTCCCTTAGCCATCACGCCCCTGCTCCGTCATCCCCAGCCCTAAGCAGCCATTAATCCTATCATCAGGATTTCATCCCTTTAATGCCCCTGCAATATCTAGTGTATGGCTCTGGCAAGTTTCATTCCCCCATTTATCGGGTGAGGGACATTTGAGTTATACCTGTTGGCTGTTAACGTGCTGCTGCTCTGGGCACAGGTGTCTGTGTGGCATGTACCCGGGAGTGGAATTGTGGGGTCACGTGGTAGCTCTGTGTAACCCTGTGAGGACCCACCAGACTTTTCCGAGGTGGCTGCCCCGTTTGACCTTCTGCCAGCAATGTATGAGGGTTCCAGTTCTCCCTCCTCTTCACTGACGCTCATTCTTGTCTCCCTTCTCTCGTAACCATCAAAGTGGGTGCAAACTCCTTTCAGTTTGCGTTTCCCTAATGACTGATGACGTTGAGCATTTGCACGTATGTTTGTTGGCCTTCTGTATGTCTTCTTTGGACAAATGTCTACAAAGATCTTCTGCCCATTTTTACTTTTTTAAAAAAGATTTTTATTTATTTGAGAGAGGCAGAGGGAGAGGGAGAAGCAGGCTCCCCATTGAGCAGGGAACCTGATGTGGGATTCGATCCCAGGACCCTCGGTATCATGACCTGAGCCAAAGGCAGACGCTTAACTGACTGAGCCACCCAGGTGCCCCTCTTCTACCCGTTCTTAAATTGGATTGTTTTTTTATTATTGAGTCGTAAGAATTCTTTGTATATTGTGGATACAAGCCCTTTATCAGGTTTATGATTTGCAAATATTTTCTCTCTATGGGTTTTTCACTTTCTTGATGTCTTTTGAAACACAAAAGTTTTGTTTTCTTGCTCCTGTGTTTTCCTCGAAGCTCTTAATGTCTGTGACCCACCGGCTTTAACTTCTGCGTGTGGGGCAAGGGAGGAATTTCACACGCAGACACTGCCTGTGGAGAATATGATCTTTCCCCCACCCAAGTGCCTTAGGATCATTCATCTTCTCAAATCTGTAAATGTGTAGCTTTTGACAAATTTGGGGGATTTTTCAAACTTTTTTAAACCACCTTACCCCCTTTACCCATGCTCCCCACCCCTCACCTCTGGCAGCCACCAATATGTTCTCTGAATCTGTGAGTTTGGGTTTTGTCTTGTTTTGAGTTCTACATACAAATGAGATCATACAAGTCTTCAACTAATTTCACTTCGTGTAGTGCCCTCCAGGTCCATACGTGTTGTCACAGATGGAAGATTTCCTTCTTTGATTTCTGAATAATACTGTATTGTGTATCTCTACACCATGTCTTTAGCCATTCATCCATGGATGGACACTTGGCAATTGTAGATAATGCTGCAGTGAACATAGGGGTACATGTATCCTTTTGAGTTAGCGATTTTGTTTTCTTAGGATAAATACCCAGAAGTGGCGTTATTTGATCACACAGTACTTCCATTTTTAACTTTCTGAGGAACCTCCATACTATTGTCCACAGTTTGCATTCCCACCAACAGTGCACGAGGGTTCCCCTTTCTCCGCATCCTTGCCAACACCTGTTTCCTGTGTTGTTAATTTTCACCATTCTGATGGGTGTGAGGGGGTATCTCATTGTGGTTTTGATTAGTATTTCCCTGATGATCAGTGATGTTGAGCATCTTTTCATGTGTCTGTTGGCCATCTGTATGTCTTCTTTGGAAAAGTGTCTATTCGGGTCCTCTGCCTTTTTTTAAATTGGATTATTTCCTTTTTGCTGAGTTGTATCATTTCTTTATGTATTTTGGGTATGAGTCCCTAATCAGACATACGGTTTGCAGATATTTTCTCCCATCTCATAGGCTGCCTTTTTGTTGTTAATGGCTTCCTTTGCTAGGCAGAAGCTTTTTCGTTTGATGTAGTCCCACTGGTTTATCTTTGCTTTTGGTGTCATATCCCAAAAATTATGAAGACTGATGTCCAGGAGGTTACTGCCTGTGTTTTCCTCTGGGAGTAAAAGGTCTTACATTCAAGTCCATTTTGAGTTTATATTTGTGTGTGGCATAAGAAAGTGGTCCAGTCTCATTCTTCTGCATGTGGCTGTCCAGTTTTCGCAGCACCATTTGTTGAAGAGACTGTCCTTTCCTCATTGAGTATTTTTGGCTCCTTTGTCATAACTTAATTGACCATGTAGGCATGTGTTTCTTTCTGGGCTCTCTCTTCTGTACCTTTGGTCTATGTGTCTGTTTTCTTTTTTTTTTTTTTTAAAGATTTTATTTATTTGACAGAGATAGAGACAGCCAGCGAGAGAGGGAACACAAGCAGGGGGAGTGGGAGAGGAAGAAGCAGGCTCATAGTGGAGGAGCCTGATGTGGGGCTCGATCCCATAATGCCGGGATCACGCCCTGAGCCAAAGGCAGACGCCCAACCGCTGTGCCACCCAGGCGCCCCTATGTGTCTGTTTTCATGATAGCACCACACTGTTTTGGTTACTACAGCTTTTCAGTATCGTTTGAAATCAGGCAACGTGACACCTCCAGTTCTGTTCTTCTTTCTCAGTACTGCTGTGGCTATTCGTGGTCTTGTGGTTCCATGTACATTTTAGGATCAATTGCTCTATTTCTGTGAAAAACCCCCCTGGTATTTTGATAGGGATTACATTGAATCTGTAGATTGCTTTGGGCAGTGTGGACATTTTAATATTAATTTTTCCAATCCATGAGCATGGTATGTCTTTCCATTTGTTTGTGTTGCCTTCAGTTTCTTTCATCAACATGGTAACAGTTTTCAGAGGACAGTTCTCTCACCTCCTTGGCTACATTTATTCCTACAGAAGGTATTTCATTTCAGGTATTTATTCAGCCCCACCCCCTCTGTTTCTGGGTCTCCAGTGGCACCAACATCAGACCTGTTGTTACAGCCTCACATTCCCTTCAGATTCTCCATTTGTTGAGATTTGGGGTGACCTCAAGGTCACAGATTCTTTCCTCTCTGCCCCCATTCTGCTGTAGAGATCTCCATTCAGGTTTTTCCCCCGTTTTTTGTTTGTTTTTGTTTTTGAGAGAGAGAAAGAGTGCGCACGAGCAGCTTGGAGGGGCAGAGGGAGAAGGAGAGAGAGAATCATAAGCAGACTTCTATACTCAGCACAGAGCCTGATGCCGGGCTCAATCCTGCGACACCGAGATCACGACCTGACCCAAAATCAAGAATGGGACGTTCAGCTGACTGAGCCACCCAGACGCCCCCCGCATTTTTTTATTTTTCAGTTCTAAACTTTTCACTTCACTCTCATGTCTTTTCCTCTCTGTCTTTGCTGAGAGTTTTTATTTTTTCATGTGTTTCCGACATGTTTGTAATTTTCATCGAAGCATTTTTATGACGTCTTTTTTAATGTCTTTGTTAGATAATTCTAAGATCAGTGTCATGTTGGTGTTGGCTTCTGATGATTACTTTTCTCATTCAGCCTGAGGTTTTTCTGGTTGTTGGTTTTCAGATGAAACCAGGACATCTTGGGCTTTGTGTCGAGACTCAGCTCTTACTTAAATCTTCTGTTAGGATTCACCTCCTGGGCATCTTAGGTGGGGGTGGGAGTCCAGGTTTCCCACCCATATCTTCCATGACCCAGGCAGGGGAGGCAGGCAGGATGGCACAGACACTTTGATGCTGCTCCCCGTGTGGCCTCCACTGACACCAGGGAGGGGGTGGATGCCTAACCACCTCATTGCTGTCTGTCTGGACTCCCCACCCCAGCCTTTGTTGGTGAGGGTGGGGGAAGGCCGTGAGCTGGCAGAGCAGTTATTATCTAGAAGTGTTGTCTCCTAGGGGCACCTGGCTGGTTCAGTAGGCAGAGCATGCAACTTTTTTTTTTTTTAAGATTTTATTTATTGATTGGACAGAGAGAGACACAGCACAAGAAGGAACACCAGCAGGGGCAGTGGGAGAGGGAGAAGCAGGCTCCTGCTGAGCAGGGAGCCCAATGCGGGGCTCGATCCCAGGACCCTGGGATCATGACCTGAGCCAAAGGCAAATGCTTAATGACTGAGCCACCCAGGTGCCCCCAGAGCATGTGACTCTTGATCTCAGGGTCAGGAGTTTAAGCCCTATGTTGGGGTAGAGATTACTTTAAAATAAGTAAATAACTTAAAATTTAAAATCTCAAAAATACAACAGTATTAATTTTAGAAAAAAGAAATGTTGTGTCCTAAGTGTCTTGTTCTTGGTCCTCTGGCTTTTCCTCATCTGTGCCTGTTTATGTGTCTGCATCACCTGCTTCTCTAGCCCCGGGCTGGGGTACGGTAGGAGACAGACAGTTTTGGAACCTGTCACTGAGTCATTCCTCGGAACCTAAGGCCCCTGGCTGGCCTGCCTTCTTCTGTCTACCTTCAAAGTTTTGTGTTTGTCCTGCATGTGATGTCCTGGGGTTTGACCTGCTCTTAGCAGGAGGAATAGGGAAAGGTTCATCTTCATCTTCCAGACGTGGAAGTCCCTATGAGAACATTTACTTTTTTTTTTTTTTAAGATTTTATTTATTTATTTGACAGAGAGAGACAGCCAGCGAGAGAGGGAACACAAGCAGGGGGAGTGGGAGAGGAAGAAGCAGGCTCCTAGCGGAGGAGCCTGATGTGGGGCTCGATCCCACAACGCCGGGATCACGCCCTGAGCCAAAGGCAGACGCTTAACCGCTGTGCCACCCAGGCGCCCCGAGAACATTTGTTTTAAGTATAAATTCAATTTCTTTAGTAAATGTAAGACCATCCAGGCTATCAGTTTGTCCTCGAGTGGCTGTGGTGACTTCTTTAGGTTGTAGAATTTATGGTCCTAGAGTTTATAGTGTCCTCTTATTAGAATCTGTACTGGTATCCCTTCTCTTGCTCCTGATACTGATGATTCATGTCTTTTCTCTTTTTTTCTTAGTTGGTTTGGCTGTAGATTTGTTGCTTTCAAAGGAATAGCTTTGCTTTCATTACGTTTTCTGTATTTCCCTATTTTTTAGTTCATTGCTTTCTGCTCTTTGTTAGCCCTTTCCTTCTACTTGCTTTGGATTTAATTTAGCCGCCTCTTTCTGGTTTCTTAGATCACTGATTTGAAACCTTCCTTATTTGCAATATAAACATTTAATAACATTCCAATTTAAGAATCACATTACACGAGTACAGTATAGGTAAGCCATGGGTTTTTCAAGCTTCTCATGGACAGACTGTGAAGCATTTTGGTGCCACTTAAGTGAGACCATATCCAGGGGCGAGTACCGCAGGATGGCACAGTGTCTGGAAACTGCTCTACCAGTAGTGACCCAGGAAGCTGGAAGACCCCTGGAAGCATGAGAGCTGTTTTCACCAAAATCAGGGATTCGCGTAGCATAAGTGTGATGGTGGCATCAACACCAGTGGGGAGCAACTCCCAGAAAGCAGATCTCGGTTGAATGACAGGAAGATCTTCCAGCAATCAGATCTGCTCTAGCCGGGGGCCAGCTGCAGGGTTGAAGGAGATGGGGCTCCAGCTAGGATGACAAGAGTAAACCATTTGACTTTGGGGTCTCTGGCTCTCAAGCCAGCAGCTCCACTTAGTGGGGTTTTCCCACTGGTACACTCACTGCCTGATGTCCACCGAGAGCCATTTTTGAAGACCTCACTGATGCACCAAGACCAGAAATCACAATTTTCATCACTTGATCAATAGGGAGCTGGTTAAATAATTTATGGTGTACCCATATGTATGTTGTAAGACTTAAATGAATTAACACATGAAAATTAATATATATACAATGCTCAGAATAGTGCCCGGCCCGTAAGTAGGCACTGTGTAAGCTAACTGCAGCGACTGCTGTAATGCAGTGAAACCATTAAGAAGACTTGAAATTTGGGCGCCTGGGTGGCGCAGTCGTTAAGCGTCTGCCTTCGGCTCAGGACGTGATCCCAGAGTTCTGGGATCGAGCCCCACATCAGGCTCCTCTGCTAGGAGCCTGTTTCTCCCTCTCCCACTCCCCCTGCTTGTGTTCCCTCTCTCGCTGGCTGTCTCTGTCAAATAAATAAATAAAATCTTAAAAAAAAAAAAAAAGATTTGCAATGATCCACAAGATCTGTTAAGCGGGGGAATGTAGAGAGCAGTGTGGACGCACCTGTCTCCCTATGTCCATGTGCGTGCACAGCCCCACACGTGTGCCTGCGCACGTCCATATGTGCTTGAAGACACGGAAGCTGGTAAGAGCAGTGGCTATTTGGAGGGCAGCCAGCAGACTGAGGTCTTACCTTGTCAAAGCAGTTCACATCCTGTGAGGTTCTAGAAACAACGTGCATATCGTGACCACTTGTTAACAGTTCCCTACACTCGTTTCCCTAAGTGAGGAGACCCAGATGGGGCAATGGCATTGTTCAAGACATGTTCATCAGCATTCTCCCCGGGACATCGTTTTTTAATTCTCATCGGTTCCTGACCATTGCTAATCTCTTCTTTAGGCAGTGTGTTAAAGAGATTACATTAAAGCAGTTAGAATTCCCAGACTTCCCTGAGAGCTCCTGTTCTGCTCGTGTTTTCTTTACTCTCTTCACTGACACTTGGACACCACAGATCATGACCTGGTGTGGGGACAGGCCAGTGAGATCTGTAGCAAGAAAAGAGGTGGCTGCTTTCCTGACGCTCTTATTGTTCTAAGAACGTACCTAGGATTACCTTCTGAAATTCTCTCCTGAGGCAGCCATCAGATGCTAAATATTTTTCTGTGTTTGTCAGAAACTTAACTGTGCTACTTACAAAAGTAGGAAATAATCCATGTGTCCGACAGCAGAAGTCTTGGCATAAATTTTGGCAAAGCCATAGGAAGCAGTACCATAGAATCAAGAAAATAACATCCTTGAGAAACGGTCACAGTCTGGTGCAAGGCACTGGTGAGGGCACTCACTTGCTGCTGGCCGGAGCGTGAGCGGCGCCCCCGCGTACGAGGGCAGTCTGCTGGCGTTGCGGCCTGCAGCACAGTGCCCTTCCTGGGAGTGACGCAGGTAAGCTCAGCATTCGCTGGAGCAAACCTGTGTGGGAATGTGTCCCCCAGTAGGAGAGTGGACAGACGCCAGTGCCATGAAAACCAAGGGAAGTGGAGCGTCTTCCAGATTAAGGGAGACGAAAGAGGGCACAGGGTGGGGTGCTGGATCGGACACTGGGTCGGGGCAGAAAGGTCGGCCAGGCATCATGAGGCAGTGTGTGTGGAGACTGGGGTTCCGATGACATATGCTAGGATGTGGAATTGGTCAGGCTGGTCAGGGAACGTCCCTGGTTTAGCAAATGGGGGCCCCCTACAACTTAGCCCTGCGTGGCTGGGAAGAAGAGTGAGCATGCACGCATGTCAGGGAAAGAGCGTGGACTGCAAAAGGCAAAAAGAAACAAGTGACAAGTGGCAAATCTGAGTAAAGACTGTGAGAATTCTTTGTGTTATTCTTCCAACTTTCTCAAGTCTGAAATTGTATCAAAACTGTGAAGTAGGGGCAAGCCTAAGAAGATAGCGTGTATGGTTCAGGCCATGAAGGTCCAGCTGCAGCAGAAGTGCATCCTGTTCGTGGAGCTCAGACGTGGCCGCTGTGGTATTATCACACTGTGTGTGTGCGAAGTATTTCATAGAAGGCAATAGGAGATGTAGGTTATAAAATTATGAATACAGAATTTTTAGTACATAGACACAGTAAGGACTATCATGAAGGCTTCAGATTTTCCTTTCAAAGAAACAGTGTTCGTGGGGCACCTGGGTGGCTCAGTCTTAGTTAAGCGTCTGCCTTCAGCTCAGGGAGTGATCCCAGAGTCCTGGGATCGAGCCCCACATTGAGCCCCCTGCTCCTCTGGGAGTCTGCTTCTTCCTCCCCCACTCCCCCCGCTTGTGTTCCCTCTCTCGATGGCTGTCTCTCTCTCTGTCAAATAAATAAAATCCTTAAAAAAAAAGAAAGAAACAGTGCTCATAAGATTAGCTCATCATTATAAGTGAACAAACTGCTGAGTTATAGAACAGCTCCGAAATTTTAAATATATATATATTACACATATATGCGCAAAGAAAAACATCAAAATATTTACAGTGTAGCTAGTAGAAAGATGTGTAACTTTGTTTAAATTAATTTTGTTACACTGTCTTCCAAACTCAATGTGTTGAACGTGGATGAAGTTTGTTTGCAGAATAGGAAACAACAAAACAATAAAAAAACAAACAAAAAGACCACCAAAACCTGAATAGCCACTTGGGGACACAGGAGGCCGGGTGGCCAGCAGCTAGTGGGGCTCCGCCCACCCCGCCCGCAGCCAGCCCAGCGGCATGTCTCTTGCAGATCGGCTTCACCACCGACCCGCGCATGGCCCGTTCCTCACCCTACCCCACTGACGTGGCCCGCGTCGTGAATGCCCCCATTTTCCACGTGAACTCGGATGACCCAGAGGCCGTCATGTACGTGTGCAAGGTGGCGGCCGAGTGGCGGAGCACCTTCCACAAGGACGTGGTGGTGGACCTGGTGAGTGGCCTCCATCTGTGTCTGGGAGCGGAGGGGCAGACTCCCCGGGGCAGGCTCACCGCGCTGCTCCCCACTCGGGCTCCCACACAGAGTGGGCCTGCCAGCGTCCAAGGGCCTTCCCGGGCTCACCTGGCCACCCCTCCGCAGGGCTCCTGAGGCCCCAGCCTGGGTGAGCCATGCCGGGAAAGAAGGTAGTTGGAGTTTTGTGCCAGGGTGTCCCCAGGTCACTCGTTTCATTTCCTGTGACAGCGACTCTGCTGTGAAGGAGGTCTAGATTGTAGAGGAGGTACATTGGGGCGCCGTGCAGGAGAGCGGGCAGGTGCTGGTGGGTCCCTGATGCTGGCATGTCCATGCTGTGTCCAGGTGTGTTATCGGCGCAACGGCCACAACGAGATGGACGAGCCCATGTTCACGCAGCCGCTCATGTACAAGCAGATCCGCAAGCAGAAGCCTGTGCTGCAGAAGTACGCTGAGCTGCTGGTGTCCCAGGGTGTGGTCAACCAGCCCGAGTACGAGGTGCGTCCCCGGCTCTGACTCGGGAGGGGTAGAGAGAGGCCAGGCGGGGAAGGGGCTCCGACTCCGAGCAGTCCTGCAGCCCTGAAGCCAGCAGACACGATGAAGCAGTGCTGGGGGCGAAGATGGTAACAGCAGGCTTCTCGCGGGCCTCAGAGCAGTGGTGCACGTGGGGGGGCCTGTGTGGAGCACCCCCCGACAGCTGTGCTGTGCCCGACCCTCCAGGAGGAAATCTCTAAGTACGATAAGATCTGTGAGGAGGCCTTCACCAGGTCCAAGGACGAGAAGATCTTGCACATCAAGCACTGGCTGGACTCCCCCTGGCCCGGTGAGCAAGGGATGTCACCTGTGCCCCTCTGCCCCGCCCCGTCCACACTCCCTGGGGGGCCCCGCTTGGTTCCTGGAAGAGTGGTGGCTGTGTGTCAGCTTGTCCTCCTGCCCTAGGCTTCTTCACCCTGGACGGGCAGCCGAGGAGCATGACTTGCCCCTCCACGGGCCTGACGGAAGACATCCTGACACACATCGGGAACGTGGCTAGCTCTGTGCCCGTGGAGAACTTCACCATTCATGGGGGTGAGGATGCCCACTGACCTGTGAAAGTGTTAGGCCACGTCCCTGGACGTCTCTCCAGCGCAGGGCAGGCCCCGTGGTCCTCCACCCCTGTGGTGGAGGACAGGGTGGGACATCACAGCTGCCAGCCAGGCTGCTGAGGCGCTGCTCTGGTCACGAGCGGGCGTGCAGGGCGGCTGGTGAGCGCCGTGTCTGCGCAGGGCTGAGCCGCATCTTGAAGACCCGCGGGGAGCTGGTGAAGAACAGGACCGTGGACTGGGCTCTGGCGGAGTACATGGCCTTCGGCTCGCTCCTGAAGGAGGGCATCCATATCCGGCTGAGCGGCCAGGACGTGGAGCGCGGCACCTTTAGGTAACACTCTCGGGGTTCCTGTGGCGCCGCAGACAGAAGGGGAGGGCTCTGGTGTTTCTCAAGAAGAAAATCCTGTGTGGGCCCAGAAGCACCCTTCCCCTGCTCTGGCGTGGACACTTCTGTGGAGAAGTGGCCGCCTCTTGGGCCTGCGTGTCGGGGCGGAGCACGGGCGCCTCTGCCTCCTAATCTGTGCTGTTGTCCCTCAGCCACCGCCACCACGTGCTCCACGACCAGAACGTGGACAAGAAGACCTGCATCCCCATGAACCACCTGTGGCCCAACCAGGCCCCCTACACCGTATGCAACAGCTCGCTGTCCGAGTATGGGGTCCTGGGTGAGTGCCCAAGCCCGCAGGCCCTTGTCCCCGCCGCCTGTCCCGCCGCAGCCCCCGCCCGCTGACTCGGTGCCGCCTCCTCGCTCTGCAGGCTTTGAGCTGGGCTTTGCCATGGCCAGCCCTAACGCCCTGGTCCTCTGGGAGGCCCAGTTTGGTGACTTCCACAACACAGCCCAGTGCATCATCGACCAGTTCATCTGCCCGGGACAGGCCAAGTGGGTGCGGCAGAATGGCATCGTGCTGCTGCTGCCCCATGGCATGGAGGGCATGGTGAGCACGCGCCCCCCCCCCCCCGGCCCGGCCCTCTCCACCAAGCCTGGGACGCTGGCCCCAGAAGCTGGCGCGGCGCAGTGTGGTGCACCCCCATCTCCGAGGGCAGCTGTCGGGTCCTGCATCACCTCTGGTGAGAAGCAGGAGTGCCAGTGCCGGTGCCGGCCATCCTGGCTCAGACCCCCCTGCTCACCTCGCTGCAGAGGCCCCGTGGGAGACTGTCTCAGGACTGGGGGTTGGAAACCGTGCAGAGCCAGGGTGTGGACCCCTCCACGCTCTGGGGGAGGGAAAGGGATGGAAGAACCAGCAGGTCAACGCAGCTCGGCATTTTTTAGACCAGAAGTGACCTGAGTCCATTAAGGAAGAGACGTGGCGAGTGCACCTCGCGCACCTCTGCAGAGCTCCCGAACCATAACTTGTGTGTCTGGTTCCAGGGCCCAGAACATTCCTCTGCCCGGCCGGAGCGGTTCCTGCAGATGTGCAATGATGATCCGGACGTCCTGCCGGTGAGCAGAGTGGCGGCTCCCGCTGGCCCCCCAAAGTGACAGTCCCCCTCCTGCTGCCATGTGAGGAGCAGCTGTCTGCACTGGGTCTGGGCAGACGTCTTAGAGGAAAGAACTCAGGCTCCTCTGGGCTGGTTTCGGCGGAGCGTTAAGACTTGGCACAGGGTGACCGGGAGCCAGTTTCTAAGGCAAATCAGTCTGGGCTGTAGGTAGAACCAGTGGTCTCCAGAGGACCGGGAGGGATGGAGTGGGACAGAGAACCCGCCGCGTGAGGTCCTGGCGGGGTTCCCCGGGGCAGCTCTGCACCAGGGACTCAGTCCACTGGGCCTCCGGCCTCTCCCTCGAGCTGCAGAACCTGGAGGAAGCCAACTTTGACATAAACCAGCTATATGACTGCAACTGGGTCGTCGTCAACTGCTCCACTCCTGGCAACTTCTTCCACGTGCTGCGGCGTCAGATTCTCCTGCCCTTCCGGAAGCCAGTCAGTTGGGGGCGTCCCTGCCCAGTGGGAGTATGGATGCGTGAGTGGGTGGTGGGCGGTGGTGCGCCGGGTCCCAGTCAGCAGGCTCCCGGGCAGGGTTTTGAATGGTGAGTAGAAGGGTGTGTGAAGGGCCCACAGGTCGAGACAGCCCTGGCCCCGGGTGGGGCCCCGCGGAGGAGCTGGGGGCTCTCTCCCAGGTACAGGGTGGGGACACCCAGGCTCAGTAGGCTGGGACACATCCTGGAGGAGTGCATGTGTGGCTGAACGGGAAGCAGCTTTGTCCCGGCTCCTCCTGCCCTGTCCCCAGCCTAGAGATGCACAGGGGCCGTCCTCGCCACGCTGTTGGGCCTCCTTCTGGAGCCTGCGGGGCCTGATCCATCGCGGGCCTGTGCTTCTCTGTTCCAGCTAATCATCTTCACCCCCAAGTCCCTGCTGCGGCACCCCGAGGCCAGAACCAGCTTCGATGAGATGCTCTCAGGTGGGTATGGGGCAGGCTGCCGCTCTGTGGGGCTCAGGGCCTGTACCTGAGGGTCTCACTGTGGACCTTGCCACCTTTTTGATTGTTGGGTGAAGACCACTGAACATGACAGCCCACAAGTCAGAGCTTGCTTGTGAGTTACTCAGGAGGTGTGTCTTGCGCCCCACCCAGGTCTGCGGCCTTCACGTGAGTGTGCCCCAGGCCTCCTTTAGAGGCAGGGAAGCAAGTCTGACCTCAGAGTAGAGTCCCCCCACTGCCCAGCCGCTGCTCCCGGAGGGCATGCAGTGTGGCCCACAGTGTTGAGATCCTCACTTGGACAGCAGGCAGACACAGCATGGAGCGGCCCCGTGTCCCCAGGCTCCCTGGGCTGGGGGAGCCCACCTCCTCCCAGCCGTGGAGCCCCCTTAGTTGTCAGTCAAGGTGAAGCCCTCCTTGGTTGGTTCGTTTTCCCATTTATCATTATTATGGTGAAGCGCACATAAAATTTTAAGGTGTGTTTTTACGTGTGCACCTGGTGAGTGTTAAGCACGCTCACACAGCTGTGCGGCTACCTCCAGAGCTCCCGCTTTCTGTCTCTGGTCTTGGCTGTCAGAGGCCCCGTGTGTACGTGCGGGTGTGCGGCAGGTGTCCTCCTGGGTCTGCTCCTTGCACCCACGTCAGAAACCCCTTCCCGCTTGAAGGCTGAGTAAGATTCCAGCATGCGGATGAACCACTTGTGTCTGTTCATGCATCGGTGGACATTGGTTGCTTCCACTTTGGAGCGATTGTGAAGGATGCAGATGTGAGCGTGGGTGTGCGGGTATCTCTTCCAGAACCTGTGTTCGGTTCGTTGGGTCGTATCCCCAGAGGTGGAACCGCGGGGTCCTACAGTGATTCTGTCTTTAGGTTTTTGAGGAACCTCTGTACTACTTTCCCCAGCAGCTGTGCCTTTTTATTTCCCCACCTCCACTCGCGAGGGTTCCAGCTTTTCCATATCCACATCAGCACTTGGTCTTTGTTTACTGCCCATGAAGAAATACCTTGTTGTGGTTTGATTTGCATTTACCTGCAGACCAGTGATGGTGAGCCTCTTCCCACTCATCTGTGGCTGGCCAGGTATCTGCTTTAGAGAAGTGTCTGTCAGTCCTTTGCCTGATTTTCAGTCGGGTTGTTTGCATTGTGGTTGAATTTTAGAAGTTCTTTCTCTATGCTGGCTGCTAATCCGGCACCGGATAGATGACTTGCAGCTGTTTTCTCCCATTCTGTGTGCTTTACTTTTTTTGTTTTTTTTTTAGATTTTATTTATTTGAGAGAAAAAGAGTGAGGGGGAGGGGCAGAGGCAGAGGGAGAAGCAGACAGACCCCCCCACTGAGCGGGGAGCCCAACACGGGGCCTGATCCCAGGACCTTAAGATCATGACCTGAGCCAAAGGCAGATGTTTCACTGACTGAGCCTCCCAGGCGCCCCCCGGTATGTTGTCTCTTGATGCACAAAATGTTTAAAATTTCATGAAGTCTATTTTTCTTTTTCGTTGCCGGCGCCGTTGGCATCACTTCCGGGAAATCACTGCCACACCCACTGTCGTGAAGCGTTTGCCCTGTTTTCTCCCAAGAGTTTTATCATGGAGGTTCATATGTTGAAGTCTTTAGCACATTTTGGGTTAATTTTCGCATGTGGGATGAGGGTCCTTCCTCTGCATGTGGACATCCCGGTTTCCCAGCATTCGCCAGAAAGACTCCCTCTCTTCCCCACTGAATGGTTGGGGCTCCGTGTCCGTGGTCTGCATGTGTCCGTGCCGGCGCTTTACGGTTCCGGGTGCTGTGGCTCCGTGCCGGCTTCTGAAGTCGCGGACTGTGCCTCCTGCAGCCTCACTCTCCTGTTGTAGGATCGCTTTGGCTCCTCAGGGGCCTTTGAGATTCCATGAATTTTAGTATAGATTTCTCTGTGTCTGCAGAATAACCCGTCATTGGGGTTTTGATAGGACTGAATCTATAGATCACTTTGGGGACTGTGGACGTCGTAGCAGCAGCAGGCCTGCCCGCGGGTGAACACAGACGCTGGTCAATGGCTCGTGTGTTCAGTTTTTTCCAGCAGCGCCTGCTGTTTTCAGTGTACATGTCTTCCCCGTCTTTGCTTATTGTTCAGTGTTTTATTCCTTTTGGCGCTGTGGCAAACGGACTTTCTTGTTTGTGTTTGCATGGGTCATTGTTAGTGTGCAAAAATGCATCTGAGCTCTGAGTGTTGATTTTTTTATCCCGCAACTTTGCTGAGTTCGTTTATTCTAATTTCGAGGTTTTCTACATATGACATCATGTCATCCACACACAGATAATTTTATCTCTTCCTTTCCAATGTAGAGGCCTTTTATCTTCTCCCCCAGCTGCTCTGGCTGGGACTTCCAGTACGAGGCTGGAAGGGAGTGGGGACGTGGGCCTCCCCCTCTTGTTCCTGATCTTAGAGGAAAAGCTCAGTCTCGCACCACTGAGTATGACGTTTGCTGCGGGCCTTTCCTATCTGGCCTTATCCCGGGGGGGCACGAACGTGCGTGCGTGTGTGTGCACATCACGAGGGGAGGCCCTTTGCTAGGTGCCGCTTCCAGAAGGCCGCTCGCTTGGAGGGCCTGGCCCCGACGGTGGAATCCAAGTGTTTGTGCAGTTGTGCGGAAGGCTTCAGGGTTTGTAAACTCGTGGGGAGTCTGAGCGGAGTGATCACACTCCGTTGCCCTGGACGTCCAGAATGGGCTGTTCGGAAGAAGGAACCGGCGTCACCTGCCGGCCGAGGCTGGCCTTGGCCTACTGTGCGCCGCCACGATGCGCTTCTCGAGGCTCTCTTGGTCTGGATGGATTCAAGGGCATCTGGGCTGGTGCGCATTGGCAGCTGCGTGTTGTGGCGTCAGCCCGTGTCACGGCCCTGCCTTGGGGGCCCCGCTCGTGCACGGCAGCAGCAGGAGGGCCCTGGGTGTCCTCCGCCAAGTCCTGAGAGAACCCCCGGCTGTGGGGATTCTCTCGTAGGAACCCACTTCCAGCGGGTCATCCCAGAAGACGGCCTTGCAGCCCAGAACCCGGAAAACGTCAAGAGGCTTCTGTTCTGTACGGGCAAGGTGTACTATGACCTCACCCGGGAGCGGAAGGCACGGGGCATGGAGGAGCAGGTGGCCATCACGAGGATCGAACAGGTGAGGGTGGGCAGGGCACAGCCGGGGCCCCCTGAGTCTCCTCAGCTTCTGGAGCATCCTCCTGGGGTCGCCGCGTGCCCCCTCCTGACCGCACCCCTTGCTCTCTCCACAGCTGTCCCCGTTCCCCTTCGACCTCCTGCTGCAGGAGGTGCAGAAGTACCCCAACGCCGAGCTGGCCTGGTGCCAGGAGGAGCACAAGAACCAAGGCTACTACGACTACGTGAAGCCCAGGCTGCGGACCACCATCAACCGCGCCAAGCCCGTGTGGTGCGTGAGGACCAGGAGAGCCGCCGTGGGGGCCGGGCCATCTGTGGCCTCACCCTCACGCCCGCTGTCACCCCCTCAGGTATGCCGGCCGGGACCCTGCCGCTGCTCCAGCCACTGGCAACAAGAAGACCCACCTCACGGAGCTGCAGCGCCTCCTGGACACGGCCTTCGACCTGGACGCCTTCAAGAACTTCTCGTAGACTCCGCGTGGGCCACTGCCCTCCACAGCCACGGCCGCCCCTCGCTTCTCAACTAAAGAATAGTGCCTCAGCGCTGCCCACACCTCTGCCCGTCTGCTGCACCGCACTCCCCCTCTCTCGCTTACCAGTTAGGCTGCTGTCCCCCATGTGCTTGGCTGCCCCCCCCAGGCCAGAGGCCCCCAGGCGCTGTGACTTCCATCTGGCTGAGCATCCTTCGTGGAGGCTGCGGGGAGCAGGAGGAGGAGAGGGAGCCCCTGCGGATGTCCTGGGAGGGTCAGCTGTGCCCCAGCCCTCCGGCTTCCCCCGAAGGACCAGCCTCGTGTGGCCTCCCAGGTACTGGCCGTCTGGTCACCCAGCACAGGGGCTGCTGCACCCGGACAAGGTGGCCGCCTCTTCCCACCCCGAGCACCAGGCCCCTTGGAGGGAGCCGTCACTGTCCAGACTTCGTGGGGTGGACTGGGTTCTGGTGGGGCTCTCCCTGCGCGGGGAACCACGGCACTGCTTGGGGCGGCTGGCGGGAGGGGGCCTGCGCCCGGCCTGGCACAGAGAGGGCAGGTCCGCTCTCTGCAGTGTCCACTCCCGCCTCTCGAGAGGGTCCCGGGCCACGTGTGGGGGCCGTGCATGCTTCACCCACTTGGGGCCAGGTGGCACCGGGGCCACAGGGTTTATGGGGCTCAGGGCTCGTGGCCAGGCTGCTGCCCATCGCCCACCTCCCGCCTCCTGCCTCCCGCCTCCCCGCCCTCTCCAATACCGTGGAGACGGCAACATTCTTCTCTGTGCTGTGCCTCAACCGGTCCGGAGGGGGAGAGGAGGGCCAGGGCCCAGGGGCGGCAGCTGGAGGAGAGGGGTCGCTTCCCTCACCCATCACAGGGACAGATCTGATTTATTTATTTTGGTTAAAAAAAAAAAGAACAAAAACAACTTTGCATTGCATTTGGCTTGACCCATAAACGAAGTTACCCTCGGGCCTGTCTGCGTGTGCTTCTTTCTCTCTCGCCCCCCGTTGCCCCCCCAGAAGAGGCTGACCCAAGCGTCCCACTCTGCCTGGGAGGCAGCCCCTCACTGCTTGGCCCTGTGTCATGGGTGCAGGTTGTGTGGCTGGTGTACCCCTCTCCTCAGCCTCCCCTGCTCCCTGGCTGGTCTGTGCCCCTGGAAGCCCACACAGCTCCTCCAGCCTCTGCCAGGGCACCAGCCATGCCAGCAGGGCCTCTGGGGCCCCATGTCCCCTCTTGACAAGAGCCCCACCATCTTGGGCCCACAGCACACCATCCTTGGCCTCCTGGGCAGAGGCTCAGGGAAAGGCCGGGGTGTGGACATAGGGGCTGATGACTGCCCCATCCTCTAGGTCACACCTGGGTCCCTTGTCCTTGAAGTCTGCTTGGAATCTCTTGTTGTGTCCTTTGTGCTTCCTGCAGCTTGGGTCTTCCAGCCCTGGTGGGACGGTGGCCACACACAGGCGGAGCTGGGCGTGGGGTCGGGGCAGCATGACCAGCACACCACTGCGTCTGACGCAGTTGGCTGGATTAGGGCACGTGCACGGAGAGCTTCAGGGGCAGTTGTGCAGGGAGGGGCGACACTGGGCCCTCCCAGGGCAACTCTGTCCACTCTGCCTGCGTCATCCCTGCCCCATGATCACACAGAGGAAGAATCCTCACGTCTGGGAGAGCATCCTGCATGCTCAGCCAGGGCCTCAGGGAGGACAAGTGTGTGAGTGCACGTCACCATGAGCACACGTGTGTGCCTGTGCTCGAGTGTGCAAGGGCCTGCTGAGGGTGTGGCCTGGGGTTTTCTGGATGGAGAGGATCTTTCAATACCCGAACCATTTTGAAAGGGGTGGGAGAGCCTTGGCCGGCTCTGCTGGGGCGGGGGGGGGGGTGAGGCCTGAGCAGGCTGCAACCCCCAGACACGTGCACCTGGGCCCAGGAGGGGCCTAGGGGGTGGCACAGGTGGGCAGGTGTTGTGTGAGGTGCCCACCCACTGGGCTGACTCCATCTTCTCCAGTGGAAAGAGAGGGAACTGGAATCCGTGTCAAACCTGTTTCTGCCCGGAATTAGCTGGGGCCGTGAGCTCCCCGTCAGGACAGCGTTCTGTTGGGACTGCACTAAGCAGAGATGATAAAAAACCGTCAGAGCGAGCCACATGTGTCATACTGCGCAGCTAGGGCCCTGCTGTCCTCCCGGAGGCCCCCCACACACACCCTCTACCTGTCAGCCCCTTCCCCACGGCCTCATCAGGCCTTTTCTATAGCTGAGCTGTGACACATGACATTGGTTTCAGGTGTATGACATAGTGACTCCATGTTTGTACAGAAGGCGAAGTGACGGGCGCAGTAGCCCATCTGTGACTCGTGCTTACTGTCACTGTTCCATGTGATGCAATCTTTTAAGATTTGCTCTCAGAAACTTTCAAATGTGCAACATGGTATCATTAACTACAACCACTGTGCTGCTCTCTAGACCCCAGGACTTCCCCACTGTATGACTGGAAATGGGTACCTTAGAGCCCCTCCCCCGGGGCCTCAACAACCCTCCCTTCCCCGCCCCCAGCCTCCGGGATAATGACCTGAGCTGATGGCTGACGCACGACTGAGCCCCCAGGCGCGCAGTGCGTTTACTCCTGTCAGTGTCCCTGTCAGCACTGCTTTAGCTGCGGCTCGCAAACTTGGATATGTTCTATGTGTTTTCATTTTCATGGGGTTTGGTACGTTTAAAACTTTTTCCTTGAGACTCCCTCTCTGAACTATGTGTTGTTTCCTGTTCTCTTTCTGTTATCAGTTTGATTCCATTGTCAGTAGAGAAATGCACTCTACAGTGACTTTCAGTTCTGTTACATTCATTGAGATTTGCTTTGTGGCCCATGATATGGTCCATCTTGGTGTGTGTTCCGTGGGCACTCGGAAGGAGTGTGCGTTGGGTGAAATGCTCTGTCAATGTCCAGTAGGCCCTGTGGGTTCAGGGTGTCGTTGAATCCTTCTGTGTCCTTGCTGATTTTCCGTTCCGTTTCCCGTCAGTTGAGAGAGTTGTGAAGTCTCCAGCTATAGCTCCAGGTTTGTCCGTTTCTCCTTCTGGTCCTCAGTTGTGGTTCATGTATTTCGTAGCTTTGTTGTTTGGTGCGTTCATATTTAGGATTGCTGTGTCGTCTTGGGAGGCAGACCCTTTTTTCATTATATAATGTTCCTCTCTGATAATTCTCTTTGCTCTGAAGTCTACTTTATCTAAAAATAATAGAGCCGTCTGTGCTTTTTTTTTGGCTAATATTTGCATATATATGTATATCTTTGTTTCTCTTTTTCCATCCTTTTACTTTCAACCTGCCTATAAGTTATTTTTTTAAGTGAGAGGCTTGTAGATAGCATGTATTTTTTTTTTAAAGATTTTATTTATTTATTTGACAGAGATAGAGACAGCCAGCGAGAGAGGGAACACAAGCAGGGGGAGTGGGAGAGGAAGAAGCAGGCTCATAGTGGAGGAGCCCGATGTGGGGCTCGATCCCGGAACGCCGGGATCACGCCCTGAGCCGAAGGCAGGCGCTTAACCGCTGTGCCACCCAGGCGCCCCAGCATGTATTTTTTATCCACTCTTCCAGTCTTTGTTTTTTGATTGGTATACTTAGGGCATTTACATTTCATGTACTTTTTACTATGTCGGAGTTCATGCCATATTATTTTTGTTTTCTGTTTGTTCTAATTTTAATTTCTCTCCTTTTTTCCTGCCTTTCTCTGAGTTATACATTTTTTATAATTCCGTTTTTATTTATCCGTAGTGTTCTTGACCATTGGTATTTGTCTGCGGTATAGTTGTTAGTGGTTGCTCTAGGGATGACATTACATATACAAAACCGTCACAGTCTGTTGGTGTCATCATTTTTAACAGTTCAGGTAAAGCACTGCCCATTACCCTTTCCACTTAAAATGTAATTGCCCTAAACATTTCCTCCGTGTACATTTAGGACCATATCAGACAGTGTTCAGTTCTGCTTCAACCACCAAACATAATTTAGAAGGCCTAGTTCTGTTTTATTTAACAACATGTTTTGCTGTCTGTGATATTTTTTCCTTTCTGGTATTCAAAGATGCTTTCTTTTATCTTGTCCTCTCTGTTTACACAATGTGTTTTATCTGTTCCTTCAGGGTAGGTCTACTGGTGACAAATTCTCTTATTTCTCCCACATCTGAGAATGTATATATTGGCCGCCTTTCAATTCCTGAAGGACATTTTTGCTGAATAGAGGATTCTGGGTTGACAGTTCTTTTAGTATTTGGAAAATGTGTCACTTCCTTCTGGCCTCCCTGGTTTCTGATGAGAAATCCTCTCTTGTATTAACTGCCCTGCATGGAACAATTTGGATTCGACTTCAGTTTTTAGAAGTTTGCTTACGATGTGTCTTGGCCTTGGTTGCTTTGGGTTTATTCACTCCGGGATTTTCTCCCCTTGAATATGTATGTATCTGCCTTCCATCGTATTTGGGGTGTTTTCAGCCGCTCTTCCCTTGCGTGCTTTTCCAGCTGCCCTCTTTCTCCTCTCCTTCCAGGACTCTGATAAACACAAATGTTAGACCTTTTGTTATAGCCCCACAAGCCCCTGAGCTCTGTTTTATTTTGTTTTTCCGGTCAATTTGCTCTCTGTTGTTCAGACTGGGTAATTTTTATTGTTCTTCCTTCCAGCCGCTTGATCCTCTGTCCTCTCCATTCTGCCAGTAAGCCTACCCATTGGATTTTTAAATTTCAGTTACTGTATTTTTTACTTCTGAATTTTCCATCTGGTTCTTCTTTATATCTTCCATTTATTGAGGCATTCTGTGTTTTAAGTTTGTTTTGAGAGTGTTCATAAGTGCTTGTTGAAGCATTCACATGGCTGCTTAAAATCTTGGTCAGATAATTCTAATACTTCTTTCGCCTTGGTGTTAGCATATATTGTCTGTCTTCTTAAATTTGGTTTGATATCTTCCTGAGTTTTGGTATGACAAGCGATTTTTTTTTTAATATTTTATTTATTTATTTGACAGAGAGAGATACAGCCAGAGAGAGAGGGAAGTGGGGGAGTGGGAGAAGAAGAAGCAGGCTCCCAGCAGAGGAGCCTGATGCGGGGCTCGATCCCCGGACCCTAGGATCACGCCCTGAGCTGAAGGCAGACGCTTAACGACTGAGCCACCCAGGCGCCCCGTCAAGCGATTTTTTTTTAAAACTGTACGTCTTGAGTATTATGAGACTCTGGATCTTATTTAAATCTTTTATTTTAAAGATTTCATTTATTTATTTGACAGAGAGAGACAGCAAGAGAGGGAACATAAGCTGGGGGAGTGGGAGACAGAGAAGCAGGCTTCCCGCCGAGCAGGGAGCCTGATGCAGGGCTTGATCCCAGGACCCTGAGATCATGACCTGAGCCGAAGGTAGACACTTAACGACTGAGCCACCCAGCGCCCCTAAATCTTTTATTTCAGAAAGCGTTTTCTTACATCACTTCAGCGGGAGATGGGAGAGTGCCTCTTCACTGCTGCCAGGCAGGCGTTCCCCACTGGGTCTCCACTCCCACCTCCGTGGCTGGGGGAGGGGGGTGTATGAGCATCTTGCATCTGTATCCACATGGTGGTCTCCACTGGTATTTGTACTATCACCGAGAGTGGTAAAAGTGCTCCTCTGACCACCCGCACCTGACTGGCTCAGTCAGTAGAGCATGCAACTCTTGGTCTTAGGGTCATGAGATCAAGCCCCACATTGAGCCTACTTTAAATAAATTAATTTTTTAAAAAGTGCTCTTCTGAAACCACCCCACTGGGGGGGGGCAGTGCTCCCACACTAAAGCCAGCTGAGGATGGAGGTCTAGGCTCCCCACTCACCCTTTGCTTGGGCGGTGGTGTTGGCTGGGGTAGAGCTGTTATTGTCTCAAAGTTTTCTGTCCTGCTTTCTGCCCCTTTCTTGGTCCTGTGACCAGAGACAGCTGGCTTTTCTTGGCGCTCTTTTGCTCCGCACAAGTTAGTGTTTCTGGGTTGCCAGCAACTCTAGCACCCAGTCTGGGATACGGGAAGGACAAGAAAACTCAGCGTATTTACTGCTTGGTCATTCCTTGGGTTCTGAGGTCCCTAGTCTGTCTGCCTTCTTCTTCCTCTCTTCAGAGACTTCTTATGTTGTATTTATATATAACGTCTAAGGTTTTTGTTGTACTTAGCAGAAAAAATAGGGAAACTCTATCTACTCCATCTTTCCAAAAATAGGGTCTCCATCAATAAGTGTTAAGAGTACAAACTTGTCCTGAGACCAAAAAACATGGGAGCCACTGACCTAAAGGAAATAAGGGTATAAGCCATATGGGAATCTGGGAAAGGAGCAAAGGAGTGAAAAGACAAGGAGTCGGAGAGGTTTGGGGTCAGCAGGTGGCCCAGCGTGACCCGAGCACAGAGAGGTTGGAGAGTCCCCGAGGTGAAGGTAGGGGGTCACTTGGCAGAGCAAGCAGCCATGGGCTCTGAGAAGAAGTGCATCACACGTTGAGCTATGCTTCAAAGGGCTCACTCTGCTGACTGGGGGAGGGGCAGAGACAGGCAACCACTGCCAGGCTCACACCTGCTCCAGGTGAGGTGCTTGTCACCACTTCTGTTCAACACTGTGTGGAAGTCCTAGGCAGGGCGATTGGGCAAGAAAATGAAACACAAGACAGCCAGATGGGTAGGGGAGAAGTAAAACTATCTTCATTTGCAGATGATCTTATCTCATATAAAGAAAATCCTACAGAATCCATTTTCAAAACCATTAGAATTACAAAATGAAGCAAGCTGGGTTACAGGATACAAGATCATTATGTAAGAATCCATGTATTTCTAGACCATAGCAACGGACAGAATGAAAATGAAATTAAGATTCCACGTGCAGGGGCGCCTGGGTGGCACAGCGGTTAAGCATCTGCCTTCGGCTCAGGGCGTGATCCCGGTGTTACGGGATCGAGCCCCACATCAGGCTCCTCCGCTATGAGCCTGCTTCTTCCTCTCCCACTTCCCCTGCTTGTGTTCCCTCTCTCGCTGGCTGTCTCTATCTCTGTCAAATAAATAAATAAAATCTTTAAAAAAAAAAAAAAGATTCCACGTGCAACAGCATCAGAGAGATAAAGTGCTGTGAAATAATTACCAACAAAGTGTAAAATGTATACTCTGAAAACTATTGTTGAACACAAAGAACACCTAATCACATGAAAGACATCCCATGTTCATGGATCAGAAGGCTTAATATAGTTAAGATGGCATCACTGTCAAAACTGATCTGCAGATTCAACCTAATCCCTGTCAAAATCCCACATTTTTCTGTAAAAACTGGCAAGTTGATTCTAAAAGTCATACAGAACTTCAAGAGACCCAGCATTTCAAAACCTTCTACAGTGCAGCAACAATGAAGTCAGTGAGTGCCGGCATGAGGACCGACATAGAGACCAATGGAATAGGACTGACAGTCCAGAAAAAAACCTTCACTTGATGCTCAAGTTATTTTCAGCACGGGCATCAAGATCATTCAATGGGGAAAGAACAGTGTTTTCAGAACAAATGGTGCTGGGACAAATGATACCAATAAGAAAAAGAATGAAGTTGGACCCGTCATTTAGTCTTTATTCAAAAATTAACACAGCGGCGTCCGGGTGGCTCAGTCAGTTAAGTGTCTGACTTAGGCTCAGGTCATGAACCCGGGGCCCTGGGATCGAGTACCGCATTGGGCTCCCTGCTCAGCGGGGAATCAGCTTCTCCCTCTGCCTCTTCCCTCGCTCATGCTCTCTCTCTCTCAAATAAATAAATCTTTTTTAAAAATTAACATATTGGATCAGAGACCTAAATGTAAGAGCTAAAATTATAAACTGTTAGAAGAAAACATGAGTACAAATCTTTGTGACCCTGAATCAGGCAATGTTTGATAGCTAGATAGCTAGCTAGCTAGCTAGATAGATAGATAGATAGATAATATAGATATATATATTTATAATATAAATAAAAATATATAAATATATATGATATGAAAAGCATAAATAACATATATTAGACATACTGAAAATTTTAAAAATTGTAAGTCAAAAAACACCATCAAGAAAGTAAAAAGGCGGGGCACCTGGGTGGTTCAGTCGTTAAGCGTCTGTCTTCGGCTCAGGGCATGATCCTGGCGTTCTGGGATTGAGCCCCGCATCAGGCTTCTCTGCTGGGAGCCTGCTTCTTCCTCTCCCACTCCCCCTGCCTCTGTTCCCTCTCTCGCTGGCTGTCTCTCTCTCTGTCAAATAAATAAATAAAATCTTAAAAAAAAAAAAAGTAAAAAGGCAACCCACAGAACGAAGGGAAATATTTACAAACCATACATCTGGTAAGGGAGTTGGTCTAGAATATATAAAGAATTCCTACAACTCAATAATAAAAAGGCAAATGATGCAATTAAAATATACAAATGGCTAATAGACACATGAAAAGATGCTCAGCATCATTAGTCATGAGAGAAACCCAAGTCAAAATCACAGTGAAGGACACCTGGCTGGCTCCGTTGGAAGACATGTGACTCTTGATCTTGGGGTCGTGAGTTCGAGCCCCATCTTGGGTGTAGAGATTACTCAAAAACAAACAGCACAAAGATACCTCTTCACATTGACAAGTATGACTATAATCAAAAAGACACAAACATAGTACACCTGCTGTGGGAAACAACCCAGCAGCTCCTCACATGGTAAACCTAGAATTCTCGTAGGACCCAGCAGTTCCTACTGTATACCATATGTATACCATGTGTCCACATGGTAACTTCCAGGTGCATTATTCCTAAGAGCCAAAAGGTGGAAACAAACCAATGGTCCATTAACTGACGAATGGATAAAAAGAATGGGGTCCGTCCGAATAATGGAATATTATTCAGCCGTGAAAGAGGAATGGAGTACAGACCCGCCACATCATGGCTGAACCTGGGAACAGGAGGTGAAGCAGGGGGATACAAAAGTCCGCGTGCTGTGTGATTCCTTATGCGCAAAATGTCTAGAACAGGCAAACCCACAAGGACAGAAAGTAGACGCTGGTTGCCTGGGGCTCGGGGAGGGATGGGGAGTGACTGCCAGGCGAATGGGTTTCTCTTGGGGGGGGGTGCTGGGCCAGCGTGGCAGTGGGGAACCTGCAGGAGGAGCAGGGTCAGCAGCCCTGGGGCAGGATCCAGAGTCACTGTGCACATGCCAAAGCAGAATCAGAAGGAGAGGGTAAGCGCAGCTTCGGGGGAGGCGAGGATGGCAATGGATGAGCTCCCAGGGCCACAGGAACCGCTGCAGAGTGCGGTGGGGAGAGGGCAACCCGGAGGACTGAGCCTGGGCTGACCACTGTCTAGGGAGGAGGGAGGGGGGACAGCGAGTCTGGAGAGAGGACAGGACACAGGGACACAGGCTGTACTGAAGGGTGGTAGTCCCGAGTCTTTGGTGCGAGGCGCTGACGGACCTGATTCAGGGGAGGACATGTCTGAGGCTGCGAGACCCAGAGGAAGCAGGTGCAGGAGTGAGTGTCCTGCAGCGCCGTAACATGACCACAAACCAGGGAGCCTAAACCGCAGAGATGCTTTCTCTCCCAGCCTGGCAGCAGAGCAGGCGGAGCGCCTGGGCGCAGGTGCAGCCTGGCAGGGACGTGGGTCGTGCAGAGCAGGTGGGGACCCATGTCTGGCAGAGCAACATGAAATGACAGAGAGTGGGAGGCGCTGTAGACAGTGCCCAGGGCCCGCTGGAGGCTGGTGGCTGGGAAGGGAAACAGAGCTGGCAGCAGGGGCAAGTGCCAGGCTGCGTGTGCACACGGAGGGACATTTAAAGCACCCAGGAGCCCACACGCATGGAAGATGTGAATGCCACGTGGAAAAAGGCCACACGTTGCCACTGGGGGCTCTACCTTGGTGGGAGCGTGTCCTGTGTTACAGGCGTTTTGGGGACTTAGTGAGTGTGGACACTGCCCTTCCCTCCCCAGCCCACCAGCACGGGGCTAGAGTGTTCCTGTGGGTGTGGAAGCCCCCAGGGCCAGCAGTGACCCTGGCGCTGACTTCCGTCCTCACCTTCTAGATGTCCGCTCCCTGCCTGATCCCAACGGTCAGGGGCTTTGGAAGCGTCTGGAAGTCAGAGCAACAGTGAGGGTCCTGCTGGTCATAGGCCAACAGGAGATGGGCTTGGAGGGTCCCTCCAGGAGACTGTGCCTGGCCAAGGAAACAGCCCTGCCAGACACAGAAAATATGGGGTGGGGGGGTCGGTGGAGGTGGAGGCGGGTGCCCCCCACGGACTCAGGAGGAGGAGGCTGGAGTCCGCGGGTGCTGACCGAGCTCTAGGTGCAGGACGCATGCCCATGGCCGCTGTTGCTGTTGGAAAATTACTCCTAATACAGGAAGGACGGACACCAAAAATAGTTCTCATTCTGGGAGGCGAGGTAGCAGTAAACTTTATTCTATTTGCTTATTTTTATTTTTTTTACATGAACAGGTATTACTTTTGTGACAAAAAATATTAAAAGCTTATTTTAAAAACAGCGCCTGCGTGGCTCCGTTGGTTAAGCGTCTGCCTTCGGGTCAGGTCATGATCCTTCCCCACCCCCCCACCCCCACCCCCGTCCACCCTGCTCGTGCTTTCTCTCTCTCTCTCAAATAAATAAAATCTTTAAAAAAAAAAAAAAAACTAATATAATTTTGCTAAGCCTGCGTGTGGGGTCTGGGGTGAGGTCTGGGTAGGGCGTGGGGTGGTGTCTGGGTGAAGTGGGGCTTGGGTTGGGGTCTGGAGTAGGGCCTGGGGTGGAGGGCAGGGGGTGGGGCCGGGGGTGGGGCTTGGGGTGGGGCCTGCGTGAGGCGTGGGCGTGGGTGGGGTCTGGGGTGGGGCCCAAGAAGCCTGGGTGGGGGGCCTGGGCAGGTTTTCTCAGGCGCAACTCTTGAGGCGTCCAGGATCCCCGCACAAAGAAGACACCACTTTGCGCAGGGAGCCAATCCCTAACCTGCTGCCCACCCCCATCGCCATGACCCTCCTGTGGAGGCACCGGGACTAGCCACCCAGGCCCTGCCAGTCCCACCTCGCCAGGGGCCAAGGAGACCCTTGGGAAGAAGCTCGGTCCCCTCTCCCTGTGTCAGTGTCCCTGGGAGACACGGCTCTCCTGCGCCACCGCGCCCCACGGCAGCTCCCCGTCACCCCGAGTCTGATAGGGGCTCCTGGAGTGGCTCCTTCAGCGCAGCATTGTTGGACCCGCGAATGCCCCCGTGCCCGGCCCACCCCGCCCCGTTTGTTGGGGTCCCTATTGCCTACGACGTAAACCATAATACACCTGTAAAGGAGGCGGTCATCAACAGTGTTTTAAAGAATTTTAAATAGGTTTTGCCGGATTTACAGATAATGCATTTCCATCATGTCGTTTCCTCATACCTTTGAAAAGACTCTGAACCTTTATTTCCAGCTCGGTTTAACTGCGAGAGCCCTAGCTGCCCGCCGGGGTGTTGCCCCCCTGCGTCCTGCTCCTGGGCGGCCTCCAGAGAACCAGGGCAGCCTCCCAAGTCCCCATGGCTTCACCCTCGGGCACCCACCCCCACGTCACGCTAGCACAGCACCCCCAGCCTGCCACCAGCCTGCCGGGACGCAGGGCCGCCTTGCCCAACCAGGGCTCTCGGGTCTCCTGTGACCATTCCCCCAGGCCAGTTTTCTGGAGGTTTCTGAGTCCAGGCCAGCTCTGGAGCTGACCCCTGTGTGGATTTGTCATGATTAGATCCAGGTGAAACATTTCTGGCTGTCACTGCCACAGGGTGTAGGGCTGGGGGGGGAGGTGTCTCTGTGTCCTTTTTCCTACCTTCTCACCAAGGGCACAGCCGCTCCACACGCTTGGTGATGCTGGCTTGGTCCTTTGGGTAAGGGGGTGTCTGACCGACATCTTTACTGTAAAGGTACTTCCCTCCACTCCTGATGAATTCGTGGCCTGGAGAAAGAGCTTATGCTCCATAAAGGTTTTTGTTGTTGTTGTTGTTGTTTTTAGAAACTACGTTGGCTGGGTTCCTGGGTGGGTCAGTTGGTGAAGCGTCTGCCTTTGGTTCAGGTCATGATCCCAGGATCCTAGGATCGAGTCCCACACCCGGCTCCCTGCTCAGCGGGAAATCTGCTTCTCCTTCTGCCCCTCCCACCTGCTCATGATCTCCCCCTCACTATCTCTCTCTCAAATAAGTAAATAAAATCTTAAAAAAAAAAGAAAAAGAAAAACCATGTTGGCATCATACAACTCTGTATCCTGTTTTTCACTTAGCAAATCCAGAATGTCTTCTCATACCACGAAATATCTCCAAAGAAGTGATGTGGGTGCTGCATGAGTCCCAGCCTGTGGAGGTATTAGACGTAACTGCTACCCATGAAAGTCGAACTATGAGCTTACTGCTGGAAGCTCTGTGCCGGCCGGATTTCTTTTTTTTTTTTTTTTCTTTCTGTTTTGCTGGCTTCCATGTTTTTAGCTGAGAACAATGTCTGGCCAGTGGCAGACATTCAACAAAATGTTTTGAATAAACGAATACAGCTTGAGTCTAGTGTTTCAACATCCCAGGTAAGGCCACAGCAAACGTCCTTGCACGTAAATCTTCACATTTATTTTAGGAGGATCCGTTATAAGAAGGGAAACGTTTCTGTGGATAGAGTGAAGGAAGAAGGATGCAAAATCACGTAAATGCTATACTCTCCAAACTGCAAAAGTACGCAGAGAACCATCTGGGAGAAAACAGACCAAACAATTAACAGGGATTAACACTGAGCATTTGGGTGATGAAACATTTCAATTGATTATGAAAGTTCCTCAGTATTTTCTACAGTCAGAAGAACACTTGTAGGCAAAGAAGTGGCAGCTTTTTCTTTTCAAAGCTAGTCTTGCAAATCAAGAAGAGACAAAACTGTGTGTGCTTAGCAGCATTCATATGAACTGAGGCTCCAAGTTGGGTTTTGGCCACATTCAGAGTACTGTGTCCCCTCGGGTGTCACATTTTAAAAAGCTGGCGTACACCTGGAGGAGAGAGGCCCGTTGGAATGGGGCCCGGCACTCACGTGGCTGTTAACATATAAGGGAAGGGGCTCCTGTGTCCTCCAGCAGGAGATTCAAGGGGAATGGGAAGTTCCTTCTAATGCTTGACGAGCAGTCAGATACCAAAAGGAGAATTCCCATTTTATGCAGTCCTAGAAGAAAGGTTTTAGGAAGGCATATTTTCCCAGTAAATAGGGAAGTCTTTTGTAACAATCCACATGGTCAAAGATGAAAACACCGTGTAGAAGGGGGTGGACATCAAATGGCCTCTCAGAGGGTCACTGGGGCAGCCATTGCACTGGGGAGAGGACAGAGCCGCCTGCCAGTCCCAGGCCCTGGACCCTTGGACCCTCATGCAGCCACTTCCAGCCTTCTGGAGGCAGAAGAGGGTCAGGGTCCTGGGGTGCCAGCCTCCCCTCTTCATGCGGGCCAGCTCTCCACAGAACCTTCCCCCAGACTACACGCTGTCCATCCTGTGGCCTGGCTTTCTTTGTCTTCCTAACCCTGTCCCCAAAGGACACTCTGCAGCTTGGTGAGTCCTGCTTCTCTTTGTCAGAGGCCTGTCTGTCCTGCTCACGGGGCACAGACCAGGGCTCAGAGCCCGCAGCAGAGCCTGGCACACAACAGGCCCACCGTATTTGTTCAGTGAACTGATGGTTCTCAGAAGCAAGAGCACAGGTTTCAGACAGCCTTGAGGGTAGAAATGTCCACAATGTTAGAAACCCTGGCGTATCCACCAAAGGATGAGTGGATACACCAAACGTGGTCCATACATAGGACAGAGCATCATCAGCCTTGACAAGGAAGGAAGTCCTGGGGCCCACTACACATGCACGAACCTTGAGGACATGGGCCCCTCACAAAAGGACACTCTATGACTCCACGGATGTGAGTCAAGTCCATGAAGACACAAAGCCGAGGCGCAGCCCTGGGGAAGGGTTTGCTGGGAGCAGAGCGGCGGACTCACAAGATGCCAGCTGTGCTGGTGGCTGCACGGCTCTATGAATGCAGTTAATACCACTTAACTATCACGCTTCAAGTAAATTCTGTTACGTATGTTTTACCACAGTAAAAAAAATTGTGGGTGACTGGGAGAAAACGGTCTCCCTAAACCGAGGGTAGGAAAAAACGGAGAACTTAAAGGGTGACAATAGCACTTGGAAGGAGCCGGGTGATCAGAGGGCGCTTCATCCGCTAAAGCTCAGCAGCGACCCCGGGACCAGAGCAGCGGGGGCTGCCCACGGGGCTTTCCCTCCGGGCCCCTCCTCCCCGAGAGGCCCCGCCCCTCGACCGGCCTCTCCGTCAGGCCCCGCCCCTCTGGCCGGCCTCCGTGTGACAGGTCCCGCCCTCCGTCAGGACCCGCCCCCCCCCCGACCGGCCGCCTTCTGAAGGCCCCGCCCTTAGCCAGGCCCCGTCCTTCTGCCGGCCCCCTCCGACAGGCCCCGCCCCTCCGGCCGGCCCCACCTCCGACAGGCCCCGCCCCCGACCAGGCCCCCTCCGCCAGGCTCTGACACCCTCCTCTGAGAGGCCCCGCCCATCGGCAGGCCCCGCCACTCCCGCCTGCCCCCGCCTCTCCATCAGGCCCCGCCCTTCCATCAGGCCCCGCCCCGGCGGCAAGCGAGCAGGAAGCGCAGGGGGCTCCGCAGACGCAGCGTTCGGAAAGGTGTGGAGGGGGCAGAGGGCGCCGGTCGTGGTCCCCTGCCGCCCGCGCTGCCCGCCCGCCCCCGGCCCGGCCCGGTCTGCCGCCCCGGTCCGCGCGGGCCCGCGGCCACCCGGAGCGAGCACGACTCCGGCTCGGGGCTCCACTGCTCTGGTCTGGGGGCGGGGCCGGCGCGCGGCGTCATGCATATGCATGAGCGGCGCGGCGGCTCCATTGTGCCCTCGGAGCGGGCGGCGGCGCGATGGCGCGGGCGGCGGTGGCAGCGGCCCGGGGGCGGCGGGCGGCGCGGAGGGCGGGCTGAGCGCATGGAGCGGCGCGGGCCGGGGGCCGCGGCGGCGAGGGGCCGGGCCGGGCCAGGCAGAGGTGAGCGGGCCGTGTGGGCAGGTGCGGGCGGCGGGGGCGGCAGGTGCGGCAGGTGCGCGCCTCGGGCAGGTGCGGCGCCCGGGGCCCGGCGCTGCGGTGCCTCCGCCGGGCTCGGGCCGGTTTGGAGGCGGCCCCGCCGCCCACCTGTCTCACCTGCCGCGTGCGCGTTGTGCTCTTGGGCCCACCGGCCCCGCGCGCACAGAGAGACCCTCACCTGAGCCTTTGTTGGAGCCGGCCGGAAGCCGGCCGAGCGCCCGAGGGGTGTGCGCGGCCCCGGCGACCTCCTGAGCGGGGAGGGTGACCCAGGGCCCTCGCCCCACCTGGCTCCGCCGCCTCCACGGTGCGCTCTGGCCGGTAGGCTCGCCTTCCGGGCTAGCTCAGGGCCGTGCGCGCCCACCGGCATGGCGATGTGGGACCCGCGCGGGTCTGCCCCGGGGGCGGCGACGCTGGCTGACCTTTCAGCCTCCGGCCGTGGTTTCCGTGGGGGCACCCCTTTCCCAACCGGTCGTGCTGACGCTCAGGCGGGAGGGTCCCCTGCTCCCCCGACCTACTCCCTTCATCCTCCTCTTTCTCCCTCTGAGCTGCTCCCAGCCGTCCTCCCTTCTCCCCCTCACGACCTGCTCCCTCCCTGCCCTGGTCCCCTCTCCCACTGCCCTGCGCCCCCTCACTCCCCCCCACTTGCTCTCTCCCTGCCCTGCTCCCCCTCACTCCCCCCCCCACTTGCTTCCCTCCTGCCCTGCTCCCCACCCCATCCTGCTCCCACCCCTGCCCTGCTCTCTTCCTGATAGTTGCAGAACATCCGTGGCCCCGTCCGTAAGTCGTTTGTGTTATCTGAGAAGATTTCACAGGGACATACACAGAACATGTGACTTGATCTGTAAGACGGTGCTGGATGCAGGGTGAACCCAGACTCACCCACCGAATCCTGATGTGCTAGAGCCAGAGGGTCTCAGTCGAAGAGGCTTGAGAGGGGTAACGGGATCCAGGAGGGGTCTTAGCCTCACCCCGTGGGTACTGGCCCTGAGGACTTGTCGTGCCCAGGGGCTGGTTAAGGCTGGGAGTAGAAGTCGGGGAGGAGGAGGAACATAAGGAAGGCCAGGCAGCCAGGCCTCCCCGTGAAGTGTCTACTGGTAGCTGTCTCCACTACAGGCGTCAGGACTGAGAGCATAAAGGCGGGCATGTGTCCTCCCCTTTCCTCAGTCCCAGGGTGGCCACTGCGTACCCATTATACATGTTGTAAACTGAGGCTCAAAGCAGTGAAACGCTTTAGCTGTTATCTGAAGTGTCCCGTGTCTGGGCCATGGGTGAATGCTCATTGCTGGGGGTTTTAGATGAGCGCTAGCACTTATGCTGGCCGGTGTTGTGGCCTCACATGGAGAGCGGCAGGACTTCCAGCCACCTGAGCATGTGAGTCCCCGCCTTGTGTCATCCTCCCTCCCTGGAACCAGCATTTCTACCTTCTCGGAGCCCAGTGAACTCTGGTGTCCCTCTGGTTGGAGACTTTCCCTGGAACCACGGGCTCCCTGCTGCTGGAGTCCCTGCTCTGGGACCGTGGAGTAGGCCTGTCCTCCTGAGGTCAGGTGGCTTGTCATGGGGTGTGCTGCTCCTGGGTGACCAGGCAGCAGGGACAGAGTGGAGGTGGAAGAGAGGTGACCCACATTAACGTCTGCCTTTGGTTGGCCGCAGGAGACTGGGTGCAGCTGCTCTGAGCCCCTGGGGAAGGGGGTCTGAGTAGTGAGTTTTCTGTAGCTCTTTATTTGGAGGAAGATGTGACCTGACCCACAGAAAGCTGTGGGGCCTTCTAGGCTAACCGCATGCCAGGCGGTTCTGCCGAGGGCTCCTGGCTTCCTGCTGGACCTGTGTACAGGAGAGCCTCTAATGGGCAAAAGCCCCCAGAGGCCTGCTCAGGCCTCCTTGCACACGCACACACAGGCACACACAACCCGGGCTTTCCCAGCTCTGCCTTCCAGGCCAGGAAGTGGTAGGAGGGTCTGCACTCAGAGCTCTCCTCTCCCTTCGTTGGAAGCAGAGGGTCATGGGGTACCCAGCTTGGAGAGTGTGGGTCTTCTCAGGCAGGAGACCAGACTTAGTTTGACAGGAAGTTTCACACATACACACACACCCATACATACCCATACAGCCATGCGAGGAGCCTGCTCAGGGGAACTGGAAACATCTGTGGTCTCGTCCACAGCAAAGAAGTCTTGGGGGTGGAATTCCCCCGACCCATGTGATGTAGGAGTCTGCACCGAGCCCCAGACCAGTAGCCTCCACAGGGGCCCTGCCCCACCCATCCCCAGCTCTCAAACTGGGGTGCCTGTATCAGTAGTGTCCTCACCCACAAACTCGTTAGAAGTGCAGGTCTTCTGGCTCCAGCCCTCCTGGTGAGTCTGATGTCCCAGAGCCCGAGCTGGGGAAGAGGGAGCTCTGAATGGAGCACCTCCAGCCCAGGGGCTCCGACCTTCGCATCTGAGCCCAGAGCAGGCCTGGCCAAGCCAACCAGCTTGGGGGTAGGGAAGGGTTGCCGTGGGCATGTCCGTGGAGAGAGCGGGCCGGCGGTGGTGGTTTTTGCACTGAACTTTAATTCTGAGGGAATTATAGATTCACGTGCAGCTGGAAGCAATACCCCTCGTGTCCTTCACCCAGCTTTCCTAGTGGTGACATCTTACAAAACCATAGGGCACGTCCCAGCAGGAGGCTACGTGGTGACAGTCAAGATACAGATACTGCCTTCCCCAGCTTCTGTTCACACCTGTCTCCCTCCTCCCCACCTGGCAGCCACGCTCAGCTCTCCATTTCTGGGATTCTGTCATTCCAGGAGTGTTACATAAAGGGAATGCTACCGTGTGGAACCTCTGGGGACTGGCGTTTCCCACGCAGCACGGTCCCCCGAGATCCCTGCAGGCTGCTGCCTCCTCCTCGTGTCCCCAGGTGGCGGGTGCCCCTGGTCAGTTCAGTCCTCGGCTGTGGGGCGGCCGGCCTTGGGCCGTGCCCGGGGAGGCTGCTGGAGACATACGCACGCAGAGATTCTGCTGTGAACGGACGTTTACATTTCTCGGAGACGGATGTTTAGGAGTGCCGTCGCTGGGTCGTTGGTAGCTGCGTGCTTCGTTTTACAAGAAGCCGCCGGACCGTTGTCCAGAGCGGCTGCTCCCCGTTCCGTTCCCAGCCGCAGTGGGGACGAGATCCAGGTTCCCCTCGCTGGCATTTGGAGGTGCCACTGTCGGAGCAGCCCGAGGGGGATGTGGCGAGGGCTGTGTGTGGCTTTACTCCGCCCTTGCCTGGTGGCCGGGATGGTGGACCCTTCTCCATGGGCTGACTTGCCGTCCTCAGGACCGTCGGTGAAATGTCTATCTTCCGCCCAGTTTCTGGGTGCGTTTGTTTTGTTTTGTTTTCTTTTGAGTTTTGAGAGTTCTTTATATATCCTAGATACTAGTCCTTTGTCAGGGATGGTGGCTCGCAGACGCAGCTCCCGGTCTGTAGCTTCATCCCGTCTCCGGGCCTTCCGCAGAGAAGTTCTCAGTTTTCCCTTTGAAGGAGTGCGCTTTGATTGTGTAAGGGCTCTTGGCTCTAGATCCCGAAGATTAGCTCCCAGGTGTTTCCAAAGGGTGCATAGCTTTGTGCTGTACATTTGAATCTGTGGTACGTTTCGAGTTAATTTCTGTACAAGATGTGAAGATTAGGATGGGTTTTTTGCGGGAGTCCTCCATCCGTACCCCCCACCCCCGTCCCCATCCTGGAGTTGGACAGTAGGGACTGGGGACACCAGCCTTCCCTTGCCTGGCCACGTGGTCCTGGCTCCCACGCCTGCCTCTGCCCAGATTCCAGGGGCCCGGAGCCTTCTGACACCTGCTTTTTCTGGCCTCTGTTTCCTGAGTGGGACCTGGTCTGGGGGAGGAAGGAAGCAGAGCCAGCTGTGAGGTGGGCAAGCCCGACTGGCTGTCCCTCCCCCTCCTGCCCAGCCCCAGCCTGAGCCCCAGAAAGGCTGCAGCTCCAGGACCCACTTATCTCAGTGCCCTGTGGTGGGAGGCTACGGATCGCGGTCCCTACCATACCCCTTCCCTGCTCTGGATCCCCGCTGAGGGACCCATCCCCCCGCCCCTACAGGACTGTATTTCCAGAGGACACGACCATCTTGAGGCGCTTGGGCAGCACTCAGGAATTGTGAGTCTAGGGATTGGGTGGATGCTGGGGCCACTTTCTCACTCCTGGGCCCGAGGGACGCGCCATGAGTGCTAAGTTGGCGGGACTGAACCACCAGAGGTTAGCATGGCCCAGGTGACGTGTCTGTGTGTGCGAGGCCTCACAGCCCCAAAAAGGCAGTGGTGCTCCAGGACAGAACCTTGTCGCCCGGAGGGCAGTGCAGCCTCCCATCCGGGACCCCCAGGGCACCCCTGAGAACCATCGCCAGCGTGCGTCCGCGGTTAGGCCAGGCAGAAGCAGGTGTGGAAGGTGGCCCCAGCGGTGCCAGCAAGGGTTTGGGCTTGCTTTTGGGGGTGTTGGAGGACGTGAGTGGCCTGGCCCTCCCTCGCTTGTTTTTCTGAGACAGTAAATGGGAGAGAGCGAGCCTCACAGAGTAGGAGAAGTCCCCCAGCATGGACACACGGGTCCCGCAAGCATTCGCCAGTCCTGCTGCTGTGTTCCCATTGGCCCCTTGCCATGTGCACGGGCATCTGCCGGCCTCTGTCCGTGGCTCCGTGTGTGCATCCCTCCCCTTTTGGGAACTCCGTGTGGGGGTCAGGTCTGCCTCCCTGGCCCTGTGCCCACATCAGTCCCAGGTGGCCCCCTTTGGCCCCAGAACAGCCTCGGGGGACTTGCTGGAGTAGGCAGCCCTCCCCTGCCCTCCCCTGAGCTTGCTCACCCCTGGTTACCAGTGCCCACCCTGCAGTGGGCAAGCCTCGGAACTTGAGCAGACGGTGCCCCCGGCTGCTCCTCCTCTGTCCTCCTCTGCTGGCTCTGGCCTTGGCCTCCACCCTGGGGCTTTCTTGGGGGATTCTGGCAATCGAGTCCTGGGTGCTCCCTAACTTTTACAGATATCTGGGCCTTCGTGTGGGAGGCAGAGTGTGGAAGGTATTTGGGTTCAGAAAGCCTGCTCCCAGAGCCGTTCCAGGGGCTTGGCCAGAAAGGGTTAATGCTGGCTTCCAGGCTGGGGTTTGGGGGTGAGGAGGGCAGAGGTTTGGCAGGGCGGGCAGCACGAGGCGAGGTGGCCCTCAGATGCCGGTGTCGCCCTGCCCACCATTAGTCAGCACAGAGCATGGGGGGCCTGCTGACAGCCCCCAGCTGCTTCTCCACTGATGTGCTCCCTCCTGTCCCGGCAGCCAGAGCAGCTGAGTCCCACGTCAACAGCAGTGAGGGCCACTTCCTGCCACCCACAGACCTGGCCTTTAGGCTGCTCCGAAGCCAATGAACCCCATGCACCCCGTGAAACCCGCCCTGCCCCCCACGCCACACGGGTGAGTGGGGCTCCTGCCGCCCTCCCTCCTCAGGCTGCGAGGGTACGGGCGGGTGCCAGAACGGGACCTCTCCTAGTACTCAGCCTTTCCGGCCGGGGTCTCCTGACCGGGGCTCTCCCTCCCACCTCTCTGCTTGCAGTGATGGTCCATTTGCTTACGAGGCGGTGCCTTGGCGACAGAGCGCCACTCAGCCTGCGGGATCGCTGTCGGTGGTCACGACCGTGTGGGGCGTGGGCAACGCGGCCCAGAGCCAGGTTAGCCCACATCTGGGCCCACCCCTGAGAGCCGCCAGGGGCCCCCTGGACCTCAGAGAGAAATGGAGTCTTCTGGCCTACACACCTCCCCCACCCCCCCCACGCCCCACCCCAGCTCTCTTCCTCTCCTCCCCTCACTTCTGCCCCCCCCCCCCGCCAGGCCTCTCCTTGGAGTGACTGCATGAAGTGAGTTGTTTGAATGGTGCTCACTGGTGGTTCTTGCTTCCTCGTAGGTTTTGGGGAACCCCATGGGCCCTGCAGGGAGCCCCCCCGGCAGCTCCGTGATGCCCGGCATGGCCGGCAGCGGCTCTGCCCTGAATTCCCCGCAGTGCCTCGGGCAGCAGGCATTTGGTGAGGGTGCCGCCAGCAAGGGCTTCGTGCAGCAAGGGGTGTATGGCCGCGGGGGCTACCCCGGGGGCCCCGGCTTCACTACTGGGTAAGCGGGACCCCCTCCCCTGGCAGGGGTGCTGGGAGCCTTCCAGGGGCAATGCTTCTGGCTTCTCAGGCACCTAGGCCTGTGCAGACCAGTCTATTGAATGTCGCATCTCTGTGCCTCCCGTGGGCTCCCACGGGAGCGTGTAGGAGCGAGCAGGGGCCCAGTAAGCGCTGTGTGGCCCTCGGGTGCCAGGCAGGCGAGCACTTCCAAGCCCAGCCCTGTGTGTCTCTCGCAGGTATGCGGGCGGCCCAGGGGGCCCCGGGGGCCTGGGTCTGCCCTCACATGCCGCACGACCCTCCACCGATTTCACTCAGGCGGCAGCGGCGGCCGCGGTGGCTGCTGCTGCGGCCACCGCCACGGCCACCGCCACGGCCACCGTGGCCGCCCTCCAGGAGAAGCAGAGCCAGGAGCTGAGCCAGTACGGAGCGGTGAGGCCCGGCCGCTCCTCCCGTGGCGCCCACGTGTGCTGGTCTGGAAGGCAGGGGACCAGTTGGGCAGCCGGGGTCGGGGTCGGGGGACCGGCGCATAGTGAGAGGAGGTGGGGGGAAGGGGCGAGGCGCTGAGGGGGTGTCCCTGGGTGGCACCCACAGAGTAGAGGGGTGGCCTGAATGGCTCCTGTCTTCTCTCCCCAGATGGGGGCTGGGCAGGCTTTTAACAGCCAGTTCCTGCAGCACGGAGGTCCCCGGGGGCCCAACGTCCCCAGCAGCATGAACCCTGCCGGCGTGGGAGGGCTGCTGGGCCCCTCTGGCATGAGCCCCATGGGCATGAACCCCACCCGGGCCACGGGCATGGCACCCCTGTACGCAGGACAGCGCCTGCCCCAGCACGGGTACCCTGGGCCTCCCCAGGCCCAGCCACTGCCCCGACAGGGGGTCAAGAGAGCCTACTCCGGCGAGGTGAGTGTTTGGGCCTCCCTGGTTCCGAGCTGCACCCAGAGCCGCGGCAAGCTCGGACATCCGTGCAAGAGAACCAGCCAGGCCTGACGGGGTGGGCGCCGCATCCTCCCTCGGAGCTGGCTTCCCTGACACCCGTTTCCCTGGCACGATGCCTCCTGTCTCGTTCAGGTTTATCCGGGGCAGCAGTACCTGCCAGGAAGCCAGTACGGGCCTAGCACCACCCAGCACGCGCCTGGCACCGGGCAGCCTCCCGCCCCCTCCTCCTACCCCGGGCACCGGCTGCCCCTGCAGCAGGGCATGGGCCAGTCCCTGCCCACCTCTGGCCCTGCGGGACTGCACTACAAGGTAGGGTTGGCCCCTCCGGCCCACTGGGCCCCGTGCTGGCCCCTGCGGGACAGAGGCCTCGACCGGGCTGACTAGGGAGTGGGCCCGGATGCACGGAGGGTGACCAGTCAGCCCGGAGCTCCGCAGAGATCCTGAGCAGTGCGGGGATCCGGTTCTGAAAAGACCCTTTGTGAGATTTAAGTATCTGCTTGGATATTCACTGTAGGGAGCAGGCAGGGCGAGGGGCCAGGTGCCCAAGCCACTCGAATGTCCTTTAGGGCAGAGTGACCACATTCCCTTTGCTTGTTGGGGACAGGCCCATCGGGAGCATGGCGGGGAGGAGGAGGTGTTTTTTCAGCCTCTGTCAGGCTTTCCCGTAACCCTTTCTAACGGCGGGAAGGAGGGGGGTGTCATCTCTTTTCCTGGACTAGTAATTTTGTAAATTATGAAAATACTGCATGCTCCCTGTCGATTATTTGCAAAATGTAGAAGCATCCAAAGAAGAGACTAGAGGCCAGTTCCCATGTGTGCGGTGGGCGCAGCCCTGCCCCCAGCCCCCTCCTTGGGTCAAGTGCAGGGGCCTGGTGGGGGGGCAGGTGGGGGCCCTCGGCGCACGCAGTTTTCTCTCCTGCAGCCTGCAGAGCAGTTCAACGGTCAGGGCGCCAGTTTCAACGGGGGGAGCGTCAGCTACAGCCAGCCTGGCCTGAGTGGGGTACGGGCAGACGGACGGGAGGCTCACGGGGTGGGCACATGAAGAGAGGGCGCCCGAGCAGGAGGAAGTGTGGGTGGCCAGCCAGACCCTTCCGGGGCTGCCCCCTGCCCGATTCTGTCCTGACTGTTCCTGGCGGGTGCTCCAAGAACAAACTCCACCCCCCACCATTCCACCTTGACTGTTTGCTCGACCCCACAGCCCACCCGTTCCATCCCTGGCTACCCCAGCTCCCCACTGCCGGGGAGCCCCACGCCGCCCATGACCCCCGGCAGCAGCGTTCCCTACATGTCCACCAGCCAGGAGGTCAAGTCTCCCTTCCTGCCTGACCTCAAGCCCAGCGTGAGCTCCTTGCACCCGTCACCCCCCGGTGAGTGTCGTCTGCTCTCAGGATGGTTGGGCTGGGGTCCCAGGACCCCAGAGTCCTGCAGGGAACGTGGGGGTTGGGGAGTCCACACCTTTACCTTCTACTCATAGACTTCTTGGTGTATCTTTCAAGGTTGGATCTTCTCTCTAGAAAGATACATGTGCACACAAAACTTTGTGTATGATTTTAGGGGGTTTATGAGTCCCCTGAAGCCCACTCCTGGTTAAGAACACCTTGCTCTGGGGGGGACTGCCACAGCAGAAGCTAGGGTCCTAGAAACCTAGCTCAGGCCCTGGGATGATGGCAGGTGGTCCGTTCACACCTCCTCAGCCTCCCACCCCTTCTGAAAGCACCAGCGGCACCCTCTTTCTCGGTCGGGGGCATGTTCTCTAGTCATAATTGAGGGGACCCTGGGCCAGGTGACTGAGGCGGGACGGAAGGCAGGTCACCAAGACCCTATTCCGTTGGAGGTGATGGCCGGCCAGGGCCCCAGGAGAGAGGCCGTCCACACCCTGGCCCCGAGGCGGGGGAGGAGGGGCCGTGCTCCATGACCGCATCCCTGCAGTGGGGGTGGGGCGGGCCGTGCAGCCCAGCGTCCTCCATGCCAGTTGCCGGGGTGCAGGCGGTCGGCTCACACCAGCGTGGCCCACTCCCAGGCAGTGGCCCCTGTGACGAGCTGCGGCTGACCTTCCCTGTGCGTGACGGGGTGGTCCTGGAGCCCTTCCGCCTGCAGCACAACCTGGCCGTGAGCAACCATGCCTTCCAGCTCCGCGACTCCGTCTACAAGACCCTGATGCTGAGGTGAGCAGGCCCCCCACCCCGCGTGTGGCCCCCGCCCCGCGCCGGCCCGTTCTCAGCGCCCGCCCGCCCGTGCAGGCCCGACCTGGAGCTGCAGTTCAAGTGCTACCACCACGAGGACCGGCAGATGAACACCAACTGGCCGGCCTCGGTGCAGGTCAGCGTGAACGCCACCCCGCTGACCATCGAGCGCGGCGACAACAAGACGTCCCACAAGCCCCTGTACCTGAAGCACGTGTGCCAGCCGGGCCGCAACACCATCCAGATCACGGTCACAGCCTGCTGCTGCGTGAGTGCCCCCGCAGGGCCAGGCTACCCCGCCGTGGCCCGCTGGAGCCCGCCCTTTCCAGGCCCGTCTGTTCTCCTGGCCCCACAGTTTCGAGCGGCCTCCCTGCTTTCTGGCGAGGCCCGCTTACCTCGACGGGGCGCTCGTGCTGGTCCCGTGCGAGAAGGCCTCTGAGCCGGTCTTCCCACGAGGAGGCTCGGGAGTCCTGCAGGCTGGCTGTCCCCAAAGCCTTGCTGGGAGTTACCGGGGCTCCAGACAGAGCGGGGCGAAGAGAGGCAGCCGGGCTCAGATGAGCAGCCCCCGCCCGCGCCGGCCCTGGGGGATCACAGGGATGCTGTAGGCCGGGCACGGGCAGGGGGCTCTCGGGTGCCGGTGTTCTCCCAGGCGACGGCTGGACAAGGGGCTCCCCGGGTGGGCTGGGCCGGCCCGCGGCGCGGGGGGCTCCCAGAGCAGGACAGGCTCCCCGGGCCGCGGCCCCTGACCGGCTCCTCCCGCCGCAGTCCCACCTCTTCGTGCTGCAGCTCGTGCACCGGCCATCCGTCCGCTCGGTGCTGCAGGGTCTCCTCAAGAAGCGTCTCCTGCCCGCCGAGCACTGCATCACCAAGAGTGAGTGGCCCCGGCCACCACCCGGAACGTCCCCGCGTCCAACAAGTCTGGGTCCCCTGCAACGGGGGCCCCAGGTGGGGGGGGGGGGCAGCGGTCAACCCCACGCGGTCCCTTGGAGCTGTGGCGCCAGCAGCGGCCTCTCAGTCCAGTCCTCTCCCCCGTCGACACCAGTAAAGCGCAACTTCAGCAGCGGCACCATCCCCGGCACGCCTGGGCCCAACGGCGAGGACGGGGTGGAGCAGACGGCCATCAAGGTGTCCCTCAAGTGCCCCATCACCTTCCGCAGGATCCAGCTCCCCGCCCGCGGTCACGACTGCCGCCACATCCAGGTGGGTGGTCCCCGCGAGCTCTGCCAGGACTTCTGACGGCTGTTTTCCGTCGCCCCCTCTGCTGGCAGGTGGGGACAGGCAGCCAGCAGGCCGGTGGCCAGCCTCCCCCATCCTTCCCCTGTCTCTGAGGACAGTTACCACTGCCCTTCATCCTCGGGGTCTCATCTCAAAGCCGACAAGGCTGCAGGTGTGGTCCTGCCATCCCAGGAGCGACCCCCACGTGCGTGGACGAGTTTTGGTCTTACGTGTGATACTTGGGGCCCCACCGCGGTGTCTTCTGAGGCACCGTGGTCTGGAGGGATTCTTCACCAGCACAGAGGCCCAATTCTTTGGTCGCGTGGCATCCCAGTCCCCATGAGGACCGTGTGGGCTGTCCCTAGTGTCCGTCTGTTAGAAGGGGTGCCCCAGGGAAAGCCTGGCACACGTGGCTTCTCACCACGTGAGCAGATCGTCCCAGAAGCACATGGCTCGATCGCGGGGTGCGGGCAGGTCGCCCCTGGCCCCCGTGTGAGAAACCACCTCTCCTCCCCACAGTGCTTTGACCTGGAGTCCTACCTACAGCTCAACTGTGAGCGGGGGACCTGGAGGTGCCCCGTGTGCAAGTGAGTATCCCCAAGACGGTCCTCATGGCGGCCCGGGGTGGCCCTTGTCAGGCTGTCGGGCTATTTCCCCCTGACACACACAGCACCAAGAAAAACCCAAGTCAGGTTCCGGGGGCCCCAGCACAGATGGGGACGCTGCGGCTCAGGGCAGAGACGTCACCCGTGGCGTCACCTCACACCCAGTCCCCGTCGTGAGGGGTCACCTCCCATGGGGTGGCCTCGGGCACAGTGACAGTGCACAGAGGTGACAGGCCTCCGAGCCGCGTCCCCTCGGTTTTCAACAGCAAGACGGCGTTGCTGGAGGGGCTGGAGGTGGATCAGTACATGCTGGGGATCCTCATTTACATTCAGAAGTAAGTGTCTTCCTGTCGCCCGGCGTCTGCGGTCGGCAGCGGGCAGCCCCGGGACGGCTGGGAGAAGCACCCGCCATCCCCCCACCCCTGCTCCTCCGTGGCCGGAACCCACAGCCACCCCGTGGGGCCCGGGGCAGGGAGAGGCTGCAGGACAGCTGGTGAGCAGCCCGCCTGTCTCCACCCAGCTCCGATTACGAGGAGATCACCATCGACCCCACGTGCAGCTGGAAGCCGGTGCCCGTGAAGCCCGACGTGCACGTCAAGGAGGAGCCCGATGGGCCGGTGCTGAAGCGCTGCCGCACCGTGAGCCCCGCACACGTGCTCATGCCCAGCGTCATGGAGATGATTGCGGCCCTGGGCCCCGGGGCCGCCCCCTTCGCCCCTCTGCAGCCCCCCTCGGCCCCGGCCCCTGGCGACTATCCCAGCCAGGGTGAGTATGGCGGGCCTGGCCCGGGGACGCAGATGGCCACAGTCAAGCGGCCTGTTCTCTCCAGACCAGTGAAGTGTCACTGTGCGGGTCCTGCACCTGGGGCCCTGCTTGGGGATGCAGCCATGGGGGTGGGTGGTAGCTGGGCCCACACTCCCCAGCGCTGGGGAGCAGGGGCCTTCTGCCGGCACACTTCTGGGGCCTGGTCCTCTCTGACCCTACCTGTGGGTGTGTCTGGGTGAGGCGGGTCCCCTTCCCATCCCCTCGCATCCCAGACCAACGTCATGAGACCTGTTCTCCTGGCTGTGATGAGAAGAGATGCCCTTCTCTATAAGGCCTGGCGCTACCTGCGGGAGAGCGCTGGGAGCCCCCCCTCCCCAGACCGCTCCGCCAGCGCTAGCCCCTGGGCCTCACCCAGGACTGGCTCTGCTCTCAGGTTCCGGCTTCCTGGGACCCGGGACCTTCCCGGACTCCTTCCCGCCCACCACGCCCAGCACCCCGGCCCTTCCTGAGTTCACCACAGGGCCGCCCCCCAGCTCCTACCAGTCTGACCTTCCCAGCAGCCTCCTGACACCGGAGAAGTCTGCCCCCTGCCTCCCAGGGCAGGTCAGTGCCGGAAGAGGGTGGAGGGCCGGCTCCCAGGGACGAGGGCCCAGGGCCATTTGACCGGATTCTTCTCTCCTTCAGATGGCACCAGCGGGCCACCTGGACCCAGCCCACAACCCTGGGCCGCAGGGGCTACACGCCCCCAGCCTTGGGGGGCCCCCGGGGCCCCAACTGCACCATCCAAACCCTCCCCCAGCATCCCGGCAGCCCCTGGGCCCAGTGAGCTCGGGCCCCATCGGCGAGCTGGCCTTCAGCGCGGCCACAGGCGTGATGGGGCCCCCCATGTCTGGGGCGGGGGAGGCCCCAGAACCGGCCCTGGACGTGAGTACGGGCCCCATTATGGGGAGCACGTGGGAGCTGGGGCTGGGGACGGCGTGTGCATTGTCCCCAGGGTCCACACGCTTCCTAGAAGGGAGGACACTGACACCCCAGTGACTTCCAGAGCCTGGAGAGCTGGTCAGATAGCATCAGCTCTCGCGATGATGAGTGTCAGGTACCTGCCATAGCCATGGGGTTGGCTCTGGGGACCTGTGCCGAGTGCCCGAGAAGCCTGGGCTTGGAGCTGACCACACCGGCTTGGGGTGTGGCCCAACCTATGTGACTCATTTTGCTGTGTGAGCCAAAATCAGCGTGTAAAACACAGGTAACCGTCCTCGACCCGAATAAACCAAACTCTGAAGTTCAACCTGAGAAAAGTTAGAGCAGCTCAAAGTAGCGAATCACCGACGCTGGAGATCCCACCTCCTGCATTTGCCCTGCTCGCGCCGTGTGGGCCCCCCGCACAGCCCCGTGCCTGCCTGCGTGTCCCAGGCTGGCCTTGGACAACTTTGTGGAGTGATTCCTGGTCAAAGAGCAGCTTTCGGCAGGGAGAGGCCCAGTGCAGGCTGAGGGTCAGGGTCCCGAGCAGGGGTGCGGTGGGTCGGAGGCCAGAGCCACTGATGGCTTTGCTTTGTCCCCAGCTGCTCCCAGAACTGACCAACCCCGAGGAACTGCTGTCCTACCTGGGCCCACCCGACCTCCCCACAAACAACAATGATGACCTGCTCTCTCTCTTCGAGAACAACTGATCCTGTAGACCCCACCCAGCCGGCGGGGACACGCCCGCAGATGTCACCATGCCCTGCCCCACCCCACCTGCGTACCAGAAGCCAGGGCCTCCCCCCTCCCACCCGGCCCCTGACACTGGAGGCAGCTGTGCTGGGTGGGAGGGGCCCTAGGTGGACCCCCTGACCCCCTCTCTGCTGCGGAATGGTGTTTGATGAGATGCTCAGCCCCGCCCCCATCCACCACCTGCCCCGCCCCCCACCAGCCCAGCTTTACCCCTGTCCATACTCACCTGCTACCCTGACCTGAGGCCTTGCCCCTGGCCCCTCCAGCCCTGCCTGCTCCCACCAGCCTGCATCTTGTCCAGCGTTGACCCTTATGTTTCGACCCCCTTGGCTCACTGGCAAGAGCAGGGCTGCTCTGTCCTGAGTCTGAGCTCGCAGTGGGAGGGGGACCCCTCTTCCCACCCGAGGCTTCAGGCCAAGGCTGCAGGGCGGGGAGCTCTAAAGCACAACGATGTACATAGTGTAGGAGCAGTAGGAGGTACGGACGGCCAGTCCCTCCTGTGCTGCCAGGGGCCCCGCGGGCTCCTGCCCCTCCTGGGCGCACACTGGGGGGGGGGGGGTGCTGAGACTCTGTACAAATTCTCCAGCGGGCTGCTCCTCCGAGGTCCCCTTTTCTGTGAAAGTGAAGAATCAGTCTCGCTGTGTTTTTTAAAACTGCCTCTCCCGTGTCCGCCCTGGGGTCAAGCCAGGCGGGGGAGGAGGAGCCAACGCACCCACTGGCCCAGGGCCGAGTCGTGTCCCCTGTCTGCCCGTCTCCATTAAAGGACTCCCTCACGGTGGGCCTGCTGAGTCCCTCCTTCGCGCCCGGCCCGGGTTCCCCACGTGGGCGGGGCTCTGTGCCCAGCCAAGACCCAGCTGTTCCCGCCTCACGGTACATTTCCTCGTCCCTGGAATTTTCCAAGTTGGCTCAGCAGGAGAACTATTTTGTGAAGCGTCACCAGGGCCAGGAGACACATCTGCCACCCTGTCACCTTGCATGGGCGTGCCTGGGGCAGAGAGCCAGCCATCCTGAGCCAGGGACCTCGGTAGGGACCGGGACTGAAGTCCGGGCTGGCTCCAGACAGCAGCTCCAGGAGGCCTGTGGAGGGTGGCCCTGGGCTCCTGGGCCTGCGGGGGCCCCCATCCAGCTGTGCACGGGCTGCCTGGGTGGCCTTTTCTTGCCGCCCAGCAAGCGAGGTTGATGAGGCCTGTGGCGGGAAAGGGGGAGTATCCGTGGGGCACCGGAAGCTGGGAAGTGGGGGGGGGGTTGGTGTCCAGGGCAGGCAGGCCTGGGTGGCTTTACCCACTGACCTCTTGGGACCCCAGACGTGGGCCTTAGTGTCTCTGCAGCCTGTTTTGTGGCTGAGGGGGCAGAAGCGCACTCCCAGTGCTGGGGGGGCAGGGGGACAAGGAGGTGCAGTGGGGCCTGTCCAGAATTCTGTCTGGCATCCGTAGCCAGGCTGGGGTTGGGGTACCCAGTGCGGGTGCCATGCATGCTGTGGTCTCACTGGTCGTCATTGTGGGTGCTGCTGGGCAGAACGGAGAAATCTGGAGATGAGCCAAAGGCTGCAAGCTGCTGTAAAGTCCACCCACAGGAGGCTGGGCTCAGGCCAAGACATGACAGCCGCGGGACGGGGACCGCAGCGCCATGGGCGCCCCTCAAACACCATGGGATGAAAGAACAAGGTGCAGAAGTTCACGCAAGACCATGCTGTCTTCGTAAAGCTTGACACCAGATACGGATTTCCTGGGACTCTCACGTCTGTGCTGGAACTCAGGAGGGAGGTGAGGCTGTGGACCTGCTGCCCACGGTGCTTTTCCGTGGGGCAGCACAGGGGTGTGCTTGGGGAAGGGGAGGCGCCGGTGACATTCGTAGCCTCGAGGGGTGGCTTCTCAGGCTGCCGCCTAATGCCTCATCTGTCACATCCTCACCTATGTGCCACGCGCATGCAATTTCCAGACAAGCAGACCGCCACGCGCCTGGGGGCCACGAGACTCCAGTGCAGAAGTGAGAACCATGCGGACGGGGCCGAGCACCTTCCCTGACCACAGGGATCAAAGCTGGGTGTTACTAACTACTGGGTTCTGCGGCAACAATGTGTCCTGCTGTGTGGAACAACAGTAACAAATGTGTGGTTAAGTTTAGCCTCTTGACAGCCAAGGGGTCCAAGAAGGAATTACAAGTGAAATTAGGAGCCACCTTGAGACGAAACAGCCTGCCCAGCCTTCAGAGGCGCAGTAAGAGCGGTGGCACGAGGACACCGGAAAGCGGTGTGCGTCCGCGGTCCGGAGGCTCTCGGTCACCTCGCCGTCCGCCTGGAGGCACTAGAAGAACACACAAGGCAAAGCGGCAGAAGGAATGACGACACGACAGGTGCGGAGACCAGAACAGTGGCAGCGAATCCGGGCTAGCACACCTTTAGTCTGAGCCAGTGACTCAGGTCAGAAGTGGAGCCGGAGGGACATCCAGAGGGACAAGATAGGGATCCCGTGAGCTGCTGGCGGTCAGACACCCCCCTGTGAGCGCACGGGGCCCCCGAGAACCGCCCGTGAAGCAGCCACCGTGGGAGCAGACCGCATGAGGAGGGAGGTGGAGACCTGGGTCCAGGACCAGACGCCGCCAGACGGTGCGGGAGTGTCCCCGTCTCCACGGTCCCTCCCCGCTGGTGCCCTCACCTTGCCACCTCCCAGGCTGAGCCAACCACAGGGACCTATCGGGACTTCAGGGCCACCATCAGAGGGAGGGGCTCTGGACAGGATCAAGGAAATGTTTCAGGGGCCCGGAACTAGGAGTGCCTTTTTAGTCGGGCGTCCTCGGCCACTTGCCCGATCCGTTTGTTGAAGATGAAGGGCAGTGAATGGTCTAGGCGTCACGTGCTCTGTGAGGTCCTGCGGACATCACTGTCCCCCGCAGCCACCTCCGCCTCTGTCACCAGAGACTGGCTTAGCGTGGTCTTGAACCTGAGTGGAGCCATGGGGCTGCACCCCATCATTAGCTGCCGGCTACACAGCTTGCTGTGACAAGGTGGGGTGGGGGTGGGATTCGTGGACGCCCCTCCCGGTCTCCGCACCCCCTGCCCAAACCCTTTCCATGTGCGTTCGTCACGGCTCAGGCTGCTGGTGAGAGAGGAGAATTCAAGATAGCCATCCTGAAAGGGCCGCCAAGTGCCTTGGGGACGGCCGGACACGGGCAGACACAGCCCCAGAATGACCTGTCCTCTTTGAGAGCCTCACCTTTGAGAGCGGCTGTTGCTACGGAGCAGAGACCAGAGCCTCCCAGCTCTGCTCATTCTGGTGGGGCCTGCATCCCGGGTGGGGTTGGGAGCACTCCCCAACAGAGGGAAGAGCTATCAGAAGGGGATGGGCGCGAGCGGCCCCAGGATCATTCCCCTCCCAGCGCACGGCCCACCTGACCCCCTGACCTGCAACCTGCCGCGCGGGTCGCCGCTGGGATCTGCAGGCTTCTCCACAGCCTACCCAGTGCTGGCTGCAGCCGACCCTCCCCTGCCCCGCGGAGCCCTCTGCTTCTAGAATGAGCAGCTGCCACTCCCCCCATGGCTACTCCCTGGTCCCCGTCGCAGCTGATCGATCACAGACAACTCGATAGTGATCATTTTCCGATGTTTTATTTAAAAACACTTCAGGGCCACCTGGGTGGCTCGGTCAGTGAAGCGTCTGCCTTTGGCTCAGGTCATGATCCCAGGATCCTGGGATCAAGCCCGGCATCGGGCTCTTTGCTCAGTGGGGAGTCTGCTTCTTCCTCTCCCCCCTGCTCATTCTAATACACAAATAAAATATTTTCAAAAAATAATAAAAACACTTCAGCCTTTGTAAACAGGGAGCGCCCGCACAACGCCTGGGTTTGGCCAGCCCGTCCCGCTCCCTCCGTCTTCCCACGCAGCTGCACCTTCCATGCACACGCGTGTTTAGTCGTTGCCAACTTTGGAAAGTCAGTCGCACATAAATATCTCCGCGTGCATCTCAGAAAAACCAAAACGTGCCCTTCGTGAGCACACTCGTTACCGCAGCAAGGTGACGGGCTCCACGCCGCGCTCCCACACATCCAGATGTCCCGACGCCTCCCACAGCTTCGTTCAACCCCACAGCCAGTCCGGGTCACGCTTTGTGTCTGGTGGTCATGTCTCTACTCTCTCAAGGTGCAAGAGTTCTTGGCGTTATTTCCTTACGCTAGCTTTCCAAACCAGGTGAGCTGCCTCGCAGCAAGTCCCATGGTCACTTTTTCCTTCACCCCTGTATGTCGTGTCCCCTGTCCCTTAGGCGGGACGTCTAGAGCTTGACTAAACATTCTGGGCCAGACAAGCATTGTTACCTGCCTTTCCTACGAGACCGTGAGGTCCATGGGAGCAGGGACTAACTAGATCTCTTTTGTGTCCTGATTGATTCCAAAGCTGGCAACGTCTGTCCAAGAGATTAACCACGGGCGAACAGGGGGCACCCAGGAGCAGGCTGCCTGCAGTCAGCGTGCAGGGGGGCTGAGCACCCAGCATCCGCACAGATGCGCCCGTCTGCACCTCCTTCCTCCCCCTCAGCCCGCCCCGGTCCTGGCTGAGCACCTGTGCCCTGCAGGGTCGCCGTGGGACGATCAGCAGGTGTCCAGCAAGCATCTGCTTCGATGAGGATTGGGGGCAGAGGGAACCCGAGCTCCTAGCATGCCCCGCCCCCGTCCACTCTTGGAGGCCCCTGAGATGGCCGGGCACCTCCCGCCCCGGGAACAGTGGCCCTGCTCTCCCACAGGGCTCGGCCAAGCAAGAGAACCAGCTCCCTGTCCAGGGGCCACCTTCCAGTGGAAGCGGGCAGGACAGTGCTGCCTCTCCTTCCTGAGCGAGCAGGGCAGCAGAGCCCCGACTCCAGGGTGCTCCCCTCATGTGCCAAGGTTGGCTGCTGCCCCGCATTGTGAGCCAGCTCTGCATGGCGGTTTCTGTCTCCAAGCCAAACCTGACTGAAGGCCGCAGAGCCTGAGGTCCTGCTTTCCAGCCCTCAGCCAACCTGCTTTTCCAGTTTCCCTTGTTGGTGGCCCGGCGGGTGGCCAGTGGCCTGGCCATCCGCTTCTGTGTCCTCTGCCCCTCTCCCCTCCCCAGGAGCCCAAAGTAAGAAAAGCCTGTGGAGCCGGAAATCAGCCGCCAATGTCCCCGGTCCCCCTGAGTTCCTTGCTTCTGTACAGTAAACACACTTTCATGGCAATAAATAAATAACCCTATGGGGCACCTGGGGGTCTCGGTTGGGCGTCTGCCTTCAGCTCAGGTCGTGATCCCAGGGTCCTGGTCTCGAGCCCCGTGTCAGGCTCCCTGCTCAGCGGAGAGTCTGGTTCTCTCTCTCCCTCTGTGTGTGCTCTCTAGCTCTCACTCTCTCTCAAATGGATGAATAAAATCCTTAAAAAATAAAAAATGTAAAAAAATAATAAAATCGCAGAGCGGCAGGAGCTCTCCCTCATTGCTGGTGGGAATGCCAAATGGGGCCGCAGCTTTGCAGGACGGTTAGGGAAGAGCCGACCAACCAGCACCCCCTTGCCGTCAGCTCCCGCTGTCACGCACATGGGTGTTGACAGCAGCTTCATCGTCACCAAACCTCGGACGCACGTGGCCTCCTTCTGCGGGTGACCGGATTGCCGCCTGCGCCCATCCGGAACAGGGAATCCTATTCGGCTCTAAAACAGAATGAGCAGTCACACCGCGGAAAGTCGTGGAGTCACCCGAAATCCCAGCTCTAAGCGACAGCAGCCAGTCTGAGAAGGCTGAAGCCTGCGGGACCCCGAGTCTCTGACATTCTGGAAAAGGCACCGGTCTGGAGACAGTGAAGATCTGCTGGGATTGAGCAGGCGGGGTGAGCAGGGGCTTGGGGGGCAGTGAAAGTGCTCTGTGGTGGGCACGGGTGAGACGTTTGGCCACAGCCAGAGTGAGCCCTGAGGGAAGCCACGGGCTCTGCGTGATGATGACGGGTCCGTGTAGGCCCGTCCATTGTCACCAGTGTGCCATTCTGCGGGGATGTGGATGGTGGGCACGAGGGCATAGGGGAAATCTCCGTCCGAATCTTCCACTCAATTTCACTGTACCCCTGAAACTGCTCTAAAAAATATCTGTGTAAAGAAATCTGCTCAAAAGTTGGCCTTTTACAGATTATTTGTAATTCCCAAATACAATTCTCACGGATTGTCACTGACTTGAAAACAAACAAAATGCCCTGAACAGGTGGCGGAAGTGGGACGGACCCTGCAGCACACGGTTGTCCAGAAAGGCACTGCCCCGCAGCCCCTCCGAGTCATCTCCTGCCCGCACGGGGGTCCCCAGCGGGACCGGGGTTGGACGTCCCCGGGGGCCGTGGTCTCTGGGAGAAGCAGGGGGCACAGGGCACGCTCTACATTCCCCACCGCACCAGCCAGACACGGGGTCGGGGAGATGGACCCACGGAGAGCAGGGCCTTGGGCCCCGTGAACAATGAACATGGATCGGGGACGGGTCCGGAGCACAGCGTGCAGCAGAGAAGCTCGGGGACCCCAGCCTTGGTCCTGGCTGCCCCTCCAGCTGCACCTGTGTGGCTGGCCACCCCCAGAGTCACACAGGACCCATGCTCGGGAGGGGGGGCCTTCCGTCATGAAATTCTTCCTGACTTTTGAACAAGAGGCCCCACTTTTTCATTTTGCACTGGGCTCCAAAATTTATGTAACCAGTCCTGGCAGAGGGAGACCAGGGGCCCAGGGAGAACAGCTGCTGGGGGCTGGGAGCTGAGCCGAGGCTGCAGAAGTGGCCCCGGGGTGGGGAGGTTCCCTCTCTGGCTGGCTATCTCTCTCTGTTAAATAAATTTTAAAAATCTTAAAAAAAAAAAGTTATCTCCATACCCAGCATGGGGCTTGAACTCATGGCCCAGAGATCAAGAGTTGCAGGCTCCATTGACTGAACCAGCCAGGAGCCCCCTGGTTCTTCCTTTATTCAATTTTGCAAACTGGAACTCCGGATTCAGGATTGTGCGTGAGGTCGACCCTCAGCTCAGGAATCACGCCTACTTCTCGAGGTGGTGGGCTATGGAATTTGGGGCAACCTTCTTGCTAAAGGCAAGTTAAAGACTGAATAAAATATTTTAAAATATTCTTAAAAACAGCTAAGAGCTAACAAGACAGTGTGGAGATACCAAAATTGAGGAGAAGGCAAGAATCCGGAGAAGCTGATCCAGAATTATAGTTGTTTTCTCCCTGAGGCACCTGCCAGGTTCTAGAAAAACTGCCAAACCGGGTGTCTGGGGGGGTTAAAGCGACTCTACATCATCTCCCTCCTCACACCCGCAAGACACCAACAAAAATCCTCTTTGGAGGGTTACCTTCCTCCGAGGACTCATTTCTACAGTAAAATTTAAAATACAATTTCAGCGGCGTCATGGCTACGGCACTGGGACAAGCCTCCAGCTGCTTCAGAAGCAGCTTGTCCTCGCACATGCTCAGAGTGCAAGACAGCGTGACCAAGACTGAGGACAGAGGAATGCAGGGCACGCTGCCCACGAGGTGAAAACGCATGCATGTGCCATGGCCACACATAAAACCAAAGACGCAAGAAAGAATCACGTCTGGCCTGCGGCCACGGCTTATAAACTTCACCGGAGTCGGAGAAGTACTCCTGTTAAGAAAGCCAGCTGCATCAGGTTTCCTGGGTGGCACAGCGGTTAAACGTCTGCCTTCAGCTCAGGGCGTGATCCCGGCGTTATGGGATCGAGCCCCACATCGGGCTCCTCTGCTATGAGCCTGCTTCTTCCTCTCCCACTCCCCCTGCTTGTGTTCCCTCTCTCGCTGGCTGTCTCTCTCTCTGTCGAATAAATAAATAAAAATCTTTAAAAAAAAAAAAAGCCAGCTGCTTCCTTCTGGGCTCTCCTAATGTCCTTTGCTTCCTGAGTAAGAGACCTGTTATCCTTTAATTCCATGGCAGATTCCACGGGGTTCCGACTCGCCCGTTTTCGAAGGCCCTCAACAGTAACGGTGGGATCTAAAGTTGGTTTTGAGGCTGCTAGGAAAGAATAAATACCTAAATTTTTAAGAATAAAAAATAGGGGCGCCTGGGTGGCGCAGTCGTTAAGCGTCTGCCTTCGGCTCAGGGCGTGATCCCGGCGTTTCGGGATCGAGTCCCACATCGGGCTCCTCCGCCGGGAGTCTGCTTCTTCCTCTCCCACTCCCCTGCTGTGTTCCCTCTCTCGCTGGCTGTCTCTCTGTCACATAAATAAATAAAATCTTAAAAAAAAAAAAAATAAATAAATAAATAAATAAATAAATAAATAAATAAATAAAATACAATTTCCGTGCACCTGGGTGGCTCAGTCGGTGAAACGTCTGCCTTTAGCTCAGGTCATGATCCCAGGGTCCTGGGATCCAGCCACTGTTTAGGATTCTCTCTCCCTCTGTCCCTCCCCCTTCTCTCTCTCTCTCCCTCTCAAATAAATCAATAAATCTTTTTAAAAAATAAAATAAAGTACAATTTCAGCACTGATTCAAAGATAACCAGGCACACGAGAACTAAGAAATTGTAGAAAACAGAAACAAGCTTCAAACACTACACTCAGCAGACACATAGGATAAGGTAACCGCTGTTTCAAGAATGAGATCGAGCTTGAAAAATACCTACAGGAAGCAGGCATTATAGCAACTGTCGATGCATGTTTGGAAGAGAACCTAACGGAAGTGTAAGAAACTGACGAGTGAGCAGCTGAAATGTGGACCAGTGGACACTCGACCCTCATTTACCCTTGGCTTGGCCCTGAGAACATGGCCTCAACACGTGTAGAACTAAAGTCGCAGGTCTAAAAAGAGAAGGAAGCAAACTGATGGTCATAACAAGACACCTGAACAAACTTCTTTCAGTAATCGACAGGAAAAGGAGGAAAACCCCCAGCAAAATAGGGACTATTCAAACAATATGATTATTAAATTGGGCCTAATGAGGTTTAAGTTTGCTTTTAAAGAGACAGTCAATCATCCCAGCACCGTTGATTGAGTGGTCCATCCCACGACAAACTTCCCAGGATTAAAGACTCCGTCTTCTACTGCAGGCTGTCTCTGGGTCTGGTTCTATCGACTGTTGTCTCTGCATGATGGGCCCCAGGATCTTGCTTTTCTGGGGGTTTGCATTAGAGTTCTCCAAAGAAATAGAGCCGATAAGAGATACATGCATACAGAAATTAATATACTTCATACAATGTAATATAAAGATATTTATCATGAGGAATTAACTCAAATGATTACAGAGGATGATGAGCCCCACGGTGTGTGAGGTGAGCCAGCAGGCTGGAGACCCAGGAGCGCCGGTGGGCTAAGTGCCAGTCCGAAGGCAGGAGAAGGGCAGGGAAGATTCGGGACTGAATGCCAGGCATTGCATCCAGGAGAAAAGCAGGGGCTGAAGTCAGCGCTCGCCAGGCCCAGGGAATGGCATGGCCCTTCCTACACTGGCTGTTGGTTCTGGGCTCAGCCCTGCAGCCGGCGGTGGCGGGCTGGGTCTGGACTTGCTGAGGCGTTCCTTGGCTGCAGCTTGCCCCCCCCCCTTCCGGCAACAGTGCACCTCCCTTTGGTTGGGTTGGCGTCTGAGTGGGTTGGACTCTGCTGCAGCAGGCCCTGCACCCCTGTGCCTCGGTGGGACGGGCTCCCGTGGCTCTCCTTCACCTCCCTGAGCGGCCCAGGCCCACTGCCCGGCAATCAGCATAGCCCCTGAGAACCCAGGGAGTTGATCCTCTCACTTCCCCCGGCTCTTGGAACACAGTGAGCCTCGTGCACCTGTGCCTTTGGGGAGCCTTGGTCCTCTGGTCACAACCCCTGCGGTGCGTGGGGTCAAGCTTAGCCTGTCTAGCGGGTTCCTGCCTGTCCTCCTGCTCCAGCCCTGGGCTCTGGCAGGCCCTGTGCACCTGTGCCCCAGAGAGCACCCTGGGCCCCTGGACTAGCCTCCATCTTCCCCGTGAGCACTCGGTGATGCCTCTTGGAAAAGAGTTGGGGTGCGTGTGTAAATTCCCCTGTGTCTGGGGCCCCCAGGGATTGACACATTATCAGCAAAGGCGGTATGTGGGGCCCACGCTGCTGCAGAGTCCGTGCTCAGAAGGGCCTTGCTTTTAGCTTAGTGCTCTGTCGTCCCTGTCCTGAAATCCTCGATCATTTGTGAACCAAGGGTCCCACGTTTCATTTTTCTCTGGGCCCCACACATGATTGAGCTGCTCCTGACAGAGGACTGACTCACCTCCGCCTCAGTTTACCTCCTGCTCTGTCTTCACCTGCTGCAGTCCCGCCCCCAGCATCAGAGGAAGAGGTCAAGGTGGTCACTGCAGGGACTTCGCCAAAATCACATAGGAGTTTGGAGACCTGGGCCTCGTGGGAACGCGGGCGGTCCCCAGGCGTTGGGACCCAAACGGCCAGCCAGTGAGGCTGAATGGGGGGCGTTCCGCCTCCTGAGTCAAGAGCCCGCTGAGCACACTCCCGGCGCACCTGCTCAGTCTGCACTCAGGGAACAACAGAACGAGAAAGCAACCCGCAGAACGGGAGACCAGCTTTGCAAAATCACGTATCTGATACAGGATTAATGTTCAGAATGGATAAAGAGCTCCTATGCCTCAACAATAAAAGAAAAAAGCAACCAACCCAATGAAAATACGGGCAGAAGACTCGAAGGGACGTTTCTCCAAAAAAGACAGACACGTGGGAAGAAGCTCAGCATCCCTAACCATTAGGACGACGCAGAACAAAACGACCACCTCGCACCTCAGAGCCATCGAGTTAGAGAAACAAGCAGGAAACAGCAGGTGCTGGCGGGGACTTGGAGGAACGGGGAACCTCACGCCCTGTTGGCGGCCGTGCACGCGGGTGCCGCTGCCGCGGAAAACGGGGTGGTGAGCCCCGGCAAAATGAAACCTAGATTCACCATGTGATCCAGCGAGTCCACTGGGGGGCATGTACCCAGAAGAACTGAGAGCAGGGACCCCGCCATGGTCACGGCAGCCCAAAGCGGGCAGTGCCCCAAGTGTCCATCGGCGGAAGACAGCGTGTCCCCACCGTGGGATATGACACAGCCACAAAACGGAAGGACGTTCCCACACCTGCGACACTGTGATCAGACCCCAGGGACACGACGTGGAGTGAAATAAGCTGTCACGGAAGGACACGGATCCCACCCAACAGGAGGTATCCCCAGAAGTTAAAGTGAGAGACAGCAGGTGGAGTGGGGGGTGCTGGGGCTGGGGGAGGGGCTGGGGACTTCATGTTGGGGGGGCATACACGGAAAGTTCTGGAGACGAACAGTAGGGGTGGCTGGCATGAAATGCCCGCGCCACGGCTAAAGTGGTAAACGTTCTGTTGCGTATGTGGTACCACAGTTTTCTGTTTGGTCTACTTCCAGGACGAGGTGTGGCGATGAGCAGGGGACCTGGGGGCAGGGAGACCGGGCATCAGCCCGGCTCTACCTCCTGACAGCTGGACGGTCTTGAGTAAGTTTCTCAACCTTGCTGAGCTTTGTCTGCTCCGGGGGAAAATACCAATGTCTCCTTCAAAGGGCTGGTAGGAGAATCCCACGCTGACCCCCAATAATGACCCCTGACACGCCCTAGAATTCTGAATTGACTTAGGCCTAGGTCCCCTGTGTTTGGTTACTGTACCCCCTTCTGTGTCGGGGGGAATTCTCCCCCTTATGAGTCCCCCCTGGGAGGCCGTGTGAAAGCACCAGACCCCACCCGCCTCGGCTCAGCAGACGCCCGACACCCGCCCCTAAACGCGCTGTGTCTGGAGGCGGAGGCAGCAGCGGGTGGTCCTCCCCATGCCTGGGCAGGGTGGGGTCCTCCCTGTGCCGCTTTCCCGGCTCAGAACACCCCAGTCCCTTGTCCGCTGCCAGCCGTCCATCTCCCCGAAGCACCCCTCTCGCCTTCCTGGTCCCAGCAGAACGGAGTCAAGACCGAAATACCCAGCTTCCCGGATTCCTGCACCGAGGGCGGCATGGCTGGGCGGCTCCGGGGAGCCTGAGAACCGCACTGACAGGCAGCGTCACTCCCAGCCTGCGGTCCTCTTCCTTCTCTCCCCTTCCCTGGTCTTCCGGGAGCCGGATGAGCTCGAACGTGAACTTGGGGGATGCGGAGCGGGGGACAGGCGCCATCTGGAGCCCCGAGCTGACCAGCCTGGGGACGGCAGGAGCCAAGTCCCCGGGGCCCCTGTCGTGGCCATGTGGGCCCTGCAGCTTCTCATGTAGGAAAGTTACTTGCGTTATTCTATTTTTAAAGCTGATATTTAATTTATTAAAATTGTCTTTCTAAAAACATAATTCTGTAGCTTACAAAGCATCTTAGTCTCTTTGTGAGTATAGCAGATTTGAACGTGTTCAAATACACCCTCAAATATTTCAGCCGCCTTTCTACGTGTAATATATCTGCTTTCCTTTTAATGTCCTTATTTGGCCAAAAATAACAAAGAAAACCTCCCCGGGCAGTCAATAATTCTGATGAACTTCTAAATATGGTGAACCAATTGTTGTCTTAAATGTTAAGACTCGATACATCAACTTTGCAAGATTTCAATGTGCAAGTCTAAACCATAAATCTTAATCCACCTGTAACTACACATTTTAAAATGCAGTTTGGGGCGGGGACAGGGAGTTCCTAAAAACGGGCAGAAGGTCCTTTTTGGGGTGAGGAAGCTGTTCGAAAATTAGATTGTGGCTGGATCAGCACAGCTCTGATTTCTAGAAATCACTGCACTGTATGTTTTTAAACGAGTGAATTTCATGGTGGGGAAAACGAGATCTCAGTGAGGCTGTCCAAAAAGGAAATGCATACATACATCAGAGAGAGGAAAACAGCTGCATATTTTACCTGACTGAGATCAGCGCAGGCGAGACTGGCCTTCGGCCACCCTTGTGTGACCGGCCGGGATGCATCCTTGCCCGCACCCCTGCGCTTACGGACAGGGGGGATGCGTCGTATGTATTCTCACTATCCTCTTCCTCTGAACATCCTTAACTGTGGGGCGCCTGGGTGACTCAGTCGGTGAAGCGCCTGCCTTCGGCTCAGGTCATGATCCCGGGGTCCTGGGATCGAGCCCTGCATCGGGCTGCCTGCTCAGCGGGGAGTCTGCTTCTCCCCCTGCCACTCCTCCTGCTTGTGCTCGAGCGCTCTCTGTCAAATAAATAAATAAAATCTTTAAAAGATAAAAAAATAAAAAATAAACATCCTAAACCGAGACGCCGTCCTCAGGTCCATAAATGTCTCCTCCGTATCTGGTGGATCTGAGCCCGTTGGGTAGCCTGAGCACCTCCTTATCCTTCCCAGGCCCACCAGCCCGGAGGGGGGGTGGTGATGCAGGGAGGGACAGTGATACCTGCTGGGACGGCGTTCCCCACACAGCTCCCGAGTCGGGACCTCCTGGTCACCTCGTTCCCCGAGAGTACCTAGGAGCTAGGCTCTGCCTTAGACCCTAAGTGCCAAGACAAATTGCCGTGGGAGCCACTGTTGTGGGCTTCCCCCACGTGCTGCTGGCCTGCTCTGAACTGAATGGTGGCCTGGTCCCTGCGGCCCCAAGCGGAGGACCCCGCCTTAGCCATTGGGTCCAATGCCTGCTGCCACAAAGCACACGAGTCCGTGGGGCTGGTAAAGCAGAGGTCCGGGGGCCTGGTCAGGAGCAGCTTGGAGGGGCGAGTGAGGCAGAAGTGAGGGACATGGCAGGGCAAACTACTCCTGCAAGCGAGTTCAGAGTGAGCAGAAGGGGAGCAGTGGGTTGAGGCTTTGGGACTAGCGGGTAGGGAGGAGGCAGGCCACACAGGCAAAACGGGCCTGGATAGATAACGGCCAGGAGAGGACAGACGGGTCAGGGAAGGAAGCAAGGGGGCTGGTGGCTCTCAGCAGCCTGTTGAGGAGTGAGCGGCCCATCACCGGGCCATGTCCATGGGCAGGCTGACTATCCCAAGCTGGGAGAGCCCGCTGACGCCAGAGCGGGATGCAGACCCACGCCCGGGCGGTGTGGGGGTGCTCACTGATAAGCTCACTGGGGAGACACAACCAGAGCCAGCTTTTGTGGGGCCCTTTCACTCTATGCACAGGGCTGCGGACCTCATTTAGGCATTTAGGCATTAATTCAACACACCTTGACTGAGCTTTGATTCCGTAGGGTGTTCTCAGGCCCGCAACTCCAGGAGAGCTCAGGAAAGCTTCCTAGAAAGGACCAAGCACTGGGTGAGCTCTGCAGGTGGAGAGCAGGGAGGCAGTGTGTAGGCAGAAGGCGAGTCCCGCAAAGGCAGGGGGCTGTGCAGAGAAGCCCAATGTGGCAGGAGGACTGTCCGCCTATGGAACGACCACGCAAGCCGGCTAAGATGGGGCCGGGAAGGGGCTGCTTCCACCTGTCCTGTGGGCAACCAAGAACCTGGAGAATTAGTTTAGCACAGGAGTTACAAAAACTGGGGCCCAGTAATCGGGCAGGAGGCTGCTGTAGAAAGCCAAGGGGGTGGAAGGCCTGTAGCTGCGGGAAGGCCTGGGGAGGGAGGAGGAGGAGGATGCTTAGGAAGGGAGGAGGCGGAGGCGGCCTGGGGAGAAAGGAGGAGGAGGAAGAGGAGGAGGCCTGGGAGGGAGGTGGCAGAGCTGTCTGAGCTGAGCGAGGAGGAACAGGTGAGCAGGGAGGATCCATGGCAGCTCTGGAGGGAGCTGAGGGCTCCGGGGCTGGCCTAGAAGTCTCCTGATGATTTGAGCCTTGGGAATGGGTGAGGCTGACCGTGGGGGGTGTGTAGGGAGCACCACCGGGTGAAACATGTTACTGTGACTCCGGAGCAATCTGAAAGAGCTCAGGGGGGAAAGCAGAGCTGGAGAGACGGGGGAGAAGAGCCAAGGCCTCAGGGAAGCAGTAGGAGCTGTGGGGACATGGCTGATGCAGGGCAGGGAAGGCCGGCCTGGGACAAAGCCCTGGGACTATGGCCAGTGAAGTCACCGCTGGTTCCAGCAGCAGCAAGAGGATGGACGGTCCACTCCAGTCCCTGGGCAAGAGGCGCACAGGAAACGAGTTACCCTCTTCCAAAGTGGTCTGTTTTCTTAATGTTTTCAGTAACTGGTTTTTCTCCTTTTACATTCTCTGTGGCTAAGAGAGATTTTGAGAGAAGCGTTTGTGCAAAACACGCTATAGGAACAAGATTACAGAGCTGTGCTGGAGGGTTCAGAACACACCCCGCTAGTCCTATCAGGGCGCTGTCGAATGCAGTGGGGTTTGCTTTGAGTGTGATTCATCCAAACAAGGCAGGACAGCCCCACATTCCTGAGGTTCTGGGCCTGCTGATACTTTACTCAGTTAGGAAGTCCGGTTCAACTGATAATGCTAATTCAGGATTCCCTACCACACTGGCTCCCCCTGCATGCTCACTTCCTTGAGTGCACACCCTGTACGCTGGCACGGATGCAGGGAGCAGACCCAGGGCCTTGCTGACCCCGGTGATGTTTACAGGAAGGCAGGACTTTAGGCGGCTAGGTGGCGAAAGCGTGAGCGAAGTACCTTCTGCCTTCACGCAGTCCTTCCTTTCTTAGGACAGGTCCCTAAATGCTGCAAGGCTCAGCGTGGAGGAGAGAGCAGCGTAGGGAGCTCATGGCTGAGGGCCTGGGGCACTTTGGTTCAAGCAGAAGGGAACACAGAGCTTCCTCAAGGTCACCAAGCACCAGGTGATGTAGGAGAGAAAAAAAAAAAGCAGTTTCCAGGTCCGGCTTTGGGAACACTCGCAGGCTGGTGACTCTAAGCAGCTACTCACAGGGAGGAGCCTCACTTTCCACCGGTACAGCGGGGGGCCGTGGGGCGGCCGGGACTGGGAAGCAGGGTCTGTAAGCCCAGCACACGTGGGCTCCGGATGCAGCTGCAGTGACAGCGCGGGACGCCCGCCGCGGGGCGCATCCTACGGGGCGCATCCTACGGCTTTCCCCGCCGTGCAGTAGGAGCCACCACTGCTTTCCCCGCCGTGCAGTTGGAGCCACCGGCTTTGACATACGACATGACACCGGGAACGCTGCAACTGAGTGGCCGACGAGGACCTGACGACCCCCACTTCCAGACTCTGCAGGGGAGCGGGTTCACCGCCGGCGTCTGAGCCCGGGGGCGGGGGGGGGGACGCGGCTCCCACTCCTGTTCCCCAAGTCGAAAGAGGGCAAGAGAGCGCGCCGCGACTCTGCAGGTACGAGCCTGCCAGGCTCTCGTGTCAACGTCCTCCTCCTGGAGAAAATTCAAGAGGACTGTGCAAGATATTTTCGGAAAGTAGGGCATTTTGGAAGCATTTCGTAACCTCTAAGACGGGGGCGGCGGTGCCTCCCATGAGCTGGAGAAGGAGGCGATGCCCAAGGCCACCCAGCGCCCCCAGCCGCGCGCGAGGTCGCGGGGGCGCGGGCCTGGTGGGACGCGGGCGACCTTGGCGGGCGGCGCGACCTTGAGGCCTGCGTTCGCCTCAGTTGCCCCCTCTGCGCAATGGGGACACGCCCTGGCCGCCGGGCTGCGTAGGCCCGCCCGCGCCGCAGCCTCGGTCTCCCTCCCGCCTGGCTCCCCCTCGGGCTCTGCCGGTCAGCCGGGCCTCACTCCCGGCTCCCGCACCCCGTCCCCGACCGGGTCCCCACGCCGCAGCGCCGACACGGAGCCCGCGGGCGGGAACCTGCCTGCGCCGCCAGCGCGCACGCGCGCCCCCGTCCCGCCCCTCCGGCGCCGTCTCCACTCATAGGCCAGCCGCCCCATCACTCCGACCGCTCCGCGCTCGCGATTGGCCAGGATCCGGGCGCGCGACCGGCCGTGGGCGGGGCCGGGCCGGCTATAAAAGGGTCCGCGGCGGGGCTCGTGCCGCCTTGCAGACGCCGCCGCTTCGGAGCCGCCCGCGCCGCCCAGCCATGGTCAACCCCACCGTGTTCTTCGACATCGCCGTGGACGGCGAGCCCTTGGGCCGCGTCTCCTTCGAGGTGGGCGGGCGGGGCGCACGGTGCGGACGGGCGCGGGCGGAGGGGCGCGGGCGGCCAGGGGGTGGCGGTGAATGGGGGTCGCGGGCGATCTGGTGGACAGACGGCCCCTGCCTGAGGAGGGCGGGCGGCGCGGCGCCATTTCCTGATGAGGGGCCATTTTGGGCGGCTGGGGGCGGCGGGGGAGGGGCGGCGGCGGACAAAGGCGGGGCGGCGGGGGAGGGGCGGCGCGCACGTGCTCGGGCCGGGCGCCCGGGGTGGGCAACGCCCGCAGGCGGGACGGCGGGGGCGCGGGGGGCGGCCTAGGGTACGGCGGTGGGGGGGTGACTGCGGAAGCGGTCGGCCCCGCCCGGCGGAAGCGTGCGGCGCCCCCGCCTTGCGCCGACGACGCCGGCCCCGCCCGCCCAACGGTTCCCCGGCGGCTGTGCGGGCCGAGCGGGCGGCGCAAGCGGACTGGCCAGGTCGCTCTCCGCACGTGGCGCTGCCCGGCCCCTCCCGGGAGCGCACCTGCGGGGATGGGGGGGAATCCCGTCCTGGGGGCTTCCGGCGGCGGATCCAGTCCCCGCGTCACCTCTCCTTGTCCCCCGCCCCGCAGCCGGGAGGGCGGGGCCCTGCGGGAGGCGCCTGTGTGTGCTTGCCGGCCAGTGCCGGGGCCGCTGGCCTGGGGTGCCCGATGGCCTGGGGGGGAACGGGTGGAGGTGCGGCAGCCCGGAGCTGCGGCGTGGGCCGCGGAGCGAGGGCTTCCTGGCAGGAACATCCGGAGACTCCGTACAGACACGCAGCGTTAGTTACGTGTAAAGTGGGCTCCGCGCCCAGCGGGGACTCCCGATCCAGGGCGCCCCGCCCGGAGAACCGACTAGGTGTTGGCGTCACGGGGGTTTGAGATCTTCCTAAGCTGGTCCTCCCGAAGGGCTTGGCTGTGCTCGGGACTCTGCGGCTGCACGAGCAGGTGGGGGGTGGCAGCTTGTTTCTGCGGGAGCGCTTGCGGCTCCTGAACACCCGCCTCCCTTGGGCGGCAGCTGCAGTCGGGGGAGGCGGTGCGCGCGCGAGGAGCCTGCGCGTGTTCGGGGAAGGTGTGAGGCACTGAGAAGCTGGGAGGCATGTTTTAGAAGCCTCACACTGACTCATTACTGGTGCTGGATTTTTGGCATGTCTGGGTCTCGTGTTGCCTAACGCAACCCCATAGGACCTCTAGGCTGCCGGGAACCGTTCTTCTTTGGGATTCACGATAATTACTGAAGAAGCATTTTCTTCTTCTAGTGAGAAAATGAATTTATGATTCAGAAGCCCCTAAAGACATGGCTACTAAGCAACAGAATACGCCAGCAGATGTTGTTAATTAACACTCATTTTCTCTTACAGCTGTTTGCAGACAAAGTTCCAAAGACAGCAGGTTAGTATGGGGTTTGAGGGGGGTTTTGGGTTTGTTTGGTGTTTTTTTTTTCTTGTTTTGTTTTTTAACTTCTTGAGGTATATATACCATTTTAAAAATTTGGGCGCGCGTGCGTGTTTGTGCATATATATGTATATGTATATGGTGTGTATTTTTGTTTGGTTTGGTTTTCAGAGAACTTCCGTGCTCTGAGCACTGGGGAGAAAGGATTTGGTTATAAAGGTTCCTGCTTTCACAGGATTATTCCAGGATTTATGTGCCAGGTATGAAATTCACTGGTCTGATCTGGGTGGTTTTCTTAATTTGAGCGTGAGCCAGAGTATTTCAGCATAGGTGTGTATGAGTTGTTTTCTACCATTTGAGTCTCAATTTCGGGAGTCAGTTTAAACTTGTGTTTTAATGTTGGATCCTTGCGGGTTGGCATGTTTTCTGATCACGCTGCCAGGAGTGACAGATTTTGCTCTCATTCACAGGGTGGGGACTTCACACGCCATAACGGAACTGGCGGCAAGTCCATTTACGGGGAGAAGTTTGATGATGAGAATTTCATCCTGAAGCACACGGGTCCTGGCATCCTGTCCATGGCCAACGCAGGACCCAACACAAACGGTTCCCAGTTCTTCATCTGCACTGCCAAGACCGAGTGGTAAGGGCAGAACACGGTGAAGGCAACCAGAGAGCGCTAATTCCTCGCTTTCCCCTTCCCTGTTTTCCATCTGAAGTAGCGGGAGGACGAGAGGAAGCTACAAATTCAGGTCCTGTGCTACAGAAAGCAAGATACTGGATTAGTGAGATGGTGCTCAGCCGAGTAGTTCAGTTGTGTGGTAATTTGGGGCCCCTTGCTGGCTTAGTCGCAGGAGGCTGGGATGCTTGATCTCAGAGTTGTACGTTCAAGCCCCACGTTGGGTGTAGAGGTTACTGACCAAAAAGTTCTTTTAAAGTTAAACACTTAAAACAACAAAAGAGTGGTACTTTTATTTGATTAGCATGTGCTTGTTGGTTCTTAGGGTCTTTTTATTTACGAGAAAGCACACGGGGCAGGTGGGGGGGGTGCAGAAAGGCTGTGAGAAGCAGACTCCCTACTCAGCAGGGAACCCGACTCGAGTCTATCCAAGGAACCCAGGATCATGACCAGAGCCGAAGGCAGTTGCTTAACTGAGCCACCCAAGTGCCCCCAGGGGTCCAGTCTAAGCGTAGGATTTTTGACAGCAGTTGGAGAATCTTACACCACCTTTTGAGACCTTTCCAGTCACCTGTGGTGGTGGTGCTGTTTGTTGAGCTAGATGAATGCGATGTTTACAGTGTTGAGCCAACGTGAGGTGGTCCTAAAGGCCGAGTACACCCCTTCTGATGTTCTCTCGGGTGTGCCATGTTGGGGTGCAGGCCCCCATTCCCCTCCCTGCACAGTGTGAGCCATTTCTTCGTCCCTGTCGGTGATGCTGGCCATTGTGTTTGCAGGTTGGACGGCAAGCACGTGGTCTTCGGTAAGGTCAAAGAGGGCATGAACATCGTGGAGGCCATGGAGCGCTTCGGGTCCAGGAATGGCAAGACGAGCAAGAAGATCACCATTGCTGACTGTGGACAGATCTAATAATTCTGACTTGTGTTTTATCTTAACTACCAGACCATTCCTTCTGTAGCTCAGGAGAGCACCCCTCCACCCCCACCTGCTCGAAATACCCCCAGAATCTCTGTGCTCTCACTGCAGTTCTGCGGGCTCCATGGTTCTTTCCCCCCAGGTCTAGCTGGATTGCAGAGTTCAGTTTATGATGATGAAATAAAACCTAAACCACATTTGTCTGTCCTTGTTGGGGGGGGGGGTCGGGGCTATACAGCTTTCATTCACAGCTGCAGGTTTGTTTGCTCCCCTGACTCAAGAAATAATTGGTGTGGGGTGTCTGTAAAGTATGTGGGGGCAGGAGATATACAAGCCAGGACTTGAACAGGTGGTGTGGTGACCAGGCTGGACCAGAGCTCTGGGCGGGGAGGGGGGCGCTGACTGCTCATCAAGGCACAAAGTGACTGCTGTAGGAACCAAGTCCTAACTCCTGTAACCCTTCATTTGGACAAGTCTGCCAGCACTCCTAACGGGGCACTAGGTTTCCCCCATTACTCACATAGGCTCTTTTAAGAGATTTTATGAGAAAATAAGCAGGAGGAGAGGGAGAAGCAGGCTCCCCACTGAGCAGGGAGCTCTGTGTGGGGTCAGATGTGGGACTTGGTCCTGAAGGCAGAAGTTTCCCTGACTTGAGCCCCCCAGGCTCACCTATGCCGTGTGTTCCAACTGCTGGCTGCACCTGGTTCTGGTTCACACATCTGTGGGGTGATTGCTGCTTTAGAGGTGCGCCATGTATCAGCAGGAGAGCTCGAGAAAGGTCTTTGGACCATGTTCCTAGAATAGCTGGATCCCGTTTACTTTGGGAATACAGAATTAGGGGGAAAGGTCAGCAATCAAGCCGAGCAATGACATGGTTGGTTGACAAAGTGATGGGGAAAGGCGTTAGGGGAGCTCAGTACTGTGCCTGCCCTGTGATAGGAGTCCCCACATCTGATAGGAGCTTCCCCCTCCTGGTCCTGCAGTCCCGCCGTCCTGGGAGCCTGATCATCCTGAGCCGGGAGGTGCTGTTGAGATGAGGCCCTTCCGGGTCGGGAGCTGGGCTTGAGACCAAGTGTGCAAACGTGCAGTAAGGAGCTCGCTGTGGGGGCTGAAGGGAGCCTGGTAAGGGTCTAGAACCACAAGCTAGGAACAGCCTCTGCTCCCCACTGGGGCCCTTGACCCAGCAGCCATTTCTGTCCGAATGGTATGCGAATGTCTGCAGTTTGCCCGGCTGCTGGCCGGTTCCCTGTGCACGAAGTGCTGGTGGCGCCTGCGGCTGTGTCGTTTTCTCCTGTCCTCCGGGGCTCCTGCGTGGGTGAGGATAGACGACCTTTCATCAACTCAGCCTGCCCTGGTCCCTTGGTTAACAGCTTAGTCCTCAATCATCCACACTGACCAGCGGTTGTCTGTTCAGCAGACCAATCCTGGACGGTGATGCCACGCACGTGCTGGGTGGCGGAAAAGTGACCGAAGGAGCTTCCTGTGTTAGCACAGGTACTGAGACCCCGCCAGGTCCCGAGTGGCTTTCCCGGAGAGCTGACCAAGCGAGGGGAGAGCTCACGGTGCGTACGACTGCTTCCTGTACGGAGTGCCTGACACGCGGCGTGTGTGTGAACAAGGTCTTGTTCGAGTGCGAGCCCTGGGGCCTCGCCCAGCTTGTGCCGAGAATCTTGGCGCCAAGGCTGGTGCTGGGCCCAGACGAGGCTCCCAAACAGCGGAGCAAACTGTGACACCTGACTGTAGACCCCGTCCTCACGTTCCTCCAGAGCAAGGAACTTCATCGACAGAAGCGTGTTGATTGGGTTGGTGATCTGCGGTGTGCCCAGCGTTGCGGAATGTGACGCGTCCTTTCCGTTCCTGTAGGTCAGGAGTCTGAGCACGATGCAGCTGAGGCCTCTCCGGGGCCAGGGGGAAGGGTCCCGAGGCCGGTGGCATCCAGCAGGAAGTCACAGTCCTCACAACATGTCACACACATGCCATCCCACCACGGTCGCTATGTTCCGTTGGGTCCGGCCCACACTCGAGGGAAGGGGACCGCACAAGGGCACGTAGACCCGGGGAGTGGGGATCCTCAAGGGCCACCTTTAGAAGTTGCCCAACATCAGGGCACCAAGTGGGCCCGAAAGAAGAGCAGCAGTCAGTCTGTCTTACCCATCCTCAGCGGTGTGGTCCTGGTTCCCTCGCCACAGGCAGCCATGGTTCTGATCTTTGTGCCTGTCGATCTCCAGTGCCATGTATCTCCCCGAAAACATACTGGGCTTGGTTTTCAAAAAGAGAGAGGTAAGCTCAAAACTACACCGTCAGGGTAAATCAGTGCTCCCTGAGGAAGGCCCCCAGGAGAAGGCAGGACGGGCAGGGTCTGGATTACAGTATGACCTCAGCGTCCCCATGCCCAGGGGAGCTGGCCAGATGTGCTCCCTGGACAGCAGGGCTCACCCAATGCCTTCCTCACCTCTGAAAGTGGGGCAGAATCCATAGAATCCGCGGTATCCGGTCCATATTCAGGTTTTCCCCATTGGCCTTGGAATGAGTTTGTTACAGTGTGATTCCCCTACAATCGGAATGCCTTCTATAAAGCCCTTCTCGGCCCAGCCAGGACCCAGCCCAGGCCCCATATCAGGTTCTGTGTCTCTGGCTTCTTTAAATCCACAATGGTCCTTCCACTTTTTTTGTGTACTATAATTTCTATTAATTTAATTGAGATTATAATTATACACCATAAAATTCACCCTTCTTAAGAGAATAATTGTCAGTGAACTTACTGAATTGGGCAATAGTCACCATAATCTATCGCCCCAGGAAGACCCCATCCTTGGGCCCATGTGCTGTCACGCCCACTTCCATGGGAGTGGGGGGGCCGGATCCCAGGACCCTGAGATCATGACCTGAGCAGAAGGCAGACACTTCACCCACTGAGCCCCCCAGGCACCCCGGCCTACACTTTTTCTTTATGTCATTGGCTCCTTAAGTAGCCCGGACGTTGACTCCACGGAACGCCCTTGATTCCGGAGCTGCCCGATGTCACCTGTCCATGTACTTACTTCCTTGTTCCTCGGTAAACCGGAGGTGAGGCTGAGAATGTTAGTCTCGAGTTGACCATTTGTAGCAGGGAGACTCTGTGGCTGATGCTGTGTGTCCTCGATCCTGCCTCTTGTAGGGTACACACGACCTCAGGCCGACTCTGCAGTGAGGCGGCCCTGCCCTCCGCACGGCCCCACTGGAAGGGCCTCTGTCCTCTTCCCAGCGAGCAGCTGACGTGTGGGCGACACTCGGCCTCCGTGTGAAGACTGTTCCCAGACCTTCTGCCTGGCTGCTCTGCGTTACCATCAATTAATGGTCTTGGCCTGAAGCAATTATTACTCTGAAGCTATAAAAATAGAGTAAATTTCGAATCTCTCCTTCTTCTGATTACTAAGGACTCACGGATTTTTACTCAACCTGTTACAAACAGTATCATTTTTGAGACTCACACCGTCCCCCACTGGATAGCGCAAACCTCTCTGAGCTGACCTCTGTGTGGCTTCAATCTGGTGGCCGCAGTCGGTGAGCCCTCCCTGGGGCAGCCCTCCCTGGGGCAGCTCCCACTGCCGCAGTCACAACAGGGTCTGGGGAGAGAAGGAGGAGATGCATGCATCCAAAAGTCACCATCTAGGGGCGCCTGGGCGGCTCATTGGGTTAAGTGTCTGCCTTCGGCTCAGGTCATGGTCTCAGAGTCCCGGGTCAGGGTCCCTACTCAGCAGGGAGCTTGCCTCTCCCACTGCCCCTCCCCTCCCCCTCTTGGGCTCTCTCTCTCTCTCTCTCTCAAATAAATAAAATTAAAAAAAAAAAAAAACACCAGAAAAGGGGTGCCTGGGTGGCTCAGTCTGCCTTCGACTCACGTCAATGATCCTAGGGTCCTGGGATCGAGCCCCCCATCGGGCTTTCTGCTTGGCGGAAAGCCTGCTTCTCCCTCTCCCTCTGCTACTCCCCCTGCTTGTACTCCCTCTCAAATAAATAAAATCTTTTAAAAAAATTATTAAAAAATAAAAATAAAAAAACAAAACCAAAAAAACAAAAGTCACCACCTAAACTTGGGTGGATACATTCGTCTTTTCCACAGCCCTACAGTTGGTCTGTAAGCTCCCGTTCTGGGCTCCCTGGACAGTAACTGCTCACTGCGGCTCATGGACCTCCGGGGCCCTGGAGGACTCCAGGGTGCACGTGTGTTTCTGCTGTCTCCTCCCTCCTCCTCCCCGTCCTCCAACTGGACTGTTTCGAAGCAAATTCCAGATACATGCATGAATGTCTTAGCACGTAGTGTGTCTCCAGAAGATATGAATTTGCATTTTTAACATAACCAAAATACCGCTATTTGCATCTAAAATAATGATTCCTTAATATCATCAACTATCCAATCACTTCCCCGTGTTTTCAACTGTCTCGCAAGTGTTTTTACTCCCAGTTGGAATAGTTTATCCCTGTTCATTAGAAAGTGGATCCAAATAAGATCCATGGATCTTGCATTTTTAAAGGGTCGGTTTCACTGTGCACTGAGTATAGACTGTGCAGAGGGGGCCTCTGGGGCCGCCGCGTCATCCAGGGTGAGTGGTGTGCTGGGACCAGTGTGAGGTGGTCACCAGTGAAAATTTACATTCATGGCAGGGGTACCTTTTATTGATTGATTTTGCCAATGAAAGATGAATTTATTCAAGAATAAAAGATTTGCAGGCACGCCTGCATGGCTCAGTCGGTTGAGCGTCTGACTCTTGATTTTGGCTCAGGTCGTGATCTCAGGGTCCTGGAATCGAGTCCCATGTCCGGCTTTGGGCTCAGTAGAGTCTAATGGAGATTCTCTCTCTCCCTCTGCTCCTCCCCACTCCAACTTGTGCATGTGCACTCTCTCTCTCTAAGTAAATGAATCTTCTTTTTTTTAAAAAAGATTTTATTTATTTATTTGAGAGAGTGAGCACGAATGGGGGGGAGGGGCAGAGGGAGATGCAGGTTCCTCGCTAAGCAGAGAACCTGAATCGGGACCTGATGACCTGAGCAGAAGGCAGACGCTTCACCAGCTGAGCCACCCAGGGGCCCCATAAATAAATATTTTTTAAAAAATGATTTGCAATCTGGGAAAAACAAGCTGTGGCCAAACCCAAGGCAAGTCCTGGCAGGATTACTTTTTTAAGTGGGCTCCATACCCAGTGTGGGGCTTGAACTCACAACCGGAGACCAAAAGCTGGAAACAGTGTAAATATCCATCACAGGGGACTAGTTACACGAATGACAGTAACTTGTTAATTTATAGTAGCCTTTCCGATCATATTCCTTTACTATCCTGAACTCATCATTTTCTTACCTACACGATTTTGCAAAATCACGTGTCCTGAGTGAGCACGACGGGAGAAGGGAGGGAAGTCACTGATAGGGATGTCATGCATTTCGCTCTGAATGCTTGTGTCCAGGCAGAGGCCACTCCTGGGCGCAGTGGGAGACTGGGTTGCACCCCGTCATGCACACAAGCACAGGGGTGCACGCTGGGTGTCCCCAATCCCGTGGGTGCCATCACACGGCTTGCAGCAACGGTGATCACGCTTTCTTCTGATGGCCCGCGGAGGGAGGCCTGGGAAATGCCGGGATGCTAACGTTTTCAACCACCCAGCGCAGACCCTGTGTGTTTACATGTAAAAGGGATTTCTAGACTCGGGTCATCATATACGAGATTCTCGTGTGCACAGACAGCTGGCAGATGGTCGAGCGCCAGGGGGGTGGTCTCATGCACTTCGAGGGGTCCAGCCCCGCCCCATCCATCTCCAGGGGCACTCTTCCCAGGAGCTCCCTCACTAAACATCACTGACAATCATAGGCTGTACCTGTTAAACAATGTAGTACATCTCCCAAATAGCCTCCAATAAACTTTAGAAGAAGAAAATCAAAGTAAAGAGCAGGAGGACGCCATATAACATATGGTACAGTTTCTGCGAAAAGCAGAGTGGAATGTATTTTGGGACTCATCTGTGCCTAGAATACTCTTGGGAGCGGCCGGAAGAGCGGGGTCCCCGCAGGTGCCGCCACGCACCCATTTTACCTGCATTACACAGTGAGAGTCTCAAACACACACATTCCAAAATGAATCAGTAGAACTGGCTCACTTCAAAATGCTTCATGTAGACAAAGCTATTGCTGAAAAATTCCATTTTGTTCATTATCCCGTTATTAGGCGTTTTTCAAAAACGAAAGCTAGAGATCACCCAGACAGCACGCCGACAGCGAGACACCCTTGTCTTTGTGAGCATCCCCAGGTCTTCAGTTGGCGCCTTGCTCAGGCTGAGGAAGGACTGTCCTGGGCCACGCTGCGGACTCTCCCGCCATCGGGCTCCAAGGGTGAACTGGAAAGTGTTGGTTAGAGACTCCTGACTGGTATAGACACCTTAAACATGGGATTTTTTTTTTTTAAAGATTTTTTTTTTTTTTATGTGACAGAGAGACAGCCAGCGAGAGAGGGAACACAGCAGGGGGAGTGGGAGAGGAAGAAGCAGGCTCACAGCGGAGGAGCCCGACGTGGGACTCGATCCCTGCACGCCGGGATCACGCCCTGAGCTGAAGACAGACGCTTTAACGACTGCGCTACCCAGGCGCCCCGGGATTTTTTTTTAAAGATTTTTATTTATTTATTTGAGAGATGGAGAGCACAAGCAGGGGGAGCAGCAGGCAGAGGGAGAGGGAGAAGCAGACTTTGCGCAGATAGCCCAATGCGGGGGTCGATCCCAGGACCCCGAGATCATGACCAGACCCGAAGGAAGATATTTAACCGACCGAGCCACCCAGGGGCTCCAAACACGGCATTTTTACTCCAAACAGACCCGCAGGGCCCGCCACTAGGGTGTCTGCACCGCCTTTCGACCCTTGCAAACCCCGGATCTTTCCCAGCTGCCTCAGGCCACTCATTTCTCAAGCAGGAGTTTGTGTTCATGGGCTCTTTCCAAACCTACTGGTCATAGAAATTACTACTTATTTCATAATGGATTTACATAATTGTTAACCGAATTGCATACTTAAAATAGTTATGACTCACTTGCTTACACAGATCTGGGAAGAAATCAAATGGATTCTTGGTAAACCCAGAAAGGAGGCAATAGCTTTTTTTTTTTTTATGATTAAATGTTTTTATCTTACTTTATTTTTATTTTTTTTGATTTTTTATTATATTATGTTAGTCACCATATAGTACATCCCCGGTTTCCGATGTAAGGCTCGATGATTCATTAGTTGCGTATAACACCCAGTGCACCATGCAATATGTGCCCTCCTTACTACACATCACCGGCCTATCCCATTCCCCCACCCCCCTCCCCTCTGTAGCCCTCAGTTTGTTTCTCAGAGTCCATAGTCTCTCATGGTTCATTCCCCCTTCTGATTACCCCCCCTTTCTTTATCCCTTTCTTCCCCTACCGATCATCCTACTTCTTATGTTCCATAGATGAGAGAAATCATATGATAGTTGTCTTTCTCTGCTTGACTTATTTCACTTAGCATTATCTCCTCCAGTGCCATCCATGTTGCAGCAAATGTTGAGAACTCGTTCTTTCTGATAGCTGAGTAATATTCCATTGTATATATGGACCACAACTTCTTAATCCAGTCATCTGTTGAAGGGCATCTCGGTTCCTTCCACGATTTGGCTACTGTGGACAATGCTGCTATGAACATTGGGGTGCATATGGCCCTTCTCTTCACTACGTCTGTATCTTTGGGGTAAACACCCAGTAGTGCAATGGCTGGATCATAGGGTAGCTCAATTTTTAACTTTTTAAGGGACCTCCACACTGTTTTCCAGAGTGGCTGTACCAACTTGCATTCCCACCAACAATGTAGGAAGGATCCCCTTTCTCCACATCCTCTCCAACAATTGTTGTTTCTTCCCTTGTCTATTTTAGGAGGCAATAGCTTTTGACATGTGAGCCTGTTTATACGCGGCCCAGTGCACCTGTCATGCCAACGACACAGGTGATACCAAATGATGCTCCCACAGATGCCAGCGCCGTGATCTCCCCATTCTGCCTCTTCACAGAAAGTACTGGTGGCGTCCAGGACCCCGTTCCCTCTCCCCCCGCGGGTGCCGTGCTCCAGTGCATCGTGCATCCCCCTGATGAGACATTCTGGCCAGTGTTCTGGGCCCTGAAATCACGCACGGCCAGGATGATGACACGGGGGCCGGGGGGGGTGTCGTTAAACTCAACTTACGTCCAGTTTTGCTGCCCATTTGTCTGCTGGGAGCCCGGAGGTCACTGACCTCTCCGTGAAATAATCCAGACAGCTGAGAAGTTACACCCGCGCTCGGCAAACTGCAAAAGAAGGCATTTTCTTCCCCTGAAGATCTCTCGCGTCCTTAGGCTGATCTGGTGCTCCAGAGTGCATGGGGAGGGGGCAGAGCTCTTGAGGGCCCAGAGTCTTTCTGAAGCCCCCTCCCTGTCCCTGAGGCCCTGCTGGGGGGTGGGGGTGCTCGGAGGGGCCAGGAGGGCCATGAGGACCTCGTGCTGCAGGCCCCGCAGTGCGGCTCACCCTCAGCGCCCTCTCCTAGGCTGGGGAATGGAAACCAGCGCCAGGGCCCGGCACAGATGCCTGGGGGGCAGAGCGCCCGCCTCAGCTGGTCAGATCGCTTTGCATCAGGCACACGGCGACGCGTGTCCAGAGTGAGTGGTGTCCTGTTCACCGGTCACATGGCCAAGCCCGTATCTGCACCTGCATTCCAAACCCCTTTCTGTTCCAGGTCAGAGCTTTTCAAAGGAAGGGTTCCCCGCTCCCCGCTCCTGTGGAGGGCTGGCCGGCAGAGCCAGAGGCCGGCCTCGGGTCTTTCCTCTCCGTGCTTTGGTTCAATGATAAGTATCGGGAGATCCTGACGGCAGCAAAGCCCACAGCAGAGTGCTGGGGAGCAGGGCCAGGACTGCAGGGCCCAGGCAAGACTCCGCTAAGCCATCAGGCAAGCCAGGAGCAGCTCTGGTCGGACTGAATGCAGAAGGCTTGCATGAAGGATGCAGCAATTCATCTTTCAAACCTTGCTCAGTGGAATTTTTATTTGTTAAAAAAAAATGAGCGGGAACGTTGGCTAGGCTCTCTTACCCACGTTTGCAAATGGGATGAACGTGGGTGCCTGTCTTGGGTTGGGCTGGAGAAACAGGAAGCGTTCCTTCTCTTGGCGCCGAAGAAAGGAGGAAGGTGGTAGAAGCCAGGACCAGACTAGGGTTTCTCTCAAGAACAATGTGTGGGGGACGCCTGGGGGGCGCAGTTGTTAAGCTTCTGCCTTCAGCTCAGGGCGTGATCCCGGCGTTCTGGGATGGAGCCCCACATCAGGCTCCTCCGCTATGAGCCCGCTTCTTCCTCTCCCACTCCCCCTGACTGTGTTCCCTCTCTCGCTGGCTGTCTCTCTGTCAAATAAATAAATAAAATCTTTAAAAAAAAAAAAAAAGAACGTGTGGATTTGAAACGGTTCCCTTTGCCCTCTGGCAGCGGGCATTTCTGACCATGCCCGGGGCCCGCGGTCGTGCGAAGTGCTGCCTGGTTTGGGAAAAGTTCTCCCGCTTTTGCCTGCACGAGGTTCTTCCCCCAGGCCCTTTGTCCTGGGCTGTGCTGACGCAGGCCTCACGCTCCTCTGCAGAATACGGTGAGGTGCGTCTACGCAGACACACCCACATCTCCTCAGCATCCTGCATGTTCAGGTGACCTGTCCTAAGCTCTCTCCCCCTTCACCCCGTCCTCCATCCTCTCCAAGGCCGCCAGGCTCCTCCTCACACTCTCAGACCACAGCCTCCCCTAGGGGCTCGCTGTGTAGACACGGGAACTCCACGGAGGCAGAGAGTTGAGGAGCACAACTCACAAAACGCCACCCGTTCGGTCAGATCTGACCCCTACCCTTCCTGCAGAGCGCTTGTCTCAGCCCGCAGCATGCGCCTGCGGCGTCCTCGCCTGGAGCCGGTGCTGCCCGGGAATGCGTCCTTCCCTCCCCCTGGTCCGGTCCCCACTGCTGGCAAGGCCCTGTCTGTCACTTGCTCAAACTTTCCCGGGTCCCCCACCCCTCAGCTGAGCTCTCCTCGTCTGAACTCGGAGGTGTTCCTATTTGGACCCTTTTGAACATTTCAAAATATTTTTTAAAATTTTACACGCTTTGAACAAATCTTAAAAGGTGTTACTTGATAAAGTGATCTGTGGACTGTGGGAGGGGCAGCACCAGTCCTTGGGGGCCCCGTTGTATGCAGTATGTGGCTTCATGCGCCTGTCCTTGAGTGAGGCCACCAGAGAGCCACTGAGGGCCCGCACGTGAAACTGCTTTGGTGAGAGCGCCCCCCTCGCAGGACAACGAAGAGCCGAAGAGCCGGGGATGGAAGGAAGTCACGCCTGCTGACAAAGGCACGGAATCCGGCCGCAGAGCACTTGGCAGAGGAAGGGCTTCACGGGGTGCACGGACTCAGCCCAGGAACCGGGTGACACATTAAAAGGGAGGGATTTGGGGGCCATGAATCTGGCAGTGACGCGTCGCATGGGTTGGAACAGGGAGGCTGGGCGGGACATGACCTGGTGGCCTGGGTGGGGAGCGGGGAAGGGTCCGGCTTGGGGCATTTGCAGGAGGAACTGCGAGCCTCCAAGATCAGGATGTGTGCTCTAGAAAGTGGGAAGTCGAAGCTGCTTCCATGAGACGTGTGGGGAGTAGCATGGAGGCTGTGCTCACCGTCGGGGCAGAAGACAGGAGGGAAGGGGAGGGAGGAGATGGGATGGGAATCCAGCACGGACTGAGGCCCCTGATGGATCCGGGAGGAAATAGCTCGTCTGGGGCCTGGGAGGGACTCGCAGGGCTGGTTGGACACTGGCCGGGGAGGCTGTGTGCCGGGACTGTCGGCGGAGCCCTGCCTTCTGGCCTCGATGGCCGTAGGGAGCCGCTGCTTCTGGGCCACGGAGGTTCGCGTATGTCCCACACCTGCAGATTCCAGAGCGCTTTGTGACCCACCAGACAGACACAAGACGACCTATGCTCACAGGGCCCCCGGGCTGTCATGCCAGGGGTTAGACTGAGCTCTTCCGAGTGACGTCCAGACCTGTGTTAATCACATTTTCCATACAAAGCTCTGAGCAAACCAGAGCAGGGCCTGCACAGCCATGGGCCGGCGGCAGAACCCCCCCCCCCCCGCGTGCCGTGGTGCCCCCCGTGTCACCGGGGCCTGGAACCAGTCAGACTGGCCTGAGTTCAAACGCCGGCTCTGCGGCCAGCCGGAGCCAGCTAGCGAACGTCCGTGGATCCCGACTTCTTCGCTTTCTCAGATTGATTTAGGGGCTTAGAGACAAAACCATAGAAGTCGTGTGGGGAGTTTTCAAAGAAAATGTGTTGTGACCTTCCCTATCTACAGAAAGGAATTCTAAGCTTGGAGCCTCACCCGATCACAAATTAACTCCCTAGCTGGTCGACTAACTGGTAAATTGAGGCAAAGCCTATTTTTGTGGAGTGAGGGTGGCCTTCACCTTTGACACGTTTCAGGTTGACTCCTTCCCTTGGGATTCCTTTACGAGCCCCAAACTGAGAAATGGATGACAATGCTACCCCTTCCGCCCCCGTGCCCTCACCCTTGCCAGCGCCCACACCCGCTCAAACTCCGACCTCAGCTGGGGACGGCTGCGAGGATGGACAGGGGGGCAATGCTCATTACCTGAAGGCCAAACAGATAGAATGCGTACAAAGGGGCACCTGGGTGGCTCACTTGGTGGAGTGTCCTACTTCGGCTCGGGTCATGATCTCAGGGTCCTGGGATCGAGCCCCGTGTCAGGTTCCTCGCTAGCAGGGAGCCTGCTTCTCCCTCTCCCTCTGCTCCTACTTATGCTCTCTCTCAAATAAATAAATAAAATTTTAAAAGATTTTATTTATTTATTTGACAGAGAGAGAGACAGCCAGCGAGAGAGGGAACACAAGCAGGGGGAGTGGGAGAGGAAGAAGCAGACTCCAGCAGAGCAGAGAGCCTGATGTGGGGCTTGATCCCCGAACCCTGGGATCACGTCCCGAGCCAAAGGCAGATGCTTAACAACTGAGCCACCCAGGCGCCCCTGCATGATTTTAACTTTTGTACATGTTAAAAATTTTTCATAATAACATGTGGTCAAAAAAGAACCACTACACTACCAACAAAATAAAGAGGCAACATACTCAATGGAAGATATTTGCAAACTATCTATCTGAAAAGGGGTCTAATACCCAAAATACAGAAAGAACTCATATAATTCCATGGCAAATAAACAATTCAATTCACGATGCCCAGCTGGCTCATTTGGTAGAGCGTGTGACTCTTGATCTCAGGGTTGTGAGTTCAAGTCCCATGTTGGGTGTAGAAATTACTTAAAAATAAAATCTTAAAAAAAAAAGATGGGCAAAAAAAAAAAATGTGCAGAGGACTTGAATACACGTTTTCCCAAAGCATACACATGGCCAACAGGTGCTACGTGACAGGTGCTCAGCATCACTCATCATGAGGGAAACGCAGAGCCAAACCACAAGATACCACGTCACAGCTGTCAGAAGGGCTGGTATGTGGGGTGCAGGTGAGGATGCGGGAAAAAGGAACCCTCGTGCGCCGTTGGGGGGAGTGCAAACTGCTGCCGCCACTCTGGGGAACAGGACAGAGGGTCCTGAAAAGATTAAAACCAGAATTCCCGTGTGATCCAGCAATCCCACTTCTGGCTCTTTATCCGTAGAACACACCAGCTTGGAAAGATCCCTGCACCCCTGTGCTCCCTGCGGCGTTCCGTAGAACAGCCAAGCTATGGAGGTGACTTCAGTGTCCATTGGCGGACAGCTGGATGGTGTGTGGATGTGCACTGGCCTACTAAGCCCTAAACACCAGGGGTATCTTGCCACTGGCGACCACACGGACTGGAGGGGATTATGGCAAGCGAAAGGAATCAAACACTGTATGATCGCGACAGCGGGGTGGTCGCCGCAGTTCCGGGGGGATGGGAGTGGAAGAAATGGGTGAACTGGTTTGTTTGTTTAAATAAACTGAAAAACAAAAGTAGCAGTGCATGGAGAAATAAAATAACTTAGCAGGGAAGACCCGCAGGAGAGCGGCAGGTCCGCGCATGCGTGCCAGCTGTCGGGGCCCTACTGACTCAGGCACGCTCTCTTCCTTCCGGATGGTCTCAGATCCCCGGGTGCGTAGGGTGCGTTTGCAAATAGATCTAAGGTCTATGTATACAATGAACACTGTGTTAATGAAGGTGAAAGAAAAGAATGAGAGGTTTTCTTTTAAAGCCTAAGTACGTGCATTTTTGTTCACCCTTCCTTTAGTGACTGGGAGTGGGGGCACCATGTGAGTCCCAAGAGTTTCCAGATGGGATTTCTGGCTTTTTTCCCCTTCAATTACTTGTATTTCTTGATAAAGCAGTTATATTATCAGAGCAACTTCTTGAAGTATCCATGTCATGATTCTCCAGTCCAAATAAAGCTGAACAAATAGTTTGAAACAAACAAACAAAAACATGGGGTGCCCGGCTGGCTCAGTCAGTAGAGGGCGCCACTCTTGATCTCGTGAATTCCAGCCCCGAGTTGGGCGTTATTGTTGATGTAAAAATAAAATCTTTTTTTTTTTTTAAGATTTTATTTATTTATGTGACAGAGAGACAGCCAGCGAGAGAGAGAACACAGCAGGGGAGTGGGAGAGGAAGAAGCAGGCTCCCAGCGGAGAAGCCCGATGTGGGACTCGATCTCAGAACGCCGGGATCACGCCCTGAGCCGAAGGCAGACGCTTAAAGACTGCGCTACCCAGGCGCCCCTAAAAATAAAATCTTAAAAATAAAAAGCAACAAAGAAAACCAAAAACGAAGCTCACAGACACTGAGAATAGATGGGCGGCTGCCAGAGGTGGGGAGCGGGCAAAATGGGTGCAGGGCGGCCGCAAGGTGCAAACTTCCAGTGATCAAATGAGTGAGGCCTGGGGGCGGACTGTGCAGCGTGGCAGCTACCGTGACCAGTACTGCGTGGTGACGACGTCAACGGCACGTAATTGTCGTGGTCGTCACCCTATGTACAAATCTGGAATCATGATGTTGTACACCTGCAACTACTATGTTGAATTCCGACTATACGTCAAGAAAAAAAAACCACAATAAATTCCGCAGCTGGTGCACAAGCCAGTAGGTATGACCTTTCTCATCTCCACTTCGATCAGACACTCTCAGGGCACTAAGTCCCCGTATGAACGCCATTCCTCGTTCTCAGGACATAATTCACGTTCCACCTCCCACATCTTAGAGATCGTCTTCTCTGAAGTGCTACCGCATGCATCTGGACTGCGCTATGGAAAACACAGGGCTGCAGCTATCTTTTAAAAAGTTCAGATGTTACGGGGCACCTGGGCGGCGCAGTCGGTTGAGCGTGTGACTCTTGGTTTTGGCTCAGGTTGTGATCTCAGGGTCATGGGATCAAGCCCCGTGCTCAGTGAGGAATCTGCTTGTTTCTCTCTTCCTCTCCCCCTCCCCCCTGCGCTCTCTAAATACATAAATCTTGGGGCTCCTGGGTAGCTCAGTTGGTGAAGCAGCTGCCTTTGGCTCAGGTCACCATCCTGGACTCCTGGGATTGAGCCCCACATCAGGCTCCCTGGTCGGTGGAGTCTGCTTCTCCCTCTCCCTCTGCTCCTCCCCCCTCTCATGCTCTCTAATAAATAAATAAAATCTTAAATAATAATAAAATACATAAATCTTTTTTAAAAAGTTTAGATGTTAGAGTGGGTCTTATTTTTTTAATTTTAATTTATTTTTTAGAGACGGAGGGGGGCAGAGGCAGAGAGAAAGAGAATCTTAAGCAGACTCAATGCTGAGTGGAGAGCCCAATGGAGGACTCCATCCCGAGACCTGAAGACCATGACCCGAGCTGAAATCAAGTCATTCAACCAACTGAGCCACTCAGGTGCCCTGAGGGTCTCTTTTTTTTTTAATATAAAAAACCTCTTTTTTTCAGGATGCCTGGGTGGCTCAGTTGGTTAAGCATCTGCCTTCAGTTCAGGTTGTGATCCCAGAGTCCCAGGATCGAGTCCTGCATTGGGCTCCTTGCTCAGCGGAGAATCTGCTTCTCCCTCGGCCCCTCACCCCACTCACGCTCTTGCACGCACACGCACGCTCTCTCAAATAAATAAAATCTTAAAAAAAAATTCTTCTGGGGCGCCTGGGTGGCACAGCGGTTAAGCGTCTGCCTTCGGCTCAGGGCGTGATCCCGGCGTTCTGGGATCGAGCCCCACGTCAGGCTCCTCCGCTATGAGCCTGCTTCTTCCTCTCCCACTCCCCCTGCTTGTGTTCCCTCTCTCGCTGGCTGTCTCTATCTCTGTCAAATAAATAAATAAAATCTTTAAAAAAAAATTCTTCAAAATATGTGCTGAGATGATCCAATCAGAATTTGAAATTTTCTTATCCTGCCTTGTAAATCAAAGAGCAAAAGCTCTGTACAGAATTCCGGATGCAGAAGGAACACAAGGGGATCCCCCACCGGCAACCCCCAATGGAAGCCTGTCTCCTCAGGGCAGGGACAGTTCACGGGGGTCAGGACTCCCTGGGACAAGCTGAGGCGTCTGTAGGGTGCATGGAGGGGGCTGGTGCACCCCGACCCACCATCAGTGCTCACACAGCAAGAGGAGACACAGGCAGGCATTAGGTGCCCCCTGACGTGATCCAACAAGTACACAATGTCACCTAGGAGTTATTTTTGTGAGAAAGCAAAATGGAATAAAACCCAAGCCCTCTAGACCTGTCAGCGTACAGGAAATCTAGGGCACAGAGAAACATCTTAAATACCATTAGGATGCTTGCATTCAGTAAAATCCAGAGACAATTCTGTAGAGAAAACAAGACAGTTTCTTCAAAATGAAATTGTAAGAAAAACAAAGAGGGAAGAGAAACCTATAGATTAAAAAGGAACAGAGGCATCAACGAGATGTAAGCTATAGAACACGCCGGGGGCCCGGCTGACTCAGTCGCTGGAGCGCGCGACTCTTCATCTCGGGGTTGAGTTTAAGCTCCACAGTGGGCGTAGCTATTACTTAAACAAATTTTTTAAAAAAGATACAGAATATGTCTGGATCTTGATTCAAATAAACCAACTGCAAATAGCTGAAAGGAAAATTTGAACACTGAAGAGATCTGGTACTCGGGGCGCCTGGGTGGCACAGCGGTTAAGCGTCTGCCTTCGGCTCAGGGCGTGATCCCGGCGTACCGGGATCGAGCCCCACATCAGGCTCCTCCACTGGGAGCCTGCTTCTTCCTCTCCCACTCCCCCTGCTTGTGTTCCCTCTCTCGCTGGCTGTCTCTATCTCTGTCAAATAAATAAATAAAATCTTTAAAAAAAAAAAAAAAGAGATCTGGTACTCTAATTTTATAGCTGTCTGAAGATTGTGATTATGGTCAAAAAAGTGCCCCATCTTTACAGACTCAGTGAATACACAGACACGGAAATAAATCATGCGAAACGGGATTCAAACCAATCCACTGGGAGCAGGGAGCGGGTGGGCATATGGGTAAAACAGAGCCGACCACAGGGTAACTGCTGGAAGCTGGAGTACACCGGGCTTCATGATACTATTCTCTTTATTTTTCGGTATTTTTGAAAATTTCCATAATAAAATAAGTTTTTAAAAATGAGTTTTGCTTTGATAGTGCTACATAATAAAGCATTTAAAATTTTTCTTTCTTAATGAAGACTTCCCAGCAGAAAAATAGAGCTTTCTGATGGACCATTAATTGGTACATTAATTAAATCTTACAGGTTACTTAGAAACTGACAAAGCAAAATATTTTCTAAAAACATGACACAAATTTCTGAATGTTGTACTCTATATAATAAAAGACCACGAAAAGCTGGAAGTTTAAGTAAAAGCAGAAAACTTTGATAAATTTTAACTTTAATTCCAGGTAAGAGTGTGGGCTCTGGAGTCGGCCAAATCGAGGCTTGTGTCCCAGCTCGGCCCTTTTCTGTCTACAAGACAGACGTCTTCTGGCTAACGGTAACTTCTGTGAGCCTTGGTTTCTCTATCTTTAAAAGTGGGTGTAAGAGAATTTCTTCATCACTAAAGCACTTAGTTCAGGACCTGCCACATAGTAAGTGCTCAGTAAATAATTCAAAACAATTCCGCTATCCTATCTCATCAACTCTGAGCGTACGTTTTCATCCTCGAATAACTCTGGAATCGGGATACATCTACCTGCTGGCATACCAGGGTTTAATTGGCAGTTTTTCTTTCCTTCGTTGTGTGTAAGACAATGGTGCATACTGCAAATGGAGAGCACCGAAGATTCCATGTCAGGATATGGTATCAATCCTGAGAAATCTGTTTTCCCAATTTCTATTTTAAAATTATTGTGAATACAAAATAACGGATTTGAAATTTTAAAAATTTCAAAGAGCAAAATAGTTCCAACACATCACGAACAGAACAGTTTTGAGACAAATTGTTTTTGTAAAAAATGGTTTATCAATTCCATTTTTGTATAAAACACACGGGAGAAACCTAGCCAATCAACACACAAGCGTTGCCACATGGAAAGGTACTTTATCAAACTTTGAGCCTAAGAACGTACAAATGTCTCTTATCGCATCTACAGTAATTGTCTATGCTTTTCCATCTGCCTCTTTTAAAAATTCCACATATCCCCATTATTTCTTCTGTCTCAGTTACAGTACAATGACGGGGAGGAAGGGGGTTGGTTAAAACAATGCTCTAAGCGGTTTTCTGCTGTCCCTTCTTTCCAATCAGAGACTTGTGGATGTGCGGGATCACACCTGGAAGGAAACGTACAGAAAGAGGTGAACAACTCAGTGCCTCGACGAAGAGCGACCCATAGAAATGCAAGTTCCTAAGTCTCCTTCCACTCGCTGGCCCTGTGCCAGTACCCTCACCAAGGGTTCCCTCTCTTGGGGCCTAGGAACCCCACTAGAACTCTGCAAAACGGTGCCTTTATGGGTTTTGGGGAAGAGCAACCACAGTCTTCAGGAGGTTCCTCGAAGGTGACCCAGCAAGGATTTAGAACCAGAGCTCACATCTCACCCGCACTCATCCCCACACACTCAGTGATCTCAGCCCTGACTTTCAAGGGCATCGCCCTGAGCAGTTCCACAAGGTCGTTTTTAAGTCACAGTTGAAGGGTGTGGGAAATATTATAAATACTAGGTTCTAAGTATCATATATGAGCTTCAGACAAGGAGCTTGCTAAAATAAAAGTGGCATTGTATTTGGCTGCAAGAAGAAATATATATTCAGATCAGGATGAACAGAAGAAGCCTTCACTGTAATGGACCCAACACTGAGGGACTTCGTGTGTGTGTGTGTGTGTGTGTGTGTGTGTGTGTGTGTGTGTTCTAGCTGACTTCACATGCACTGGGCATCACTGATCTGACTTAGGTCTTCGTTAGAAAGGCCAATGACGACCAAGGCCGTAGAGGTCATCATACGTACCACCCCCAGCGATGGTAGCCTTGATAAGAGAATCCAACTCTTCATCACCACGGATTGCAAGCTGCAAGTGACGCGGAGTGATCCGCTTTACCTTGAGGTCCTTGGAAGCGTTACCCGCCAGCTCCAGCACCTACAAAGCACCCGAGAGAGCCCGTCAGAGGGTGAGGCGTTTGAGATCAGTGTAGTCAGTGTAGACTTGAGATTATAGCTGAAAAGATCCCTGCGGCCTCTGCACGCGACAGACATGTAAACTGACAACACGGGTTTCTTTTTCATGTTTCTGATGCTTTTAGAGAAATCTCCTCACTTCACCGGGCCCTTTTATATCCACTTGCTGCAGGAACCCTAGACACCTGCACGAGAACCTGCTTCTACAGAAAGAAGGGCGAGGGAGAACACTATTCCTTTGCCAAGATTCTCAAGGTGAACATCTAGGAAAATCACTCTTTTACTATGTCCCTGTAGTCTACTTTTGCCCAGCCCTTAAGGGCTGCGATTTATTTCTTAGTACTCATAGAAAAGTTTAAAAACATAATGAAAATAATTTCTCACTCAGTTTTTAACATCACTGGGACCTGTAATCTGCAGGCAGCATGCTTTATTCTAGAATGGGAATTTTCAGCTGAAAGAATTTCAAAGTCCCAGCTGGCCATAAAACTGCATTTTTAATTTGGTTTTTTCCTCCCCAGACTATACTGGCATTATACAACCTCTGATGGAAGTCCTACAAAAATAACTCTCTGAAGCCGCGAGGAGACAGAGCGGCGGGAAGCCTTGGTATGCACCGGAAGCCACAGGCACACTTTACAAGCCACCGGGACCCTACTCTGTTCTCCCCTGAGACTCTGGCTGGTCTGGGGGGAGGCCTGGTACCAGCATCTTTCGAAAGCTCCCCAAGTGATCCTAGTGAAAAGCCAAGGCTGAAAAGTGATTATTCCTGACCTTAGAGTCTAGTATTTTCTTTACTGCTACTAATGACGAAACCCCCAAACTTAAGTATCTGGAACATTCTGAGCCAGAAGTCTATGCCTCCACATGAGTGAATGAAGTGTGCCCCTCTCCAAAGTATGCCTCTAAGCACACGCACACGTGTGAGCTGCAGGAGAGACGGGGGTAGAGGCTCCACGCTGCCCGCACTAAATCCCTGGCTCAGGACCTAAGAGACGAGACCGTCTGTAGGTCAAGGACTTGGTGAGGTTAACGGAATGGCAGCAGTGACAATACGCAGATCAAACTTCCATATTTCAGCCTTGGTCCCACCCACAGCTCTCCTGAGGAAGAACCTTCCCTGTTCCTGCCAGGTTGGCTATCGCCACCATGTGACCTGCTTGCTACTCTAGTTACTTCCCTGGCTTGGGATGTGGCTGAAGGAGTTTCGGAGCCTTAGAAGGGGCCGGGACGGAGGCAGCGCTGATCCATCACCCAACTATTAAGAATTAATTAATTTATCTTCCTGAAATGTCAAACTGACCAAGACACAGCATTTTATGCATATGACCCCACAGAGAACCAAAAGGATCAGTTAGGTCTTTTACCAAATTCCTTATCACCATCACGTATCTGTGATTTTTAAAAATGGATCATCACACTGGCAAACCTTTACCCCACCCCAAATCTTCACTCACAAGGAGATTCTGGTCTAATAGCAGTGATACGTATAATTCAGGGTTCCCTGCATTACTAATACAGTATTGAAAGTATGTGACACTCCTTTGTCACATCGCTTAAAAATATGGATTGCTGAGCCTTGTCTGAACTTTAAAAATGAGTGTATTAAGGTTCCTTGTGACCCTGGTACCGGGTAACAAGCCTGTAAGATGCATCTAAAAGTGCGCATGTCTTTTGGTTTCGAGCCCCAACTCCAGAGTGCAGGCCCCTTCTGGACTCCCACATACAAGACACCCCCTGCAGACCTCCGCAGTGAGGTACTCCAGGATCGCGGCACTGTACACGGCAGCCGTGGCACCGACCCTTCCGTGGCTCGTAGTGCGAGTCTTCAAATGTCTGTGGATGCGGCCCACGGGAAACTGAAAGACAGACCATCGGGATGGGAAGCACCTAAGAGTCTTGTCATCATACCACTGAGAGTGACCGAAAGCCGAGTAACGGGGGTAACGCAGGAGAGATCAATCTGGTTGTGCTATCAGAAGTCAGGCCTATCTAGCAATGAACAGTTCCCAGGATCTGTCATATGTCCTAGGAAGGAGCCCCAAATCTTCACGCCGTTCACCCTTCTGAGGAGAGAAGAAAAGGCAGAACACCACGACCCAGGAACTCATTCCGAACATGGAGCGTCACAGCCACGCGCAGAGAAACCACTAGGTGCAGCACCCACTGCCTGTCCCACGGGGCCTCATGTCGTGTGGGGATCATTAATCCCTTCCCGGACCAGCCTCGTGGGACTTCCTCTCCCACCACCTTCCTGGGCCCCAGCACCGACCTGCCTTGCTCAGTTTCAAGAGGTGATCTGATAGCTAAGAAAAACCAACACCATTCTCTCACCGGGATGCTTTCTGAGAAGAGGAACTTTCTCAGCTCCAAGGGATCCTTTGCCGCACCCCTGTGTCCCTGACTGCCCCCACCCCACCCCTACCCTGTTCCAGCACCGCCACAGCTCTACCACCTTCCCACTGGCTCCTTTCATCTGCACCTCACTCAACACAACTCCACGTCTGTAGCAACGGCTCCAGTCTGTCTACAGATCTCTTTCCAAAGGCAAGACTGAGTGACTGACTGAAGTGTAAGCAGGCGCCACACCCAGCATGGAGCCTGACTTGGGGCTTGAGCTCCACCTGAGACCACGGCCTGAGCCAAGCGCATGAGTCGGACTCCTAACTGACTGAGCCACCCAGGTGCCCCTCCAAAGGTAAAATTTAAAAGGAAATGCTGAAACCCTAACTTTCCTGTCACCCGTTTTATTCCAATCCAAACCTGGCTTTTGCCAAACATCATTCTCGAAGGTCAGTAGTGACACTTGAACTGCCAAATCTAGTGGCCATTTCTAGATCAGATCCTTAAGGAGGAAACGCACGGTATCCTGTTCGTTTACGCTCCTTCACTAAGTAATCCTGAGCTCCCCTGGAGCAGGCAGGTTATCTGACACATATGAGGACCTGCAACCCCATCTCTTGGCCGGCTGCACAGACTACATAGAGTTCTAATGCTGCCTCGGGCTGGTCTTCAGGCTTTTCTTTCTCTGACTCAACTACCATGTGTTTCTGAGGGTCCGCCGGGTCCTCACGTTCCTTTCTCATGCTCGACACAGCAAACACCCACAGCATCAACCACCAATTTTACATACGTGATCTTAAATCTGCAATTCTTTTGATCACTCCCTCTTGGAAAGGGGGCTCAAATCTACGACTCTTGTGGACATCTTCCTGTGGGTGTCTGCTGGAACCTCAAGGTACTCACCGGAAACTGACTGTCATAACCTGCTTCTGCTACAACACACACCCTTCTGACCCTCAACTTCAGAGCCTCGGGAAACCTTTCTCGCCTTGCCTCTCAACCCTACGCCTCCCCTCCACTCGTGGGGCACACACGCGCCTCCCATTCCTTCCTCCCCGCTCTGGCTCAGGTCTGTGTTTCCTAAACCACTGAAACAGCCTCAGCTGTCTTCCTGCTCTCACCAGACATTTTCAGGTTTACATGATGCTTTAAAATACAGGATGTACCATCAAGGGTAACTTCTACCCCCCTTCCTTCAGTAGCCCTGGATCATGTCATCCTCTTGCTCCAAAACTTTCAGTGGCTCACCACAGCCAAGAGGATAAAAATCCAAACCTTACAGTCTGGCCTTCACACTTTCCTTTTAAAAGGGACTCTTATATGCAGGGAGTAATTCTTACTCATTCAGAAAATGCTGAGTTTGTGGATTAAAGTTGCAACAACTGAAATATATGAAGTTTGAAAATATTTAGTGTTTCGAGTACATCACTCCAGTCTAAAACTGAATATTGAGGAAATATTCAAAGGACTAATGAATAGTCCATTATTCTGCCCAAAATTCGAGCTCATCCTCAGTTACCATACCACTACAGACACCTTCTCAAAAAGAAAAACCAAAGCCGACTTACTTTAATGTGATACAATTTATAAAAGAAACAGGAACATACTTACAATCTAGAAATAACAGATTTTAAGAGAGAAAATCCACAGAGTTCATTTAAGGTCATCTCATGACTTGTTCTCATTTAGAAGAATACAAATTAAAAGACTGCTGTTTTAGAATTTAAATTTTGAGCAATTCACCTCATTAAAAGGCCAGCAATACACATACATTTTCATAATTAATGAAACATCTATGGGTCCTGAATCACAACGATAAAGAAACTAATTTAATAGTGAATTACGAGAGCATCAATTACCTGTAGCCCGGCTCTCTGGGAGCGAGACACTGCCTTAGCCTTGGCCTTCCCACTGTCCTTTCCAGCTTTGCCTCCAGCCTAAATGAAAAAAAGCTCCAGATGAAGAGTTGAAAATGCTATTTCAAAAATATTTGGGAAACAATTTTTTCCAGTTTTACCTCAGGTAGGTAAAAAAACTGTAGGTGACCTCCTTCCTCAATTTCAGATATACATGTGTTACATCACCATTTATTAATTTATATAAACATGATGTCAAACCTTAAATACTTATTTAAAATGAGGTTCCTAAAAGTTTGAATATTTTTCTCAAATTTCACCCTGAAGAATCTTCATTAAGTCAATATAAACTTTTATGCTGAAAATATTTCATAATGAAATAATATTTTAAAAACATTTAAAAAACAGTTAACATATATCATTTCCACAGAAACAGTCAGAGGTTAGCTGTTTGGGGAGACAGGAAAAAAAGCACCTTAAAAGAACCAAACCCTCAAAAACTTATACATGGAAACAGTACGTGACCCAGCAATCCTACCCTGGGTCCCTAACCACAGAACTGAAAGTGGGGGATGCGACGCTGCGATGTGCACACATGTTCACAGCAGCCCAGAGACAGAAAGGCCAGGTCTACGGAGGTAGAGAATGCGGTACGTGCATAAAATGGACGGGTACTCAGCAATAAAGAGGACATTCTGGCACCTGCTCGGACATCGACAAACCCTGAAGACATGACCCTAAAGGACAAATATTGTTGATGCATCTTACAGGAGGCACCTGTCAAAACCAGAGGGACAGAGGGAAGGGTGCCTGCCAGAGACTGGAGAGAGGCTGGAACGGAGGGTGAGTGTGTAATGGGTGCAGAGTTTCACTTTGGGAAGAAGGAAGAGTTTTGGAGATGCCCGGCAGTGCTGGCTACATAACAATGTTAATGGACTTAATACCACTGACTGGACACTAAAGAATGGCTAAAATGGCAAATGTTGTTATATATATTTGAAAATTAAAAAAAGACCTTCCAGGTTACGCTAAAAGGGTTAAACAAATCCTACTATCAACCGATAGTTAAAAACAAACAAAACCTCAAATCACCTTACCGTTCACGAATAGGACATCGTACAGAGATGCAATGGAAAATTATGCAACCATTTCAACAAATGAGATGCAGGTATGTGCGATACAGAACCCCCACAAAAATATTTCTTCGAGAAAAAGGCAGAGTATGTTCAAGGGCAGTGAGCTTTTACTTCTGTAAACACGGGGTATTCCACACACAGGACGTACGCACATACATTTCCGGGAGATCACAGTACTAAGTTAGACAAGTTAGCGGCCTCTGGAGAGGTTATAGCAAGAATCCGACCTGAGAGAGAAACCAAGGTTCTCTTTTGGACCGTTAGATTTTACCATTTAAATCTACTATGGCTTCACTGTTTAAAAAAAAAAAAAGCTAGTTAAAATTTAAAATCAGGTTACAGGATTGGCCAGCTGTTTCAGGGAGTGGAGGCTAAGCTTTGAAACCGCCTATCCCTTTGCAATGCCTTTCTTAAAAGAATTTTTAAGCTGCAAGAGTCAACCGCTCGTACTCCGGCTGCCCAGCTGCATATCTCAGTTGGTTTAATGTTTAGCTCCCAACACACTATTAAAAAAATAAAGGCCTTAGCAGGTATTAGAAGCAGGAAAAGTCTACAAACTAATTCCTATCTTTCTTATATTTAGTCCCTCGGCAAGAGAGAAGGCTTAAGCACCTTTAGATGTCTAGAGCACCCCTCATATACTTTTATAACTGCTGACCACACGGCTACATAATAAGAGAAATCTGTATAATTTTTGGGTTTCTGACTTTGGCTGACGCTTACATCGTCACTCATTCGTCCAACACAGAAAGTGTTTCAGCTGCGTCGGGAGTCAACAGTTTACAGTGACGATCGCTGTCCCCAGGGCCGAGTCAGGAAATAAGAACTGTTCTCAATCACAAGCCGCCGACTGCCAGAGCCCCAAGTGACTCTCGTCACGCGGTGCCAGCCTCAGACCCGCGGTGTGTGCTGTCCCACTCACTCGGTAAGGCAGCGGGCACCAAGTCGCGGGCTTTCCGAGCCGCAGAGAGGCAGCGGCCCGCGTAGGTCCGCGGCCAGGGTTGGAGGGGATCCCGCCGGTGGGACACACCTGCCCGCCGGCCCCAGGACGGAGGGAATCCCGTCGGCCAGACACCTGCCCACCGGTTGCCGGGACGGACGGCTTCCCGCCGACCGGATACACCTGCCCGCCGGCCGCAGGACAGAGGGGTTCCCGCCGGCCGGACACCTGCCGCCGGCCCCCGGGGACCGCGGCTCCACAGCAAGCCGACAGCTCGCCGCCGCCGGTATTTTTAGCTCCCGAGACCCGCCAGTACGTAGCCGCTGGCGGAGGAACGCAGGTCTGAGGCGCCGCCCGGGGGACACCGCGGAGAGCCCACCCGGGACGCAGGCCCGCCTCACGGCCCGCTCCCCTCGCTGCGCGCCGGCGCCACGGCGGGCGGGGCGGCCCCGGGACGCCTCAACAGGTAGCGGCGCCGCCCGCCGCCGCTGCCAGGCCACCCGGCCGCCGCTCTCACCATGGTCTCGGCCGCTCCCGCCCTCGCTCCCGCCGAGCCGCCGCCGCCGCCGAGCCGCCGCCCCGGAGCACCGACCGCCGCCGCCGCCCCCGCCGCCGCCGGAGCCCGGACAATAACCGGGGCCCGCTTCGCACCGCCCCGGCCAATCCCCGCTCGCCTTGCTGGTTTGAACCCCGGCGGCCGCCCAATCGCGCGGCCTCTTCTAACCCGGCCCCGCCCCTGGCACCTCCTCCCTAACGGCTGTTTGTTTTTGCACACGGCACAGGGGGGCGGGGCCTCCAGACCCAACACCGACGCGCCTGTGTGCGAGAGGGGGCGGGGCCACGCGCGGCTCTCGGCCTGTCTCCACGGCTCCAGCCCGACGAACGGAGGGCCGGGCCAATGAGGGAGGACGGGTGGCGGTCGTCAGCCAGTGAGAACATCGCCCGCGAGCAGGGGAGGCGGGCCGCCGTGAACGACGGCAGGGTTAGCCAATGGGTGGGGCGACCGGAGGCGACCGTGGCTTTCCCGCGCGTTCTCGGTTCCCGCTCTGCGGCCTGTGAGGAATGTTTGGGACGCCAGCGACGGGGGGCGTAGCTTGGACGTGCTGCTTCCCCCAAGCCGAGGCCCTCGGTGGCGGGCGTTCCGGTCCCGGCGGCGCCCGAGCGAATACAGAACGTGGACAACCGGAGTGTGGCCGGCCTCCCCAGGACCGGCACCGCCGGGGTGTTCCTGCCTTTACCTTCTCCCGCGCGCGGCGCCCTGCGTCGGCCTTTGTCCCTGCTGTCGCCTGCTGCCCTCCTCCCGCGTCCGCGCCGGGGTTCGCTCATGCGCCTGCGGGGCAGGGACGGAGGGAGGCGCCCGCACCGCCGGCAGGGACCCCGGAGGTTTCCATGGGGGCTGTCTGTGGGGTGCGGATGGCCCCGGTGCCAGCGCCCCCTCGGGCCGCCGGGGTGGGGGAGAGGAGGGGTGAGGAGCGGGGTCCGGGTCCGGAGCAGGTGCCCTCGGTGTCCCCGGCCCGCCCCGCTACTCCCCCTCCCCGCGCACCTGCAGACCCCGCCCCCGGAGACCTGACCAGTTGCGCTGGCTCGCTGGGCGTGTGATCCGCGCAGGGCACCTCGTTTTCCCACTCCCGGCCCACCGTGCGGGGTTTGGGTGAGCGCTAAGTCCGCAGCCTAGAGCAAGCACTCCCCGGGGACCTAGTGAGGGATCAGTCAATACCCGATAAACTTTCCTCAACAGGAAGTCCATTCCGTCGCCCTCGGCCTCAGATTCGGGGAAAGTGGAGTTAGGTTGACAGACCCAGGGGCTCATCACAAACAGTACTGATCCCTTTCTTGGTTTCTGCGTCCCGTTGAGAGCCTAGAGAAATAGACTGAAGCCCACACACGGAAGAAAACGGATGGCGTTTTCTGGCATCTCTAAAAACTGCCCATTAGCCATTGTATAAAGCAAGTGTGTTAGCGAATCCAGTCTAGTTCCCAGTGAACTACGGCTGCGAAGAAGATGGCATGAGCTCACAAAGAACGCTAGTGGAACCAGGGAATTTTAGCGATTAGCATCCCTAAGTGATAAACGCCCGCACTGCCCGCACGTTAACATTCAACCTGGCTGGATTTAACCCGATCAGATCCAGTGTGACGGTTCTCATGGTGCGGTCCCTAGACAGCACCGGCAGCATCTCCTGGAATTGCTACAAGAGCAAGCCCCGTGAAGGCAAATCCCCACCTTAGACTCTGCTTCCCCGGAAACTTGACCTAACACGGCTTTTCTTTGCAAAGTTGTTAAGTTTTTGAGTGGGCCGTGTATTCACACGTGCAGAACTGTAAAGGTACAAAGGATAGAAGGCTATCCTATACAGTCATCCATCTTCCCAGGGTTGCCAGTGTAATGACGAGAGGACAGCCTTAATGATACATGATTACTACATAGATTCCCCGGGTTTTTACCCCTGTGTTCAGTTGTAAATTCCCTTTAACACCAAGACATTCTCCAAAATATCGTAAAGCCTTTAAGAGACAGACTTTTTTTGTGGCCACTCTTGTAAAGGACAGTCAAATTCTCTTTTTATTTTTTAATTTTTAAAAAAGCATCCCTGGGGGCTTAGGCCAGCCCCCAGTGGCAGACGGTGACTTCCATGAACCAGAACCTGCCTGGTTTGGATGAGGTCAGTCAGAATGCAGCATCCTCCTGACCTGAGCCGAAGGGGAAGGCAGAGGCTTAATCGACTGAGCCACCCAGGTGTCCCCCTTTAAAACTTTTCATAATAAAAAATTACAAATATACATATCCTGTGCCTATCAATCAAGGTCTGTTCAGGTTCCAGAAAACACACCAGAGCCTGGGGCCCTGCACACACGTCTGTTTTGCCGCCTGCTTCCCTGCTAGGTTTTGCCTAGGGAGCATCGGAGGGAAACCACGAGACGGGCAGGAAGAGGGACGCAAGTCTGTCTGCTTGCTCTGAGCATCACCTAAGCAATGCTTTACTCCTTCCGTAGCTGTAGTTGAATCTGTTTTCCCAGCACCTGCAAAACCGGACTGGTCACTCCCTCCCACTCGGCAGTCCAGCCAGCTCTTCTTCCCTCAGGTGTGAGCTCCAGCCCACAGGCCCTTCCCCTAGGGTTCTAAGGTTTTCCTTTCTTTTCTTCAAGATATTTGCCAGTTGTCAACAACTTAGAGCCCTCCGTTTACCCTGTATCAGTTAACAACTCTGTATCCAGTTAACGATCCTTTGTATCTTCTCTGTTCAGACAACTGGCATGTTTTCTGGAATCTGAACAGACCTTGATTGATAGGCACAGGATACATATATTTGTAATTTTTTATTGTGAAAGTTTTAAAGGTTAAACCTCTGCCTTCTGCTCAGGTCATGATCCCAGGATCCTGGGATCAAGCCCCACATCAGACTCCCTGCTCAGTGGGGGAGTTTGCTTCTCCCTCTGCCTGCCACTCCCCCTGCTTGTGCTCTCTCTCTCTCTCTGACAAATAAATATATATATTTTAAAAATCTTAAAAAAATAAGTGTTTAAAAAGAAAAAAATGTTTTGCATGTATGCAAAGGTCAAACAAATAGTACAATGAACTTGAAGTACCCCTTGCACAACTAGTGACCGTGGACTCATGGCCACTTTATTTTATATTTACATTTACATCTGCCCCACCTCTAGCTGGGTTACGTTGAAGCAAATCCAAAGGAAAGCAAAGGAGTAACAAATGTTTTTGAAGGAAAATCGTTTCCTTACAAAAACCTTCGGTCACCTTGAATTTGTGGGATGTGCATGCATTATTTCCTTACGCAATAAAACACAAAAGAAGAGCCAACTAAAAGCAAGTAGAAGGAAGAACATACAGATTTGAGAGGAAATGGAGAATAAGAAAAACAACAGAACTAGATTAGTGACACTAAAAGTTGGTTCTTTGCAAAGATCAATAGAATTGACAAGCGTTCAGCTAAACTAAACAAGAAAAAGAGCATCCAGATTAGTGAAATCAGAAGTGAGAGAGGGAAGATCACTACCGACCTTACAGAAATAAGGAGGACTAACAGGGAATGTTTTTGGACAACTGTGTGCCCACGAATTAAATAACCTACATGAAATGGGCAGAGTCCTGGGAAGATATAAACTCCCAAACCAGACTCCAGAAAACAGTAGAAAATCTGAATAGACATATGACAAGTAGAGAAATTGAATTAGTAATTTAAGATATTCCTACAAAGAAAAGGCTAGTCTTCACTGTTGAATTCTATCAGAAGAATTCATGCCAATCCATCACAAACTCCTCCAAGAAATAGAGGGGACACTTCCCAGTTCATTATATGATGCCAGTATTACCCTGGGACTAAAGTAGGACAGAAACCCTATGAGAAGAAAATATCCCAGACACCAATCTCCCTTACAGATATAGAAACAAATTCCTCAACTTGTGAAAACAGCAACCTGTAAAAAGGCTTGTATCCTGGGAATGCAAGGTTGGTTCAACATAAGAAAATCAATGCAATATGCCATATCAGTAGAATAAAGGACAAAAACCACATGATCATCTCAATAGAGGCAGATAAAGCATTTGACAAAATCCAACACTTTTTCATCGTAAAAACACCCAACAACTAAGATTAGAGGGGAACTTCTTCAACCTGACAGAGGCCATCTATGGAAAACCCACAGCTAGTACCATACTTAGTGGGAGTGACTGAGGCAAAACCCACACTCCTTGATTTTAAAACTTACCACAGGGGCGCCTGGGTGGCTCAGTTGGTTAAGCGTCTGCCTTTGGCTCAGGTCATGATCCCAGGGTCCTGGGATCAAGCCCCATGTTGGGCTCTCTGCTTAGCCAAGAGTCTGCTTCTCCCTCTGCCTCTTCCCCACTTGTGCTTTCTTGCTCTCTCTCTCTCAAGTAAATAAATAAAAATATTTTAAAAAATAAATAAAAATAAAACTTTCCACAAAGCTGCAGTGATCGAGATGGCACGGTGCTGGCATAGGGTAGATAGATCAGTGGCATTGACCGGAGTCCTTCCTTGGTCACTTGGTATTTATTTGACAAGTGTGTCGAGATGAATCAATGTGCAAAGCACAGTCTTTTCAAGAAATGGTGCTGGAAGCTGAGTGCAGAGAATTCGCTTTCTTTTTCTCATTCAGTCATTCACATAGAAATGCATTGCCAGGAAATGAATCAACACTTAACAATGAATTATTTAGGGTGGGATGTGGGTTGGCTTTTGAATACTCTTTGGTATTTTCTAAATTGTGTTCCTTGGCTATGTGTCAGCTTTATAAGTGCCTTTATGAAAAATGCATTTAAAAATATTTTAATTTTACATGGGGGAGAAGAGAAGTAAAATTAAAAATTAATGTGATAATAGAACAAATGACTACATTTTTCAAGAGTTAAAACTCATGCAGCCTTAAAATTTGAAAGCCTACCTCCTTGTGCTAGACACCTTCCTTAGTGTTAAGTGTCTTCCATGCATGCTTTTCAATCCTTATAATAAAAAGCAAAGTACAATCTATGATCCACATTTTATACGAGAGAAAGATCTGGAAAGGCCGTGTGAGTTGTGTCAAGTCGTTTGTAAGCGGTCTCTGATTCTTTTGACTGTTCACCAAATTTCGATGCTACGACACAGAAGACCCTCTCGATTTCAGTCCATCGCAGGACAGAATAAACGTTTATCCAATTTAAAATAGGAATTCCGCTAAAAGAGTCTGTCCACAAGCTGAGATATCCCAGAGTGCTCTGCCATTATTTAATTTGTTCATCCTTCCCTTCCTTCTGAAGGGACCACGTTCACTGTTTTCCTGTTTCCCAGCGTGGCTTCCAATAATCACAACTAACAGTTTCAAAAGCTGAAGTGTTGGGGCGCCTGGGTGGCACAGCGGTTAATCGTCTGCCTTTGGCTCAGGGTGTGATCCCGGCGTTATGGGATCGAGTCCCACATCAGGCTCCTCCGCTATGAGCCTGCTTCTTCCTCTCCCACTCCCCCTGCTTGTGTTCCCTCTCTCGCTGGCTGTCTCTCTCTGTCGAATAAATAAATAAAATCTTAAAAAAAAAAAAAGCTGAAGTGTCTTTCCTTTTTGTGTTTTTTTTCCCACCAGCTAAAATGGATTTATTTGGGAATAGCGGAGAATGACAATTCAGGACGCATCAAAAGCTGAAGTCTCTTACCAATTCATGCATCAGTTGCTTAGTTGAACGATTTCCAATTGATTTTGAACCAAATACTACCAAAATTTAGAGACCTCATTTACAAGGAGAAATGCCAATTCAATTCAGTATGTGTTGATTTTCAAAGGCTCAAGCATTTCTAAAATAGGATATTGAACAACAAAGAGAGAAAACCCACATCAAGTGCTTGTTAGATTCAACGTTCACCGTCTGACAACAATTTGGTAGGTTAGCTGCTCTGAAGCTTGTTCAAAGTTGACGACTGCACCGCACGTTTGAGTGGGGAGGCAATCACAGCTTGCCTGGACTCTTTATGAGTTATGCGCTCCACGTCCGGTTCCAAGTGCACTTACGCTCCATAGCTTTCTTCATCTTGCAAGCACTTTTTTGCACCATTAGGCTCCACTCCACTGTGCATTCATAGTACCACAAGATCAATTTCGTCTTAGTTGTTGGACTCTTTTTTTTCCCCCTAAGCTAAGCTTTATGCCCAAGGTGGGGCTCAAACTCATAACCCTGAGATCAGAAGTCCCATGGTCTCCCCAGGAGCCAGGCAGGCTCCCCCAGCTGTTGAACTTTTAAACTGATTTCGTAGTAACATTCAAACGGTATCAGATGATTTCACCATCAGCATTGATCATAAGGACCGAGTGAAAATTTGAACCTTAGGAGAACTGATAAAGTTGCTGATTCTGAGTCAGGTCAAGGCACTGATTGAACTGGTATCACGTGACTGGAAATGGTTCTGCTAAAGTCGTCTATGTATTAACAGCTATCTTTGTCTCTGGGCAAAGTTTATTTAAAGCAACTGCTGGTTTTTGAAGTTAGAGCTGCAGATTCGTGTCCCTGGTATTCCAGCCATTGAACTTGCTAGGACATCAAGGTCAACAAAACTTCACTGCAAGTCACGTGTGGAAATGGACACTCTGTATTCACTCAGTTTTTGTTAGATACACACTTTATTTTTTTAAGTTTCTTTAAGCAATCTCTATGCCCAGTGACCCCGAGATCAAGAGCTGCTCGCTCTACTGACTGAGCCAGCCAGGAGCACATTAGATACATACTTTTTATTTTTTATTTTTTATTTTTTTATAGATTGTATTTATCAGAGACAGAGAAAGAGCAAAAGAGAGAGAGAGCACAAGCAGGGAGAGGGCCAGAGGGAGAGGGAGAAGCAGGCTCCCCGCTGAGCAGGGAGCCCGACGTGGGACTCGATCCCAGGACCCTGAGATCATGACCTGAGTCGAAGGCAGACGCCTAACTGACTGAGCCACCCAGGCGCTCCAGATACGTACTTTTTAAAGCTCACTCTTGCTGGAAGAGTTTATCGTGAAATAGTAAAGCATTATAAAAAATGGTTAGTTAGAGATTTCCACCACACACTAAATGATAAAGGCACTGTAGCAAGAACATTTGGGGTTCGTTCTGTACGCAGTTCAAACACCCGTCACCTAGGATTTCCCGCTGACCCCAGACAGCAGCCTTCACACCACCTCCCACCACTACCTGTTCCCAGCCACCCCAAGGGCGAGCACCCTCCCCTCGGGCTTGACAGGGACATGATCTGTTGGGTTTGGAAAGGTCAGGCACAGAGAAGGTCATTGCTGGTCTCTTCTCAACTTTAACGACGTCGTCAAGCGTGCACTCTGTCTGCCGTACTCAGTACCAAGCCGGGACAAGCCAGCAGTCCCTAAGCTCCTGTCTTCTCATTCTAACAAAAGTGGAAATAATACCCTGTAACACATGACAACTGGTGGGCAACATGGGGGGGGGGCCTGAGGTGACAGGCAGCATGCGACTGTCCAGTCCAGGGCAAGTGTCACCATGGGAGGAAGGGGATGGATGGAGTCAGTAGGGAGCAAGACTTCAATCTCCTTTTTATATTGTTTTGATTTTGAAACATGTTATCTATTTGAAAAGGTAGACTCAAAAAAGAAAAAAGCAAGACATTAGGGGCACCTGGGTGGCTCAGTCAGTTAAGCAACTGCCTTCGGCTCAGGTCATCATCTCAGGGTCCTGGAATCAAGCCCCACATTGGGCTTCCTGCTCAGCAGGGTGCCTGCTTCTCCCTCCACCACTCCCCCTACTTGTGCTCTCTCTCTCTAACAAATAAATAAATAAAATCTTACCAAAAAAGAAAAAGAAAGAAAAAAAAGAAAAAGCCAGATGTTAAACTGTAATGAATGCCAACATCTGTTTATTCAAAAAGAAACCCCCCCAGGCCTGTAATTTCTTTTTAAAACAATCAAAAATCTGAGGCTCCTCAAATTTGACTTGTAGTCGGTGAAAAGACAAAAGGAAGAGGAAATTGCTTTAGTATTCCGAATAAAATAGTTTTCAGCTTGCCCTAAAGAAAAGGTTAGGAATACAGTATAATAGTTCAACATAGACATTTGGTCAAAAATGAGTAGCGGGGGCACCTGGGTGGCGCAGTCCTTAAGTGTCTGCCTTTGCCTCAGGGTGTGATCCCGGGGTTCTGGGATCGAGCCCCGCATCGGGCTCCATGCTCCGCTGGGAGCCTGCTTCTCCCTCTCCCACTCCCCCTGCTTGTGTTCCCTCTCTTGCTGGCTGTCTCTCTCTCTCTGTCAAATAAATAAATAAAATATTTTTAAGAAAATGAGTAGCAAACGTAAATGTTGGGGCCATAAAAATTCACCTGTGAGACCTCACTGTGGAGAACATAGGGACAAGGGGGCCCAGCGGCCATGCATTTGCCACAGCGTTGCCAGGATGCCTAGAATCGGGATTGCCGGGTCAAAGGCCAGCTTCTCGGGTCATTGTGCTAGATCTCTCCAGACCGTTTCCCGGGGGGCTGTGTGCTCCCGCAGCAATACGCGAGTGCCCATGGACCCGAGGATTTACCCGTGGAGTGAGAAATAGCATCTCAGTTTTACTTTGTATTTCTCTTATTATGAGGGAGTTGATTTTCATACAATCATGGACCACTGGTGGCACTTTTTTTCTCTGAGTTGTCTGTACCTATTTCTTCTTGTGTGTGATTGCTTTTACCTTTATGCATCCAGAATCCCCAGGACCCACATAAAGAGTCCGGAAACGGCCGTGGCAGACTAGTGCTGTTCTTAACTGTGGCTGCCCTTGGGCCATTTAGGTCTAGAAGGCCCCAAAACGCTCCTAGCACAGGGCACTGAAGCACAACTCGTTCGAGAGCAGCTCTGCTCTTCTTCTGGGAGCCCGGCTCAGTCTGGAGGGCTGTAACTGGAAAGCGTCCTTTGGCAATCATCTTTCACATGCATTGAGATTTAACAGTGGGGGTTACCTTCTTCTGCACAAAGGGGAAGCGTGCTCCTTGATGCAGAGTGAAAACATGTGAAGTCCTGCTCGCTGAGTCCTGGGAGGACCCGGTTTGTGGGCTCGGCAGGTGCTCAGCCTGTCACACTGTGGGCTTAATGTCCCTGCCCGTGCCCCCAGCCCTGCTCTAAAATGCACCCTCGCCACCAGGTCAGGCCTGGCCCTTGGAGGGTGGGTGAAAGCAGCTTTTCAGGGAACCCGAAGGGCTGGCTCCCTCCAAGTGTGGGGACCTGGAAGGCAAATGGCAGGGACAGTGTAGAAACCCGGAGTGAGAAGCCCTGGTGTCCCCCCAGACTTGTTTTATCCTAAGTCCCGTCCACAGAAGAGAAAACCTTCAGCTGCCAGAGGTCTGGAAGAGGCCAGCAGGTGTATCCAAAGCAAGCTCGCGGCCTCCGCAGGAAAGGCGTGGTGTCAGCTGAGCAGACAAATGAGACCCCCTGTCCTGATGAGTCACTTGCCTGAGTGACGTCCCCAGCTGGGTTTTCACAGCCAGGAAACAGCAGCTGCTGCACGAGAACGTTCCACACTGCTGACAGCAGCTCTCCTGCCCCCGGCACACTGTTTTCAGCCATTCTTCCTGAGAACCGAACATGCTTTCTCTTTTTGTATTATTTATGCTTGAGGCTGACCTCATGTTCTGAACTAGGCATTGCTAGTGACACGACGTGCGTATTCACAAAGGCTCTCTCTCCAAATTCTAAGCCAAAGCTTCAAGGTCAGAAGCAGCGAGATGTAGGTACGGTCGGGAAATCCTCACTGTAGGTCACAGAATAAAAAAAACAAAACCACAACTTTTCTTGTTCCTAAATTGCACGATAGTCTCGTGACACAGACACGCAGGTCGCCGGATGCCTGAGGGCAGGTGACCATCACTCCCTTTCTCGACTGCTGAATGTGACTGCGAGCTGTTGGCCTGAAACACACACAAAGTCGATCAGAAGCACAACCAGCAAACAATTGCTCCATTCATCAGAGCTCACGAAATAAAGACACTTTTCTCTCAATTCCAGAGGCTCAAAAGTTTTTGTTTTGCCTCTAGGGAAGATGGGTGTGCCCGTGCCTGACTCAATGGAACCTAAAATCGTGAAAAAGTAGGTTACTTTTCAATTCAGTTTCTGCATCGGAGTTGGCTTTGTGGCCCAGAGCAACACGCAAGGAAGAGCCATCAGTGTACCTACCGAGGATACTGTGTCATTTTACCTGGTGAGCCAATGCGACATGTTTTCAATATATACCAATACATTCAGGGGCGCCGGGGTGGCTCAGTCTGTGAAGCGTCTGCCTTTGGCTCAGGTCATGGTCTCAGGGTCCTGGGATCGAGCCCCAGGTCGGGAGCCCTGCTCAGCTGGGGGTCTGCTTCTCCCTCTCCCTCTGCCCCTCCCCCCCCCCCGCCTTGTGCTTTCTCTCCCTCTCCCTCTCCCTCTCTCTCTCTCTCAAATGAATGAATGAATGAATGAATAAACAAATAAATAAATAAATAATCTAAACAAAAACCATACATAAATGTGGTGGGCACTTACCACTGCTGAGATTTTTTTTTAAATTATCAACATTTTTCAAAAGGATGCATGCTGAATTGTTTACCAGTGGTTACCTTTAAGGAGTGGGTTTGGAGAAAGAGAGAACATTCGTTTTTGTTTCTTTCCAGTGATTTTCCACTGTTCACATCTGTCAAAATGAGTATGCCCGAATTTTTATAATAAAAGAAAGTCTGGAGATTTTATTTAATTTTTTAAAGGTTTTATTTATTAATTTGTCAGAGAGAGAGAACACAAGCAGGGGGAGAGGCAGAGGGAGAAGCAGACTCCCCACTGAGCAGGGAGCCCAATGTGGGACTTGATCTCAGGACCCTGGGATCATGCCCTGAGAGGAAGGCAGACGCCTAACTGACTGAGCCACCCAGGAGGCCCTGGAGATTTTAATTGCCAAAAAGATGCCCACCGGTTATGAGGGGTGCCGAATAAATGAGCAAAGGACAGGACGATTTTGAGGGTGGGACAGTCTAGGAGGGCTTCCTGGCAGAGCCTGGGGAGGAAGAAGTTGGGGAAGCCGGAGCAAGGCTGTGTCTGGGCCCCCACCCGCAGCTTCAGTCCACACCCTGAGCTCTGCCCTGGGAAGCCTGGTGTGCACTTGAGTAACGGACCACTGGCCGTTCTTACTTATTAACTTGGCTGTTTCTTGGTTTGACACCTAGGCTGGGAAAAAGTACAAAATAGCATAAAAGGGGCCCTTTTCAGGTCCACTTGCTCTTCCCGCTGGCTTCATATGAAGTACCTGTCCGACTCCAACGCACCCCTGCAATGTGCCTTTGGAACCGCTTGTGTTCTGGGAGGGAAAGCATGATTGGAGGGTCTAGAGCGAGCTGTTGGTCCTCACAGTTGAGTTGGGCTCACCCTGATACAAGACTAGCATTTTCCTTCTGGGTCCCTGACACCGATGAACCAAATCAGCACGGTTTTCTGTTTTAACTTTGGGGACCTGTTTTAATTTTGTTCTCAGACACCATACCCTGAGGACATTGATGAGTGGGACCCACCGTTTCTCCATGGCTGCTTTTCTGTAGGAACTCTAGGAGGTCCTGCAGACCTTGGTGCACTGCCTGCCGCCCCAGGCATGGGAATGGGGCAGCAGCCCTGAGAACTGGCTTAGATGTGTGCTCACTCCTCGCCACTAACGAGCTGGGAGGCCCGAACTGGGGCCCTGAGGTCTAAACAGCGAACCGCCCGCGGTGGCCGGAGAGAAGTCACCTCCCGCTTGGGTACCACCTTCTAGCTTCAGCGGGGCTGTCTCCTCAAGGAGTGGAGGCCGGGCCCCATCTTGATGGCTTGGGCTGCTGTCTGCTTCCCAGCTGTGGAGACTGGATCAGTTGGACCCCAAGGGCCTCTCTCGGTGGTGGTGGAGAGCACAGGCGGGGAGCAGAGGCACCTGGCGCATCACCCGGAGCCCTATCCTCCCCCCGCCCCAGGTGCGCTCCAGCACCTCCCAGAGCCCAGCGAGCGGCTCCCCACTGCTTCCCGTGTCTGCCGCCCACGCTGGGCCCACGGGCCCCCCCACCCTGGAGGTCTGCGGAGGGGCGTCTGGGGATCTGAGATCGCGCACAGGGCGGTCGCTAAGGAGGGAGATGCACTGGCTGCGGCCAGTCCTGGCCTCCAGGAGCCCGCGCGCGGGACTCGGCTTCCCCCTCCTTCTCCCCAGAGTCCCACTGTTCTCACTGCGCCCGGGGCCTCGTCTTCTGCAGCCAGGGCATGCCTGCACGTAGGGGCTCTAGAGGACCAAACTCAGTCCCGTACAGATTCCAGTAGCGGCCACCAGGTGGCTGCTCCGGACACCAGACCAGCGGGGGACCCCAAGGATTTCTGTGTTAGGTACTTGCCCAGAGCCACCCTGCTAGCGTGTGACAGAGCCAGGGACAGAAGTGAGCTCACGGCAACCAAAAGGCCCACGGGCCGGGAAAGCACCCCTGCAGCCTGAGTGGGCTCTGAGCTCCCTGTGGGTCACAGTGCGGTCCTGTCCCTGCCCCTGGGAGCTCGCCAGGGGTGCAGCACCCCAAGCCCCACCCTGGGAGCGAACAGGAGCCCCGGACTCCCCGGGGAGGGCTGCCCCCTGCAAACCGTCCTGAGGAGTTGTCGTTCCAGGCGTGGGTCGAGGTGTGGGCAGTCGAGGCACCAGGGCCACGAGGTAAAGCCAGTCCAGGGACTGCTCTGCCATCCTGTTTCTTTACTTCTCCTGCAGCAGAGAGTCCCAGCCCTTCACCATCTCTCTTGGTTCCCTGAGATCCCGCAGGCCGCTGGTTCGCATCCCCCACTCAGGAGGAGCTTAAAAAGCTAGAACAAAGCGCTCAGGACACCTCTGTCTGTATCCCAAAGGCTCTGGTGCAGGGGGCCTGTGGCTCCCCGACGGGGTCTGCAGCGCAGGCCACTTTCAGGGCCACGAGTCCCAGGGACACCATGGGGATGGGCACAGAGGGGGTATTCCATAGCAAGAGTCTGTAAGTCAGCTGGAGAAACCCGGGGGCACCAGGGGGTGATAGCTGCACTACTCTCCATGCCTCATCTTCAGCAGGGGGGCCACTGGGGTCCTTGAGTCAGGACCACTGCCCAGCCACAGTGCTGCCTGCCTCTGACCTCATTCTCACCAGCCCGCCTTTTCCAGGAGAGCTGTGGCTGGTAGCCCACGGGGTGCATACTTTTGTCTTAAAATTAAACGTCTAATATGATAGGTATCAGTTGACATTGGCCTGCAAGATAAAAGCTCCTTGGGGGGAGTCTGTAGGTAGGTGTAAAGGGGTTCCTGAGGCCAAAAGGTTTGGGACCCCGGCTGGGATCTAGGATGCAAGAGTTTTATTTTTCCTTCCAGGCCGGGGAGCACTGGCCTACCCGCTCCATGGGCAGTCAGCTGTGACGGCCAAGGGGTGACCCCGGGGGAGCAGTTTCTCGCCACCACTGGGAAGGACAGGGCTTAATAGCCAGAAGGCCAGAAACGACAGCGACTAGTGGCCTTTCTGGGATAGGGACCGCAGCAGGAGACTAACACACAACCCCAACTTCCTGCAGATGCTTACAGACGCACGAAGGGCCTCGTACCCCCGAGGGCTCTGGGACTCGCGGGCTGTCTTCCCGATGACAGCCGAGAGGGCTTCTTGGTCCTTCCAGAAGGGAACTCGCCCAATTCTAGGCCCACTCGTGAGCCCAGCGTGCAGAGGGGTCCTTCCCTCCCCATCACCCCCTGCTTCCTGGAATCAGAGATGCCAGCACACAGTCATTCACTTTTCCGCATACTTTATTTGTTACAAACATACAATTTTTAAATATAGACTGTAAAACTCCATTTGCAAAATCTGCTATTGTAAGGAGTGCACACCAGCAGTAAGGATTCTTCAACTTTTGTCTCTGTGTTTCTGTCCGTTTTGCTAGTTAGTGGTCAATACGGGACCCGCCTGTCACAGGCCTGTCAGAAGCTTCCGGCTGTGCTCTCGCGGCTGCCTTGCTCGCGTCCACGCGGACTGGCACCCGGGCTTCCACCTCCAGGCCGTGAGCGCAACAGCCCGTCTACACTCTGCTTCTGAACGGTATCCAGGAAGTGTGATTTCTGAACGGCACTGCACCTCACGGGCTTGTTTGAATCGCCCATGCAGCTGTTAAAGTGCATTCTTCTTTTAAAAAATAAGAGGAATAATCTTTACTCTTTAACCAAGGTACTTAAAAAAAATGAACTTTTTGGTCTCTCAGCAGATATTCCCAAGTTGATCCTATCGCTACAAATTTTAGTGTTCTATTTACAAATATTTATAGGGTTATGGGTGGAGGGGACCTTATAAAATTAAAGGTGCGGCTTCTCTTGAAACAGAAATCAGTTCTACAAATTCATACACAGGAATACACACTTGGTTTACAACGTACAAGGATGTGGGTATTTACACAGAGACTGAAGACACCCCCAAACCCCTTTTTAAGTACCTAGTTGTCCGTCTAGATCAGGAAGCTCGGTCTCCTGCCACCAAGATTTGGTTTTAAATCATTGAAACGACTTCCACAGAGTCTCTACGGGCAGGACATCAGTCCCAACTTTGGAGTGAACCGTCTCGTCTAAGGAAGCCCCTGGCGATTATGACCGGCAGTGAGGGTTCCTACAGGATGGAAAGTGTGCTGTCTGGAAACATATCAGAAGACAAATGGACTCTGAGAAATGATCCTGGAAAAACATTTGCACGAAGGAGCAAAAGGATGACTAAATCCCCACTAACGGTTCAAATACACCAATCATCTTAGCTATCACACGCATACTGATGATGACTGAGAAAGACCCCACATACACTCTCCTGCGGGCACAACACGTAAAACTGGGCTCTAGAAGTGCGCCCTGTACTTGGACTTCTGCTCCATCTATGAATTTCTAGGAATCCGGAGAGCTTTTGTGCGCGGAGGTGACCTGCAGGTTTATGCCTCGTATCGGAGCGATGAGCAACGACACCCCCAAATCCCTACGACACAAATGTGCTTCGTGAGAGAATCCTGTCCTGCAATTTTCTTGGGCCTCTCTCCCTGCACTTGTGTGTCCCTGAAAAGGGAATTTAAAAAGGGAAGGAATATCCTACTTGCCATTCTGTTTCCAACAGGGTTTTTTTGAACTAGCCTGCTCTTACGACACAGGGTGAGACCGGGGAAAGTCTGCTGCAGGACTTACTGGAGGCAGGAAAGAAAGACAAGCTCGCGGCACCTGCAACACCCTGGCTCGCGCACGGGCAACGCGAAGGCATCCACCGCTTTCCCTCAGTAGGATGGCCCCACAGGTCACCGTCCTACAAACACAATCGACCCTCTCTTATCCGGGTCGGTGGACATTTCCCACACAGGGCACTCGACATTTGCTCCTAGACTCACGATCTCATGCTAGTCAAAAGTACGGTCACGCTCCTTCATCAGACTGTCTCTTACAATCACCTATGGGGGAAAACAACATCTTGGCTTCAAACAAAGCTCTGCTCTCCTGCGATGAGGAGCCCCGCGGAGCAGGGAAACGACCCACACGATGTCTGCGGTGTTTTCCCGTGGCTTTACCGCTCCCGGTCCGCATGTCTAACTCGAGAGGCAGGAGTCAGATTTGCAAACGAAATGGAAAAGATGGTGAACAAGGTAATCACACTGATGGCATATTCCCTGTTTCCTCAGGGAATACAGAATACATTCATAAAAGTCTTACTTGGATCAAGGGGAACGGGTATCACCTGGAACTTGCCAGAGTAGTTAAGTCTTCATGATACACCTTTATTTAATTTTTTTATTTTCCAAATCAGATTTTCATCCTGACCACTGGACCACATTTATTGAAAGAAGGGTCTGTCGAATCCATCAGTAATGAAACTACATTTTAAGACCAAGGGCTGGAAACAGTGACTTTAACTCTCGAACTGGGATAAATGAACTCACCGTCCCCGAGTGTGAGCTCTTAAGACTTGGGGGGGGGGGTGTTTGATAATCAATGACTTTGCTTTCCTAGATTTAGAAACTGGGAAAATGAGATTCCATTTTTGCCATATCCGCCGCCCTCTATCTGCAATTTCAAAAACGGGGCGCCGACAAGCACTTTTTGTGTCTGTATTTTTCTTAAGGTAAATGTGGTTTTCTTTCTTTTCTCTTTTCTACAAGTTATCCCCCCAGCCCACCCATGCGCCCACTATCCAGTTTATTCAAGGGGGGATAGTAACTGTTTAGGAAGACAGCTCATGGATTTACAGTACTCTAAAACCAACCCTGAAAACTGATAATCTCATTCACTTCTCTAACTTCAGTGCTGTTGTTGACAGGAAAAAAAAAAAAAGTTACCTTAAGGCTTAAGGGAAAGTAACTTTTTAAATTGTGATTGCAGCATTGTTTACTCTCCCATCGACTGGAAGCTAGCAGAATGCATTCTGGATCAACAATACAAACTTCCTAACATTAGCAAAGGTTTTCACTCTTCTTACACAGAACAATATTCGTAAGCAGATTACCTAAGGGAGCCTGAGAAACCATGATCCACATCATATGAAGATCCCATGAATTTCATTATCAAAAAGTGCTTTATCTTTGAGAAATATGTCGGGGTTCAAATGGAAATATACAATGTAAGATCACTCGACACTTTCTCAAGTGAAGTACAAAGTGGAAGAGGAGCAAAACGATGGGAGGCTCTGCTCTCTGAACAGGCCTCGTGCATGTGATTTTTAGGGTGGATTGCATTAAAATCGTTTGAAGAGTTAACAGTGGGATTTTACACCACTCTCTCTATTCTAAAACCTGAGATTGGACACCAAAGCAGTCAACTTTGTTACTTATCAGAGCAATTCTGATCCTTCCTAAAAATAGAAGACAACTCAATTGAATTGATAACTCCAGGGTCAAAACCACGAACTTTCCCCAGGTTTGGAAAGGAGCCGGACCAGGCACGCATAGGACACCAACAGTGGCCCGCACAAGGCCTCTCGGTGAGTCACCTTCGCACCCACGAGGTCACTTCCCTCCGTCCCTCTCACTGATCAAGGCCACGTTATTTGCAAATGAATATCTACTGAGAGATCAGTTGTGCATTGGACAAAGTACCGTAACTGGGTTAAAAATGAAAACAAATTTTACAGTGAAGAATACGTATGTGCATGGCTTACACACTCAAGCTTCTCCCTAAGGTCATCCGCCTCCAGAGCAAGGCGGACGCCAAGCCATAGTTACCGCTCGATACCTTGTGCAGGTCACTCTACCCTCCAGTAGAGCCGGTCAAGGTCACACGGAACAAAGCATCCTCAGCAACTATGCGCCTGAAGTGTGTAGCCGTTTACAGACCACTCAATATGAGGGCATTATTATAACCAGCCTCTTCTGCCCACAACCCTGCACTTTTTCAGATAAGACAGGATAACTGTTTTGTTTTGAGAAAACTGAAGCTTGTGTCTCCTTGAAAGACCTGCAATTTACTGCCAGGCGAGGGAGGGGCCGGAGGGAGCAGGAGGGGCCGAGCCGCCCGTGCCCCCCGCAGCCCCTCCACCGGCTGGCAGCAAACCGTTGTGGAAAGTGACCTTACAAGTGGCCGTGTGTGTGCCACGGCCACAGCCCTTCTGACCGACTCCACGCCTCCCATGGCAGCTCAGGGTGTCTGTGTTTCCCATTGGGTTTCCACTTTTGAGTTTTGGGTGCCATACAGATTCACGTGGCGCTCTGTGCAGCACATGCACTGAAGGCTTTCTCTGCGGACTAGAACCGCCCCGCTACTCGAACGACAGTGGGGACAATAGAAACCACGAGGCGATGGCGGGATCTCGCCACAGAGTTTCGCTCTTTTGATTCCGTTCCTGCCATTGGACTTCTCGTGTCCAGAATGGCACTGGCTTGAGAAACACTCTACCAATGATCGTAAAAAGAATTTTCGTTCCCCACTTCTTAGAACTATTTTGAACATGTGATTAGCCAGGATGCTTGCCAAGGTTAAAGGACAAACCCTAAATCACTGTTCGTAGTAGAGGATGAAAACCAGAACCAAAAAAAAAAAATCTGGTTGTTTCCCAGAGTCTGTAATGCCATTTTTCTGACTGGAATTAACAGATTTTCTTTGCTAAGCGCTGTTTCTGAAGGAGTTCTGAAATCCTGCCTCGTCAAGAGGCCACACATCAAAAGAGCAGTCTCCGTGCTTCGCGGATTTCTATTGCCCCAGAACAGTGAGTGGAATCAGGGTCAGTGAAATGCTACAACTAGTCCACACCCTTCTGTAATCTTCCTGCAGCGAGAAGAGAGGCAGCGAACCACCCCCTGCAGAAGAAACAAACCTTTGAGATTGGTTAAGACTTAAAAACCCACCACTATGACGTTTACCACTTAATCTTACGTAGGCAGGTCAAAATTTTAATATAAATTACTTTTTCCAACACATAGCTTATGCATTCTTTGCTCCTTTTTTTGGAGGATTCTCAAATTGACATCTAAAGATTTACATATGATATATTACTGTTATACGGTCTAATGACTAAGAAAATTTCTCTGGTAACCAAAGCTGATGCCATATATGGTAGTGTTCTTGGCATATACTCTGTATGCCTCAGAGCACTTCCACATTCTTTCTCTTCAGCTAATTATAGCTTAGTAGCCACTGGTGAAGGATTGTGAAGACCCTGTCATTTCTACAGAATCTAGTTACTCCAATTCGGCCAAACAAAAAGGAAAGAAAAAAAAATACACCAACCCCTTCCAAAGGGGAGGCGCGGCACCTTTGCAAAATTGAACTGGCTCACTCGAGCTGAGCAACAGAACCACCACCGAAGCAAGAAAACAAGTTGGTCTAAACAGGAATTGTACGCAGCTTGAAAACGAACAAGTCACGGCAGTTCACGGAGAGCTGCAACCTGGCTTGTCAGTGCTGCCTCAAAGTTGGAAACTGAAACAGTTTCTGCAAACCTCACGCTAGCTTCGCGGCGCCCTTATGGAAACGGTTTAGGGATTTGTTCTCCGCAGCAAAGAAATCGACACTCAAAACACATAGGTCAATACAGCAGGACATTATTGAAAACAGCTGCCTTGTGGTACAAAATACAGTACAAGTATATACGGATGTCATTAAAACATCAAAAATACTATTGCTCCCATACAGTTTAGGAAACATTCTTTGCGACGGAGAAAGTTTCTTTTAAAAAAAGGAAAAGCTTTAAAAAAAATCTGTTTAAAAAGTCTACTGTGGAGGATGAGAGTACAGAAAGAGTCTGAAAAGGGCACCAATGTTTGTGGCTCTTCCACTGTTTTTTTTTGTTTTTTTTTTAAAAACAAAACTAAGATCAACAGTATTCTGAATCATAGTCTAATTTTTTAAAAAAGCCTAATTTTATGTACAGTTCTTTCCCTCCCTCTCGGCCACGATGCATGAAGACGACCTTTTTGTTGATTACTTATTTCCCAATAAATACAAAAGGATTGTAGAGATTGAATACCAAACTCAGATAATAAAAGGATATGCAATAAATTAAATGGCAGCTCAGATAAAGGGCAGGCATGCAGTTAAAAAAAAAAATACTAAGATCGTGGAGGTGGGGTTACTTGCCTCCTGGTTGAGAAGGTGTCGCACAAAGGATACCTACAAACTTTGGAAAGAACGTTAGCTCCCGTTCAATTCAAAGTCACCTAGGTCTGTGACACTTCTAGAAATACCTTGTGATGGGGTGGGATTAACTTGATTAGTAAAAATCATTTCTACTGAAAATCCATGTAAAATATAGAAGAGGCGATCCTTGAAAACCCCAACTTTTATTCTTGAAAAACAGCTGGATAAACTGGCAAAAACCAGTCTGTTGAAATTTCAGGATGGTCTAAAAATGCTTCCAGGACATAGTCAGCATTTGCACGTTCCCTTCATCTCCATTCCGATGGATCTCAGCTTCTAAAGGGCACACTGCTCCAATCACTCATCCATCACTTGCCAACTTTGATCGGGAGGTACTGAAACAACGGATCGAGTTCTTAAAAACTGACTTTAAAAGAATAGATGCTGCTGGAATTCTGGACCTGAGGATCTTTAGTATGTGAACAAATCCACAGACGGAACTGAAGGTAGGTGAAGACTTCAGTTTTGGTTATTTCCAACTTTACTGCGAGGACATATATTCCATTAAAGCTCAGGCTTGTAGCCACACTGTTCCTCTTGTAGGTATCTTCAAGTTTTAGGCTTGAAAATCCCTCAGCCAACCAGTGGCCCAAACAGCCGAATTAGCCATAATTCAGTGGCTCAGGCGGAGCAGCCACAGGGACCTGGCTCTCCTTCATCCCTAAGCCACCTCTTGGTCATGACCTCTGTGTCTAGAGACCGGGGGAAGGACTTTAGTGAGCAGCAACTAATCCACTCAAACAGTCCTCCCTGTGCTTGATGCCGAATTTCTTCCTGTGCCTACCTCAGCAGCCCCCAATGTAAAATCGCTCTTGGCTCGGAAAAAAACGTGGCCAGCTTCTAAAATCCTTTAGTAACAGATTCTAGTTGAAGGACTGACATCTGAATCCATTTGCACCAGGAAAACAATGCCACAAAGAGACACGGACACTGGTCCAGGTTCCACGCAAAACCATTTCAGACAAAATGGACCCAATTTGTTTCTGTATTCCCCGGTGGCTTCTGGAATTCTTATTCTGCCCTGTCCATGATTATTTAAAGTTGCACTCCATTTCATGAACCCTGTACCCTCAGAACTGGGCAAAGGCCAAGGCCTCTCTCTTCTCAAGAACTCCACGAAGACCTAGATCCAATATGCTCATTTCAATGGAGGTGAAGAGATCGACCCCAGAACAGTGAGGTCCGGAGAGATCGTCAGGCCAGGACATCCGGGTAGAACACAAATGCAGCTGTCATGGACGGGTCTGGGGAACTCGAGTGTTCCCTGGCCCTGGGCACGTTAGGATCTGCCCCCGCTGCAGGGCTACCCTGGCGGGGTCACAAACCCCAACTGGAAACTAGGGAAACCAAGACGATTTTGCTCAGGTTGTCTCCTCTTTGCAGGCTGCTGTCAATTCCTTGGAACTTTGCTGCTTTTCTCGAATTGTCCGCGACTGTTCTTTTGTGGTTATTTCTCTTAATGAACTGTATTATTTTTTAACTTTGTGTTCTCCCGACGGGGCCCCCTTGCTCCGCCTCCGCTAGCTCCCTGGGGATGAGCAGGAAGGGGGCTCTCCAGCCAAGGGAATGGTGGAGGGGCTGGGGGCCCCATCGGGGAAGCGACGCACTTCAATCCTCGTCCACCTCCTCGCCCTCCGACTCGTCCCCACCGCGTCGCTCGTACAGCTTATCCCTCTGCCGCTCCTGGATCTCTTTCATCTCGTCCGCGTACCGGCAAAAGGCGCCCCCGAACTTGCCCCAGGCCTTGAAGGGGACGGTGATGGCGTTGCGGTAGGACGGCTTCACCTCGCTCACTCGCAGGAACACGCCGTACTTGTTGCAGCCCACGTCGAAGAAGAAGCGCTTGGAGTCCACGGTGATGGAGGTGCCTTCTGGGAGCTCGCCGTAAAGGCCGCCGCCCGCGCCCCCCGCGCCACCGCCCGGGCCCCCCGCCAGCTCGTCGTCGTCGCCGCCGTAGTCGTCGATGAGCTTCGCCAGGGCGTCCCGGAACTCGATGAGGCCCTGCGCGGGCAGCGCGATGGTCTGCCCGCTCTGCAGGCCGCCGGGCCCGGGGCCGCCGCCGCCGCGGTTGACTGTCTGGCGGATGCGTAGAAAGCGGCCGCGCTGGTTCTCCTTGAGGTCCAGGTAGTACTTGCGGTTCTCGCGCACCAGGAACTCGCTCTTGAGCGCGCGCCGCGGCCCGCCGCCGTCCTCGGCGCCCGCCGCCGCCGCCGCCACCTGTTCCGGGCTGCTGGGGCCCAGCTGCGCGTAGTGTTCGATGAAATCGCCCAAGTAGTCGCGGAACTCAGCGGCCACCGCCATGGACAGCGTCAAGCGGCTCTTGGAGCCCCCCGCGCCCACCTCGGCGATCTTCAGGAAGCGGCCCTTAGCGTTCTGCTTCACGTCCAGGTAGAAGCGCTTGTTCTGGATGTCCAGCCGCTTCGAGGCCAACTCCTGAGTCTCCTGCTCGCCGCCGCGGGCCGCGGGCTGGAAGCCGCCGGGCCCGCCGCCGCCGCCGCGTTCACTGCCGCTGTCGCCGTCCGCCATCTTCTCGGCCGCCGCCGCCGCCGCCGCGCCTCGGCCGCCGCCGCCGCCCGCCGCGCTCGCGCCCGCCCTCCGCCCTGCGGCTCGCTCTCCGGGGCCCCCAGCCTCGCCCGCCGGCCGCTCACGCGCTCCCGCCGCTCATCGCCGGCCGCCGCCGCCGCCGCCGCCCCCCATCGCCCCGCGCTCCGCCCCGCCACTTCCGCCCGGCTCGCGCCAGCTTCCGGCGCGCGCCCCCTGACGCCACCCGCCCCGCCCACACGTCCTCGCGGCCGGAAGCGCCGCGGCGGCAGCGGGGCGCAGAACAGTGACGTCGCGGCGCGCGGCGCCCTGGGAAGGGGAGAGCGTCCCGGGAGGTGAAGGGTGTGGGAGGGCCCGGGGAGGAGACCTTGTGCGTCCTTTTTGCGGTCGCGTGTTTCCCGGGTGCCAGACTCGTCGAAATAAGTGCACTTCCTTGTAGGGACAGCGGTTATGATTGTGGTGACATCCAAAGGGAGAGGCATTAAAGGAGGGAGGATGCCGGGGTCATCCGGTCTCCGAACAAAGCTGACCCGGTAGCGTTGCTGGGCAACGGCCCGGGAATGGCGGGCGCTCCGCCTCACGTGGGCGCGGTGACGTCATCGCCAAGGGCCGGAGGGGAGGAGGGGTGCGGGGCGGGGGTGGGGACGCAGCTTCCGTCCGCCGCCCTCAGAGGGCGGGCCGGTCCGGTGAAAAGCATCTGGTCCAGGGAGGCCATGGGCCTCTGCGGGCGCCGCACCCCGTTTGGCTTCCGTGAAAGGTTCCCCCGCGGCTGCTCCTTGAGGTCCTGCCGGCAGTCCCGCCGCGGCGACCCGACTCCGCTCGGGAGGGACTTGCCGCCCCTCTGCGCCTTGCCCACCGGCCTGGTTCTGACCGGCCTGGTTCTGCCTGATGAAGATCTCGGTCTTTGGTTTTGATCCTAGGATCTTCTCGTTTTTCATATATTCTCGCTTTTGATGATCATAGGTTTTTCAGACTTTAAACTGTTTTTTAAAACGTATGTGATTACATCATGTTTTACGTTTAATTCTGGTTTGTAACATTTTGGTGCATACTTTGAACCAGAGAATCTAAAAAATTTCCTTCAAATGGCCAATTGTCCATGTACTATTTATTGAACGAGGACGGATCTTGACAGGTGGAGATGGATGTAGATTATTTTGGGCAGAGGGAACATATGTTCCCAGATGGCAAGAAGTCTGGTTTGGCTGGAGCCCAGGGTCTGCGAGGAGGGGGGTGGTGAAAATCACAGCGGGAGGGCCTTGACCTCTAGGCCGGGGCTTGGACTTGGGGGAGGGGGCGGCAGAGCTATTTGAGCAGGAGTGTGACATGTATGCCTGCTCTGTAGTTGGTGGAGGTGACTCATGGCACAGGACGGCATGGCAGGGTCCATTAGGAGGCAACAACTGTGTTGCAGACCCAAGCAAGCAGGGACTAGAGGTGGCTGGTGGAGAGGAAGGGAGCGTGTGGGGCCTTTGGGGCAAGAGAAGCATCAAGATTTAAAAAACGGATGTGGGGGCATGCCAGAGAAGTCCACGTGGATGTTAGCGTGCCCAAGGCTGCTGGGGAGGACCAGCTCTGGAGATGATAGGGAGCGCTGAGCAGAGAACTCCTGGGTCCCTACCCACAGATGTTAGGTGCTCCTCCCCCAAGCAGCTCACAGAGAACGGTGCACAATGGGAGGAGCTTTGGTGCATTTTTGGAATATCACATTCTTTCCCCAGAAGTTTATATTTTCTTAATGGCCTTAAGCACCTGCTGTGACTGCCTTTTGGCAAATCCAGCACAGATGAGAGTGGGTCCAAGTGTCGGGCGGGGTGTTAAATTTGAGGAGCTGGCTGGCTGCCCAAGGGGAGACATGCAGGCAGCTGTGGGACCCAGACAAGCTAAGTCGAGGAGAGGGGCTTCAGGTTTGGCAGACACAGGCAGACAGGGTGGATATGACCTTAGCTCCTGGGAGGCAATGAAGAGGGGTCAGGGATAGGCAGACAAGATGAGGTGACAAAGGCTGAAGAGTTGGTGTTACAGTTCGTACTGAGCCTGCATGTCCACTGCCCACAGGTCCCAGGCATGGGCAAAAATCACACAGTTCTAAGAGGTGGAGCAGAGATCCTTGCTCACGTTGCAGTTCTAAATTCTCTCTCTCACGCCACCATTTGCGGGGAGTGTGGAAGCCAGATGTCACAGTGCTATGGAGTGGGTGTGGGTGGGGAAGGATGGCACCCGGCAAACGGAGGTGTCTGGCTGCCTTCCAGAGGCCTGAGCTGGCTCCGAGGCTGGGGAGCACAGAGGGGAGTGGTCATTCAGTGAGGGCCTGCAGTGGCCAGGGGGTGGGCACAGAGGGAAGGGCTTGGCCCTGGCAGGTGAGCAGGGAGAGCGGACGACAGACAGGAGCTTCTGGTGGGGAGGAGAGACGATGGGGCTTTCCGCCAAAGGCTGCATCTGCTCCAGAGCCTGAGTGAGGCCGCCTGCTGAGGTCGAGGCTTGGGCGCAACTAGAATCCCCCTGAGCAGCTGGTCTGGCCAAGGCTGGGGCAAAAGCATGCTGCTTCCTGCAGCCACTGTGAGCAGCTGGCATTGCGCAGGAGGCACAGATGGCAGTGGGCCTTGCCAGCGCTGGGGAGACACGCAAGGGACTGGGGTCTGTGGCCTCAGATGACCAGCCCTTCTCCCAGTTCCTGCTCCGCCCCCCATTATTGTTCCTATTAAGCTTAAAATTGCAACGGAATTGTTCAAGAGTAGCGCTCTTGACCCATATACCCCAAATGTTACTCTATTTTAACACGTTTGTTTCCTCTCTCTTTTTTCTCCCCCCAGGACCCTTTGAGAATGAGCTGCAGACACTGTGCCCTGGTGTCAAGGGGGGCCCCTCTTGCGGGCGCTGGCACCGAGACTCCCAGCTGGCACCCCGTGTGCAGATGCTTCTCAGCATGACACTCTGGTCACGGTTTCCAGCTGGCGTGCGTCAAAGCCTCCAGTGACCTCTTCTTGCTTTGTTGTTGGTGCACGAGCTAAAGAGATGGCCTCATCCGGGCCTGGCAGAAGGTCCACACCTGCTGTCATTCTGGGGATTTTTGTCTGCCGTGAGGTAGAAAATCAATTTCTTGCTCGGGTGTCGAGTTCCAGACACAGTTTCTAGCCTTGGGGCTTCTCAGGCAATGCACTAGCTCTCCAGGATTTAAAACTGCTCTTGGCCTTAAAACCCAGCTCTCGGGCACTCCCAGAGGCTGGCACACGGCTTCACGCGCACTTGTCAAGCCCCGTGTATCCTGCGCTCACCAGCACTGCCACGCGGCCTTGGGAGCCCCAGGAGAGGTGTCCGTCCCTCCTGGGAACAGCCCAGCCTCCACTGCCCGGCACTCGGTGACAGCGGGTGGCCTCACTCCAGCTTACCGGGCACCCGTGCGCTCCCTGGGCAGGGAGCAGGCCGCATGTGCAGACCGCGAGCTCCAGAGCAATCCTTGCCCTTCCTTCCTGGCGTTAGTCCTGGTGGTGTGCAGACGTCTCCCGCAAGCTCCCTGTTCTGTAAAGACGTGGTGTTGAGAGCACATGTGCATCAAGCCCAGAAGTACTTTTGTCTTTGAGGGAAATTATGTTTGTTGGATGAGAGAGATGAAAGCCCCAACAGAACAACCTTAAAGGAACAGGATCCCAGGGCGCTTGGCTGTCTCAGTCTGTAGAGCATGTGACTCTTGGTCTCAGGGTTGTGAGTTCCCCACGTTGGCCCTGGAGCCTACTTTATTTATTTTTTATTTTTTAAATTTTTAAAAAAGATTTTATTTATTCATTTGACAGAGAGAGAGAGACCACCAGTGAGAGAGGGAACACAAGCAGGGGGAGTGGGAGAGGAAGAAGCAGGCTTCCAGCAGAGGAGCCTGATGTGGGGCTCGATCCCATCACACCAGGATCACGCCCTGAGCCGAAGGCAGACGCTCAATGACTGAGCCACCCAGGCGCCCCCCTGGAGCCTACTTTAAAAAAATAAAGTAAAATTGGGGCACCTGGGTGGCTCAGTGGGTTAAGTGTCTGACTCTTGATTTCAGCTCAGGTCTTGATCTCAGGGTTGTGAGTTCAAGCTCTGCATTAGGCTCCACGCTGGACATAGAGCCTACTTAAAAAATTAAATTAAATTAAAAATAAATCCTTAAAAAAAAAAAAAGGGAACAGGGTCCCTAAAATAGAAGAGTCAGAAATCGTATTAGCTGGTGATGCATAAGCAGGTCTGGGGAGGCTATAACTAGGGTCACTCATGCCTTGAATGGAGGGCAGCCTCTTCTGGGGGACAGCAGGGTGTGAGTCCTCCAGCTGTTTGGGGACACGTTTGCCCTTTCCCAGTAACCCTACAAGTCTTTCCACAGAGTCAGACAGCAGCCGTCTTTTCTGGCTGCTCATTCCATCCAGAAGATCTTAAGGTTTTGCCCTCACCCCAGAACTTCCTGGGGATTTTGCTTTTGCCTGCCTTTCACCTTCCAGAAGGCTGCATGGCTCAGCACTGGGCCCCTCAGCACTGGGCTCCTTCGCTCAGCCAGACAGGGGCCTCCCTTAGGCTGGAGTTGCACACAGAGCAAGGCTGCGTGATCGAGGGACAACGGGGGCGGAGATTGAGACAAACCCTGTGACCTTGGGTTACAGTCCGAGGTACCAGTTCCAGCTCATGGTTTCATTCCACGAACAAGTGTGTGCACTCACACAGACACGCGGACACGCAGATGTGGGCGCATGTATTATGCGGGTTTCCTAGAAGCAGCGACACCCCAGCAGCAATGGGCACACTCAGCACCAGATCCGGTTTCTTAATTCCGTTCTCTGCTGCTCCGAGGAACACCCAGCTCCAGGACTGGGGGAGAGCAAGCACAGGCTGAGCCTGGAGTACTTAGGTCAGCAAGTGCTCAGAATGTGAGGGGGACATGTCAAAGGGTCACTCGTGCTGGCTCGGTCTGGGACAACATAACCATCAGGTAATGAGGGCAACAGATGGTAAGCCATTGACTAAGATCAGAATCCAGTGTATGCCTCCTGAGACCAACAAATGAACGAGAGAAAGGAAAGCCCTTCCCTGCAGTAGAAAGACCGGTAATAAGGAAGAAAAAGATGAAATTTGAGAAACATTTAGTGGCCAGCATAGTAATGATGGAGTAAAAAAATCCCCAGTGGGGACGCCTGGGTGGCTCAGTTGAGCGTCTGCCTTCTGCTCGGGTCGTGGTCCTGGGGTCGTGGGATCGAGTACTGCATCGGGCTCCCTGCTCAGCGGGGAGCCTGCTTCTCCCTCTGCCCCTCACCCTGCTCATGCTCACTCTCTCCCTCTCTCTCTCCCTCTCTCAAATAAATATGCTCTTCCCCCTGCTTGTTCTCCCCCCCCCCCCCGTCAAATAAAAATTTTTTTTTTAAGATTTTATTTATTTATTTGACAGAGCCAGCCAGCGAGAGAGGGAACACAAGCAGGGGGAGCAGGAGAGGAAGAAGCAGGCTCCTAGTGGAGAAGCCCGATATGGGGCTCGATCCCAGAACTCTGGGATCACACCCTGAGCTGAAGGCAGACGCTTAATGACTGCGCCACCCAGGCGCCCCTCAAATAAAATATTTTTTTAAAAAGTTTGTGTAGGGAAAATAGACACTGATGTCTCTGCAGGGAGCCTGCTTCTCCCTCTCCCTCTTTCCCTCCCCCTGCTCATGTGCATGCGCGCTCTCTCTCTCTCTCTCTCTCTCTCTCTGTCAAATAAATAAAACCTTTAAAAAGACTAGTGTAGGGGTCCCTGGGTGGCTCAGTCAGTTAAGCGACTGCTGTCAGCTCAGGTCATGATTTCCAGGTCCGGGATCGAGTCCCACATGGGGCTCCCTGCTCAGTGGGGAGTCTGCTTCTCCCTCTCTCTCCCTCTGCTCCTCCTCCCTGCTCATTCTCTCTCTCTCAAATAAATAAAATCTTTAAAAAAAAATAAAGTTAAAAGACTATTGTAATAAAAGCTCTTGAATTACCATCTATTTCAAGAACTAAGACATTGATAACTTAAATCTGTTCTTTATTTCTCCTAGAGTCTGTCCCCCATCTCTAAAATCCTAAATTATAAAAAAAATCGTTTATTTTTATTTTTGTAACTTTATAAAAGAATCCTATTGTAAGAACCAAATACCACAATAAAGCGAGTCAAATGAATATTTTGGTTTCCAGTGCATATAAAAATTAGATTTACCCTGTATTTTCTGTGGGCAGTAGCATGACACTTAGAAAGAACATACGTGCCTTAATTAAAACATCCTTTGTTGCTGAAGTAAGCTAATTATCCGAGCTTAGATCACCGTAACGGATAAAATAGTAATGAAAAAGCTTGAAATCTTATGAGAATCACCAAAATGGGATGCAGACTTGAAATGAGCAAATCCTGCTGGAACAGTGGTGCCCACAGACATGCTCGACCCAGGTTTGCAATAATTCTAACATTTGTTAAAAAAAAAAAAAAAGCAACATCTGTGAAACACAATAAAGCAAAGTGAAATTAAATGAGGTGTGCCTGTGTGTGTGTGTGTGTGTGTGTGTGTGTGTGTGTACACAGAGCATGAGAGAGTGAGGGAGACATTTATTTTAAGGAATTGCTCATACTGTTGTGGGCACCAGCGGCAGCAGGGGACCCAGGGAGGAGCTGACGTTGCATCTTGAGTCTGAAGGCTGCCTGGAGGCAGAATTTCCTTGTGTCCCAGGGGACTTCAGTCGTTTTTCTCTTCAGGCCTTCAACTGATTGGACAAGGCCCACCCACGTGATGGAGCGTGATCTGCTTTAACCAGAGTCCCCTGCTGTAAATGTTGATCTCACCTAAACCATACCTTCACCCTGACATCTGGATTGGTGTTTGACCAAATATCTGGGTGCCGGGGCCCGGCCAAGCTTCACTCCCCATCACGGTGTGAAGACTCACACACACTTCTTTGTCTAGCTGGAATGAAACGTGTTCACTGCTGTATAATACACTATGGGGAAATACCACCAGCCCGCGGCATCAGGGTCATGGCTGCTGTCACCAACAGGCCGGGGGACTCTGGAACTTGTTTTCCGAGGCACACGGGTGGGGCTTGGCTTAGGTGAACACCCAGAGGCCGTTTCCCTAGCTGTTTGGCCCGTGAGTGGCCATAGCTTGCTGTTGGGGATCGGCCTGTTGACGGCTCTAGCCCACGTGTCCAGCAGGCGGGGAGCTCTGTGCGTGTCTTCCCTGCAAGCACACTGGCTTCGTCTTCTCCCGTCTGCAGCTCGTCTTTGCCTTCTTCAGGGCGATCTTAGTGGCGGCCTGTGCGCTGATTTACCAGGACGCAGCAAACACTGCAGTGTGTCCCCGGCTGTCCGCCCGGCCCCGCACCCCAGTCCAGCAGCCCTCATGTTCTGATGGCATTGGTCCGGTGTGAAGCCCCCCCGGATTCTAACTGAGCTGGCCAAGATCCCCGGGTCACTCCCAGGAGTCTAGAGGCTGGTGGGTTTGAATGGGGAGTAAAGAGAGCGTGAGTTTATTAGGCAGCGTGGGGCAGTCCCAGCAGGGCGGAGCAGGAGTAGAGAATGGGCCCGGGGAAGTTTCCAGCCTTCCAAACACACTGCGCTGGGAGCTGAGGGCTGCCTGGCATGGGAAAGTGGGCCCGGGGTCCCCTCTGTGTGCACAGCGCCTTGGGGTCTGGTTGAAGGTCCGCCACCCCTGCCGTGGCCCCCTGGACAGTTCCCAGGCCTTGTGGCTGCCTGGGTCCCCACAGCCCAGCCTGCCCCGTCACCTCCCCTGCCGCCCCTGGGGGTCCCAGTGGCTCCTCACACCTTGCCTGCCGGCACTGATGGCTCTCTGAGCTCAAACCGATTTGCCCCTGGCTGGTCCTTCTGTTGCTGTCAGAAGCCCTCACGTGCTCTGTGGCTCTGGCTGGCCCTCCTGCCTCCATCTCAGACTCCATGTGGCTGAGACCAGCCCCTAGCCACCACCGCCCCCCCAGGTCCAGCCCTGCTGTCCCCACTGTTGGAGGCTCGGCCACGCCATCTGCTCCCGAGGCACCTGTCACAGCTGAATTTACCCCAAAATGGAGCCTGACACTGAGGGTCAGAGCCATGGACTAGAGCCTTGAATGTGCTCTCGTTGCCCAAACCTGGCCCTCTTCTGTCTTCAGAGCACAAATAGGATAAACTCCCGGGTCCAGGGACCGTATTTCCCTCTCGCTCTTCCCAATCCATTTGTATCTTCCCACCTGCCCGCTGAGAGAAGCAGCCAGCCGCCACCCTCACGCCCTGTCCAGTGAGTTGCTTCTTTGTTTGAGCCAAGTTTCAATTCAGAAGCTAGAAAGACAGTATTTTTAAAGTATCATTGATGAAAACCTCACTAAAATATCGAAGGAAATTTAAAAATGAAAAAATTTCACACACAACCCTACTGCCCCTGTGCACTGATTTCCAGCATTTTCCTTTTTCAGGTTCCCTTCTAGTCCTGGCAAGTCTCTCATTTGGTTGTAATTAGCATGTGGTTATACATAGCACACGAGAACAAAACTGTTTCCTCCTGCTTCCCCTGCTTCACCCTATTGCACGAACACGTCACCATATTCTTATCCTGCCTTCGTGATTACCGACTTCGGCGAGCTGACGTAGCGTTCGTGTCCTGCCGTTGGAGATTCGGCTTGTTTGCAGTTGTGGGGTTCGTACAGGCAGTGCTCATATGAACGGCTCTTTGCGCTCGGGACATCCTCGGGGCTGGGTCACTGGGGTCAAAGGCAGCAGGGGGACATCTGCCTTCCCAAACTAACCTCCACGTGTGCGGTTCCTCTCTGAACCCGCTTCCCCAAAACTTGAGATCTTCGTTTTCCTCTAAATATGGGTTTGAAGAGCTTGGAAACTGTAACGTTTCGGGGAACACCGGATAGAGGCTCCTCCTGCGTCTTGGGGACCCACACACGGGGCTCAGTCCCGCACGTCTCGGATGGTTTAGCACCAGCCAGGGTGCTCAGAAACTCCTGGGGAAGAGCCAGTGAATCCGGGACGTGGGGACTGTGGGGACAGTGGCTGGGGCTGCACAGAGCCAGAGGGCGGGGTGCTGGAAGTGACCTTGGTCCAAAGGGCTGGATGCACGGCCTCCATCATCCGCTTGGAGGGAGGCCGAGGAAGAGGCGCGGCCACGAATACATCCTGGGGAGGGTGGAAGCGGCAGAGACAGAGGGGAGGCTGTCAATCAGTCTGCCCAGGCCACCAGGCCACCGAGGCAAATACCCCAGACTGGGGCAGGGGCGGGGTGGGGGGGCAGGGCTTAAACAATGGGAATTTACTCCTCATGTCCTGGAGGCTGGAGGTCCAAGATCCAGGCCTTGGCAGGGCTGGTCCCTCCTGGGCCGAGCAGACGGGTGGCCCTCTCCTCCGGTGTCCTCATGTGATCATCCCTCCGGGTGTGTCTCCATCGTCCTGACTGCCTCTTCTGATAAGGATGCCAGTCCCATGGGATTAAGGCCACCCTAGTGCCCTCATTTTACCTCAATCACCTCCTTAAAGACCCATCTCCAAACACAGTCCTGTTCCGAGGTGCTGGATGTTAGGGCTTGAACATGTGGATTTGGGCGACACGGCTCCTCGCTGGCGGTAACTCTGGGAACTCGGTGCAGTTCTGAGCCTACATCTGCTGGGCCAGGAACTCCACTGTGTGCAGACCTCCCACTGGTCTGGAGCTTTTGCCACTGAGGGGGCAGTGAGAGGGGTTCCCCTGTCTGTACCTCTCCTAACTCACTTCTGCTCCAAGCAGCCAGCAGCCCTCAAGGTTCCCACAGCAGGTCACGGCTCTTTCTTCCACCTGAGAAGGTTCTTCACGTGCAAGATCCTTCCATGGGTTCCCCTTCGGGGGTAGGACATGAGCCTCGCCAAAGAATGCAAGCAGGTTCCTGGGAAAAGCCAGGACCATGCCGGCATAGGTCTTAGAGCCAGGTCCCTGGCAGCCTGCTGTGTGACCGTGGCGGGTGGGCTCACAGCAGTGACCTCTGGGCTTTCCAGCGGAAGGCAGGGTTGGCCTCCCCTCCCTGGGAGCCTCAGCTGGTTGGGGGAGAAATCTCAGAGCAGAGATGCCCCAAGGAGAGCCCTCAGATCTGAGCCTCAACAGCCTGCTTCTCATAAGGGTCCCACTTTGTTGTGTCCCGTCAGTCTCTGGCCCCGCCTCTGTCCTGGGGCCTCTGCAATTGGGCTCATACCCCACAGCGGGCCGCCAGCCTCCCCCATTGCTGACCTCCTGTTGCACAGTCCGGCTCCTCTCCAAAACACAGCGTCTGACCCAGACCAGGTTCTTTTGATTTTTTTCTTTTAAAGATTTTATTTTTTTATTTGAGAGAGAGAGAGAGAGAGAGAATGAGCACAAGCAGGGGGAGCAGCAGGCGGAGAGAAAAGCAGACTCCCCGCTGAGCAGGGAGCCCGATGTGGGCCTTGATCCCAGGACCCCAAGATCATGACCGGAGCCAAAGGCAGACACTGAACTGACTGAGCCCCCCAGACGCCCCACGGAGCAGGCTCTCAGCAGGTGTTTGCTGAAGGAATGACTGGGCAGGAGACGTGAGTCGTCAGTGGCCTCCAGAGGACACACGTGCCCATAAGGGAGAGGGTCTCGAGGGAAGGACACGCTGCCAGGCCGCGGTCAGAGGCATGCACCCACCTGTCTGGTCCTGCTTAGCCTCACTGGCCGAGCCCGAATAAAGCACAATGTGCAGGGGGTACACCCAGCAGGCACCGCTACTCAGAGAGAAAATGAAATCAGGATTCGAAACGACGTCTGTGTCTGGGCAGAGCCTCCGGTGGTTCAGCTACACCCCCACGCTGGTTGTGGGGTTCATCTGGAAGCACCGATGGGACTCGGAGGCAGCACAGGAAATGAACAATCTTGTTCACTTGATTCAGGCAGGCTAGAACTGTGGGTGATTTCTCCTTTTATTTAAAATGTCCAGGAGCGCCTGGGTGGCTTAGTTGGTGAAGTGTCTGTCTTCTTCGACTCAGGTCGTGATCTTGGGGTCCTGGGGTCGAGTCCCACATCGGGCTCTCTGCTCAGTGAGGAGTCTGCTTCTCCCTCTCCCTCTGCCTCTCCCCCGCCTCATGCTCTCTCTCTCTCTTTCTCTCTCTCTCTGTCAAACAAATGAATAAAAATCTTTAAAAAATAAAATAAAACAAAACAAAATATCCAGAGGTCCCTGGTGGGCTCAGTTGATGGAATGTGCGACCCTTCATCTCAGGGTCATGAGTTCGAGCCCAGTGTTGGGTGTGGAGCCTACTTAATAAATAAATATAGATTTTATTTTCTTTTAACTAAGCTCTACGCCCAGTGTGGGGCTCAAACTCAAGACCCTGAGATTAAGAGTCACATGCTGCACCAACTGAGCCTGCCAGGTGCCCCCCCAAAATAAACTCTTTAAATAAAATAACCACTTCTCAATGTAACGCTCTGCACACAGTAACAATGATAGGATCCTTTATGGAGGACGGGACGGGAGAAGCTAGCGTTCGTTGGAGCAGCTTCAGAGGGGAGGCTGGGAGGGGCCTGTGCCCAACCCAGCGATGTGGCTTCTAAAGAAACGAGCAGGGCCTCAGCCTTCTTCCCTGGGTGCAGAACGCTCAGAGCAGATTGAGGAAGACAAAATCCTGCACACAAAACAAAAACAGATTGGCCGCACGTCTTTAAAATAAAAAACTTTTATGCACCAAAGGGCACCGTCAAGAGAAGGAAAGGACAGCTCACAGAGTGGGAGAAAATATTTGCAAATCCTGTGTCAGATACGGTATTAATATCCAGAGTATGTAAACAACTAAAATTCAACACCCGAGAAACAGCCAACCGGATTCAAAAATGGACAGAGGACTGGAACAGACATTTCTCCAAAGAAGACTACGAATGGCCAATGAGCTCATGAAAAGATGTTCAGCCTCACTGCTCATCAGGGAAATGCAAATCAAAACCACACTGACATGCCCTTCCACACCCGTCGGGACAGTTACTATAAAAGGAAAACAGGTGTCCGCAAGGATGTGGGGGAAGTGGAACCCTCGCACCCTGCTGACGGGAGTGAGCACTGGGGGGGGCGCCGTGGACAGCAGTGTGCTGTGTCCGCAGAAGTTACCATGTGACCCAGCAATTCCACTCCGAGGTACGTACCCCAAAACACTGAGATATTTGCACACCCACGTTCATATCATTATTCACAGCAGCCCAAAGGCAGAAGCAACCTAGTGACCATCGATGGATGAGTGGCTAAGCGAACTGTGGGCCGCCCACACAGGCCCACTCCACCGGAGAGAAACCCCTGCCAGACACCAGCCCCTTCCCCTGGACGAGAAGGCCTGTGGTCCCTCCCTGTGCTGACATCAACTGCTCTGGATTCCCTCGGAGACGCAGGGCTTTGGCACCTCCCAGCGGGGAGCTCCAAGACTGAGGGTAGCCTCAGGGAAGTCTTATCTCCCTTCCTGTCTCCCTAGGGTCTTGGGCAGAAAGAGGTAATTTCCCCCGGTTGAGAAATGAGGGTCACCTTGAGGTTAGTTGCTAGGAGCGGATGAGATGTGTTGAACGCAGCAGGCCCCCCATGGAGCCACCCAGGCTGAACCCCAGGCCAGCACTCCAGTACCCACTACGTGCCCTAAATGCAGTTTTGCCCCCCCCAAAGTGACTTTACCCAGCTGACCTGGGCCTGCATTGTCAGCGCTCGGCGCTAATCTGCAGATAAACCCCTTCCCTTCCCCGGAGGAGCGCCACCTTGCCTGAAACGATGCTAATAATCTCCTTCTTTCTGCCCCCACTCAGCCCCTAAATACCTTCCCTTTCCTGTAGCTCCTTGGAGCTCCTTCCTAATCGCTGGATGGGAACGCTGCCTGTTGCAAGAAAGCAGATTAGATCTTCAAGCCCCCTTGGCTGAATTTTTGTTAATTACCAGGAGTGTGTCAAACAGCTCTGAAAATATCTGGAATAATTTCTCAGTCTGTACTTGGAGTCCCATCGTGAGATGGGGCCCAAGGTGGCGGATGTGGGAGGAGTCGGCACAGCCTGGCTTCTTCTCTCCAGCGGTCGGTCCGCCCTAGAGCCTGACCTCTAAGTTAGGTCATCAGCATTTACCAACAACCTGCTAAGTGTGATTCGGGAAAGGTTCATGACTTTTAGCAGGGGAGCTGGGCGGGGGTGGAGGACGCCTCCAGGAGTCCGCGTGGGACTCAGGACCGCCCCTCCCCCCCTGGGGGGGGCTGGGCTGTAGGGAGGGGAGGCCCCCAGCTTGTGCGGGTTGAGGAGGAAACGGAGAAGCCAGTGGCAGCAGCACGGCATCCCGCCCGCCCCCTGGTGGCCTCGCGCGGCGCCGGTCCTCCCAGACGGGATCCGAGGCCAGGCCTCAGGGGGCTCTGGGCTCACGCACGCGTCCCTCCTGAACTCTGTGCTGGGTGCCCGCAGCCTCCCCGAGCCCCGAGCTCCGTGGCTGTGCCTCCTGGAGCGGCCCCAAGGCGCTGGACGTCCAGACCGAGATGTGCGCTAAGTGGAAAACACACAGTAGGTGTCAAAGACGGCACCAAAAAAAGGTAAAAGGGGATGTTTAATCATGTTTACATTGGTTACGTGTTGAAATTGCGTTGCATAAAACATGATCAGAATCCACTCCACCTGTTTCTCTTCACCCCCCCCCCCTTTTATTTAAGATGCGGGGCTCCATCCCACCAAACTGTGTTCATGACCTGAGCCGAAATCGAGAGTCGGACCCTGCACTGACTGCGCCACCCCGGCGCCCCTCTCTTCACCCTTCTAACGTGGCTGCAGGAAGGCTTAAAATGCCATCCATGGGCGGAATCCTGTCGCTGTTGGGCGCTGGAGTTCTGGACCATCGGTTCCAGGCTTCGGGATTTCTGGGACAAGCAGGGTCCCCCAAGTCTGACTACCAGCCTTCCGCTTCGCTGAGCAAGCACCATTGCACTGGGGATGGGTGTTCTGACTCCAGAGAGAAGGAGGCCATCGCCAGACTAGAGAGCCGAGAACCACTCCCCGCTGCCCCTGGATTCGTTTCCTCGCTGCCCGGTGGGTGCCGGCCGGGCCCAAGGCAGGGGGGCTCTCCGAGGAGCCTCTCTTGTGAATGCACACAGGTCTGGCCTCTCTTCCCGCTGCCCCCTTGCCCCTGGGCCCTGCAGCCGTACTTGCAGGTGCCCTGGGAGGAGTCGTGGCCCCCAGGCAGGTGCAGAGCAGAGCAGACACCCCCCCCCCCCGCCCCCAGGCAGCTGGAACCCGTGCCCAGCACAAAGGACAGGCTCAGTCCCCAGACCTGGGCTAGGAAGCCCGGTCCCTGACCCCTGACCCCTGCCCCTCAGGTGTTTCCAGACCCACGCCAGAGGCTCCCTCACCGAGTTCCGGTAAAGGGTGTGGTGTGGGCACACGAGACTTTTCCTTGTGGCAACACGAACCACTCTCAGACCATCCACCTGACATGGGACAGAGGTGAGTAAAAGCAGCCAAACGCCAGCCGTCAGAAAGGCAGCTCCGGCAGCAGGGAGGTCTCTGTCCCCCAGTCCCCTCCTTGCACGTCTGTGTGCTTTCCAAAACTGTACGAAACTCTAACAGTTCCATAACTACTTCTTCGTGTTGCTCAGGACAGCATCTTCCCGCGTCATTACATTGACTCCAACGGTCGTAACAGCGGCTTCGCGTCCCTTGTCTGATCGCCTGCGGTACTACTGAACTCATGCTGGAACATTCTGAAAGTTTTCTGAGGTCTTAAACACAATCTTGGTATACCTGCTGGGCCCGCTTGGGAGCAAATGTGTGCCTCTTCCCCAAGCCCCCACTGCTGGCCCTGAGCCAGCCAAAGCACTGTCCCCACGGCCGCTCTCAGCTTGTCGCATCCCGCACGCGCACTTCCTCGTGAAGTTTCTCACCAAGTGCATCTCTCCCCGTGGGAGTGTCGCAGAAGTCTGCCACTGTTACAACGGACCCGTAAGAGCACTGCATGTCAATATAAAAACGTCCTCCTGGGGCGCCCGGCTGGGTCACTGGAATGTGCAACGCTTGATCTCTAGGTCGTGAGTTCGAGCCCCACGTTGGGCGTAGAGATGACTTAATAAAATAAAATAAATAAATAAAAAACCTTTTCCTGTAGGCTACGATTTCCCATTTCATCATTTGCATTGTCCTTTCACTCATGGGTGGGGTTTGTTTTTTTTTTTTTTGATGAGAGAATTATGCTTTTCATGTAACTCTGTCTCTATATAAACACACATATACACACACCACATATTTTTCTGTTGTATTTTATGCCTTGCCTTTATGGTTAAAAACATTTCCCATCACTAAGGTAATATAAATATTTATGTCTATATTATTTAACGGTTTTCTTTTATACTGAATACTCTTATCAACCTAGACTAATTTTGGTAACATAATTAAGTTGGTATTGCCAGGTACCTAGCAATTTATCCCAGAAACATTTACGGGAAGAGCAATTTTTTTAAAGATTTGATTTATTTATTAGAGAGAGAGAGCGTGAGAGAGAAATCACGAGCTGGGGGGAGGGGAGAGGGAGAAGCCGGCTCCTTGCTGAGCATGGAACTTGGAATCTGATGTGGGACTCGATCCCAGGACCCCAGGATCATGACTTGAGCCGAAGTCGGAGCAGTTAACCAACTAAACCACCAGGTGCCCCCATAATGCTTTTATTTATTTATTAAGATTTTATTTATGTATTTGTCAGAGAGAGAAAGCACGAGCAGGGGGAGGGGCAGAGGCAGAGGGAGAAGCAGGCTCCCCGCTGAGCAGGGAGCCCAACCCGGGGCTGGATCCCAGGACCCTGAGATCATGACCTGAGCCGAAGGCAGACACTTCACCCACTGAGCCCCCCAGGTGCCCCCGATAATGCTTTTAGAAGGTGACGTAGGACAGTGCCTTTTTATGAGTTGAGGGCAGGAAGGTCTTCTTAGGTCACAGAAACAACCACAAAAGAAAAACCAATATGGCGGAGTCCACCAAAAGTTAACAGGTCTCCTCATCAAACCACAGTCTGTGGGAAAACTGCAGAACTTGTGTCTGGCAGAGGCCTGGGACCTGGGACCTCTAAGGAGTCCTACATCTTAATAATATAAAGGCTGGCAGGCCGGGTGAAAAATGGACAAAAGATGTGATGGAATCCATCAGGAAAACAAAGCCATAGGACACGTGAATGAGAGAAACCAGGGTGGCCAGCTCATGCACATGTGGCCAGTGGAGGTCACTTTGGGGAAAAGTCTGAAGCTTCTCTCTCTCTTTTTCTTTTTTAAGATTTTATTTACTTATTTGAGAGAGAGAGCAAGCGAGCATGAGCAGGGGGAGCCGCAGAGGAAGAGGGAGAAGCAGGCTCCCGCTGAGCAGGGAGCCCGACGCAGGACTCGATCCCAGGAGCCCAAGATCACGACCTGAGCCGTAGACAGACACTTCACCGACTGACCGCCCAGGCACCCCTGTCTGCAGCTTCTTCTCAAAGCACATGAACCTGCCCCTCCTTCCCTAGACACTCACCCGAGAAATGTAAAGACCTGTAGACACAAATGCTTGATCAGACTTCATGGCAGCTTCATTCATAGTTGTCAAAAATGGGTAACAGCTCAAATGTAGGTGGACAGGTGAACTGCGGTCCGTGCACATGGGGTCGGCTTCGGGCAAGGGGGGAGCAAACACAGATTCTTTTTTTTTTTTTAAAGATTTTATTTATTTATTTGACAGAGATAGAGACAGCCAGCGAGAGAGGAAACACAAGCAGGGGGAGTGGGAGAGGAAGAAGCAGGCTCATAGCGGAGGAGCCTGACGTGGGGCTCGATCCCATAACGCCAGGATCACGCCCTGAGCCGAAGGCAGACACTTAACGACTGAGCCACTCAGGCGCCCCAAACACAGATTCTTAAAACAGGGCTGAGTCTGCTGTGCGAGCCCACTTACCTGATGTTCCCGAGCTGGCCAGACTCGTCTATGGTGGGAAAGTGGGTGCCCCGCCACAGGTACACATGGCAGGAGCTTGAGGGACCAACTGGATGAACAGTGAATGGATGTGATGTCCATGGTCTCGGTGGGATAGAGGGTTGGAGGACATTATCTACATAAAGAGGAAAGCCTGAAACCATAAAAGGCTCTAAACTCCAGGGAACAGGCTGAGGGTTGCTGGAGGGGCCAGGTGGGTGGAAGAAGGGGTAACTGGGTGATGGGCATGAAGGAGGGCACGTGATGTGATGAGCCCTGAGTGTTATATGTAATTGATGAATCACTAAACTTGACCTCTGAAACTAATAATACACTGTATGTTAATTAATTGAATTTAAATTTAATTTAATTTAATTAAAAAAAGAAGAAGAGGGCGCCTGAGTGGCACAGCGGTTAAGTGTTTGCCTTCGGCTCAGGGCGTGATCCCGGCGTTCTGGGATCGAGCCCCACATCAGGCTCCTCTGCTATGAGCCTGCTTCTTCCTCTCCCTCTCCCCCTGCTTGTGTTCCCTCTCTCGCTGGCTGTCTCTATCTCTGTCAAATAAATGAATAAAATCTTTAAAAAAAAAAAAAAGAAGAAGAAGAAGAAAAAAGTCTGTGGATGGATCCCAAGCTTAGTCAACGATGTGGGTGTGAGGCTACTGGGCTACTGGGGAACGTGCCCCTAGAGGAGTAAGTGAGGGGAGCTTTCCGCCACAGAGATACAGCAGGGCTGGTGAGCTCCAGGCAAGATTCAAAGGCGTCCACGTGAAATCCTATGTGCTCTGCCGTAGGGTTGAGCATTTTTGCAGGGTGAGGGGCAGTGGGAGATCCACTCAGTTCTGATGACAAACGTGAGTGAACAGGACAGGATCCTGAGACGCCCATGGCAGGAGGCCAGGAGCTCACTGCCCATCGGAAGGGGGACATCCCTCCCAAAGGGGGCGGTCACCAGTGTGGACAGGTGAACACCTCCCCGGCTTCCTCCAGGCCTGTGCCCGCCCAGTAAGTGTGCTTGGAAATACCTGCTCCTGGCATCCTGCCAACCCCTGGGCCGCCCGCGGGAATGCAGGTGAGTTATGGAAACGTGACATCCTCCCCAAGGGGAGCCTTTACAAGTGGATGCTTCAGGTGGGCTGGCTTCCCTATGTCCTTGGAAGTCTCGCCGTGGGCTCCGCGCTAGGCAGGCTTGATGTTGCTGTGGGAGTCCCTGCAGGACAGCCCGGACCCTCAGCCTCCCATGCTCAGGGCCGGCGGGTCTGCTGGGGCCCTTGCACCCTTGCGGACTGGGCATCATGGCTCCGTCGGGGAGAGAGCAGGGCCTGGCGGTGATTGGTGGCGACTGTGGGGAACCACGAGGAGATGCCTCTGGTTTCAACTCAGCTCAGTGCTGGGCAGGAGCAGGCAGCCTTGCTGCTTATGAGTCCTGAAGGCCCCTGGCTGGACCCTTGTCCCTCATCGAAGAGAGGCTCTAACACGGAGGATTCTACTGCAAATTATTATTATTATTATCATCATCATCATCATCATCATCATCATCATCATTATTACTATTTGTAGGCTCCGGGAGGCGGAACCGGCCCGAGGTTGTTCGGGGATTGGATATTTGTGGGAGCTGCACTGCAAATTATAGTTTAATGTTCTATTACAGTGAAGCACTCATTGATTTTACCGCAATCTGTCATAGTTTAAAAGTTTTATGAGCATTATGTCTTGGCAGGCAACTGCCCTTGCAATTAAAAATAGATTACTGTAAAAAATAAATTACTGGATTGAGTCTAGGAATAACCCAGAAAACTTCATGATCTTGCTATAAAATACAGAATGGCTGGGATTCGGAATGTGGATGCCCGGCATCGTTCCTGGGAACTCAGGGTGGCCTGGTCCGCGGAGGCCACGGTGACGACCCAGGGCAGCAAAGCATCCGCGTCTGATGGAGCTTTGCAGTATCTAGACTGTGGTGATGGATACGTGGACTTACACAGAAGACAAGTCATCAAGAGCCACACACACACGTGTACATGCATGTGCACGTCCACACATGCAAACACACATTACACACGCATACACAAACATGTGTGCACACGTCCACACTCTACCACCAGGCACCTGTATGGCGGTGTCTCTGTGTCTCTGTGTCTCTGGGGTATCTCTATGAGATGTCTCTGCCCCTTGCCTGCCATTCTGCGCCCCCTCTCCGCAGCTGGTCTGGGGTCACAGCCAGGGTGGAGTGCGGGGTCAGCACTGCTTTGGGGAGGAGCACAGCCTAGCTGACAGTGGAGGACGGGCGGGAAGTTAGGGGGTTTCTGTCCTCCCTTGTTCTCTTGGAAGATGTACTGATTGCTTGGCGGCTCGTCTTTCTGGGGACAGAGGAAAGGATGGCGCGTGGGAGCTGCAGCTGCGGCCGCTGAGCCAGCAGCTCTGTGCCAGGGACCCTGAGCTGCCTGCTGATTCTCTGCCCCAATGATTGTTCTCCGGTTTGCTCAGCCCAGGGAAGATGTAAACAGAACGGATGGTCATGCTCACTCAGATGTGGTTTCTGGATTATTCTGACCTTTTGTAGCCCATGAAGGTGTTTTCCTGGGCGAGAGTAAAATTTGGCCTGCCAACTGACACCTGGGGGCGGAAGGACAGGGACAGAGCAGCACGAGCCATCCCAGCCTGGCCCACTGCCCATGCTTGCCAAGGCCAGAGCCGACCTGTGAGATGCTGGGCGCCTGCTGGGCCCTCTGTCCCCGTCCCCACCCCTGAGCCTCTGGGGGCATCCTTGCTGAGGACACTGGTGATGATGCTGGCCCCGTGGTCTCCCTGCAGCTCGCTCGGGGCCCTGCACTGGCCCTGCTCCGTCTCACATGCCCAAGGCCTTGTCTAGGCTCCTGGGAGGGAAGGCGAGGCATGGTGCCCAGTGGCTCAAGGGCCCGTGGGGGTGGGACGCAGGGCACCCCCCTGTGACCATGACAGAGCTTCTAGAAGGTGCCACCGCGTTCTCCAGGAGGGGCAAGGAGTGCTTCCTGGTGTGGGCAAAGCTCGGTTCCTGCAGAGGCCCGGAATCAGTGATTGCAGAGGACGGTGGGATCCTCTGTGCCCACCTGCAGGGCCGAAGAGCTGGCCATCTACTCCACGCTGCTAGGGAGCGTTTTCCGTGAACAGGGGCTGGACCCCGCTGCTCTGGCTGGCGGGAGCACCTGGGGACCACCCGAGAAGGGCCCACAGCCCACGTATCACTGTGGACACCTCTTGAGAAAAACGGTGCTCACACACACCCACCTCCCCTCCTAGCAGACTCGCGGGGCTGAACTCCAGGTCTCAGGCCGTGGGGGGCCCCAGGTCAGGCTCTCACCTAGAATCGGGCACCAACTCTGGGCTGACAAGTGATGTCTCCTAGTGTTTCAGACACACAGTGATGAGCTCCCCCCGATATTCAGTGCAACTCTGGTTTTTAGCCTGTGCACAACATAAAAAAAAATTAATAAAGCTTTGAGACAGCTGGGGGGCTCGGTCAGTGAAATGTCTGCCTTTGGCTCAGGTCATGATCCCAGGGTCCTGGGATCCAGTCCCAAATCAGGCTCCCTGCTCAGCGGGGAATCTGCTTTTCCCTCTCCCTCTGCCGCCCCCCCCCTTGTGTTCTCTCTCAAATAAACAAACAAATAAATAAATCTTTGTTTTTTACTTATATAAAAGCAGGGGGAGTGACAGAGGCAGAGGCAGAAGCAGGCTCCCAGCCAAGCAGGGAGCCCAATGCAGGCCTCGATCCCAGGACCCTGAGATCATGATCTGAGCTGAAGGCAGATGCTTAACTGACTGAGCCACCCAGGCGCCCTTACCACTGAGTACTTTCTAGCATGGCTATTAAAATAAAATGGACAACAGGGCATCTGGGTGGCTCAGTCGGTTGAGCATCTGACTCTTTGTTTCGGCTCAGGTCCTGATCTCCAGGTCGTGAGATCGAGCCCCGTGTCAGGCCCTGAGCTCAGGCAGGAGTCTGCTTGAGATTCTCTCTCTCCCTCAGCTCCTCCCTCCACTTGTGAGCTCTCTCTCTCTCTCTCTCTCTCTCAGATGAATAAATAAATCCTTAAAAAAAAAAAAAGGAATGAAGTCGTGACACGTGCTCCAATATGGTCGAAGTCTGAGCGAAGGAAGGCAGACAGAGGAGGTCATGGTTCCCTTTATGTGAAATGTGCAGAACAGGCAATCTACGGGGACAGAAAGTAGACTTGTGGTTGCCAGAGACTGGGGAAGGGGAGTGGGGGTGCTGCTAATGGGGACAAGCTTCTTTTGGGGCCATGAAAAGTTCTAATATTAGATGACGCAGTTGGCCAGTGTATGCAAACCACCAAATATACTAATGATACTAAACAACACTGGATTGCATGTTAAAATGGTGAATTTTGGGGCATGTGAATATACCGCAAGAAGAAACAGAAAACAGGCCGGCCATATGGTTCTGTTTCCTCATCTGCTCCGTGGAGACAGCCTTGCCCGTGCCCGGAGCTGTGGGCGCAGGGACAGCGAGAGAAGCCACCGCCCGGGGCCGTTCATGGGGCGTCTCCTGTCCCCGTGTCCAGGATGAGGGCCGCCCCTGTGAGCTGGACACCTCCCCACAGCCTCCTGAGGTCCCCGAGGTTCTGGACACTCGTTCAGTGGATAGGGAGCAGAGAGGAGGCTAGCGTCTGGGCTCACGATTCTAACGGGAAGAGCTGGGATTTGAGTCGCAGCTGTGGAGCTGGGGGGAGGCTGCTTCGGGCCCTTGCCTCAACTAATGGCCAGGTTGGACACGCCCGGAGCTAGCACGTGTGTTTGTGGGTGCATTTCGTGGCCCTTCTGCGGGGAGTGTATGCTATAGGTATGGAAACTCGTCACCTGAACACTTCCCACCCGCAGTGGGAAGCCTCAGCCAGTCAGGACACAGGACGGCAAAGCCTGCCCCTTTCTAAGCAGAGGAGGGGTCTTCATCCAGCTCCAGGGCTCCTGGGCCCTGGGCCCCTCCTGCCAACCCCTTTCTATGGGCCAAACCCCTCGTCTCTAAACTTGGCATCCACAATTATTCTGAGCTTATTCTGAGAACTTCGCAGGACGTAGAGATGTCGTAACCCACGCAGGACCCTCGGTTGGACACAGATTGAGACAAATATATGGATTTTGATTGGATAATGGTTCATACAAACCACCTGTAAAAGGGCATTTGGGGAAATTGAATACTGGCCAAGTGTTAGGTGACATAGGGAATCATTACGCGTTTTGTTTGATCACGACATTCGGCCCTGTAAGAAAATGTTTCATTTCTCGGCACGTGTACGGACACATTTAGGGATGAAATGGCATGGTAGGTATAATCAACCTTCAAAAATTTCAGGAAAAATGGAACCAAATGTGGCAAAGTGTTCATCGTTCATAGTATTGGATATATGGTTACTGTATTATTCTTTCTAGATAAAATTTTTTTAAAAAGTTTTCATTTACAGGGGCGCCTGGGTGGCTGAGTTGGTTAAGTGTCTGCCTTCAGCTCAGGTCATGATCCCAGGGGCCTGGGATCGAGCCCTGCATTGGGTTCCCTGCTCGGGCGGGAATCTGCTTCTCCCTCTGCCTCTGCCACTCCCCCTGCTTGTGCTCTCTCACTCTCTGTGTGTGTCAAATAAATAAATAAAATCTTAAAAAAATAATAAAAAATTTGTAAAAAAAAAGTTATCGGGGCGCCTGGGTGGCACAGCGGTTAATCGTCTGCCTTTGGCTCAGGGCGTGATCCCGGCGTTATGGGATCGAGCCCCACATCAGGCTCCTCCGCTATGAGCCTGCTTCTTCCTCTCCCTCTCCCCCTGCTTGTGTTCCCTCTCTCGCTGGCTGTCTCTATCTCTGTCGAATAAATAAATAAAATATTTTTTAAAAAAGTTATCATTTACAATAGCACCAAAATCTGATGGTCCGAGAAATTAAACTGATACAGACATGCAAGACTATTATAGAGAAGATTATGAAACTTATGACAGCTCATTGGTTAGACTTTGGGACAGGGAGAGACAAACGTGGGTCAGAAAGCTTAATTTTTGTTTTATTATCTATCACTGTGTAAAAAAATCACCACTAAACTTAGTGGCTTAAAACAACCATTTAAAAAATTTTTTTTTCGAGATTCTACTCAAAGCCTGCTGGTCTGGCTGGTGGGCTCTTCCTCCCACCCCACCCCCACTGTCCCTCTCTGTGTCTGTGTCTCTCCCTCTCTTCCCCACGTGGCCTCTTCCCATGACTCTCCCCAACTCACCCTTCTTAAGGCTTGAGCCCAGAAGTGCCCCACCCCTTGCGATTAAAGCCACTCACTCCCAGGGCCAGCCCAGACTCTGGGGGAAGCCTGCACGGGTGCAGACATCCACCCGAGGCCGGAGGGAACTCAGGAGCAGAGCTGGACTCTGAGGCAGCAAACCTTCAGGACCACAGTCCCCTTCTGCAAAACCAGCGCCTCTGTTGGTATGGGGCATGCAAGCCTGAATCTGGCCCACCCAGCATACAAATGGCCCCAGGCAAGTCACAGAGCCTGTTACCCCACCTGTCACAGTGCAAGATAAAGCTAACACTGACATGGTAGGTGGAGAGCGAGGTGTAGTTTGCAAAGCGCTGAATATATGACAAATAGAAGGATTTGCAGAGTGATGTATAATGTATGGAAATAGACTGCTGTGAGGTCAGGGTTGAATAAGGGGGTTCTAGCTCCTTCCTCTTCCTGGCCTGTCACTCAAACCCCTGAGGGCATCTCAGGATCCTGCAGCCCTAGGAACCTGCCTGGCAGCCACGACATTTCTCTCTGGATGCTGGAGAAACCTTGCTTGGTTCTGGGCCTTCAGCATGGAGTGTCTCCCAGCAGGGCAGGAACCCCCAATGTTGCCAGGTGGTGCGTGAGGCCCTTCCCTCTGGGCTCCACGAAGCCCTGCCCTCAGCCAGGCAGCCAGGCAGCCATGGAGAATCTGGAAAGGAAGCAGGCCATGCTGACAGTCTCTGGCAAGCCACCTCCTGCAAAAGGAATTTACAACGGGCCAGGAGCACCTGCTGTCTACGGCAGCTTAGCATCTCCGGATCCCAGGGGACCTGAGCACCCTTCACAGTCGGCCTGCTCTTCAAGAGAACGGCTGGCTTGTGCCGAGGCCTCCTGCGCTGGGGACTGATGCTGGAGCAGGCTACGTGGGGGCTTCCAGAGGTCTCCAGGCTGGGTTCTGCACAGGAGGTGACCCCACTGAACCCCCTGGAGAGGGAAGTCCACAGTGACCAGGGGAAGCCTCAGGAGCTGTGGGCCCTTCAAAGACACACCCGAAAGCCACGGTGGACACCTGCCAACCCCCCTCCAACAGGGCACAACCAGGCAAGGATGCCACCCAAATTTAGCGTGCCCCAGGAGGGAGGGAGCAGCTTTGAACGCCAAGGGGCCACCTATGGAATTAAGATAGTCCATGGGGTTGCCAGGATGGGGCAGGGGGTAGGGTTGGGGCATTGTGGGGCAGAGGGGCTGGGGAGAGGCACTGCTGGCTAGAGGGAGTGGAGCTATGTCCACACATGCCTTCCTTTGTTTGGCTTCTGAGACGCCCCAGACAGAAGGTCCTGTCCCAGACTGCAGGAGGTCCTGGCTCAGGAGTCCCAGAAGAAGGGTTCCTGGGGCCTGGGATGCCCACCCCCAGCAGGGACACAGCCAGCAGCAGGGACAGTGTCTGCCCCAGTGTGTGCTCAGCCAGAGCCCTGCCCCTGGGGTGGCCCTGGGCCCCCCAAGCTTCCCCAATGGCCACTCCCCTCCCCTAAGGCAAGGAACACCCTTGGCAAGACAAGGAGTCTTAGGGGAGGGGATGGGGGGAGGGTACGGGGGAGAGGGAATGAGGCCTCAGCTGTGGGAGGACAGGCCTGGGACATAAACAGCACCGCTTCCTCTTGGACCACGGACTCCACCGCCAGCGGGTCCATAGGCGGGGGGGGGGGGGGGGGGGGGGGGAATGCTGTCTTGCTGCCCCACCAGACTGGGCCCCCAGGCCTCCTCTTCCTCCAGTTCGGGTGACCCCAGAGGGGTCAGCGCAGGACGCAGGGGTGACATTTGTCAGGTTGCTGGCTGCTGTGCCGATGTCCACCCACAGACACAAGTCTCGCAGGGTACAGACACAGAACCCTTTATTGCACAGCGCACCGGGGTCTGGCGCGGGGCTGGCATGGAGGGAGGCCCAAGTGCGGCGGGACAGGTCAGCGGCTCGGCCAGAGGAGCGTGAAGGCACCGCGGCTGCAGCGGAAGTCCGGCTCTGGCTGCTCGGGCTTGGGCTCCACGGAGACGAGGCGCCGGGGTCCGCGCTGGCTCAGGGGGATGCAGTCCGAGACGCGCACCTCCAGGGCTCTTCCCTTCCTGAAGCGGAGGCGGGAAGGCGGTCAGGGGGGCGGGGCCGGGCGGCCAGGGAAGGAGGCAGGTCAGGGGGCGGGGCGGGGCGTCAGGGGCGGGACTGTGCGGGAGGGCGGTCGGGAGCGGGGTAGGGAGGGAGGGCGGTAGGGGGCGGGACGAGACGTTGGGGGGCGGCGCGGAAGGGCGGTCAGGAGGCGGGGCGAGGCAGGGGGCGGCCAGGGGGCGGGGCCGGGTGGAGCAGGGATGGAGACCGGCAAGGGGGCGGGGGTGTCAGAGGCGGGGCGGGGCGGAGCTGGGCGGGACAGGAGGGCGGTCAGGGGCGGGGCGGGGTGGAGCTGAACGGGGTGTCAAGGGGCGGTGCGGGGAGGGAGAGCCGTCAGGGTGGCGGGACCGGGACGCGGGAGGGCGGTCAGGGGCGAGGCGGGAGGGCGGTCAGGGCGGGGCGGGGCCAGATGCGGCGGGGCGGAAGGGCGGTCTGGTAGGCAGGGCAGTCAGGGGGTCGAGGCCCGGCGGGTGTTAGGGGCGGGGCGGGGCAGGAGGGCGGTCAGAGGTGGGGTGGGGTGGGAGGGCGGTCAGGGGTGGGGTGGGGCGGGACAGGGTGTCAAGGGCCGGGGCAGGGGGCGGTGAGCGGCGGGGCTGGGCCACAGGACACCTGGTCCCTCTCCGCGCGCCCGGACTCACCCTTGGCAGTACGCGGCAAGCACGCCCACCAGCTCCCCCACGCGGTTGTCTAGCGGCGGCCGGGAGCGGTGCAGACACACCACCAGGTCGTCCTGGCCCCGCGCGTGCAGCACCACCAGCTGGTCCCGCCCGCTGGTCACGCTCAGCCCGGTCACCTGCGCGGCCGCGGCTGGGGTCAGGAGAGCGGCAGGCGCTCCTCTCCGCCCCCAAGAGCTCCGGGACGCCGGCCGCCCCCAACAGCCTCCCGGAGCCCCCAGCCCGCCCCCTCCGGGTCCCCTTTCTCCCTCTCTAGCTCCGCCCACAAAGGGAAGGGTTGGCCGAAACACTGCTCGAGAGAACTTGATCTAGGAAGGGAGGGAATGTTCTCGATCGGCGTCTCTTATCCGGCGCCACCGCTCTCCTGTGGTTCCCTGAGTATGCTGGTGCGGCGGGGGGCTGAGCCTTCTGGTTTCCCTCCATTACGTCTAAGCGGCCACACAGGCGTGGCCGACGACTAGATGGGCCCCCCAGTCGGTTACAGGGACCCCAGGGAGAGAGCGCTGCGCACCGTAACCGGTCCGCCGTCGGGCGGGACACCCCTAGGCCGCCACGGATGTGGGGAAGAGGGTCCCGTGGCTTCCCCAACCCCCTGAGCAGCAGAAAGTCCCCGCCATTCTGAGCTGATTCTGAGTTCTAGAAAGCTCGGACCTTCCCAGGTAGGCGCGAGTGGAGGGGTCCTGCAGAGGCCCCCACCTTACCCCCCCCCCCCCCAGGGCTCACCGCTTCCAGGGGCACGGCCCGCATCACCCGGTACTGCCGGCCGGGGTCCAGTTTGTAGAGGTGCCGGTCAGTGAGAAGGAGTGCCCGGTCCCGGCTCTTGCTGAAGCGGTTCACCTGCGGGACAGCCGCTTTCGGGGTCACCTGGCCGGCCCCCGGGCTTCCTCTCCCTGGACCGCTTTTCTCAGGAACTGAGAACGTTGGATCTGACCACTTCAGAAAACTGCCCTGGGCCTGGACTGGGGCTGCCACCTCCCCGGTCCCACACCTTACCTTCCGGACGTGGCTGGAGAACAGCACCGCCCCAAAGTTATCCTTCTCACGGAGTGCCTTTAGTCGTTCGGCAAACAGGCCAGAGGCTGTGGGGTTGTCCGTGGCCTGAGGACAGATGGGGGCTGCTTGACCACGCTGAATCAACAGCAAATCTGGTGAATGGGCATAGCTGTCCCTTGCCTCGTGACCCAAGTCGAGTCAGGCCTTATGCCAGCCTCCCCTGGGTTGTCTGAGGGCCCCACGCCCAGACCCTTGAAGCCCTAGGTTCTGGTTATGCCTGTACCCTCCACAGCTGCCCAAGCGCCCAGAAGCTGAGAAGGCAGGGTCCCGGGGGGCTAAGGAAAACCTTGAGCCTCTGAGCCTTCGTCCCCTGTAGAATGGGGTCAGGGGCACAGCTCACAGTGCCCATGTGAGGGTCAGGAGGAGCCAGGGCATGGGGTGCAGGTTGGGGGGTGGGGGTGGCTATACTTGAGAGACATGGGGAAGGGGGAGGGGCAGAGCGCAGAAGAGAAGGTACTCAGTAAAGCCCCGGCCAGCTGGTTCTGGGAGGAGACTCTAAGCTTCAGGGGCCAGGGCCAGGGGCAGAGGGGCATGGCCCACAGTTCGGATGGACAGCCAGGCCCATGAGAGGACATCTGGGGTGGACACCGGCAAGCTCTCAGCCCTTGAGCCCCTCCTTGGTGCCCAGCCTTCATGGACCCCACACTCACAGAGGACAGGTAGTCCCTGACCCAGGCCCGCCGGCAGCCCCAGTCCTGCCGTAGCTCCTGCAGGACCCCCATGGCCGCCACTTTGGCCTTGATCTGGGCCATGTCTGAAGGTGGGATGTTCTTCACCAGCTGCCGGGCCCGCCACCTAGAGGGAACCGGCTGGTCAGATGGACCCCATGCAGCCCTCACCTTCCCCACCCCGGTCCCACCCTGCTCACATCCATGATGTCCTCTCCATCCCTTTCCCCCACAGGAGAAGGCCAAGCCTCTCAGCCTGGCACTGGCCATCCTCAATTTCGGCCTCCCTGGTCTCAGCAGGAAGTGGCCCCTCCCGCTCTGAGGAGTGGCCGCTCTGTGCCCCTCCTCCTGGAGAACTCTGCCTTCAGAGCACTGCTAGATGCATCGTTCCCCGCATTCCCTTGTCCCAGCCAGCCACCCTCCCCTGCAGGCCTCCAGCAAGGAGATAGCAGGGCTCTGCCAATGACCGTGGGGTACAGGACCCAGTTACTAGGCACAGCCTCCTGTTTTCCTGCTTAAGAAATGGGACTTCTGGGGTGCAGATGGCTGGGTGCAGGTGTTCAGTGGGTGCTGGCCGAATGGGGAAAAACGAAGGGGCTAGTGGCTGAGGGCTCGCACCTGCAGAACAGCGCTTGGCAGGTGTCCTGGAACGGCTGCAGCACCGCCGGGGGTGGCGGCCAGACGAGGTCTCGGCCGTAGAGGGGGGGCTGCCTCGCAGCCTGGAACCGCCGCTGCAGCTCTGCCAGATGAGCACGCACCTTGTGCCTCCGGAACCAGCGCATGATGGTGTAGACGGCCCGCAGTTGTCGGCAGTGCCGCCTGGCCAGCGTGCCCCGCCAGGCCTGGGGGGGCCAGCCGAGCCTTCCATCAGTCCCAGCCAGGGCCCACCTCCCTGCCTGATTCCTTCCCCTCCCCTGCGGCCAGCCCACCTCCTCCACCCTCAGCCCTGTGCTGGGCCAGGCTGACCTGCCCACAACTCCTGGGGGCCACCTCCACCTGACAGCGGGTTGCTTCCCAGGTGGGCGCAGGGCCCTGCTGGAGCTTCTGCCTGGGAGAGGCAGGGGAGAGCCGCTCTCCCCACTCCTTGTCCTTCCACCTGGCACCTGCAGATGGGGGTGCTTTCCCCTCTGTGAGGGGCAGCTGCCAACTGTCCACCTGGAATCCGAGCTGGCCCAGGTCTGACCTCTAACTGGTAGAGGCCCCAAGATGGAGGGGTACCCCAAAAATGCAACCATTAAAACCCAGACTGGGAACGCTACATGGCAGGCAGCCCAGGGGACCCACAGGTGAAAGCAGACTTAAGGAACCTGACTCAGACTGGGGAGAGGATGGCTGTGTGGACAGTCCTGGAGGGGGCGGGGCCGCAAGGACCCAGTGTGAGCCTCCCAAGTCCCATTTCCGTGACCACGGCATGGTGTCATGTTCCTAAAACCAACCCCTCCATGTTAGGGGAGATAGCAAAGCTCAAAGCTAAATGCAGTGTGTTACCACGGGTAATAGTGGGACACTTGTGGCAATGAGAACACAGCCTGCGTATTATTCAGATATGTAGATTATGTCTTGTTGGTGTTAGGTTTCTCGTCTGCTGACCTCAGTGTGGTCAGAAAACGGAACGTACTTGTCCTTGAGACACATGTGCTGAAATACTGAGGGGCGCTGTTACTTTATATGATTCAGGAAATCATATAAACATATATATATGTGGGTGTGGAGGAATTCCTGTCCTTTGGGAACACTTACTAAAATGGCCCTAAACAAAATGATTTGATGGGGCGCCTGCGTGGCTCACTCGGTTAAGTGTCCGACTTGTGATTTTGGGTCCGGTCATGATCTCAGGGTGGTGAGAGCGAGCCCCGAGTCAGTTCCTAGCAGAGAGTCTGCTTGGTATTCCCTCTCCCTCTCCCTCAGCCCACCCCCAGCTCACATGCTCACAGTCTCTCTCTAAAATGAATAAATAAATCTTTTAAAAAATGATTTGCTTAAAAATATCCGGGATGGGCTGCAGGTGTCTGCACAAAACCACACACTGGTCACGGGGCAGCAAGATGATGGTGTGGAGTAGGAGGGGGAATTTGCACGTTACACGTGCTTTTCTCTAGGTCTGAAATCTTTCAGAGTCAATAGAAGACAAGAGGAGAAAAGAAAAGGAAGGGGGAGCGCCTGGGTGGCTCAGTGGGTTAAGTGTCTGCCTTCGGCTCAGGTCATGATCCCAGGGTCCCGGGATCACCAAGTCAGGCTCCCTGCTCAGTAGGAGAGTCGGCTTGCTCCTCTCCCTCTGCCCCTCCCCCTGCTCATCCACACACACACTCCCTCTCAAAACTAATAAATAAAATCTTAAAAAAAAAAAAAAAAGAAAGAAAGAAAAAAAGAGGGAGCCTGGATGGCTCGGTCCGTTAAGCGTCTGCCTTCGGCTTGGGTCATGATCTTGGGGTCCTGGGATCGAGCCCTGCATCAGGCTCCCTGCTCAGCAGGCAGCTTACTTCTCCCTCTCCCTCTGCCACTCCTGCTCCTTGTGCTCCCTCTCTCTCTCTCTCAACTAAACAAATAAAATCTTAAAAGAAAGAAAGAAAGAAAGAAAAAGAAAGAAAGAAAGAAAAAGAAAGAAAGGAAGGAAGAAAGAAAGAAAGGAAGAAAGAAGTAAAGGAAGAAAGCCAGATTCCTGAAAATCTTATTTGGAGCACCTGGATCCACCTAGGCCTGAAGCTGATGACCACAGGACTGAGGTGAACTAACCACATTCACACCTTTTGTTTAAGTCAGTTTCAGTCCTGATCTGTCTCCAGTTAGAGGGGATTCCTGTAGCGCCTGGAGGGGTGCTTGTGGGCCCCTCGGTACTCACACATCCCCGCACTCCAGGTGTTGCACACCCCTCCCTCCCCTCCCCCTCCAAGTGCACACCCCTCTCTTCCCGCCCACAAGGTGCACAGCCATACCCCCACTCCTCCAGGGGCACACCCATCCCTCCCCTCCCCCCAGGGGCACACCCTTCCCTCCCTTCCCCCCCAGGTGCACACCCCTCGCTCCCTCCCCCCAGGTGCACGCCCATCCCCCCACACCCTCCATGGCAGACAGGCATCCGGCCAGGCTGCACCTTTTGCAGCAGCAGCACGATGATGGGGATAAGGCGTGCGCGGCTCTGCTCCAGGGTGACCAAAGTCTGGGGTGAGCGGATGAAGAGCTTGGTGTGGCCAAAGGCCACGTCTCCTTGGAGCCCATGCTGCTCTAGGAGGGCACTCACGGCTGCCCTGTCGGAGCCCAGCAAGTGATTGGGCCACGTGTACTCACAGGTCATCTTGTACCTGTCACCACAGGACAGGGCAGGGGCACTGAGCTCTGGGGGGGGCATGCCGCCCCCCTCCGAGCAGATCCGATAAGCCCAGCCCATGCCACCCCCCACATGCCACTCAACCCAGCCCCTGCCCACCCCGCCCCCTGTGTCACACAAGGGTCCTCGCTGTCCGTGTCGTGCGTGTCCGCATCTGGGAAGCACTGGCTGGGTTTGGGACCCTCTGCCCACCCGTCCGACTCCTCACAGGATCCCGGCCCACGGGGGACAGACAGGCGGGGAGACGGAGCTCCGGGGGAGCAGGAAGCAGTACCTGAGCAGGAATCTGGGGTAAGGCTGGCGGGAAGCAAAGCCGGCCCTCCGGACCCGCACATTCTCCAGCAGCCCCAGGTACGCGACCTGGTGGCGACAGTGGTCCTCGTCCAGCCTGGCAGCCACCTTGTCCTCATTGGGCTTGATGCAGCGGACATAGAAGGGCTCCTGCCACAACGGAGGACACTCAGAGACACCAACGTCAGCCTCAGTGGCCGCAGGGCCGGTGTGCAGGTGTCCCTCCCTGCCGGTGGCCCAGGGAAGAGGCTCTTGCAGGAGGAAGGAGAGGCCAAGGGGCCAGGTCAGGAGGTGACAGGGCGGCCGGGAGCCCTGCCGGCCTGCAGAGGCCAGACTGAGTCTCCGGATGTTCTGTGGTTAATCGGGCTCTGGTGTCCTCTGGCTGCCCCTCTGCTTTGGGTCCCAAGCTCTGCAAAAAGCTAGTGCTGCCTTCCTGTCCTGTGAGCCCCGCCCACCCCCTTCCCGCCCAAGAGGCAGGGAGGACAGGGGAAGGCTGGCTCAAATCTCCTATTTACTCAAGCTTCAGCCCCGCCCAGGACATCTTAATCTGCACTGTGGTGGGTTCTTCCTGGCTGGGGTGGGGTTGCGGGTGGGGATGCAGCTCACAGCAGACAGGAAATGAACACCACCTTCCCTGTGATGTGCAGAGGTGGTGGGGGCCCAGTTTGCCGGCCAGGCACAGATAGGAGGACCTGGAAAGATCCAGGGCGGGGGCAGGGGCAGTACCTTGCAGGCCAGGTTTTCCACCAGAGCCACCATGGAGTTCTTGAAGAGTGTGCCAGCCGTCAGGGGGCGCTTGGTCACCTCTGTGATGTCCTGCTGCCCATCCGGCCACATAGCCCGCAGGGTGGGATCCGAGCTGCGGACACAGGCCATAGAGCCAGCCGCTCTCTGGAGGGCAGCCCTCGCCCCAGCTCTGCCACTGGTAAGCTCTGCGGCCTCGGTGTGAAACCTCAGGCTGTCAGCCCATCAGGCAGGTGTCAGACCCGAGCATAGGAGGGCCCTTCCAGCCTGTGGCCCCCACACACCTGTTGTACATCAGCCGCTTGAAGTCTTGGAAGAGGTGGTCTCTGTTCTTGTCGATGAAGCCCTCCACTGAGTACCTGTGGGGCCAGGGCTGGTGAGGGGCAAGGGGCCTCTGACAGCCGCCAGGCAGCCCCTCACCCTCCTCCCCTGCCTCTGTTCTCCTAGGTCAGCCTCTCTCCCTCCCCTCCCACACCCGCTTTCTTTCTCAGCACAGAAGACTCCCGCCCTCAGAGGTGTCTCTCTGGGAGGATGAGTCGGTGCTCAGGCCCACAGCACTGGACCCCGGCTCTGGCGCATTTGTGCTGTGTGACCTGGGACCGGGGACCTAACCTGTCTGTGCCCCAGTATACATCATAGGCCCAGATCAGTGCCTACTGAGTTTCCATCAGTATCGGCGATGGTAGTTATAACTAGGAACTCCCGAGGCCGTGGTCTGCTTTGATTCTGCGGCACTGAGAACCTCAGATTCCTTGGCTTGCCCTCTGATGACAAAAGGCTAGAAAGCTCAGTGCCAACATCTTGGAGCACCTGCCAAGCTCCTGTGCAGACTCAGGGCACGGGGTCTGAGCTCTGGCTGCACTGTCCTTTCCCCTCGTCCTTGTGAAGGACACATCAGACACGTGTGTCTCTGTGAGTCACCTCAAGTCCCATTCAGGGCAAGGGGAGCACAGGTAAATTAGTAATAATCTCACGGAGATTTCTGAAGGACTCCTGAGGTTGGTCCTGAGGGTGTGCCCCGAGGATGGTCAGTAAGTGCCTGGGGGCTTGCTGGAAACGTAGACTGTGGCCTGTCTGCCCCCCCCCCCCAGCTAACCTGCACCTCCATAATAGCGTGCTCCTCCCCCAGGCACTGCCCAAAGTGCAGCCTAGATATGGGTATTTTTTTTAAAGCTTCCAGAGGCTTCTATGGTACAGCCAGGGCCAAGAGCTCTGATCTTAAAGGCCCCATTTCACGCTTTTCACTTGTGAATCTGGTGTCAGGAACATCTTCAGCGTGCTAAGAAGGGGAGAGGGCCTTACGTGACGTCCCCTGCATAGTGCTTGATCCGGAAGTCTCGGCCAAACTCCATGGTCTTGTCTGTGGGGCAGAGCTGGGGGGGTGGGGGGGGGCAGAGTCAAGGCACAGGCCGGGGGTTTGTGCAGGGGACAGTGCTGGAGAGGAGGCCCCACCGAGACCTGCAGCACGGTGCCTGGGAGAGGGGTGGGGAGGAGGGTGCAGCCCCGGGACCAGCTGGGGTACAGGGCTGGGGGCGACCGTCGGGGGCAGAGGAGCACCTGGCGGCTGGTGTAGTGGGGGTGGTGGCGGTGGTGCGTGTCCAGGCTCTGCAGGAAGATGCGGTCGGTGATGGTGCCCGCGGCACTGCAGGCCTCGTCCAGCACGGCCAGCACGCCCCGGTGGGGCCGCTCCACCAGCTCCACGATGGTGGCGTTGTTGAAGTAGTCCACCTGGGCAGGGGGGGCAGGGTGGCTCCCAGTCTGCCCTCCAGCCGCCCGCTCAGCGTGCCGCGGCCCTCGCGCCCCCGCCCGTGAGGCCCAGGCCGGCACTCACGCTCTGCCAGGCGATGCCCTCCCGCTCGTACTCCTCCTGCTCCTGCTTGAGGATGAGCTGGATGAAGAGCTGCTGCAGCTTCTCGTTGCAATAGTTGATACAGAACTGCTCGAAGCTGCGGGCGGGCGCAGGGGCAGCGCAGTCACGCCCTCCCGCCCAGCTCCGGGCTCGGGCTCTGTGCCGAGCGCGTGCGCGGCTCAGGCCCCTCCCCGAGAGCCCCACGGTGGGGGTGATTCTCCCGCTCTGGCCCCACCTCTGGCACACATGCTCTGCAGTGGATGTGGGGGTCATGGCCAAGGGACATGAGCCCCCAATTTTGCCTTCGTGGGCACCACTGGATGGGTGGCACAGCGGAGGCAGGCTCGGGGGCCTGAAACTGGGGCCGGGACCAGCCGGGACAGACGCCAGACATCCTGCTCCCCAGCCCAGCGGAGCTCCCCGGGGCCAAGGTGGCCCTAGGGGTAGGGGTCAGAGCTGGGGATGTGGTGGCCCGGCTCCCCACCTGTTGACAGGGAACACCTCGAAGCCATAGATGTCCAGCACACCAATGACCGTGTCCTTGCCGTCTCGCCGGGGGTCCCGGCCCCGGGGTTCCATGACACCGTTGATCCGGTTCACCACCCACTCAAACAGCCGCTGGTACACTGCCTGGGGAGAGGCCAAGAGCCACTACGTCGGGCTGCCTCCATCCTTGCCTCCTCCAGGAAGGCCCCTGGGGGTCCCCACCTGACTCCCCACAGCTTGCCCCCAGAGGACCTTGGCACAGGCGTCCCGGGCATAGCTGGCCTCAGCTGCAGTGTGGCCCTTCTCAATGAGCTCCCTGCCTCCTGACGCCACAGTGCGAGACAGCAGGCAGCGCAGCACCAACTCCCGCGGTGTGGCTGTCAGCTGGGCCACGTGGTCCACCAGCAGCTCCTCAGCCACGGCCACGTGGCCCTGCTCCAGCCCGGCCTCCTCCGTCTCCACAAACTCAATGTTTCCCTGGGGATGGGGAGCCAGGACAGTCAGGCTCCACGTCCCAGCAGAGCTTGCCTGCACACCTCTCCCCAGGGTGAAGGAAGGAAAGGCAGGGCTTCGGGGTGGGAGGGCCTGGCTTCAGCCAGGGACGCAGCCCCAGATGTGGGAACGGCCCCTGGAGCACAGCAGAACTTCCTGCCCAGAACAGCACATCCATGGTCCCTCGGCCACCGCCTGCAGCTGCGATGCACCCCCCTGCACCTCAGGCCGCCTCACCGGGAATGGAGGCTCAGATGGGCTGAGGAACCGTCCAGAGCTGGCCAGACCTCACATGACAGAAGCAGGACACATCTGCACAACGTCAGCGTTACTGAGCCCGCACTTCCTTGCCTGCTAAGTGCAGGCTCACCTGCTAGACGGAGCTGTTGCAGGCCTGACCCGCCCGCCTGGGCACACAGAGCCCCCAGCTCCAGGCCCGGCCTCCGGGAGCCTGTAGCCACGCGCTCAGCCTCATGGAGGGCAGGATGGGCCAGCTATGTGTCTGGGCCGTCCGAGGTCAGTCTCCTCCAGGGGTGGTAACCCCGCAGCCCCCGGCCAGGCTCACCAGGTGCAGTATGGCCGCCAGGATCCGGTGCACGGAGCCCACCTCCTCAGCACTGAAGCCGATCACCCGCATGGCTTCCATCACTGCCAGGTAGTGGCTCTTCTCGTCACTCTCCAAGGCCTGCAGGATGAGGGGCTCAGCACCCCAGGGCCACGCGGAGCCCCTGAGTCCTCCCAGGGAGTGCCTGTCACGTGGGGGGGGGGCCAGCAGGCCTGCTGAGGGGCTCAACCCCCCCCCGCCCCGCCCCCCCCACAGGTGCTCCCGAGGAGCCCTGCCCCCACTCACACTGAGCCCTGCGCCCTGCCGGGTGAAGTTGTACACGGCGGGGTTCCTCTGCAGGTGCAGCTTCTGCAGCTCTGCGTCCTCACAGCCCCGCAGCACCTGGGGGCCCGCACACCCCTCGCTCAGGCCCTCAGAACTGCAAAGACCCCGCCCAAACATGCCAGAGGACCGACACCGGGGAGCTCAGGGCTGGTGTGGCCGCCGCCCCAGTCCAAGAAGACCCCACCTCACCCAGTGTAGACACCACACTCTTGGTGCCCCAGGAGATTCCCCTCCAGTGAGGGCAGGGGAATGGTGGTGTCACGGGCTGGGAGGGGCAGGGAGAGAAAAGGGACTGAGGATGGGGCGATCGGAAGGGCTTCCTGGGCGCCCCCACACGCCTGCTTGGGCTCACCTGGTAGAAGGCGTGGAAGTTCCGTTCCCCCACGTGCTGCTTGAGGACTCGAGACTGTGGAGGGAGGGGCAGCTGGGCCCTTGCCTGGGTCGCGGCCCCACCCAGGGGACCCCCCCCCAGAGCCCCTAGGGCGGTGCAGGCAGAGGGAGTCAGGCAGGCCTGGCACAGAGGAGCCCCGCCTACAAGCCTGGGACCACAGAGAAAGTGTGTCCCGCCCCCGGGGCCCAGCTTCTGGGAGGGTCAACACGCGAGGCCTGTGGCCGCAGGGCCCACCTTCTCCAGCAGGTAGCTGTGGATGTGCCCCCCAACGGGGTCTCCTTTAAAGTCGAAGTTGATGTCCATGTACTTGCCGAAGCGGCTGGAGTTGTGGTTGCGGTTGGTGCGTGCGTTCCCGAAGGCCTCCAGCACGCACGTGGACTTGAGCAGCACGTCCTTGACCCTGTGCGGGGCAGAGGGGCCTGGCTGTAGGGCACAGACCTTGTCCGGGGACTGTTCCTGCCCAGCCTCCCTGCCCAAGGCCTCCTGTTGCACAGGCTGGGGACCGGCTGGGCAGGCCACCTGCCCGGTGCCATGCTGGGTGTGGCGAGAAGGGCAGCCCCACACCTGGCATGCTGCCGCCTGCAGGGAGGAGCTGGAGCTGCACTCTGCCCTCCACCTCCGGTGGCAGGGTGGGCCAGCCGCAGGAGCCCCCCACCCCCGGAACTCCCCTCGCCCCTCCCGACAGGAAGAGCCAGGGCGCTCACACAGGAAGCTGCTCCCACGAGGCCCCGCTGGTAATAGCCGGTGAGCCGCTGGTGAGGAGATGGACAGGCGGGGCCCAATCCGGGGCCAGGCCCTTCCTGACCATCTGGCCAGCTTCTCCCTTCCGTGGGGTCTCCTGTGAGGGGCCCAGCGCCCGTCTGTCGGCCCTGTGCACCTTGCCTCTTCCCTGTTCCTAGTGGCGGGGTCCCCCCGCGGCACTGGGCCCTACCTCTGCTGGGCGGACAGGTTCTGGATGGGTCACCTGGAGCCCTCCCTGCAGACAAGCGCTCTGAACTTGGCCTGAGCCACGCTGACTTTCATATCCTTCCCCGCCAGGCCTGAGGCCCCGGGCCGCCCCTGCACCAGCCCTGCCTGCTCTCACCTGTCCACCTCGGCCCTCTGGCTGGGGTTGGTGACGGCGGCGATGTACTGCATGATGTGCTTGCTGGCTTCCGTCTTCCCTGCCCCACTCTCCCCTGCCAGACAGATGGGTGCTCAGACGGAAAGCGTAGCCATTCCTCTTGACCGGCCCCCTGAGCCGCCCCTGCCATGGGGTCCGGGGAGGCTGCCCAGGCCCTGGCCACAGGGCCAGTACCTGAGATGACAATGCAGGTGTCCCTGGAGCGGCGCTTCATCGCCCTGTAAGCGGCATTGGCCACAGCATAGAGGTGTGGTGGTCGCTCATAGAGCTCGCGGCCCTGGTACTTGGCGATGGCCTCAGGCCCGTACAGGGGCAGCTCCTGGTAGGGGTTCACGGAGACCAGCACCTCGCCGATGTAGGTGTAGATGAGGCCCTTCTCGAACCTGGCACAGGCGGGGCCAGGCCTCAGCGCTCAGGGCTGTGGGGACGCACACCCAGGTGCTGGGGCCTTGGGCCCATGTGGGGAGTCTTGGGGACACTGGCCCGCCCCAGGGCTGAGAGTGGGAAGGGTGCGGGTTGACCTGACACTTCCCGGTGCCACCTTGCTGGAATCCCACCCCACCGCAGGGTAGTGCTGGGGACCACACTGTTTGGGGGGGAGGTTCCTGATGGCCCAGGAATCTCCATCACCCATTTTCTGAAGGGATAAGTGGAGCCAAGGGGTGGAGGTGGAGAGAAGAAAGGGGCTGGAGGCCGAGGGAGGGCCCTCTGGCTGTTTCCTGCCTTGAGGCCTGGGTGGGGACACAGAGGCAGCCGGGGACCCCGCCCAGCCCCACCCACATGGCTGGGACTAGGAAGGGCGCAGGGAAGGGGCCTGGGGATGCCCCGGTGGTCCCCCCCTGCACATCCTCCTACTTCTCAACCCTTCTTTTCGGGAACTTTGGCTCCTGGACCTGTATCTGTCCCTCTCTTGACCTTTCTGCCCTGGAAGTTACGCTGGCCAGCCAGCTCAGCTCCCGCTTCGTCTGGGACCCGCCCTTCTCTGGTGGCTTGTGGTCCCTCCCCCGTCAGGGGTTCCTCTTCCTCCGCCTCTGCCTCAGACGAGGGAGTTCCCCTGGCTCAGCTCCCTCCACACCCTCTCTCATCTGCCCCGGGCCTGCCCCCCAGCGAGCTGTGTGGCCGGGGCTCAGTGCTCCATTGTTAAAACAGACACGGTAATGCTTGTCTCACAAGCTGGTGTAGAACGACGTGAAATTATGCTTAGCTCTGTGCCCATTCAGAATAGCCCATTTCCTGTTCTCTGACTTCAACAGTGTGTGCTCAGGGGGCCCCATCCTCTAAACCCTGCACAGCAGCCGCCTGTGCTCCCACTGGCTGTCCGGGATGAAGCCATCTGGCTGTCCAGCTCCTGGTGGCCACCCCATCTCACCATCCCCTGGCTCCTCCAGGGCAGTCACACCCCGTGTCACTTGTACTAGCCACACCCTGCGACACCCTTCAAACCTCCCTGAGTGTCATCTCAGCCTGTCCCCCTGCACCCCGGGACAGCACCTGCCCGCTTCCCTTAGAGCCCCCAGGGCCAGCATGACCCCCAGCAGCAGATGGACAGTGTACCCATTCAAGGGCCCAGCACCTGCCTGTCCCTACCTGGCAGGAGGAGCAGAAGGCACCTGGGCCATGCGGGAGGCAGGGGTCTGGGAAGCCCTGTCTGGCACTGGCTGGCCGCCCTGGCCTTGGGAGGACAGTCCTTCCTGCCCCTCCAGGACCCCCTGCCGTCTCCCGCACAGTGGTCCAGGTGGGTGTGTGTGCAAGCCCACCTCCGGCTCCCACCCTGGGCTGATGGAGACCAGTGAGCCTGGGGGCCCAGGAGAGGAGCCGGAGCCCTGCGTCTACCTGAGTTTGAGGTTCTCCATGAAGTCCTCCATGGTCACTTGGTCCAAAAGCACAAAGTCGGGTTTGCCGCACTCCAGGCCTTCCTCGTCCATCCTGCCAGCGGGAGGCACCCAGGCCAGGTTGCTCTGGCCTTCCTGTGCAGAAGGGCGGAGGGGAGGGTGCTCCGAGCAGGCTCAGCCCTTCTGGCCGCCTCCCCAGCCCTGTGGTAAAGTAGGAAGTGGGTTCTGGCCCCAGGGAGGGGCTGCCCTCCCCACTTGCTGCTCCCTCCCGAGGGGCTCTGACCCTGGCTTCCTGGTTTCCGCACCCAGAAGGCAGGCACGCCTGACAGTCGAGGTGCTGGGTGCTCTGGAGCCTTCCTGCTAGCCCCCTCAGTAAGCTCCGAGCCTCTGTGGTCTCTGCGCCCACACCCCACCCCAAGCAGGGACGTCACCTGTGTGGCTTGACGCGATCACGCCTACCAGCCCTCTATCTGTTAACAGCCAGACCTCAACACTCGGTGCATCCTCAGCTAGGTACTTCGTATCTTGATAAAATTGGGAAATGCTGGTGCCCAGGCCTTTGGGGCGGGGCCTAGGGTAACATTCTTCAAAGTGTGTAAGACCACACCAGGATGTGAATGACAAAATTGGCTTCATGTTACGCTGAACTACAGGGCTGGCAGTCTGGTTCCTCAGACTGAGATTCGGAGTCGGGCTGCAGGCCCAGGCCTCTGGATGTTACCCAGATGGCTGTCCCTGGGGTCCCACCACCTGTCCCACCTGGTTCCCCACAGCACTTTTAGAAGCCGCAGACTGGCCAGCTCAGATTTGTCTCCAGACAGCCTCCTTGACCCCATGGCACCCTCCAGGCGGGCGGTTTTCTCCCCACCCCGCCCTGGGGAGGCCAGAGGATTTGCCAAAAGTGAGTCATCCACACGCTGCTTTGGGGATTCTGTACTCAAAAGGCTAGTGTAATAATCGCCTTTCAATGAGCTCAGTCCTGAAACTCTGAAAAAACTGACACTCGAGTTAAGGGGTTTTTTTGCCCTTCAAATTCATTAAGATGAATACACACCCAGTAAGATTGGGACATGCTTATGAAAAGCCTGATAAATGTGGGCCGTGCCCTTAGGCACCATCCTGAGGGGCTGTTGGCCTGCCCGTTCCCCTGGGCAGGATTCATTCATTCTCCCAGCTCTGGGGATCCCCTCTGCAAACCCCTCTGGGGCTGGTGCTTTTGAAGGGCTTTTCCACACCAACGCTCCAGAGAATCTGGTCTCGGTTTTTTTTTTTTTTTTTAAAGATTTTATTTATTTATTTATTCGATAGAGATAGAGACAGCCAGCGAGAGAGGGAACACAGCAGGGGGAGTGGGAGAGGAAGAAGCAGGCTCATAGCGGAAGAGCCTGATGTGGGGCTCCATCCCACAATGCCGGGATCGCGCCCTGAGCCGAAGGCAGACGCTTAACCGCTGTGCCACCCAGGCGTCCCTGGTCCCGGGGTTTTACTTCCCTCTCAACCTATAGGGTCCTCCAGCCCTGGGTTTAAATTGAGAGGAACAACTCAGCCTGTGCTCTGAAACCTCAACCTGATACAGCTTTCACGTCACTGGGTAGTTTTTGGGTTTTCTCTGGTAGGTTCCGAGGTTGGGCATTTGGCCCCTGGGTGGGGCTTGCTGTTAGTCTTTAGCGCTGCCACCCTGTGACCTTGAACCTAACTGTGGCCTGCACCGAGGGCTTGCAGCCCATGCGTCCTTTGTCCCAAGGCTGGGATGACATTGCAAGTGTTTTCCCTTTCTGGCCTGTCTCCTGTTCCTCTTGGGTGGGACAAACCCCTTGGAGGATTTCAGCTGGGGCACCAAGCAAGAGGGCAGGGGCTGCCGGGGACCCCACCCTGCCCCCTGCTGTCACTGATCTTTACTGAAGATGCCAAGCCCCCTCCAGTTCCCTGGCTCCCTGAAGACTTAGGACATGTGGAACCGTGGGTTGCTGCAGGGAAGGGCCCCACCAGGGAACCTCGGAGGCCACCTCCCACTATTCCCATCAACCAGTGTGTGTGTGTGTTTGTTGGGGGTGGGGGTGCGGTTGCCATGACATCGGGAACAAACCAAATGTAAAAGTGTCCAGCTGCGTCTGTCCGTTTTTCAAACAAAGCCAACCATGTGCGTCACTCCCACACGGGGCCTGCACACTTCTGTGTACCCACGCGTGAAGGTGAGCCCCATTCCCAAGTCTGACCCACACTGGGGAGAACAAAACATAAGCCTGTCAAGGAAGCAGAACCCATCCAGGATCCCCAGGGCAAGCTCCCGATGGCAGGTGTTGGTAGCCCAGCACCCACTCAGCACTTCACAAAGAGCCCGAGCATCAAGCAAGGAGACACCTCCGGGCTGCCAGAATTTGGCTGCGACTCCCTTCACAGGCAGGGCTCCTGCTCCTTGTATCTAGCAAACGGAAAGGAGCCACACCACACGCTGAAAAGACTGTTTATTTTTTTTATTTTTTAAAAGATTTTATTTATTTATTTGACAGCGAGAGAGGGAACACAGCAGGGGAGTGGGAGAGGAAGAAGCAGGCTTCCAGCGGAGGATCCTGATGTGGGACTCGATCCCATAACTCTGGGATCACGCCCTGAGCCGAAGGCAGACGCTTAAAGACTGAGCCCCCCAGGCACCCCTGAAAAGACTGTTTACTAACCACCCCTTGTTTCCCACACAGAAGAGGTCAGAGAGGCCTGGGCCCTGCTCCACAGCAAGGATCCTTGTTTCAGGAGCAGGCAGTGCGGCACCGAGACCTGGAGGCAGAGAAATGTCAGTCAGATGTGCACACCAGGGCCTGAACTGCCCACTCCCCAGCCAGGGCCAGAACCAGAAACTCCCCTCTCCTCCCTGATGGGAGCCAGTGAGGACGCATACCTGCTGAGAGAGCAGGGGGCACAAGAGCCACTTAAATCCAGCCGCACCCTTGCGGGGCATGTCCATGGGCAGGCCACACCGGCCACACCCAGGGTCTACTTCCTTAGGCACGAGAAGGAGGCAGGTGGAAACAGCTTGGAGGCTGGCTGTGAAAATCAAGAGATGTGAGCACACAGCCAGGGACTAAATGCTGGTTGCCACCGAGAGGCAGAAGGGAACTGAACCGGAATCCCCCTCCTGACCCCACGGTGGGCTGAGGTCTCTGTGACGGGACTTGGCAGCAGCTGACTTTCCCAGGCCAACACACCACTGACCCAGCAGGGCCCTGGGGAAAAGGCTGCAGACTGAATCCCAAACCACAAAGTCAACCAATGCTGTGCCACAGAATCGGGGCCCCAGGAGGCAGATACTAGACCACTGCTGCCCAAAAACAGTCTCGTAAGCTTGAAGGCAATGAACCTTTCTGGGACTCAATCACCTGACTTACGAGATGGGAAGGTCAGAGCAAGTCAATGGTTTTGAACTTCTAGGGCAGGGGGGCTCGTGGAAATGAACAGAAGACAGGCCTCTGCAGCATACTTACCGCTGCCAATGCAGGATCAGCCTGGTGAATGTGGACCAGACCGCCTCTCGCGCTCTCCAGGCTCTGGCACCTGAGGACTCCTGCTGCTCAAACAGTGGGGGAGGGCAGACACCGAGTGTCCTGTGCTGGGGCAGGGAATCAGAGCAGAGCCTGCTGGGGTGCAGGTCAGAAACGGAAAAAGGTCAGAGGAACTCCCTGCCCGCCTCTCCCCCCCCCCCCCCGCCCCCGGTTTCAGGGATGCTGGTAGGACACGCGAGGCTCTCTGATTAGAGACAAAGACAGCTGATTCTTCTCAACAGCAGCAGCCAAGCATCAATCCCAGTCCCCACAGGGTGACACAGGGGAGCCAGGGGGCACTCAGGACACATGGTGGCCACGCAGTACAGGAAAGCCAGACCTCTCCCAGCAGAGAGCAGGCCTGCTCTGCAGGAAGGCACTACCTCGTCCATCCTGAGGCTGTCTGCTACTCCAACATCCTTGAAAAGATGGGCCAAAGTTCAGCCAACGCCTTGCTCCCAGGACCACAGACACAGGAGCCTCATGGAGTGTCTCCCGAGTGCAGCCCACAGGCTGATGTGTTCCTCGTCTGCACCTGGACTGAAGAGGTAGACCCCAAGTTTGCCAGAAGCCTTGACCTTCGAGGGAGATGTGGCATGACTAGCCACCCAGAGGAGCCCAAGAACTACACTGCCCTGCCACAAGCATCTTGGCTCATCCCTGACCGCACCCAGCAGCGCTCACACCCAGGTAGGGACCCATCGGTATCCTCCTCCCACCTACAGCTTCCCACCCACTCCCAGATTGCACTGCTTCCTCCCGATCAGGCATCTGGAAAGGAGCATATGGTGGGCCTGGAAGGGCCTGGCGTTCCATCAAGACCTGCCAGTTTCTGGCTGGGCGACCTGGGCATGGGCCCCTGTTCTGTATTGGACCCGAGACCACCTCATGGTGGTGGCTCAAAGATCTGAGCTGGGCGAAGAATTAAGGTTTAAGAATTAAGACACAAGCTGGAGTGCCCTCCTCTCCTGAGAGGCCTCCCCCTCCAGCAGCCCTGCTATAGAACTTCTGAGCACCGCAATGCGAGTATTTTAAGAAACTGAACATAAACACTTATTTAGCTTCGTCTAACCATACATGGCAAGGGGCCACCACACCAGACACGGACACCTGTCTGAAATTTCTATAACCTTGCTCTGGATGGAGCAGGGCAAGGCCTCAAACCGTTTCAGGATGCTCTCGCAAGCACTGTAGGAATGCACAGGGTCACCCCAGACCCAAGCACGCTGGAGGCTTGCAGCCCACACGGCCCCGATCAAACAGCGATACAACCGGTACCCCAGAATGGGAGCTCCGGGTCAGGCAGCCTTAGAGAGCGGACCGGACGGCAGCAGCGCCCTTCCGCGGTGCCCGTGCGACCCCGACACCCCGGAGCAGAAGACCCTCAAGTCGCAAGCCCACGGCGTACCCGCAACCCCAGCATTACCCATTGCAGCCTCTCCCGGCACGGAGGCCACGGCTCCGCTTACACTCTGCAGCCGCAAGCCGAGGCCCTCGGATGCGCTCCGCAAGGGCCTCCCGTGATAGCCGGGGGCCGGGGCGGCCCCGCGATGGGGCGGGGGGGAACAAGCGGTCAGCCCACGCCGCGGTCGGAAGGCCTTAGGTTACCACGCCCGGCGGCAGCCGCGACCCCATCCCCTCGGAGGCTCGGCCGGCGCCCTGCCGCAGCCCGCACCCCGGCCAGAGCTCACCCGGCCTCAGCCGGGCGCGGGCGCTGCCTGGAACCCTCGACAGCCTCGGATGGCCTCGGATGACCGCACCGCCCCGAAGCTACCTGCCGCCGCAGACACATGGCGCAGCCGCGCACACATGCACGCTGCGTCATCACGCAGCCCGCCGGCAGCCGGACGCAGTGATGTCACGCGGGGCGCCGGGCGCGGGTAGGACGCGGGCGGAAGTCTCTTAACGGCTGCCGGGGGTCCGGCGGAGAGCGCGTTTTCCTAGTTCACATCGCGCAGCACGCAGCCCATGCTACCGCTGCTCTGCCCTACGCGGACGAGTGCGCGTACCTGGCGGCCCAGCGTCCCGGCGGGTTAATGGCCCCCCGCCGGCTGTGGGGCTGGGTCCGCCGAGCCGCGTACGACAGCGAGGTAGCGCTCTGCCCTCGCATCCCTTTAGCGGATTGCCCAGGATGCGCATCACTTTCTGGTTTAATAAAAGTATCTTCTCTTCTGCCTTTGTGGAGAGGTCGTCCGGGTTGGGAGGAGATTTTGGTTTTAATTCTATCCCCCCCCCCCCGTCCGCCGGCCGAGGAACGCGCACGGGAAGGTACTGAAGCTGGAAAGGGTGCGGCTTGTTGGAGATACAGCGAAGCGTTGTAGGTTGGCAGGGTGTTCTCCGAGAGGAGAGGTGGGCAAGAACTACACACTCAAGGGTCTTGAATAGGAAGGCGAGAACTTGTTCTGTAGGTAAAGAAGCCGAGTAGTACTTGAAACTCATTTTGCACCTGCTAAATTCATTCAAGCATTTTAGAGTATACAAATCCCATTACATATTTTATTAAATCTCTTGAGACTGGGCAGGAATATTACTTCCAGATTGCTAACATGGAAAATAACATTCAGCCAAGGAGGTTAACAAAGCTAGGGCTTGGTGCAGGTTCTAGCTCAGACTTCAGTGCTGTGTGCCTCCCGACACTCTGCCATGAGATAATCTAAGAGAACCGGGAAGGCACATGGTTATGGAGGGCCAAGGTATGGCTGTGAGGGTGTGGGTGTATATGTGTGACCCAAAAAGCTGGGCTCCCTGAGGACTGAAAGAGAAGAGCCTTTTTCTAAAATGATAAAAAAATTCATTAGAGACGCGAAGATGCCCCAAGGAAGTTTTTTCCCAAGGAATAAGAGAGGGTGCCAAAATATTAAAAACCACATAATCAAAGCTCAGTTGCATTGTACAGGGAGGCTGCATGAGACTGACACACAGACCTTCCAGCAGTTCTTAACCATCAGACTATTGGAAAGAACTTTCTCCAAATCCACATCTCAAAAGAATAACTCCATTATTCTTCCAAGCCAACTGGGATGTATGCCTGAAAAGAATATTAGCAATTTGGCTCTGGAAGAATACACAGAGAGTTACAGCCAAGGAAATGCCAAATACAGCTCACGGGGTCTCCCACAGGAGGCCACACAGCATGGTTGTGCTTCTGAGGAGGCATTATACCTAGAGCTGGTTTGGTCCTTTATCATGTACAGGCCTGGACACTAGAAATTACAAATTCATTGAGAATTCACTCGAAGTGATTAAAGAAATTCTTTTCTTCACTAAGCAAGTCAACCATTGGATTTATCATGGGCACAGCATGGTATGAAGTGCTGCATGGTATGTGTCAAAAAACTGAGAGACATCTAGTTAGTTATTTGCTATTTTGTTCTCCTGAAGAAGATAGTGGTTGGGCAAGAGGGACAAGAAAGAAAAGACCGAAGTCTTCCCAGCCTTGGGAACAGGGAAAAGATTCACTAAAAACAAGCAACAATAAGGAACCCCACACCAATTAGTTGGAATCTAGCCAAGATGTGAGTTGGGGAAAATTGTCTTCGAGCAGGCCAATTGAGGATAAATCTTCAGTTGTTCGGGGCTTTCTCAAAAGGAGCCTAGCAGGAAGGCATCTTTGTGAGACCCTGTCTAGGTAACTTCAGTGTCCTCCCATCTTAGTCTGGTCAGGTGCATGTCATTTGTCTCGCTAGAGCTTCTCAGATACAAAGAGGAACCCCACACAGTCTCTAAAGGACCTTATAGTTTAGTAGAGGAAATGTCCTAACACGGCTAACTCTAGCATCAGGACATGCAAAGAAAGTGCTCTGGGGCTGGAGGAGGGAAAAATCGCATCCAAAGATTTAGTGGAAGAGGTGATAACTTGAGCTGGGTGAAAAAAACCCAGCAGCTAGGTCTACCAGGGACAAACCAGGCATCCAACAAAATGTGGTTTATTAACCTGCTGCAAAGAGAGAACCCTAGAGAAATCTGGGCTGTGTCTCATTGCGAGAGTAGAAAGGGAATTTTGTAAGGTTTGAGATCGCACTGAGTAATTTTTTTAGATTATTTATTTTATTTTTTAGAAAGATTTTATTTGTTAGAGAGAGAGCGCACAAGCGGGGGGCAGCAGGTAGAGTGAGCAGCAGGCTCCCCACTGAGCAAGGAGCCCAATGCAGGACTTGATCGCAGGACCCTGGGATCATGATCTGAGCAGAAGGCAGACGCTTAACCAACTGAGCCACCCAGGCGCCCTTGCACTGAACAATTCTGAGGAGGGGAAGTGAGGGTCAGCTCTAGATCATTGCTGTCATGAAGTGCAGACAACTTAGTAATTGGGTCTCAGTCTTTTTTGGCGGGGAAGGGCAGAGGGAGAGAGAATCTCAGGCAGACTCTCCCTGAGCACGGAGCCTGTCGCCAGGCTCGGTCTAATGACCCTGCGATCATGATATGAGCTGAAACCAACAGTCGGACGCTGAACCGACTGAGCCAACGAGGCACCCCGATCTCAGTCATTTTTGTTCATGAGGTGGGGCCACAGAGCAGGCTTGGGAGGTTCCTGGCAAGAAGAAGGAGGCCATCAGGACACTTTACAGCTGAAGTGTGACCTTGGGAGAAATGTTGTTTTCTGTTAACATTGCAGCTGCCTCATCAGTGTCAGTTCTGAGAAACTGAATATACACCTGGACAGTGGTCAGACCATTTATAGAAATAGGCCCACGACCTGCTGCAGGCTGCCCAGAAACCAACCCCTCCTCCACAGAAGCCTGCCCAGAAAGCTGGCTGCTGGAATTCAGACCCCTGTGTCTAGTGATGACCCAGGAAGCCACACAACACCCGTCACAATCCACATCAGCCAGATGGGCCGGCACTCAGTCAATAGCTGACATCCTACCTACTTTTTGTTCCCAGTTCCAACTCAGGACCAACTAGAGAACACCAAACACATGGGATGCCCCCACGTCCGGGTCCCGCATCAGGGCACCCCGGAGTCCTCCTTTTTCCGTCATGAAGCTCTCCCCCTCCCTGCCTGCCTTTGGGCCTCTGCAAAACCAAGGGATGCAGTGACTCCCTCATCATAGCAGGCTCTGGACAATAGCCTTTGCTTGTTCTCATTTGGTTGGTGCTTGGTATTTCCCCGATAGTATGGGGGTGCAAAGAGCTTCTGGGTTGGTGAGCACGTGGAGGTGCTGGTAGAATTGCATCCCCCGAGAGGCATGGAATCTATGCGTGCCCTTCCCTACACCTTGCCCTTGGCAACTCTTTCATCTGGATGTGTCCCTGTTCCCTCTATCATGTCCTTTTATTAAAAATTGGTGAGCAGTAAACTCTTCTCTTGAGTTCTGTGAGCCACTCTAGCAGGTTCATTGAACCCGAGGGAGGATGGAGGGAACCCCGATTCATAGCCAATTAGTCAGAAGCACAGGTAACAAGTTGCGATTGCCGTCGGCATCTGAAGTGTGCATGGGGTTCTTGTGGGACTGAGCCCTCAACCCGTGGGATCTGATGCCATCTCTGGGTAGATGAAGCTAGACTGAGTTAAATTAGTGCAGAAGGTAGAGTGAAAGATCATTTCCCCGACATCTGCTTTATGTGCCTAAGGGGCTGGAATACCTTGGGGGGTTCTAGAGACCAGCTATTTGTTTGGTATCCGTCTCAAATAGGGTCTAATCAGGAGACAGAAACAGGCTACAGGAAAGGTTTAATATAAAGCATTGTTGAGTTTAACAGTGGATTGGGGTAACAATGGATTGGCTAGTAAAAGGAAAGAAAACTCTGAAGAATACGAAATAGTAGCTATAAGGAGCAGCTACAATTCTGAGACTGAGATAAAGCTCCAGGGAAGAAACCCCTTCATCCCCAGGGCTGAGATCCAACTTTGTTAGAGAGAGCCTAGCTAAGGTCACCAAATGGTGGAGAGGCGCTGGCCGGACTTGCTGCGGGTCCCTCTAGAGTGCAGGGAAAGGTGTTCACGGGGAGTTGCCTTGTGGATATGAGGCAGGTGCTCCCAGAAGCTGGAACTGGAAGAAGCAGTCCTTGGTGCAGGGAGGTGGGTCCTGGGGAGGCCTCTGATTCTGCGGGTGCCTGCCAAGGGAACTCCCCGGAGCCTGGCAGCAAAGCCCTTTCCTCCTGCACTGCCTCCCAGCGGTTCCTTTTGTACAGCTCTGGGACACAGGGCCACTTGGCGAGGGAGGAATGCTGAGGGCCTGGCTCCATGCCGCAGAGCAGGAAATGAGTGCGTACGGAGCTGGAGATAATACACTGACCACGGGCACAGGATCCAACACTTTAAATCCTAAGTCGAGACAAGTATCAGTTTACGTTCCAGCTGCGCTGCAAAGTTCTTACTGGCAGCTTAGCTTAGTGGCAAAGTCGTGGCCGGCGGCTGCTGACTCCAACCTGCAGTGGGGCGGGCAACCCCCCAAACTGTCTAGACTCAGCTGGAAAAGGCGGGGCCGTTATCCCGCTCACTGTTAAGGTGCTAGGTTTTGTTCGGACAGAGCCCGGCCGTTGTTTCGTTACTGCATCTCCCACCTTACTGAGAGTTTGAGTAACACAGGCGTTGGAGCAGGGGAAGTCTCAGAAAGGTGCAGCACTGAGGTCCCAGGAATTAAGGCGCAAATTGAGAAAGAGAAGGGAAGTGGCTTCGCCCGGTAGGCTCCGCCCAGCACCCCCCTTCTCGCCAGCCACGCCCTCCTCTTCCTGTTGGCCCCGCCCACCAATATGCAGGGCCCGCCCTCACCTTCCTGCCGGCCCCGTCCCTCCCCGCCGGGCCCTCTTCTCCCCACCGGCGACGCCCCATCTCACAGGCTCCGCCCTTCCCTTCCTGCCAGCCCCGCCCCCTTCCCGTTCCCGTGCTCACTTTCCTGCCGGCCTAGCCCCTTCCCCATAGACCCGACCTCACCTTCCTGCCAGCCTCGCCCTCCCTTACCCACCGGCCCCGCCCCTTCCCAATAGCCCCGCTCCTCCCATCAGCCCCGTCTCTCCGTTCCTGTCCCCTACCTTGCCTCCGGCCCCGCCTTGACTCCCTGCTAGCCCCGCCCCCTCTGGCCGGCCCCGCCTTCCAGCCCTCCCCTCCCCACCAGCCACGCCCTCGCCTTACCCATGGCCCTTCCCGCGAGCCCCACCCCTCCTAGTGGCCCCTCCCCTCCTCACAGGCCACGCCCACCACCATCTAGCTAGCCCCTCCCTTTCCCTCCGGCCCCTCCCCCCGCTTCCGGTCGGCCTGAGCTAGGGCTTCCCGAGCGGGAGGCAGGCCGGGAAGTTGGCTGCCCTAAAGATGGCGGCAGAATCGAAAAGTTGGAGCCGCTCCTGCGGCCCTGAAGGGCAGGGGACGGGCTCGGGGCGGGGCAGGCGCGCTCTCGCCCACCCTGAAGGGCGTGGGGCGGGATAGGGGCGCGATAGGCGCGCTCCCGCGGCCGTGAGGGGGCGGGGCAAGGCGGGCGCGTTCCCGGCGGCCCTGAGGGGTGGGGACGGGGTGCGGGGCGGGGCGCGGGGCGGGGCCGTGCCTCGGCCCGGAAGTGCGGGGTGCGGGGTGCGGGGCGCGGACGTCCCCTGGCGGCCGCGGCCGGAGACTGCGGCCGCGCGGGCGGGAGGCGCAGGAGCGGCGGCGGCGGCGGCGGCCGCGGGGCCGGGCGAGCATGTAGCGGCCACGGGCGGCGCGGGGCTCCCGGGGCGGGCCGGGCCGCGGGGTCCGCTCGCGGCGAAATGGAGGAGGAGGGCAAGAAGGGCAAGAAGGTGAGCGTGCGCGGGCGCGTGCTCCCGAGGGCCGGGCGGGGGGCGGGCTGGACCCCAGAGCGGGGCGGAGGGGCCGGCGCCGGGGGTGGACCGGGAGGGTCCCTCGGGGCCGCCCTTCGGCCAGCCGGCGCGGGGCGCGGAGCGGTCCCACGGAGGGAGGTCTGATTTGAGGTTAGGCGTGGAGAGGTCGGGGGGCGCACACGGTTGGGTGAGAGCGTGGCCGGCAGGCCAGGGTTCCCGGGTGGACCGTGCGCCGTCGGGCCCGGCACCGGGCCGCGGGAGTCGGTCTCCGCGGATGGGGTGGGAGACGAGCCCCTGGACAATGGGGTTAGGTGGTCCTCCGCCCGGCCCGCGCGGCGGGGGAGGAAGGAGCCACGCCTTTCCGCCCCTTCCGGTCAGTGAGTCCCCCAAACCCCGGCTCTGCACATGGCCATGCCCGCGGGTCAGTGAGCAGGGGCTGCAGGGGAGTTGGCCCCGCTGAGGGGCCAGAAAGTTTTCCAGGGCCCGTGTTTTAGAGACAATGGGGAGTCAGCGTAACGCAGGAACATTTGCTGCTTAGTTGACTTCAGTTTCTTGATACCAAGTAAAAGCAAAAGCTGTGCCTCACGGTCCAGCCCGTTCTCGGGCTCAGTTGTGCGCTACCTAATTCTCGCTGAGCGATTTCAGTGACGTTATATTTGGCAGCTGGATTTCGGGCATAGTTCAAGAGGCTTCTTAGTTTATGTAGTTTTAAAAATGTGGCTTTAATTATAGGCTAGAGTAGTTGATAAAGAAACTCATTTTCAGGAGACTATAATAGCTAAGCTGCCATTAACATGGAAAACGGGGTTTCAATGAAATTTCTCTTTTTCAGGTAGAGGATTTATAATGTGCTGAAATTTCGTTAGTGTGCACTTTTGTGTGCAAGTTTCAGACAGACTTTTGTAGGTCCTCTGATCTTACCAGCCTGTGCTGGCAGGAGCCAGCTGTGCCCTTCAGTTGATTCATCCCCTTGTTTCACAAGGTGCCCCATTTTTGAAAGGTTGTATTTGAAATCCGGGGTGGCCCGGTGGTCCTCAGGGGATCGTGTGGCACTTTTTCTCTCACTTTCGTTCCTCCTTGTTGTGTTATGTCGTGAACGCATGTCTAATTAAAGTGTGGTACCAGTTGCAGTTACCTAAGTCTGGAAGACAGCCGAGAAAGTGATTCAGCCTGCAGGCGCTAGACTGCAGAGGGATGGATGCTGCCCACCCTAGAGGGGGAGAGCTGAGTTTAATGTTTCTGTCACAGCGGGTGGAAGGCTCCAGAAGAAAGTCAGTCCAGTGCATCTTTCCCTGTTTGTTACAGGCAAGTAGGCAGGTGGGCCAGGAGTTGCAGAGGAGATGGTCCATCCCCAGCGCTCTTGGCTGCCAGCATTAGTCCCGGCCCAGGAGATCACCAGTCTTGGCCTCGAAACATCTTCCACACTCAGGCCAGATGGTGCTGGCCGTGGAGGGTCACTTCCTTTGAATGGATGCTAACCTGTCTGTGATGGGGAAGCCTGGGATAGACTGACTTCTTTCAGAGCCCTCTACGAGGTTTCGAGGTTTCCTAGAAATGTGAGAATATTCAGCAATGTTGGGAGAGACAAAGAATTGGTGAGACATTCCTGAAATAGAAGTGAGAAGCCAGTAAAACTCAGGAATTTTTGAGTTGGGGGCAGTGTTAAGATTTAAGAGGTAGAGAAGGTTAATGATGAATTTCATTGTGTCTGTTAGAGAAGATAATCACTTGTTACATAGTTGCCTAAGCCAGGAGCTCTGTGTTTTCTGTCTATTCTGCCCTTGCCCTAGCTCATTTTCCATAGGCAGGCCGGCCAGCCAGCTCTGGGGCGTGAATTCCTATCCAGGCCACAACTTAGCACACTTTCCCTCTCGCTCTCTGCCAATCTCAAGCAGGCAGAGCCTTGCTGCTCTGCTCCTCTATTCAATGTGAGGTCACCTCCAACTCATGAAATTTGGTGCTTACATTGTTCTCATTATGGTCAATTAACCAGATTAATCTATTGTAAAAGTTATACCCCAAATTCAAGCTAAAGTAGCAGAAGTAATGACCTAATAGTTTTATGAAACTACAGTTTGGGGGTGCCCGGGTGGCTCAGTCGGTTAACGTCCTGGGATTGAGTCCCACATTGGGCTCCCTGCTCAGCGGGGAGCCTGCTTCTCCCTTTGCTGCTCCCCCTGCTTGTGCTCTCTCTGTCAAATAAATAAAATCTTAAAAAGAAAAAAAGAAAGTACAGTTTGGACATTTAAATTCTCCAGGTTAGCACCCTAAACATTGCAGATTTAACCTTTATTTTTTATTTTTATTTTTATTTTTTTAAAGTAAGCTCTAGGCCCGTCATGGGGCTTGAACTCATGACCCTGAGATCAAGAGTCGCATGCTGTACCGACCAAGCAAGCCAGGCACCCCCAGATTTAACCTTTAAAAATGTGGATTGGGAGGCTTTTTCAGGTCTTCAGACACTTGTCCTGGTGTTTTGTTAAGCAGTTATTCAGGCTTGTCTAATGTGGCCTATTTCTTTCTTCAGGACAGGAGTCAGTGAGCTGCCAGAGAATAAGTAGAACAGAGTGGGTTTCATAGAAAGTGGCCTCAGGTACAGCTCTGCCCTTTCTTTCTTTCTTTCTTGAACAGGGTGGGGTGGGGTGTGGAGAAGAGAGAAGAGGGAGAGGGAGAGGGAGAGAGAGAGAGAGAATCTTTTTTTTTTTTTTTAAGATTATTTATTTATTTATTCGACAGGATAGAGACAGCCAGCGAGAGAGGGAACACAAGCAAGGGGAGTGGGAGAGGAAGAAGCAGGCTCATAGTGGAGGAGCCTGATGTGGGGCTCGATCCCATAACGCCGGGATCACGCCCTGAGCCGAAGGCAGACGCTTAACCGCTGTGCCACCCAGGCGCCCCGAGAGAGAGGGAATCTTAAGCAGACTCCATACCCAGTGCAGAGCCCAACTCGGGGCTCGATCTCACCACCCTGATTTCATGACCTGAGCCAAAATTAGGAGTCAGATGCTTAGCCGACTGAGCCCCCCAGGCGCCCCCAGCCCTGTCCTTTCTTAGGCTACCCTGGCACATCTGATGAGGGTGACCCGAGCCCCTGTAATGGCCCATGGAAAGTCCTGGCTGATGGGGATGTGGGAGGAGCTGGTTGGGAAATGAGCAGGTCCCGGTACATCTGGGGGATGCGTGTGTGGACCAAGAAGTCCACTGGCTGCTAGAGGTGTGGGGCCTGGGGAGTAGGAATGACCACTGGGGGTCACTCTCCTACCAGCATGTCCCCAGAGTGACTGGTATCAGAGACCCCAAGTCCTGATTTGGGGTTTGGAGAATAAGGCTGCCTCCTTACAAAATGGACCCGAGTTCCAGGAGTTCTGACACTGTTCTGTCAGGATGTAATTCTTTTTTGTGAGAAACTTCTGTGTACCCGTGAGTTGCATCGTATGCTTGATTGGACGAGGGTGCCAGCCTGTGGGAGGTTGGCACCAGGCCTCTCTGCTGTTTGGGTCCTGGCTTCTGCTGCTCCGGCGGCCATGCTTTCAGCCTGAATGGTTAAATATGTTTATGTTGGGTTACTTTAATGTGCATTCTGTAAATGGGAAAAAAGAAAGGTTGTAAGGTACCCTGGAAATGTAGGACTGGATGTTAAGTAATAGCAGGGAATTATTATTAATTTTGTTAGATATAATGTCTGTATTATGTGTGGTTGAGTTCTGAGCTGGTAGACATACACGCTGAGCTCTTTATAGGTAAAATTGTGGGATTCCTGAGATTGGCTTTACTCACGCTGGAAACAAAACAGGGGAGATAGCTGAATGCTCTGGTCATGGGTGTTCCTCATCCATTATTCTGTTTACTTGTGCGTATTTTTGAGTTTTCACATATAAAGTGGGGAGAAAACGGTCCCCCAGGTTGTGGGCCCTGGGTCATCCACTCCTATAGCTGCTGGACCAGCCCTCAGGCAGCGTGTGTGAGGAACTGGGGGCTTGGCTGGACTAGTTTCTTTATACCTTTGTGTCTCCAGCCGTCACACAGCCTTCTCCACAGACCTGTGTGTGTTTGTATAGCTGAAATGAGAATTTAAAGAAGTGGTACTTCAGATAAGCAACGCACTAGGAGTTTTTTACTCTGTTCTTTTTTGTTTTTCCCGTTAAACCACGGCCATTCGCGTCGTGTTGCAGCCGTAACGTGGGTTAACAAAGGGACTTAGGGGTCTGTGCCTTGGGTAGGTTTCACAGTGACTCTTGGGTGACCACGTGGTGCTCCCGAGCCGGGAGGCGGGCAGATGGGGGCAGGAGGTGCCTCCAGAGACTGTAGGTCCAGCAGCCCGTGGATGAGTCCAGGGAGGCCAGCATTCGCAAGGCTCATTCCTCTTTGACTTGGAGAGTTACTGCTTACATAGTACCTTGTATTTATTAATTTTCCACGTAAGGAACCGTAGAGTCGCTGCCGCCTTCAGACCCGCGACCGGCTGGCCATGGCAGTGGCCTGAACCTCATGGTGCTTCTCTGTTACTGCTTGGAGCATTTGGGAGGAACGTCCTGGAGAGGGACACCTCTCTTTCGGCGATGGTACTGCCAAGGGGGCCTCTCTGAAGCCAGAGGGGCTGTCAGCATTGTGCCTGTGAGGTCGGGGACAAGTGCCTTCTTTAGCGATGGGCTCGGTGACTGCAGTCACTGTCGGTCTCCCGCGTCTTCCTTTCTGTCAGCAGCAGCACCAGCCCGGCTCATCCCTGCTCCGTGGTGAGTGTCAATGGCCACCCTTAAGTACTGCAGATCTGACAGTGTGAAATCCTCCTGTTCCTTCATCCGAGCGCTTAGGACATGCTGTGTGCCGCGCAAAGCAGGGCTGAGGCCGCCGCATCCTGTTTGGAGAGCAAGTGCCCACACAGCGTGGGAGATGGGGGCGTGGTGGGCGTCTGCTCATCCCACGCGGGGCCTGTGTGCATGACGTTCAGAAGCGGGAGAGGTGCAGGCTGGGGACCCCCCGAGGTGCTGGGAGGGCCCTGGGCCTGGTGGGGGGGATTGGTCCTGGGTGCAGCGGAGGCTGCTGGGGGTGTTCGTCTCTCCCTCTAACAGCTGCTCCCTGGCGCTGACCGAGTGCCAGGCCCAGATGCTGGGGACACAGATGAGCTCTGTGGTCACAGAGCTGGAAGTGGGGCTCAAAGGACCACGAGAGTGGAACTTTAGAGAAAGCGCGCTTTGATGAGAGCAAATAGGAAACCCTTGTTGTTGTGAAGGCATCAAGTACAAGTGTAGAGAAACTCCTGTAACAAAGCTCCTGGGCCCCAACTTCAACATCTTCGGTGCGTGGGCGGCTTGTTCCTCATCTGCCCCTGTTCCCCAGGTGCTCTGGGCTGAACCGTTCTGCCCCCAGATCCACGGGGTGAAGTCCCGACTCCTGGGACCTCGGAACAGGTCTGTATTTGGAGAGGAGTCTTGAAGTGATTGAGGTAAAACGAGGTCAGTAGGGTGGGTTCTACTCCATTGTGACCGGTGTCCTTATCAGAAGAGGACATCAGGACGCAGACACGCACGGAGGGATGACTGTGTGAGGACATGGGGAGGAGACGACCGTCTGCACGGCCTGGAGAGGCTGCGGGGCTGGGGGGGTGGGGTGGGGGGGGACACCGGCCCTGCCACATCTGGATCTGGGGCGTCCAGGACTGAGAGAGAATAGATGTGTGTGTGAGCCACCCGGTCCAATGCTTTGTGAAAGCCAGTGAAGACAGGTTGTTTGGAAGCAAACCCTGGAGATCAGGGAGATGTGGCAGGAGTCCTATGCGAGGACCATATTGGGGGAATTGGTCTCAGTCTAACCCAGAGGTTCTGAGCACCTGGTCTCCACCGGCAGCTCACACACAGGCTACTCAGAGTGGCAGGATGTCCTGCGCTGTGCTCTGCAGGCTGCAGACTGCATACGCGTGACCCGTGACAGGCTGTGTGGACGGGCTCCGCTCCTCGGAATCCCATCTGCAGTGGGGGAGCGGGCCGAGCGGTGTGTCCTGACCCGCGGTCAAGTGCTGGCCCTTCCCATCACCGTGCTTGCGCACTCTCCTCCCTCATCCCAAGAACAGCAGCTCGCTTTTCAAGGTTATGCAGGGAGTTTAGGTTTGGATCTGTCAATTTAGAAATAGAAAGGAGGGGCGCCTGGGTGGCTCAGGTGTTCAGTGTCTGCCTTCGGCTCAGGTCATGATCCCAGGGTCCTGGGATCAAGCCCCGCATGGAGCCCTGCTTGGAGCTCCTTGCTCGGTGGGGAGCCTGCTTCTCTCTCTCCCTCTACTGTTCCCCTGCTTGTGTTCTCTTGCTCTCTCTGTGAAATAAATGAATAAAACCTCAAAAAAAAAAAAAAAAGAAATAGGAAAATTTCCCCTTAGCTCTGTGCCAGTGCCAGAAATGTTACTCTTTTCCCTCCTAAGTGTGCCTGAATGGTAGCTGTTTGTTTGCCGGGCTGGTGCCAAGAATTAAGGCGTTTGATTGTGGGCATTGGATGCGTGCAGTGGAAATAATCCCTTTCACTAAGTGCAGCAGGACGTTGGGATTTAGGCTTTTGTTCGAGGCTTAGGATGATGGGTATCTTGTAACCTGGGAGGTGGGAAGGATCGTTGAACTCTGAAAGCGAGCATGGTCAGCGTGGACGTGCGGAGCTCCCGTCCTAACTTTTGGAGCCACTCCCTCGTGCGGGAGCCACGGATTCACCTGCTGACACTTGTGACTCTTGTTTCTTTGACTGTTTATGGTTCCCTGCACTGTTGGACCCACAATCCAGTATGCCTCCTGTGTGTCCTTACCGTTAACTCTGCAGTCCCGTGTGCTCTAGAACATTCCATTTTCCCTCATTGTCGACCTGGCGGGGGTGCAGTTTATGAATCTAATGCTTGGATAGACCTGCATGTCAGCAAATGTCCCAGGTCTAACTTCCAGAAGACATGTCCCTCTCAATGGCTGTCACCGGTGTGCGTTCTGCGTTATAACAGTAGCTGAAGCAGACCTGCCCGTCATACACGGAGGTCACACCCATGTCAGGCCCTGTTAGACCTCCTCTCCAGGATGCCTGGGTGGCTCAGTTGGTTAAGTGTCTGACTTCAGCTCAGGTCATGATTCTCAGGGTCCTGGGATTGAGCCCCACGTCGGGCTCCCCACTTATAGGGGAGTCTGCTTCTCCCTCTCCCTCTGCCTCTCCTCCCACTTATGCTCTCTGTCTCTGGCAAATAAAGAAATAAAATCTATAAAAATAATAATAATAAAAAAGAAGGCTTCTCTCCCCCCAGGATTGAATCTTCAGCCCCCTCCTTGGAAGAAGAGTGTGCGTCCGCCCCCCCAGCATTTGATTATGAACATTCTTGAATCCAGCAGAGTTGAAAGGATTTTAACAGCAAATCCCTGTCCACCCACTACCTAGATTCTACCATTAACGTTTGCTGTGCACACCTACCCATCCATCTCTGAATCCACCTGAAAACTCACTGTGCTGCCCTGCCTCTCTGAGGCGTTTGAGGGTGAATTACAGACACCATTCCACTTCAGTCTGGATACTTCAGCATGCTTCTCAGTAGCTGGAGTTCAGTATCTTTAATAGTTTTCTTTTGCTGTAAACTTTATATATAGTGAAACGTACTCATCTTAAAAGTACATTAGCTAAACTCTGACAAATGTGTACACCTGTGCATCCCAAAGCCCTGCCGAGAAATAGACCATTGTCATCACTCAGAAAGTCCCTCATGCCTCCTAGGGCGCCTCTCCCTTCCCTGAGGCAGCTGCTGCTCTGATGGCTGGCACTCTAGATGGGTCCTTTGGGACAGGTTTCTGTTTGAGAACTTCACACACATGGATTCAGGCAGTACATATTCTTTTTTTCTTTTTTTTAAGATTTTATTTATTTATTTGAGAGAGCGAGCATGAGCAGGGCAGAAGGAGAGGGAGAAGCAGACTCCCCGCTGAGCAGGGAGCCCGATGCGGGGCTCGATCCCAGGACCCTGAGATCATGACCTGAGCCGAAGGCAGGTACTTACCCCACTGAGCCCCCAGGTGCCCCCAGGCTGTATGTATTCTTTTGTGCGGGGATCCCTTTACTCGTATGATGATTCTGGGATTCACCCGTGATCTCGTGATGTCGAGTAGCAGTCTACTGTATGTCTACACCATGACCTGTCATCTGCTGTTGGCCCTTGGGTTCTTTCGGGTCTTGTATTCTTATGAAAAGCAGTGAACATTTGTGAATGGGTCATTGCATGGACGTATGTGGCCATTTCTTTCAGGTAAATACCTAATAACTGAATTGCCATTTATGCGGTAGCTATGCATTGAACTTTATAAGACACCGCCAAACTGTTCCCTGTGGAATTTTTGTCCACCGATTCTGTCAGTTACTGAGAGTGGGTGTTCACATCTCCAGTTGTTTTGGATTTGTTTCTCCTTGTAGTTCTGTGCGTTTTGGCTTCAAGTGTTTTTTTCTTAAGTACATACACATTTAAGATCATTATGTCTCGGGGTGCCTGGGTAGCGCAGTCGTTAAGCGTCTGCCTGCGGCTCAGGGTGTGATCCCGGCATTCCGGGCTCGAGTCCCACATTGGGCTCCTCCGCTGGGAGCCTGCTTCTTTCCCTCCCACTCCCCTGCTGTGTTCTCTCTCGCTGGCTGTCTGTCACATAAATAAATAAAATCTTTAAAAAAAAAAGATCATTATGTCTCGTTGAAATGAGTCTCTTTCATTGTGAAACGACCATCTTTGTGATAATGTTTCTTGTCTCGAATTCTTGTCCTGATGTTAATACAGCCACACTGCCTCGCTAGCTTTTTTTTTTTTTTTGTAATGGTTTTGAAACTCTCTTTATTGTCTAGGTGAATAGAACACAGTGAGATTGTCATATCTGCTTCTGCATTTATTCTGTTGCTATGTGTTGTTTTGGTTGAAATGTATGAAGAAAATCTGGCCTCACACAGCCATGTGGCTGGAAAAGGGAGAAGTGTTTTCATAGTCTTCAGATAATGGTGGATTATTCTTTTTTTTTTTTTTATTTTTTCATCCTTTTTAAATTTTAAAAATTTTTTCATCCTTTTTTTATTTTTTTTAACATCATGGCTTTATTTATTTATTTGAGTGGGCTCCACACTTAGCGTGGGGGCTTGAACTCACAACCCCAAGATCAAGAGTTGTGTGCTTTACCATCTGAGCCAGCCAGGTGCCGCAGTGGTGGATTCTTCCTTTTTTTTTTTTTTTTTAAAGACTTTATGTGAGAGAGAGAGAGAGAGAGAGAAAGAGAATGGGTGGGGGGAGGGGCAGAGGGAGAGGGACAAACAGACTCCCCACTGAGCAGGGGACCTGATGTGGGTCTTGATCCCAGGACCCCCTGAGATCATGACCTGAGCCAAAGGCAGATACCCAACCAACTGAGCCACCCGGGCGCCCCAGTGGTGGATTATTCTTGATCCTATACCCAAACTCAACAAATGGTGGTCTCCTAATGGTCATTCGCAATGTGGAATTTGACAGCCGCATCAATACACTTCGCATGTTCTATTGTACTGAAGCGTACCAGCTTCCTTACGCTGCATGTTGGCACGGTGTGCCCCTGAACGTGTCCGTAGCTTGGGATTGCATCTTCTGTAATCAGCATATTGCTTATGTAATTGTTATACCTTTTTTTTAAAAAGATATATTTATTTATTTTAGAGAGAGTGTGTGGGAGGGTGCAGGGGAGGGGCAGACGGAGAGGGAATCTCAAGCAGATGCCCCTGCTCAGCACAGAGCCTGACACGGGGCTTGATGCCATGACCCTGAGATGGTGATCTGAGCCGAAACAAGTGTTGGACGCTTAGTCGACTGAGCCACCCAGGTACCCCTTGTTATACCTTTTTAATCTAGTTTGACACCTGGTACCTTTTGATTCTGCCTTCACTTTTAATATAATTGATAGGATTGTGTTTGCCACTTCCCTGTTTTTTTTTCTGTTTCTCTTTTGTGCTTTGTTCCTCCTTCATCTGTCTTCTTTTGGGTCGAGTGCTTTTAGGGTTCCATCATGTTGCTAAGCACGTGGAGGTTGCAGGACACACCCGTAACTCATTGCAGACAGCCACAAATCACTGCCATGCTCTTCCTCGTCTGCTGCGAGAGCCTGTCAGCAGTACTGCTCCACGGATGCTGCCTCCTCTCTTTGCAGAGCTCTTGGCATTTTATTCCTGTACATGTAATAAAGCCAACATTATTATTTTTGCTTTAGACCATTGAATTTTTACCTTTTTATATTGAAATAATGTTAAGTTTACAAAAAAGTTGCATAAACAGTACACAGAGTACCGAGGTACCTCTCACCCAGCTTCCCCAATTGTTTACATTTCTAAGCGATTTAAGAAGAAATTTCATGGGGCGCCTGGGTGGCTCAGTCAGTTAAGCATCTGCCTTCGGCTTGGGTCTTGATGCCGGGGTCCTGGGATCGAGCCCCGTGTCAGGCTCCCTGCTCAGCGGGGAGTCTGCTTCTCCCCCTCCTCCAACTGCTCGTGCTCTCTCTCTCTTTCAAATAAATAAATACATAAATACCTTTAAAAAAAAGCAATTGCAGACATGATGCTCTGTGACCCTTCATCCTTCAGTGTGTGTTTTCTTTTCTTTTCTTTTTTTTTAGGTTTTTTATTTATTTATTCAACAGAGATAGAGACAGCCAACGAGAGAGGGAACACAAGCAGGGGAGAGGAAGAAGCAGGCTCATAGCGGAGGAGCCTGATGTGGGGCTCGATCCCATAACACTGGGATCACGCCCTGAGCCGAAGGCAGATGCTTAACCGCTGTGCCACCCAGGCGCTCCCAGTGTGTGTTTTCTTGATACAAGGACCATCCCACCTCAGTAAGACCATCCAATCAGGAAATCCACATCAACCCTGTATTGCCGTCTGATTCATGGACCGCATCCAGATTTGCCGATTGATGTCTGTTTGCTCCATTTCTGGTGATTCTGACTCATGATGTGCCAGGTTTCTGCATTTTTTTTTTTTTAAGATTTATTTATTTGAGAGAGAGAGAGCAAGCACGTAGGGTGGAGGGGCAGAGGGAGAGGGAGAGAGTCCCAAGCCAACTCCCCGCTGAGTGCAGAGCCTGACCTGGGGCTTGATCCCATGACCCCGAGATCATGACATGAGGTGAAATGTACAGTTGGATGCTCAATCAACCGTGCCACCCATGTGCCCCAGCCAGGTTTCTGCCTTTATTTTTGTTTTGTTTTGTTTTATTTTAATTTAATTTTAGAGAGTGTGAGAGCGTGTGTGCAGGAGTGGGGAAAGGGGCAGAGGCAGAGGGAGAAGCAGGCTCCCCGCTGAGCAGATCCCAGGACCCTGAGATCATGACCTGGGTTGAAGTCAGGTGCTTTAACTGACTAAGCTACGCAGGGGCCCCTAGGTTTCTGCATTTTAAAGTTCTTTTACTATAATCTTTTACTATTATTATTAACTTGGAAGCTCAAATTGTCCCAAACTCAACCTGTAGGAGCCACTGTAGGCTGGCTCTGATGTTTTTTTATTTTTAACTGTGGTCAAAAACCCATAACCTACCATTTGCCATCTTAACCATTTTTAAGTGTGCAGTTCAGTCATGTTAAGTGTATTCACGTTGGTGTGTGGCTGGTGACTTTTGACTAGTCCCCAGTATTCTTTGAGCTCTTGCTTACATTTGCTACAAGATGTTCTAGGCTATTCTGCTTTCCTGCCCCAGCCCGACCAGAACCAGACATTTGTCCGAGGATCCTGGTTGCTTTCAGTGGAATTGGTATCTAGAGACCAAGATCTGACAGTAGATGTGCTCATTGCTGTGGGAGTGTAACTTCTATTAGGGGACTAGGGACCTCTTTTGGGTTATTTCTTGACGATTTTTTGGAGATCTTGGATTATTCATAGGTAGTTTCTTTATTCCTCATTGGGGCTCAGTGGCATTTTCCTTTATGGATTAATGTAATTCATTTCAACAGTAGCCTGTTGATAGAATTTTACGTTGCCATTTTGCTTTAATGCAAAATGCAGAGATGAGCCATCTACTAACCTTTCACACGTGTATACGTGTATCTATAGGATTAAGTCCTGAAAATGCAATTGTTAGGAAGCTTTATGTACATTTGTAATTTTAGTATATACTGATAAATTGTTCCCCACAGCAGTACCAATTTTTATTCTTAACATCAATTTATCAGAATGCATGTTTTCAAATATCCTTGCTCACAACACATTACCAGACCGTTGAATACTTGCCAAGCCGATAGATGAAAATGGTATTTGCTAATAATTTTGGGTTTTATTTTCCAAAATGACCTTAAAATTTTTTCTTACTAAAAAATACATTTACAGCTCAGAAAAATAGCAAAATATATTCAAGAAAAAATGACAAACAATCCTGTCCTATGAACAACTATTATTAGAGCTTTTCAGATCACTTTCCTACGTGTGTCTACTTTTCTGTGCATGTACAGTTTTACTTCCTTGGCTTCATTTATTTCAGACACTTGTTTAGTGCCCACTGGGTACAGGGCTTTCTGGGGAGTTGTCGCCACCTTCCTGAAACTCCTTCACCATCTTTGCGGGGGCTTTTAGTGCCACGAGATAGAGAGATCCAAGTGCTGTAAGAAGGAGCACGGGGTGGTGGATCAGGATGTGCACTGTGCAGAGTGAGTGGATTCTCTGAAGGGCCCACTCCCCCCATCCCCTTGTCACTTGAACTCTGTCATTTAGTTCTGTTGTTGCTGGAGAAGTAGGGCCCACCTGGCTGCCCCTGCTGGGCTGTTCCTTGTTGGCCACACAAATTTCTGTAGCTACATTTGGTGCGTATGGAGACAAGGTGACGGAGGGTGCCTTTGAGGTAAGTATCAGGAACAGGGTTATTTATCCTGGAAGGAGGTCGAAGAGTCAGGGTAGCTGTTTATGGATATCCCTTACAAAGATTCTGCTGTTTCAGTGCCTGTTAGAGACATCCGTGGCCCCTATTTCTGGGGCAACCCTTGTGTGTCTACATAGAGTGCTCTTGGAAGTTTATTCCTAGAGCTGGAACTTTGCTGTAATTACCAGGGTCAGAAAACCCTGTCACTGGTCTCTTATCACCTGGCATACGTAGAGAAGACATGCCACATCCATGAATCTCCCCGAGTTTCCTGCTTGGGAACACTCATTTCCAGAGCTCTTCACACATGGGATCCTGCACGTCATAAGAAACTTGTGCTTGGCTCCCCAGTGCCGAAGCATTTTGGGAGGGGCACGATGTGACCTTTTCGGGGGTTCTGGACGCCAGGCCTGCCTTGTCTTCCCAGTGCCAGCCTTCAGTGGTACATCATGGCCTCACCTCCCTCTTTCTTCCTCCGTGGCTGGGTCTTGGCCAGCTGATGGGTCTTCTGTTTGTTTTTTTTTTCATCTACTTCACTGCTCCTTTTCTCCCATCCCCAGACCCCAAGTTCTTTCACACCTGGCCTTCATTGGCAAACATCCTAACCTGTATAATACGGGTCCTTTTGTTTGCGGTCTTGTAAAACGTGTGCTGTTTTCACGCTTTTTTACAAATCTTTTTATTTTGAAATAATGTCATACTTAAGAGTTGCAAGAGTGGCACGAGGAGCCCCCGTGTACCCTCTGCGGCATTAAGGCAGGCGGCTTGCGCTGCAGAAGCAGGGTGGCGTGTGCGCTGCCGGCTCCTTGCTCTTGGCGGCTGCTCAGTCCCTGTGCCTGTCTCCCGTGTGGCCTCTGTCACACTCCTCACTGCCCGCTCACCAGGGTGCGGCAGGTTTTAAGAGGCTCTCCTGTTGGTCTCCCTCCGGTCGCCCGTCACTGCCCGGTCAGGCCCGGAGGGAGATGCTCTTGGCCTCGCCAGCGGCCTGCGTCCTCTCTGGGCGCGTGCGCGGGCTGCGTGGCTAGGCGGTCACGTCCTGCGGGGAGGAGCCTGCATGGCCCCGCCCTTGGGCGTGGCGTCCAGGGATTGCGCTGTGGGCGCTCAGGGTCACTAATGCGGGCAGCTCCAGCCGGCTGTAGGGCCGTAGATCTTCTCTTCATCAGGGGTGCGGCCCTCCTGAGCCCGTGGTGTGGGTACGGGACGGTTGTCCTCCGCTGCGTCCAGCCCTGCATGGCCCTGTTTATGGAAGCGGCTGGCTTTGGCCTTCAGTGAAGGTGCCCTTTCCCTCTCTTTTTCTTTTTTTTATAATGATTTTTTATTTTATTGTGTTAGTCACCATACAGTACATCCCCGGTTCCCTCTCTTGCTAGGCATGGCTGGGGTGAGTTCCACTTACGGGCGTGAGGTTGGGGGAACTCGTCAGAATTGGGCTAAAACGGTCACTGCTTTTTATTCTCCCTCACCCCACTCCCTGTGAGGGTGCTCCTCTCCCTCACCCCAATCCCTGCGTGGGCTCTGTTCTCGCTGCATTCCCTCCATATGCACTCCTCCCCCTTCATCCCATTCTTTCTGTGGGTGCCCTCCCCCTCAGCGTGCTCCCGCTGTTGGTTTTGTGTGTGTTTGGCTCACAGAGGCAGGGGAGGCTCTTGGGTCAGAAGGTTGGAAGAAGGTAGGTGCTGGGGAGGCCTGAGCTGCAGGCCCAGCCTGTTGCCAGAGCTCCTGGCAGCTGTGATGCTGACAGGTACTAGGAAGTAGCGGGGGCCTGGCCTCACCTCCACCTGATGTTCTTCTGTAGAGGCTCCTGTGTGGATTTGGTCACACTGGGAGGAAGTGGCCAAATGCCCAGTTGTGGACGCAGCGTATCCCGAGAGGCTGTAAGGTGTTGGGCATCCTCTCTTGTTGGTGGCTGTGGGGCCCGCGTGTGTGGGGCTCTCTGCGGTGCTGTCCAGATGGCTCTCAGGTGACCTGGGGAAGCAGAGCCTTGGCCTCTGCCCGTGTCCTGGCTTGCCCTGCGCAGGTGTGCAGAAAGGACAGGTAGCCCTTGCAGGTGGATCTCTGGAAGCCATTAGTCTGCCAGGACTCCCACAAGGATGGAGGCCACCGGGGCTCGGCACATGCTGGCTTCGTGGGGCCGATGGAGCGTTCAGGCAGGGCACCGTGGCCGGGTGCAGGCAAGCTGATTTTCGGTTTCTCCTCCGAGGACACAGCTTTCCTTCAGAAGATACTGGCAGTGTCTGAGGCGGCAGATCGTGCCAGGCGCTGTGGGGCCAGCAGCTCTGCTGTTCCAGGCTCCGTGCACCAGTGGCTTCTGGCTGGGTGGGACCTCAGGCCCAGACGTGGGCTCAGTAGTACATCTGGGCCCCTTTAAGGGTGCCAGCGACTCTCAGCCGTGCACTCAGTGCCTTGGGGCTTCTCTTCCAGTTACTTGTGGTGATGGAAACAGCAAGTCCAGACGCACCACAGCGGGTGTTCACATCCATATAGGAACCTGTGGGGTGTGGGGGGCGTGAGGGCTGACCCCACCTCGCCATTCCTGAACCCCAGGCTGGCCTCTGCCTCGGCTGCCATGTCCCCCGCCCACCTGTCAGCAGCCCCTCCAGCCAGCTTTGCTTGTCCCTCTGAGATCCCTTTGGAGCTCTGGCCTATCACAGAAGAGAAGGTCCTGATCCCAAGGGTAAGTGCGTGCTTTACGGCTAAATTAGCAGAGACATCTGAAATGTCTGTGAGACAAACTCCTGAGACACAGAAACGTGGGCTAGAAGAAGTAGAGAGACATCTTGTGTTCGGATGGGATTGGTGGCCTCATGTGTCGGTCCCCCCTGAGTTAATGTATGATCCCAGTGAAAAGGCCACAAGGCTCTTCTCTGGAACCAGACACTTGAATGGAAGCTCACCTGAGTTACAAACAAGCAAGAACAGCCAAAAAACTTCCGTGAGAAAGAAGAGCGATGCGGGAAGAAGCCTAGAATGGGTGGGGGTGCCGTGCCCCTGCTGGATGGTGTGGGGTTGTCCCATGATGAGCAGAGGGAGCAGAGGGGAGAAGTCAGAAATAGCCCTGCTCTGCAAGGAGCTGAGTGTGCAGGAGAGTGGGGAGATCTGATTCGTAGCGAGTGGCATGGGGTAACGGGGTCACCATACAAAAAAGGGTAAAATAGGTCCATCCTTCGTACCGTACACCAGGATGAACAACAAATGGGCTCCGAAATTTAAATAAAAAACTAAATAATTAAGCCTTAAAGAAAAGACCAAAAGACCTGGTCACATAAACATAAGCAAAGTAAAAAGACAAATCAAGAAATTATTTGCATCTTATAAAACAGAAGGTAAATGTCTCATAAATAAGGTGCTTCTAAAAAAGAAGGGAAAACAACAGCCAGGGGCTGAGAGGAAAAAAGGGCAAGAGATGGGAACAGAGGGTTCACAGGAAGAGAAACACAAATGGCTTTTAAAAACGTGTGAAATTTTGGGCACCGTGGCCGGGTGCATTTCTAAATGCAAATTTAGATACTTGGGGCCACCTGTTTCCCCCCCTTCCCCGAGGCCAGCAGAAACCCCAGAGTTGGTCAGGCTTGAGGGAAGGGGCCTGCACAGCCCCAGACAGGACATACGGGCAATGCCCGGCTCACCTGGTGCATTGACTGACCCAGCGTCTCACTTCTTGCCGTGCATTGACTGACCCAGCATCCCACTTCCAAAGACCTACCCCAGGGACACATTGGCAAGAACAGGACATGGTTTGTGCGATGTGGCCCTATTCCATGTGCAGGGGGCAGGTTCTCCAAGCCGTGCTGCACCCACACCGTGGGTTTTGGGGCAGCGTGGCCAGAGAGAGGGATCCCCTGAGCCCTGTGATTAGGCTCCAAGACATGCATGTGCATGTGTTCACTCTGACAGTTTTTAAATGGTTACCTGGAGGCCAGGAGGGTGTGACCTCTGAGCATAGGCCTCGTGACTGTGCAACCATCTCGTGTTCTATAATATTACAAATTGAATAAAAGCTTCTTAAAACGTCACTTAAAAATACATATTAAAAACGGTGTAAAGCCACAAAAAGGCATAACCCCTCAGAGAAGAGTTATTTCAAGTAATGAAATCAAAGACCTGTGACAGCATACCCCCAGTGGGATATGCACTGAAGACAAGAAGTACAAAAAGCCCCAAATTGTTTTCAGTAATCCTATTAGTAATAATACTGGTATTGTCATTTTGCAACTGTCCTGTATGTTTTCGGATGCGGTGGCAGGGTAGTTAGCATCCTTGCATGTGCCCTCTCAGCATGGGACCCAGGGCAGAGCATACCAAAGGAGGTAATCCATAACCCTGTAATCCCAAATTGGAATTGGAAATGTCACTCTTAGCTCCTAAGGTCTTTTCAACACAGAAAGCTTATATCCCTACTCTGTGGTTGAAAAGTCCCGGGAATAAGCCCCAGTGAGCACCCTTGGTGCCTGCGGGACCCGAAACAGCATTTGGGACCCGAAACAGCATTTTCTTTCAGAGGCAGCTGCTCCCCCGCCTGAGCTGTCGTTCCCCCCCCCCCCCCAAGTTGTTCCCTGCCTGAGATGTTCCCCACCAGAGCTGTCCCAGGTCTGAACTGTTCCCCTGTCAGAGCCGTCCCAGGTCTGAGCTGTCCCCCACCTGAGCTGTCCCCTGTCAGAGCTGTCCATTGCCTGAGCTGTCCCCTGCCAGAGCTGTCCCCGGTCTGAGCTGTCCCCCACTGCTGGTCAGAGGTGCGGCATCTGAGCATCTGCAAGGCGATGGCTGTGGTTTGTTCCTGTTCACCTTGGGCGATTGTTAAGGAACAGCGTTGCTTTGACAGCTGTGATCAGAGAGGAAAGAGAAGGTGTTCGACTTGGCTTTTCTGACTGAGCTGAGGATATGTGGTGGGTGAAGGATGACAGGGCTTCCAAATGAAACACTCAGCCTGTTTCTTGCAGGTTTGTGCTGAGCTTATTTTCTTTGGGGACCTGGGGCACTGGGTCTTTGGCTGTGTCCTGAGCCGTGGAGAACTAAGACTACTGGTCAGAACTCGTGTCCACCTTCATCCTCCCACTTGCTCTTCATTTTCTTCTTCTTTTCCTTTTTGATCTTTTGTCAGTTTTGTCAGTTAATTTTCTTAAAAAACAAAACAACAACAACAAAAAAACCCCAAACTCCTTAGGGTCAGATTATGTTTGGCACTTGCTCCAGTTTTTGACCCAGTGGAGAATATTTCTTATGTATTTTTAAATTTTTGTTGGGGTAAAGTACACATAGTCTTTGTGACTTTAACCATTTTATGTTATGTTATGTTATGTTATGTTATGTTATGTTATCTCTACACCCATCATGGGCCTTGAAGTCACAACCCTGAGATCATGAGTCCCACGCTCTACCGACTCAGCCAACAGGCGCCCCCCAGTGGAGAACATTTCTCTTTGACTTCCTTTTTTTTTTTTTTTTTTTTTAAAGATTTTATTTATGTATTCGACAGAGGTAGAGATAGCCAGCGAGAGAGGGAACACAGCAGGGGAGTGGGAGAGGAAGAAGCAGGCTCATAGCGGAGGAGCCTGACGTGGGGCTCGATCCTATAACGCTGGGATCATGCCCTGAGCCGAAGGCGGACGCTTAATCGCTGTGCCACCCAGGCGCCCCTCTCTTTGACTTCCTAATTATAAGGGTGTTTGAGAGGATCAGAACGTGCCTTCCCTCCTGGGTGCGGCGTCTGTAGCCGGAAAGTGGTGCCCGTCGCCTGTGGTCGCCTTACCCCCACATAGAATGGAGCTGCAGACGCGAGGCGCTGAGGAGGGCGGCTGCGGGGGGTGCCGAGACCTGACCCCTGCTTCCCAGCCACACACCCCCCCCCCGCCCGCCCTCCCAGGCACTGTGTGGACCGTGATCAGCGTCCGTGCTGGGGGCTGCTGGCCAACCAGGTCGTTAGGAACCAAGATCATTCACATAAATAAAAGACACATGCACAAAGGTAACGTAAAGGAAGATCCTGTTGAATTCATTTCAAATTAGGACTCTCAGCTTGAATTCATGTTGTCTTTTTAAAAGCACGCGCTTCTTAGCTGCAGAGACACCTGGAAGCAGTGCGCATGCCTAGCGCCTCAGGTTGGTCTGAGTTCTGTTCCAAGTTGTGCAGTCCGACTGAGCAGGAAAGCGGCATTTCTGCCACAGCATCTGCGCTCCCAGAGAGAGGTCGGTCTTGCTCTGTCTGGTGTTCAGAACCAGGCCAGACTGTAGTATCACACCGGGGTTGTGTGTATTTTGACCAACTTTGGTTTTCTAGAGTTTTTAATGATTTTTCTGTATTTATTTTGAGTAATGTTTGTGCCCAATGTGGGGCTTGAACTCACGACCCCGAGATCAAGAGTCCCACGCTCAATGGCTGAGCCAGCTGGGTGTGCTTATAATTAGGAAGTCAAAAAGAAATATTTTCCACTGGGGGGCGCCTGTTGGCTGAGTTGGTGGACTCATGATCTCAGGGTTGTGACTTTAAGCCCCATGACGGGTGTAGAGATTGCTTAACATAAAATAAAATAGAATAGAATAAAATAAAGTTAAAGTCACAGTGACTATGTGTACTTTACCCCAATAAAAATAAAAAAACAAAAAGAAATATTCTCTACTGGATCAAGAACTGGAGCAAGTTTTTAATAATTTGCTTTTATTTTTTCTTGGGAAAGAGCCAAGCTTTTATCATCAAGGTGGAACTTCTAGGGTCTTAAACATATAATTTGTGTAATAGAGTCTTCCTTCGTGTTTTCTTTTGGGGTCTCCTCTGTTCTGTTTGTTTTTTTTTTAAAAGATTTTATTTATGTATTAGAATGGGTGAGAGAGCACGAGCAGGGGGAGGGCAGAGGGAGAAGCATACTGCCCTGCTGAGCAGGGAGCGCGACACGGGGCTCGATCCCAGGACCCTGAGATCACGACCTGAGCCGAAGGCAGACGCTTAACCTACTGAGCCATCCAGGTGCCCCCTCTGTTCTGTTTTAATTTGGACCCATTGCTGTGTTGGCTCAGTGCGTGACTCACCGTGTGTATTGGTCATTGCGTTCCTGGGTCACTTGCACGGTCCCCTGGAGTCCACATCTTTTTCTCTCCTGGACACTTTTTTATTTATTATTATTATTATTATTATTTTTTTTTTTGCCAGTAGTACATCCTCTGGTATGTTTTTCAAAAAGAGGTTTTAGGTGTGAACATTCCAAGGCACTTCACATATGAATGTGACATTATTTTGTATGAACTCAATGGACAGTTTGGCTTCGCATTAACTTCTGGGTTCAAAATAATTTCCCCTCAGAGCTTTACGGGGATGCTGCTCTGATCGTGTTCTGGTTCCCTCTTGGAGCCCTGCAGCCTTATGGGTCTGTGTGTCTGGAGTCCATCTGTCCCCGTCGGCCTTGGTACGAGGCCTTTTCCATCTGTACAGCCCATCCTTCATCACTGTCTCGAGGAATTGTGTCCCTTCTGGTCCCCTCCCAGGTCACCAACAGCCTTTACGGGTCCGGCCTCTGTGGCCTGAAGTATTTGTCATGTCTTCTATTTTTCATGTTTTGCTTTGTGTTCTAGGATGGGGGTGAGCAAACTTTTCACGTGGAAAGGGCCAGATAGTGAGTGTTCGGTCTCCTGGGCCCAGAGGGGAAATCAGGGATGTTGCTGGGTGTTCTACAAGCAGAGAGGAAACACATTTTCCACCACATTTTCACTGGCGAAGAGCACAGCGTGATGACCGTCGAGGACAGTTTGCTTGTGCTGCGGCCCTGCCGAGAACGGGGAAAGGAATTGTTTTGGGGGCTGGCACGTTGTTTGAGTGGGGTTCAGAGTTAGCGCTGTGGGTACACTGGCTGGAATGTTCCGTTTGTAGGAGGTCTCGGCTGTCGGCTGCATCCCGGTCACTGGTTTCAGCCGTGGTAGTGGCAGCCCTCTGCTGGCCTCTGTATCTCGACACTCACGTTTGTCGCTCCAGAGGATGCTTGCTTGCTCTGTGTCACTGCTGTGTTTGGGGGCGCAGCCCTCCCGAGACTCCTGCAAGGGGCCGTGTGTCCTTCCCTGTGTCTCGTCTGCGGCATCCGCCCGTGCGCTCGCTGGTTTTGCTCTTTCTCGCCCACCGGGCGACCGTGGCATCTGTGAAAGCAAGCCACCTGGCGGGGGGACACCACTGGGGTGTCCCGTAGTTGTGCCTGTCCTGGGGGCCGCTCTGCACCTGTCCTCACCGGCTGTGTGGAGGCCAGGGCCACCTGGTCCTGCAGCGCAGGGGCTGCTTGGAGAAAGAAGGAGACGTCTGCATCTGGGCCATGTGCTGCCCCAAGTCTCTTGGGGGATAAAGGGACAGTCTGGTCGATGCTGGGTTTTATTCGAGCACATCTGGTTCACGGCTGCCTTCTCCGTCCCGTTGCACGTGTGCTCACCATTGGGGCACGGAGTGATGGCTTCGGAGCCCTCGGTCTTCTGAGCCAAGTACTGAACTTCAGTACGGTTTAAGTGGAACCGTGTGAAAAGGCCATTTTTATGGGCAAAAAGCTGTTGAACGCCTGGACTTTGGTTTGGTTCATTCCTAATAACAAACTTGTGTCATACTTGTGAAGTCTGTTGATCTGTGAGCACACGTGGTCGCTCCAATGAACCAGACGCTTACTTACATAGCCTTTCATGTTGGCAGGCTGTTCTGGAATAGTCCACGTCAGGCCACCCCATCAGCACACCAGCTTCTGCTTTTCTAGGTGAGGGGGTTTGACCCTAAAGACATTGAAGGGAACTTACTCGGAAACTTGCTCTTCTGTGTCATGTGGGGAACTCAAACTCGGGAGTCCCGGGGGACACAGAGGCTGTTGGAGGCTGAGGGCTTGAAGGGTGCGCTCTGTCCCAGCCTTGACCTGGGTGCTTGGGGGAGAGGTGACCACACACGGGTGGGCCCCCCCCCCCCCCGAGTGGTCAGAGGGAAGCCCCGCAGGGTCCGGGTTTGCTTGGTCACTCTTGTTAGCAGTGGATTTACAGAATGGTTGGATTCCCAGAATAATGTCCTTCAGTGGACCACTCAGCACTGGCTAGAAATGCAGAGAGGCCGCCGTGGGCGTGCGAACTCCTGACCGCCTCCAGCACACGCCGCTTTTCTTGGATCTTTTCGTGCTCGTGGCCGTTTGGGTTTTGCCCGCAGTTGGAGGGTGCTGCCTGCCTCTTACCCTTTTTAACAAACGGTAAACAGCCTCAGTGGGGTTTGCAGAAGGAAGCTGTGGTTTCTGGTCTTCCTGTTCATTCACATGTTTTTTTCAGAGGGAGGGCTAACATCTGACCATATTTTTCAACAAGATCAGAAGTGAACAGAGGAGAATGCACAGTAACTTTCGGCAGAGGGGGAGGAACCAGAGCTCCTCCTCAGACTTTCCAGCGGGTGGCCCATGGAGAACGAGGTAGGTGCAAGCCCAGTGGGGACGGAGCCGGCCAGAACGAGCGTGTGGGCCCATCGGGGGTGTGCTCATGAGCCGGGGTGACCCGGGCCCATGACCCCCGCTTTGGGGAGAGGGGAGGAGGGTTCCCGCTGGCTTCCGGGTCTGAGAAGCAGTGGCTGGTGGCGGTCAGTGAAGACATGAGGAGGGTCCACCCATCTGAACTCAAGGAGTAGGAGGCCTAGGTGTCCCATCTGCGGGGGAAGAGCAGGTTTCACGTGGATTTGTGGTCGGTTAGGATGCAGGATCTGAGTTGAAACGTGATTTAGGGAAAGGGTGAAGAAAAAGAGCCCATCGCGCTGGCAGATACGCAACCAGAATGTCGTCTGTGCGGTGGCCAGGGCCCTGCGGAAGGCACTGGCGCGTGTGCTGCCCGAGCAAGCTGTCGGGGGCCCTGAGGTCTGGGCGAGGCCTGGGAGCGCGGGCTGTGCCCTACTCTTCCTTGGCCCCTTTTCCTGTTGCTAGGCACTTTTTTTTTTTTTTTAAAGGTTTTATTTATTTATTTGACAGAGATAGAGACAGCCAGCGAGAGAGGGAACACAAGCAGGGGGAGTGGGAGAGGAAGAAGCAGGCTCATAGCGGAGGAGCCTGACGTGGGGCTCGATCCCGTAACGCCGGGATCACGCCCTGAGCCGGAGGCAGACGCTTAACCGCTGTGCCACCCAGGCGCCCCTGTTGCTAGGCACTTTGTACTGAAGATTTCTTTAAAAGCTAATCTGCGGACCCGCGTAGCCGAGAATGCTGGCAGTTAGTTGATATTAAGATGAGCGGTGGGCGTGAGTCTGGGGGAGCGCCCGGCTGACTCAGTCGGAGGAGCGTGCAACTCTCGGTGGCAGGGTTGTGAGTTCGAGCCCCACATTGGGTGACCATGACTTAAAAATAAAATCTTTAAAAATAAGGTCGGCAGTGTTGCTGCATAGGTGTGACACGAAGGTGCTCTTTGTCGAGAAGCTTGCAGGGGACGATTTGCCACACTGCGTGTGTGCCCGCTGAGCCGGCCAGCCAGACAGAACCGTGGCCTCGGGTTTCTGCTGAAACGGGCCTGTGAGCTGTCTGCCCGACCGCCACTCTGGCCTCGGTGCCTCCCCCAGGCTTGACTGCAGCCCTGCGTGGCCCTGACCGCTGTGTGCAGCTGCCCGTCAGCTGGGCCCTGGGGGAGGGACGGAGGCTCCCTTGTGTTGCAGCCCCACGGTCGGGCCCCTACTAAGCACTCGTTAGACATTTGCTGAATGCTGGACTGGAGGACGTGTGTGGCCTTGCACTTGGAAAGTGTGTGTTCGGGGGGAGTTTTGAATTATGAACTGAAGGATAGGTAAGGTTTGTCCTTGAGAATGTGCGGACCTGCACCAAGATGCTCTGTGCGGTCCCTCCCCTCCTGGCTGCTGGGGACTCTGCGGAGCTCGCGGAGCCTAGTGCTGTGCATACACAGCCAGCTGGTGTGTCGCCTTGTGATTAACTCTGGTCCCCAAGTGAAGACCCCTGCCCCATGAATGGTTGTGCTGTTTCTTTCAGAGATGCATTGCTCATTGTAAGTTAGACGCTCTGGCGGAGATGTTAGCCTCTGAGAATTTATGTAGGAGACACGCTTGCTCAGAGCCTGGGCGCCCCATGTGAGCTGATAAGCGGAGCTTCAGCCCAGCAAAGTCAAGACCAGCCTGGCCCAGGGGCACTCCTCTGGGAAACACTCAGCAGCCAGATGGAGTGTGTGTTTAAGAGTGACCTTCCAGGTCCCCAACTTCAAAAGTGGATTCAAGCATAAGATGGAAGATTTTGTAAGAAGAGGTAAAGATCTAGGGAAAGTTCCCCACGGTCATAGAAGCAACTGACGTAAGCCCTGCATCCCCGCCCTGGCCCCTGTGGACTCTCAGGGCCCTGTCTCCTCAGAGAATATTTAGGGTCAGGTGGACCCCAGCCACACCCAGGACTGGGCTCCATTCTACAAGGCAAATCGTACTCAGCGCCTCGCTCTTTCTGGGGCTGAGTTGGTCCTTTGTCTCCTGGGGTCAGGGATTATGAGATCCTTCCTGTGATGACGATGAAGATCAGCGCTCAGTAAAAATTCCTGTTGAACGAGAAGGAGCGCTGGCACTGCTAGAAATGCTTTTAAAACTCGGTGTCTTGATCTGGAGAATATTCCAGAAATTAAAGGATCTATGATCATGTTTGGGAACCCTGCTTCTGTGTCAGAATATTCTGAATTGTCTCTCCGTGTGTTTTCTTTTTCTTTTTTTTTTTTTTAAAGATTTTATTTATTTATTTAACAGAGATAGCCAGCGAGAGAGGGACCACAAGCAGGGGGAGTGGGAGAGGAAGAAGCAGGCTCATAGTGGAGGAGCCTGATGTGGGGCTCGATCCCATAACGCCGGGATCACGCCCTGAGCCGAAGGCAGGCGCTTAACCGCTGTGCCACCCAGGCGCCCCCGTGTGTTTTCTTAACCAGAACTTCACTTTACATTTTCATATTCAAAAGCAACCTCTGTTCCCAAACCCAGAGTGCCCTCGTGGTCACACTGTTTCTGGAGAGGCGGAGGGGCCCGCTGCCTGCAGCCGGCAGGGACATGCCGCTGACGTGGGCTCAGGTGGCAGCGGTAGGGGCAGGTTTGCCACGATCGTTTCTCTGCCCAGTGGTTTCAGCGTTCCACTGTCTAGGAAAGCTCGTCCACCATTTAAAGTCACCGGAGACATTAACAACAAAAAGCGTGCAGTGCCGGGGCATTCAGGGCTCCTCCCCGAAGCTGGAAGCTGTGTGCTCCCGGATGTTCCCACGGGGTCGTGCTCGACCCACGGCTCGTGCGTGGGGCCCGCAGGGTGGGCGCCCCTGTTCCTCATGGGCTTGAGCCTTGTTGCCAGGGTGGCACCTTTAAACGCAGAGCAGTTGGCACTAAGGCACAGCTTTGAGGCGGCCGGCCGGTGGTTTTCGTCATGGATTTAATGCCTGTTCACCTGCTTCGGTCTCATTTCCCGGCCCGACGGTGCCCTCTTGAGGCAGGAGCTGTCTCATTCCCCCGCAGGGCCTTCCACACGCTTGGCCGGCGTAGGCACGGGCACCGAACATCCACCCACCAGCCCTTCCTCCTCCCCCGCGTGCTGGGGTCCCGTGCAGGGTCCCAGAGGAGGATGGGGTAGGGCTCAGCCTCGGGAGTGGTGGCCCTTGGGCAGTTGGAGGCCTCTGGGGTGGGCTGTCCAAGTTTCCTTGTGCTGCAGGGGCCACACAGGTGCCGCTGACCCGCCCGCAGAGCGTGTCTTCAGGGTGGGCTGCAGGGCTGAGGCCCCAGGGTCCCTCCCAACACGGACCAGTTGTGCGTGCAGACTGTAATATTATGAGCTGTACGTCCACCGCAAAATAGCAGCGTGGGTTGCATGCGATCTGTGGACCTGGTGATTTGGTGGGGCTTCGCGGCGAGAGGTTGACCTTGGCAAACCTGTCCACTCAGAGTTGATTTCCCGTTGCTCCCAGGAGCCGAGGAGTAACGAGGTGGGAGAGCGCGTGTGAGCAGTTGCGTGTGCCCCTGGATTCAGACTCGCCCTCAGCCTGTGCCCCGGCTGGTCACCATCCGGGAGGGTTGCCGGGCAGAGATGGTGTAGGGACAGATGTCTGTGTCTGTGTGGCTTACACATTTCGAGAGGGTCGAGCTTTGCGCGTGCCTGCTGTCGTTTCTCCGTAGCCCTGGGGCAGTGCGCACCTGTCACAGGAACCGGGAGGTGCTCTGTATATAGAAGCTAGAGGTCAGGGAGGCCCTGCTGACCAGGGTGCAGGCTAGAGAGGCAGCCCCAGTCTGGTGTGGTCTGCCTGCCTCGGGTAGGACTAGAGAAATGTGGTGTTTGCTTTACTACATTTCCAGGGTCATTTTTAACTTAAAATTTACTGTAGGTGTTTGGCCCGTTGTGGGTGACGGTTTCCCACTGTTCCCCACATGCGCCGCACATAGCGCCCACCTGCTCCGATGCCCCAGGCTTTCACCTGGAGTGCCCCCACTCTTGGCCACACTCCTAAATTGTGCGGGGCTGGATCTCCCAGGGGCGGAGGAGAACGGGGCCTGGACAGACCCCAGGGACAGGCAGGCTCCTCAGAGATGCTCCGTCCCTTCTGCAGTCTGTCCGTGTCCCTGTGAAGCCCGGGGCATCTTGTCTCAGCTGAAGCATGAGCAGCTGCAGGCAGGAGCTGCCCTCATCCTTACATAAAAAAAATTGCTGGGATGGAAAATGAGAAATATAAACGAGTAGAGAGACAAGTAAATGAAGCTCCGGTGGACATCGTCCAGCTTTGGTGGTGGCCCTGTGGGTCTTACGTCAGCCTTAGCCCACTCACCCTGGAGGGGCTCCGTGGAGGGGCATGGGGAGTGGGAATCAGGAGGTGCTCTGGGGGGAGTGGGGGTGCTCCGGGGCAGGGTGGGGAGGGGGTGCTCCAGGGTGAGGGAGTGCTCCAGGGCAGAGAGGGGGGTGCTCCATGGCAGGGACGGGGGTGCTCCAGGGCGAGGGGTGCTCTAAAGGAGAGGTGCTTCCAGGTAGTGAGGGGGTGCTCCCAGGCGGGGGGGGGGGTGCTCCGGGGCAGGGAGGGGGTGACGCTGCAGAGCAGAGTATTCTGGTGGGTTCAGGGTGGGCCCTGCAGGGTGTGCTGAGGGACCCCAAGGCCTTGCCTGCCTTTGTGGGGGATCAGTGCACCTGTTCACCCTCCACCTGCGAGGCTGACTGGTGAGGAGCCTCATGGCTTCAAAGGTCGTGGCACTCGTTTGTGCGGGACTTGGTCCGCCACTGAACTTCCCCCAGCGCAGGAGAAACGTGTAAGGACCATTCGGTGACAGAAGTACCTGGCTTGTTTCTGTTGTTTCTGTAAGCATGGGTCCAATCGAGCCTGTGGGTCCTGGCTGCGGTCGGGCACCGGGCCATGCGGGCAGGCAAGCTGCCTCCTTGGTCTGAGGGGGACTTTGGGTGTGGTGGTGGTTCCCTGCCTAGGCAGTGTGTTAGCATCTTGTTTTCTCTGGTTTGCATTTCTCTGGGTTGGCTGGAAGCAGTGAGCCTGCACCTGTCTGCGTGCAGGGGTGCGGTGACCACGGCAGGTGAGGGGCTCCCTTGCAGAGTCACAGGGAAGGGACACCAGGCCTGCCCCTGGGCCCCCTTGCTCATGCTCTGTAGGGTTACTTTGGTGGGAGGGTTAGCCTCCATCGTGCGGGTCGCCCGGTGTGGTCAGCACCCTGGGGCAGCAAGGCCCTGGCAGTGGAAAGGGCGTGCGGAGCGCAGGCATGGACACAGGCAGGGGGTGGGCTCTCGGCCGCTGAGCTGTACCCTTTGTTGAGGCTGTGGTGCCTGCCCTGGGGTCCTGGAGCCAGGGAACCCACTGGAGCCAGGGGCTTGGGTGGCGCTATGTTGTTGTCTTCTGGGGGGATTCTCCCCCTTCCTATCCTCTCCTGAGCCACAAGATTACTCGCCTGGAGAGTGTGCCCTTGCCCTTCCGAGTGTCTGAGGGCTGGTGGAGGATGGGCCTCCACTCTGCGGGCCCGAGCTGGCACCGGCCCCCCGCAAGCCCGTCCGGCATTCTCGGTACCGTCCTCCCTGGGCCGCACGGGCAGCCCCTTTGCAGGGGGACCGTGGTGGTGGCTCGGCCACTTCAGCTTGTGCACTGTGGGGGCTGCGCGAAGCCTTTGTGAATAACAACCTCCAACCCTTGCCGTTTCTGCCTGCAGCCTGGAATTGTGTCGCCGTTTAAACGAGTATTCCTAAAAGGTGAAAAGAGTAGAGATAAGAAAGCCCATGAGAAGGTGACAGAGCGGCGCCCCCTGCACACTGTGGCGCTGTCCCTGCCCGAGCGCGTGGAGCCCGACAGACTGCTGAGCGACTACATCGAGAAGGAGGTGAAGGTAAGTGTGGCCGTGGGATGCGCCGCCCGCTGTCCTGCCCGCGCCCGTGTGTTGGGTGACCGCCCACGCTCCACGTCCCTGTCTGCTGGCCCTGTTTCTGGCTCTTACTATGGGAGCGGCCACCTCCTTTCTCTCGAGGGCGGGTCTGTGTGTGTTCCGCGTGTTGTGGTCATGGCCGAGGGCGCGGGCCTCCCGAGCCCTGTGTGATCCTGTGTGCAGGCACTTGTGGAAGAGCGTGGCACGCCCAGCCCCCAAACATGCAGGAGTGAAAATGAACCAGGGAGAGGGGCTGTGGCCTTGAGGTCGTGGGGGGCACCAGGAGCCTGGTGCCTGTGCTTGGACAGGGTGCCGGGGAAGGTGGGTCAGCAGAGTTCACGGAGACAGCCAGCTACTGAGTCCTCTCAGAGCACGCAGAGCGGTCCAGCCTGACCTCCGGTCAGGGAGGGTGTGGGGCGGTTGGTGTCCTTGAAGGGGTTTCTGCCCTCACCTGGCCATCAGGTGACTGGGGAGGCTCAGGCGTGGGGACACTTGGCACAGAGGAGGGTTGGGGCGACCCTGAGTGAAGACGAAGACATGAAGCCAGCCTGTGTACGGAGTGGAGAGTCCCCCGCACCTCTCCCTGCCAAGCTTCCGGAACACTTGCACGGAGGCCTGTCCCACACGGGGTCCTGAGGGTGCTCTCAGGGGGAAACCGGGGTTACCGCCCACTGGCCTGAGCATAGCCACGTCTGGCGACGTGGCCCTTGCGCGTGGCTTCTGTCAGGGACAGCATGGATTCATACACGTCCAAGGAGATAGAGCGCACGACAAACACGAGAGGCAAGTGTGAATGTGGCCATAGCCACGCAGCAAACAGTGGGAAAATGTAACGCCCTTGGAGAGGTAAGAGCAAACACCGTGAACTCTGAAGTAAGAAGGCTCCGCTTCTAAATAAGGAGGTGCAGATGGGAGCCTTTGGAACGAGAGGTATGTCTTAAAACTTTCATGAGAGGGGTTGAACGGAAGTCAGGAAAGGCACCAGAAAGAATGACCAGAAGGTGAAGAGAGAGGAAATTAGTCAGCGGGAGACGGAAAGAGTAAAAGGAGATGGTAGGGTCGACCAGGGAGGCCCAGCAGGGGTGGAGGGGGAGAGGCGGCCTCCAGGCGGTAATTTGGGACCTGTCGCAGAGTTTGCCAGTGTGACCTCGCAGGACAAAGGGTCCCACCACGGTGACCAGGCTGACCCTGTTCTGAGGGAGCCACGGGAGGACGTGCTGCCTCCCAGCATGGGACACTCCTTGAAGGTGGAGACGCGGCTCCAGAGCCAGGGCTCCACCCAGAAAGGAGCCGGGAGGATTCCGGGCGCGACGGAAGAGCCCAGGCCCTGGTGAGACTCTGAGGACCAGGCCTGAGCACCTCTGGGAGAGGGGACAGGATGTTTTCTGTGTTTGGGGAGAGTCAGAGCCGTGCGTGAAGACCAGCGAGGTGCGGGGAAAGGTGGCCCCTATTAAACCCTGAAAGGTAAAAGTTGGGGATTTCTGCTTCCAGAAGGTGGGGTCCACGTGCCTCTCCCTGGGCCTCTTACTTCGCACAACTATAATCCTGGATGTTGCACATGCAGTGACCTCTGCAGGATGGATACAAGGCAGACCCTCAGGGACCTGGGGGCCCCAGGTGAGGCCCCGCTTCTCTTTGTCCTCGTGTATCCTAGGCGTGGGGTCGACGAGGCCAGCAACCCAGAAACACAAGCAGGTGCAGACAGATCCCAACAAAAGCCTCTCCATCTGGACAAAAGACCAGCAAAGGGGTGCCAGCCAAGGCCGAGTGGGGGCCAGCACCTGCCCCAGAGGAGGCCGGACCGGGAGCAGGGACTTCCGCTTCTGATGAACCTGGGGTATCCGTGGGGCCCTGGGGGAGCCAGAATGCCCGCCATGCCCCACAGGACAGAGGAGCCCCCTCGGCAGCGGCTGTGGGACCAGAGCACGCTTTCCGGCGTATGTGTGGTTGGAGTCGTGGCCCGGAGGGGCTGAGAAACTGTTCCAGGGAGTCCTGTCCAAATTGTCACTCATTTGGCCAAAGACAAACAGAGATTTAAGAAGCGGAGCGCACCGCAAGCAGGGCGAATCCGGAGCAGTTCACACCAACGTGTCACCGTGAAACTTGTCAGGAGCAGAGCCAGAAGGTCTGGAGAACAGTGAGGAGAGCACTTTATCCACGGGGAGATTGGGGTGCCGGCAGTGGCGGGGCCCGCCAGCATGCGCGCCTCAGGAGCCCCCACCGCAGCGCGTCTAGCGGGCCAGCACGGCTGGCTTGGATCACTCTGCGACGACTAAGGACACTCAGGCTCTTGTCTGGCCTCTCCCGGCGGAAGAGGCCTGCCTGCTCTCACTGGAAGATTCCCTCACTTGATCAGGGAACGGATGCCGGTGCTGCATAGTCTCTCCTGGAAAGAGAAGGGGTGAACTTACTCCGAAGGGGTGCAGGGCTGGCTCGGGATTCCAAGAGGGAGTCCATCGCATCGACAGGCCAGGGTAGAAATCTCACGGGATCCTATCAGTTGATGCAGAAGAAACATCCAACACCCACTCATGAGGAAAACCCAGAAGAACAGGGTGTGTGTATGAGCCACGGTATACGTCCAAAGTGGGCACCAAGCTTAAAAACGAAATACCATTTACAGTTACTTCAGAAAGACTGAGGTGCAAATGGAACCAGACGTGTACGGGATTTGCTGAGAGCTCACAGTAGGGGCGCAGGGAAGCACAGATCTGCATGTCGGGGACCTGCCGTGTTGGCGGGTAGGGGACTCAGCCCTGTCAGCGTGTCACGTATCCCCAGACCCATGCGCCGCTTATCAAAATCCCAGCGAGGGGATTTTTTTTGTAGATCCGAAGAGGACTCTAAATGTATACGGAAAAGCAGAAGCAGCAGAGTCGCTGAGACGGTTTTGAAAGAGAAGAGCAAACGAGAGGAGCCAGGCTGACTGCTGTCATGCGGTATCAGCAGAGGGACCCGCACGGAGGTCAGCGGGACGGGGTCGAGAGCCTGAAACAGACCCGCACTGACGTGCCCCGCTGGATTTAGACGAAGGTACAAACGCAGCGATAACGGGAAGGACGGTCTTCTCAGCACGGTGCTGGAGCTGCTGGGCACCCGCAGAGAAAAACGTGGACCTCACCCCACTCTCCACCCCCATATGTGCAAAAAATTCACCTGGGACAGGCTGGAGCTGGCTGAGAAGCTGCGGGCAGGACAGGCGAACCCATTCCTGGGGTATGTGTCTGTCCTCACCAGGAAAGAGTTTCCCTTTTGGAGGCTGACCAGCCACCCAGAGCCTGGTTGGCCCCTCGCGGAACGGTGCCGTATGGGGGCCTCGGAGTCTGCCACCAGGACAGGGACTGTTGTGCATTGACTTGTCCCCAGCGAGGTGAGCCCAGCTTGGCCTCCGCCTTCTGTCAGCTGAGCGTAGGCTGAGCTAAGGGGAGGCCCCGTGCTTCTCTACTGGGGTCTCGTGGCTCGGGGGTAGGACCATGACTCTGCTTCGCTCCATCCTGGATGGTGGATGGGAATGGCTCCTGGCGGCTTTGGAGGGGAAGGTGTTTGTCCCGTGAGCTCACCCTCTCTCGCAAAGAATCCGTCTAGCTCCCTTGTGCAGGCCACGGCCACGGCTACGGCCCACCAGTTCTGCAGAGCCAGGCTGGGTATGAGGTGGAGCCCGCCGTCCCCACGCCATGTAACTCTTGGAGGGCAGCTCGCATCTCTGCTTTGGCCACTGGCAGTGACATCATTGTTGCTTTGGAACTGTGGCCAGGGGCAGCAGCGGGATGAGCGTCAGGGGCGCCACGTGGCCTTTTGTATGTCAGTAGCTCCCGCATTCTGGAGACTGCTAAGTACACCTGCTCCTATGACACAGGGGATGTGGGTCTGGATGCCGAGGGCACCGTGTGCACATCTGGGCCTGGTCCCTGAGCCTCCGGCCCGGCAGGTCCCCTGGCCGTCCGGGTCCTGGGGTGCTGGCATCATCTCTAAACTGTGAAGGATTTCCTGGTCCCCAGGGTACGGTTGCTCAAGGGAGAGACTAATCCCTCCGGGAGAGCTGGGGGCGTCTCTGCAGCGGGAGCTGTGGGTACATTCTCCTGGGGCTCCGGCTCTCCTTCAGCCACGTTTCTGGGTCTGGAACCGGCGTCAGGGATCGCGCCTTTGTGCCCGAGCCGTGCACTTGGTGGCGTCCTTGTGTGTGTGCATTAGGTGGCGTCCTGGGCTCCTGTGCTGTGGGAGCCGGCTCCGTGGCCCCCGCAGGCCACGCCCCACTGCCTCTCCACGCACTCCTGCGGTTCCTGCAGGTCAGCGCCACTGCCTGTCATTGCTCCCTGGGGTCCTCCTGTCCCCTCGCTCCGGGGTGCCCCGTTCTGTGAGCGTCTCCTGCCGTCAGCTGTACCTCCTCAGAGCTGCTCATCCTCCAGAGTGGGGTGTCTTCCCGGCCCTCCCAAGGAGCAGGGGGAGCAGCAGCGTCTTACATGGGGGACCCCATCCAGCAAGCCCACCTCTGAGCCCTTTCAAACCTTCACCCACGGTTTGCCAGGGCTGCTGTGTGTGTGTGTGTGTGTGTGTGTGTGTGTGTGCGTGTGGTGAATGTGGTGAATGTGGTGTCGTCTGTCTTCCAACAAGTGGGGATGGGCCACTTGTGCAGGCCCGGCGCGTTGAGAAGTCGTGCACCCGCCCTGGTGTCCCTGCCCCGTGGGAAAGTCCTGCCCTTCCTTCCATCAGGCCCCGCTCTGCTGCGGGGATCTTGGCGACCGAGGCCAGTGGTGGGTGGATGTTGTCGAGAGGCCACCCTGGGGTCGGTATAGAAACAGACTTCTGTTGTGTCCCGTCAGCAGTGATTTTTGGAAGCACCTTCTATATTTGGAGCCGGAGCGTGAGCTCGCTAGCACGCCTCTGCGCCGGCTGTGGTCCCTGTAAGGCTGCAGGAGGGCAGCGGGGTGAGGGGTGCCCAGAACGGTCTGGTGGTCGCATCTTCCACCTCGCCGATGCCGGGACCATTGACAGGTGTGACTGCTAGTCACGGGTCCCCTCGGGGCCTCTCACGCTTCATCACGTTCACCCCTCTGTAGCTGTGCCCTTGTGCTGTGATTCGTTGGTCGGGCCGGCGCCCCATGCCGTTGCCCCCACGGTGGGTGTGGGCCAGCCGCAGCTGACCTTGTAAGGGCGCAGGGCGTCGATTAGGGGACCTTTCAGCATGATGGGACGTGTGTGGTAAGCCCTGTCCAGGAGGCACACCTTGTCCCATCTGGAATTGTAACAAGGATGACAGCTGCAATGTTCTGTTAATGAAAATGTTGTTTTGCCAAGAATTATGTTGCAGTGAAGCAAATCTCAAATGAATGGCGGCTCCCCGTTCTATGAAGAAAGTAGAATCTGCCTGGAGATGTGCTAGCTGGGTTTGAAGCACAGCGGCGCTAAGAGAAAGGGAGGAGACGGGTGACGTCATCCCCCCCAGGCCACGTGGCGGGGGCAGGCCCTGTGCAGCCCTGTGCACACACAGCAGGACACTGTCATTTCAGCAAAGCACTGAAGCTGAGAGTGACGGTTCATGGACAGGATCGTGCTGCTTAGGATATAAAAAGTTGTTAGCAAATGAAATTATTGAGTAAAGAGTAAAACTAAAAAGATAATTTTTATTGTGGTAAACTACATCACAGGGGCGCCTGGGTGGCTCAGTTGGTTAAGCATCTGCTTTTAGCTCAGGTCATGATCTCAGGGTCCTGGGATCGAGCCCTGCATCAGGCTCCTTGCTCAGCGGGAGTCTGCTTCTCCCTCTCCCTCTGCCCCTCCCCCCAGCTTGTGTGGTCTCACTCTGTCAAATGAATAAATAAAATCTTAAAAAAAAAAAAAATATATATATATATATATATTTGACAAAATTGGTCATTTTAACCCATTTTAACCACGTTTAAGTGTGCGGTTCAGTGGCATTAAGTACGCTCACGTTGCTCTGCGGCCACCACCACCATCCATGTCTGGAACGTTCTCATCTCCCCAAACTGAAGTTCTGTCCCCATGAAACACCAGCTCCCTGTCCCATCCCCTGGTTTCAAATACCGGCTCCCACTGGTCGATTGTCATCCCACTCTATTGATTATGGTCTTTGATGCACAAATTTTTTAAAAGATTTTATTTATTTGAGAGAGAGAGAGTGAGAGAGAGAGCACAAGCCGGCGGGGGGGAGGCAGAGGGAGAAACAGACTCCCTGCTGAGCAGAGAGCCCAACGTGGGGCTTGATCCCAGGACCCTGAGATCACGATCAGCTGAAGGCAGATGCCTAACCAACTGAGCCACCCAGGCACCCCTAAGAAATTTAATTTCTTTAAAAATTTTTTAAATTTAATTTTGTCTATTTTTATTTATTTATTTATTTACTTACTTACTTATTATTAACATATAATGTATTTGTTCAGGGGTGCAGGTCTGTGATTCATCAGTCTTACACAATTCACAGCACTTGCCATAGCACATACCCTCCCCAGTGTCCATCACCCAGCCACCCCATCCCTCCCAGCCCTCTCCCCTCCAGCAACCCTCAGTTTGTTTCCTGAGATTAAGAGTCTCTTATGGTTTGTCTCCCTCTCTGGTTTCATCTTGTTTCATTTTTTCCTCTCTTGCCCTATGATCCTCTGCCTTGTTTCTCAAATTCCACATATCAGTGAGATCATATGATAATTGTCTTTCTCTGATTGACTTATTTTGCTTAGCATAATACCCTCTAATTCCATCCATGTTGTTACAAATGGCAAGATTTCATTTTTTTTGATGGCTGCGTAATATTCCATTGTATATATATACCACATCTTCTTTATTCATATGTCGATGGACAGCTGGGCTCTTTCCATAGTTTGGCTGTTGTGGACATTGCTGCTATAAACATTGGGGTGCAGGTGCCCCTTCGGATCACTACATTTGTATGTTTGGGGTAAATACCCAGTAGGATGCACGAATGTTTTTAATTTTGATGAGTTCCAATTTATCTGTTTGTTTTTTTTTAATTGCCTGTGCTTTTGGTGTTGTAACCAAGAAATCATTACCAAATCCAATGTCATGAAGCTGTTTCTCTGTTTTCTTCTAAGACTCTTAGAGCTTTAGGTCTTACATTTAGGTGTTTGATCCATTTGAATTAATTTTTGTATATGGTGTGAGGTAAGGGACCAACTTCTTTCTTCTCTGTGTGGAACTCTAGTTTTCCCAGCATCATTTGTTGAAAAGACTGTCCTTTCCCTATCGATGGTCTTTGCTGCCTTGTCAAAAATGAACTGACTGTGTTTGTGAGGGTTTCTTTCTGGACTGTGTTCTATTCCATCAGTCTGTATGTCTGTCCTTATGCCAGTACCACACTGTTCGGTTATTATAGCTTTGTAGTAAGTTTTGAAATCAGGAATTGTGAGAATAGGTGAATTTAATACTGATCAATGTAAACAAGCTTCTGTGTTTTTTTTACATGAGCACAGAAGAAGCGGATGGAAAGGCATTGGCCAGCTGCAGCTCCGTGGAAACGTTCTGGACTGTTTACTGATGAGAAGCTAAGTACGAGCCAGTGGTTCCATGTGCTGCTTATTTATTCTCAAACTGCTCTTTCAGAGAGACATTCCCAGCCCTAGAGAGGGTGGGGAAACCAGTGCACAGTTTAGCTTTATCCTTTCTTCCTAGCCCCCAGTTTAGAGAAGATGAAATATAAAACTTCTGAGAATGAGTGTGTGTCTCCCTACAGAGCTGCCCAGCACCCATGGACAGTTGTTGAAAGCAGCTTTCCTGAAGTTTCGGCCCCTTGACTGGTACCTGCCACTGTGTTCTGGGTGTACTTCAGCCAGCTCCTTCTCTGTGTGAGCGGGTGATTGCCTGGCGCAGCCTTGGGCAGACCAACTTGGGCCACTGTGTTTACCTTACTTGCACTTGGGAATCCCCAGAGTGACCTGCCTGGTTCCTCAGTTGGAGAGGGCATCTGCAAATAAACACAGTCAGATTTCTTCCTTCCCAATCTGTACCTTCTTTTTTCCCTTTTCTTGTCTCATTGCATTAGCTAGGACTTGCAGTACAGTGTCGAAAAGCAGTGGTGAGAGGGAGTATCCTTGTGTTACTCCCGGTCTTAAGCAGTCTTCAGGCATCTCACTGTTAATTAGGACGTTAGCTGCAGGTTTTTGTACATGTTCTGTGTCAATGTAGGAAGTTTCTCTCTATTCCTCGTTCGATGAGGGTTTTTGTCATGAATGGGTGTTGGATGTTGTCAGATGCATTTTCTGCATTTGTTGATCGGATCGTATGATTTTTCTTCTTGAGAGTGTTGATGTGTGAGGGATTACATTAATTTTTTTTAAAGATTTTATTTATTTATTCGACAGAGATAGAGACAGCCCGCGAGAGAGGGGACACAAGCAGGGGGAGTGGGAGAGGAAGAAGCAGGCTCCCAGCGGAGGAGCCTGATGTGGGGCTCGATCCCATAACGCTGGGATCACGCCCTGAGCTGAAGGCAGACGCTTAACTGCTGTGCCACCCAGGCGCCCCAGGATTACATTAATTTATTTCTGAATTTTGAATCAGCCTTGCCTCCCTGGGGTAAACACAACTTGGTCATTGTGTATATTTATTATCTTTGTATAATTTATATAAATTATATAATCTATATAAATATCTTTATACCTTGTTGGATTAGATTTGCTAATATTTTGTTGAGGATTTTTACATTTATGTTTATGAGAAATATCGATCTGTAGTTTTTCCTTTCTTGTAGTATCTTTGATTTTGATATTAGGGTCGTGCTACCTCATAGAATGGGTTAGGGTGTTTTCTCTGTTTTTATTTCCTAGAAGAGATTATAGAGAATTGGTATCATTTCTTCTTCTTCTTCTTCTTTTTTTTTTAAAGATTTTATTTATTTATTTGACAGAGAGAGACAGCCAGCGAGAGAGGGAACACAAGCAGGGGGAGTGGGAGAGGAAGAAGCAGGCTCCCAGCGGAGGAGCCTGATGTGGGGCTCGATCCCAGAATGCCGGGATCACGCCTTGAGCCGAAGGCAGACGCTTAACGACTGAGCCACCCAGGCGCCCCTGGTATCATTTCTTCTTTTAGCGTGTGGTGGAATTCACCCGTGAGCCTGTCTGGGCCTGGTGCTTTCTGTTTTAGAAGGTTATTAATTATTAATTCAGTTTCTTTAATAGATCATACGCCTATTCAGATTATCCATTTCTTTTTATGTGAATTTCGATAGTTGTGTCTTTCCTTTTTTTTTTTAAGGTTTTTTTCTTTTTTTCTGATTTTTTACTCATGAAAGCAACCTTCTGATATGGATTTTTAAAAAGACTTTATTTATTTATTCAGGCTCCCTTTTGAACAGGGAGTCCAATGCAGGTCTTGATCCGAGGATCCCTGGGATCATGACCCGAGCCGAAGGCAGACGGCCAACTGACTGAGCCACCGAGGCGCCCCTAAAGATTTTATTTATTTATTTGGCAGAGAGAGCGAGAGGGCACAAGCAGGAGGAACAGTAGAGGGAGAGGGATAAGCATGCTCCCCGCCGAGCAAGGTCCAATGCGGGACTCAATACGAGGACTCTGGGATCATGACCTGAGCCAAAGGCAGACGCTTAACCATCTAAGCCACCCAGGTGCCCCGATAGTTGTGTCTTTCAAAGAATTCCATTGTGATTTGAGAGCATACTGTGTATGGTTTCTAGTCTTTTAAATTTGTTAAGGTGTGTTTTATGGCCCAGAATTTGCTGCTTCTTGACGAATGTTCGTGTGAGCTCATGAAGAATGTGTGTTCTGCAGCTCTTGGATAAGTAGTCTATGGTTACCAATTATATTCTGTAGGTTGAGGGTGTTGAGTTCACCTGTGTCCTCACTGATTTTCTGCCTGCTGGGTTTGCCCATTTCCGTTAGAGAAGAGTGTCTTGAAGTCTCCAGTTGCAATTGTGGATTCATTTATTTCTCCTTGCAGTTTTGTCAGTCTTTGCCTTATGTATTTTGATGCTCTGTTGTTAGGTACATACATGTGAAGGATTGTCACATATTTAGAGAACTGTTTTCATTACATAAGATCCCTCTTTGAAGTGGGTTTCCTGTAGGCAACATGTAGTTAGGTCTTGAATTAAAAAAAAAATTTTTTTTAGGGCGCCTGGCTGGCTCAGTTGGTAGAGTGTGTGACTCTCGATCTCAGGGTTGTGAGTTCGAGCCCCATGTGGGGTGTAGAGATTACTTAAATAAAACTTAAAATTTTTTTAAATAAAAAAATTAAAATTAGGGGCGCCTGGGTGGCACAGCGGTTAAGCGTTTGCCTTTGGCTCAGGGCGTGATCCCAGCGTTATGGGATCGAGCCCCACATCAGGCTTCTCTGCTAGGAGCCTGCTTCTTCCTCTCCCAGTCCCCCTGCTTGTGTTCCCTCTCTCGCTGGCTGTCTCTATCTCTGTTGAATAAATAAATAAAATCTTAAAAAAAAATAATTAAAATTAAAAAAACATCTTTAGTAAGCTCTGTGCCCAACACGGGGCTCGAACTCACAACCCTGAGATTAAGAGCGTTATGCGCACTCTAGTGCTCTCTCTCTCTCTCAAATAAATAAATAAATAGATCTTAAAATCCCTCAAATTTTCTTTGTCAGAGAAAGTTTTTATTTCTCCTTTGCTTAAAGGACTGGTTTACTGGATACAGAATTGCAAGTTGGTGGGTTTCTGTCTACACTTCAGTGTTTCATTCCTCTCGTTTGCCTAGTTTCTGAAGAAAAGTCCGATATCATTCTTTTTTTCTTAAGTATTTTTATTTATTTTTGAGAGAGAGAGAGAGAGAGCGAGTATGAGCGGGGGGAGGGGCAGAGAGAGAGGAAGGCTCCCCAATGAGCAGAGTGCCCGATGTGGGACTCGATCCCAGGACCCTGGGATCATGGCCTGAGCTGAAGGCAGACGCTTAACCAACTGAGCCGACCAGCTGTCCTCGTTCTTTTTTTTTTTTTTTTTAAGATTTATTTAGGGGCGCCTGGGTGGCTCAGTTGGTTAAGCGACTTCCCTTCAGCTCAGGTCATGATCCCAGGGTCCTGGGATCAAGTCCCACATCGGGCTTCCCCTGCTCTGTGGGGAGCCTGCTTCTTCTCTCCCTCTGCCTGCCACTCCCCCTGCTTGTGCTCTTTTTCTCTGTCAAATAAACATATAAATAAAATCTTTTTTAAAAAAGATTTATTTATTTACTTTTAGAGAGTGAGTGAGCGAGCTTGTGTGAGCAGGGGGGAGGGGCAGAGGGAGAGGGAAAGAGAATCTTACGAGGGGCTCCACACTGGGTGTGGAGCCTGATGCGGGGCTCTATCCTATGACCCTGAGATCATGACCCGAGCCGAAACCAAGAGCGGCCGCTCAACCACCTGAGCCCCCCAGGCGCCCCAGTCTGATATCTTTCTTATCCTTGTTCTTCTGGGGGTAAGGTGCTTTTGTCTTGTGGCTTACCTCAGGGTTTTCTCTGTGATTGTTTACAGTTTGCCTATGAAATGCTAGGTGCTGGGCTGCTTCTGTCTTTATTCCCTTTCTTCTTTTCTCCCTGTGTGTCCTGCTTGGTACTGAGTCCCTGGATCTGTGGTCTCGCGTCTGTGTTAGTGCTTCTCCCCGTCATCCCACCACACGCACGGCACAACTTTTTGAATTTTCTGACCGTTTTTGGATATTCTGTTCCATCTTCTTCATGCTTTTTCCTCTTTGTTTTCCAGTTTGGGGAGTTTCTGTTGACATATCTTGATATATCTGCACGCCCGCTGACCCCTCCCTTGGCCATGTCCAGCCTACAGATGTGTCCATCGACAGCACCTGTCACTCTCCGTTTCTGTTACGGTGGTTTTGATTGTTGGCATTTCCCATCGGTCCGTGTTCAGCATCTCTGTCTCTCTGCTTACATCACCCATGAAGCACGATGTCCACTTCTTTTGTTGGAGCCCTTAGCACATTAATCCCACTGCTTTACATATAAATTTTATTTTTTTAAAAGATTTTATTTGTTTGACAGAGAGAGAAAGAGAGTACAAGCAGGGGGAATGGGAGGCAGAGGGAGAGGGAGAAGCATGCTCCCCGCGGAGCCGGGAGCCGGATGCGGGGCTCAGTCCCAGGACCCCAAGATCATGACCTGAGTCGAAGCCAGATGGGCCTGCCTAACCGACTGAGCCACGCAGGCACCGCAGTCGCACTGCTTTAAACTCTGGGGCTGGCGGCCCCTGAGAACAGCCCTGCTGCGTCCGCGTCTGGTTCTGGTGCTTGCTCTGTCTGTTCAGATGGTGTTTTCGCATTCGGCGTGCCTTTCGTCAGCTGGACGTGACGTATGGGGTAACAGGAATGGCGGGGGATGGGCCTTCCGCGGGAGGCCGTGTGCTTATCCGGCTGGAGGATGCCATGTGGGGAGGGGTGCACTCTCCATCCTGTGGTCAGTGTGTCTCGGTCCTCCAGTGACCCATGCCCCTGGACTGGACGGCCACGCGTGCTTCTCACTCGGTTCCCCCTTCAGGCTAGAGCTGAGTATTTCCATCCCTGCCGGAACTAATTCTCCTTGAGGAAGGGCCCCCGTTACGGGTAACAGTCCTCACAGTGCGGTACAGCGGGAAGTGTGGGCGCATCTCCTGAGCCAGTAGAGACTGCTTCAAGAATTCAGAGCACACTTCCTAGCGGAGGCCCCCTGCCCGGAGCCAGGCCAGCAGGCCTGGTGGCAGAAGACGGAGGCCAAGCCATGTCCTCTGTGTGTCCATGATGGTCTGGGCTGATCTTCCCTTTCTCATGGCAGCTTCTCTCCACACTTTCTTGCAGTACTTAGGTCAGTTAACGTCCATACCAGGATACCTGAATCCTTCCAGTAGGACCGAAATCCTGCATTTCATAGACAATGCAAAGGTAACTCCATCCTTCTGACCCTGACCTCTGACCCCTGGCCTGTAACACCCCCTAACCCTAACCTCTGACCCTTAGTCTGCTCCAGCTCCTAACTCGGACCTCTGACCTTTGTACTCTGATGCCAGCTCTTGGTCTTCTGACACTGGGCCTTCACGGCTGGGAGGGATGACCCCGTCCCATCATGTCATGGGTGTGCTTGGCTCTTGGGCCGTAAAGACTGATACTGTCTGAACATGAGCTTTATTCTCTAGGCTTTGCTCCTTATGGTTTTGGGCTGCTTTCAGAATTCACATTTTCCAGATATGCACAGCGCACAGCACAGGTGTGAATAAAAGCAGCTGCAGAAGCAGCAGGGCTCCCGGGGGCCGCGGCCGGGCCTGCGTTTCTGATGTGCTGCGGTCCCTTCCAGAGAGCCCACCAGCTCCCCGGACACTTGACCCAGGAGCACGACGCTGTGATTAGCCTGTCTGCCTACAACGTCAAGCTGGCCTGGCGGGACGGGGAGGACACCATCCTCAGGGTCCCCATCCACGACATCGCTGCCGTGTCCTACGTGCGGGATGACGCCTCACACCTGGTGGTCCTGAAGACAGGTATGGACCTGGGGGCCGGCGTCAGGGGTCCTTGGCAGGAGCAGCCCACATCGTTGTCCTCAGGAGCGAATCTGGGAATTTAGTGGAGCTCTGGACACAGTTTCTCCAGCACCGGGTCAGCTGCCGCCCGAGAGTGGGCCTTCGCTCAGCCCCACCAACACGTGGGCCTTGCCTTTGGCCACAGGCTTCCCAGAGTTGGGTACAAAGAGGAGACCAGACCATCGCGGAGCTCTTGGTCCAAGAGACGTTCTGAGCATGTCCTTGTAAGGGAGTCAGGAGGAATCTTAAACCAGGCCCCGACCCCAGCCCCCTGCACCCCTCCCCTGGGGTTGGGAGCCCAGTGTTGCCTACTGTGCTCTCCAGATGAGCTGCCCCCCGGGTCCCACAGCCTCTGCCTGGTACCAGGTCACTGAGACACAGGAGAGACGTCACGCCCCTCCGGGTGGGGTTCTGAGCTTGGCGCTGGAGTATCGCTCTTGTCCTGGGCTCCTTTGGGCGTTCTGGGGCGGGATAGCGTCCTGAAGCCATTCATTTCCAAAGGGCCCGTGGCAGTGCAGAGGGAAAGTTGTTTTTCTACCTGAGGTCGGCAGTTCATGGCAGATCCGAGAGATTTTCTTAAGAGCCAGGGCCCTGGTGAGCCTCCTCGCATGACCCCTTGAGCTTGGGGGGCTCTTGTGGCACAAATCCGGTAGGGATGCTGCAGGCCCACCCCCACCCCTGTGTGCTCTGCCTATCCCTCATTTCCCTTTGGTAAACGTCTACTGTTGAATAATGGGCATTACTTCAGTTTGAACCACACAGAGCTGCTCATATGTAACTGTTGTAATTTACAAAAATGGCTCAAACTAGCAGAAAGCCTGGGACATGGATTACCTGGTGTACCCTCCACCCCCAACGGTGAGGGGGACCCTGTTCTCCCACTTCACAGATGGAGTAGGAGAGCACAGAGGTTGAGTGACTGGCGGGGGGCCCAGTGGGGCGGTGGCGGGACCGGCCGGCCCGGGAAGTGGCTTCGTCAGGGCTCCTGCCACCGCCACCGCTGCCGCAGTGACCGCCTGTTCCCCTCCTGGGGGCGGACGGTTCCGCAGGAGGCCCAGGGTCTGAGCCATGGGAAGACCGACCTCTCACCAGCGCCTGCAGGCGAGGAAGCGGGTGGGCGGGGAGCTGGGCCCCCCTGGTTTGTTGTGTGGCGGGACATGTGTCCGCGTTGATCGTTAGAACGAATCGGCTAAGAATGGGGGAACAGATTTTTTACGAGGGAGAGAATGAGCTCCGTAGGAGATCCTTTGCAAAATGAGACGAAACCGGGATCCACAGCTTTGAGAGCTTTTGAGTTAAAGGGAGAGAAGGAATCCCTGTGTCCTGGGCGTCTTCCTCATGCAGCGAAGTTCTGAGACCATGAGCCTGCACGCCCCGGTGGCCCCGGCGTGCTGTGTATGAGATCATGCGCGTAGCGGTCCTCAGCACGCTGGCAATGATGGCTACTGTTCATTGAGTGCCTACCATGTGCAGACACACACGTGTGCCTCTGCGGGTCCAGGCTACGCCAGTGCCTGCGGCAGTGCAGGGTGGGGTGGGTGTGCGGGGTCGGGTCTGGCTGCAGGGGCTCCATGTGGCGGGCATGTCTTGGGGGGGTGGGTGACCAGATGTCCGGGCACACCGGGGCGGAGCAGACTGTGCAGACATCTCGTGGAGGGTGCTTCCATGGGTGTAGGAGGACAGATGGGGGATCTGAAGCCGGAGCTGTGGGGACAGCCAGTGGGATGCTGCTGGGGGCCAGACGGGGGCTTTGCAGACACAGCCCACCCTCACTGTGTATGGCTTTGCAGCCCCGCACCCTGCTTCCTCGAAAACAGCCGCGGAGCTACTTAAGATGTTCTAGGACCCACGGTAAAAGAAGTAAAAGGAAGCGAGTGAAATCAGTGTTCCTAATGTATTTTATTCAGCCCTTCATATCATAGTAATACAGCGGCCGTGCATGACCAGTATGACCGTTATTAACGAGATGTCCCCCGTCTTCCTTGTACTTCCCCTGAGACCCTGTGTGGAGTTTACACTCTGCCCACGGCACCGTGTGGACTTGCCACATTTCGCATGCTCAGTGCCTGTGGCCCATGGCCGCCGTGGGGCAATGCAGTCCTGGGGTCTGACGGTGGCGTTCATGGGGCTCATGGGGTGCTGCACCCCGGGTCCGGAAGGCACACCTGTCCGAGTGTGGCTTCTGCCTGGTGCCCGGCTCCCAGCCACATCTGAGGCTTCAGGTACTCTGCATGCTGAGATGGGCTGGTCCGGAGATACCCCAGCACCCCCCATCATCGGGGGGAATGGGAGGCTTCACTTCCAATTCCTGCTTCCTGGTCTGCTGAGCCGATGTGCTCATGCTTCCCAGGGCGGGGGCCTCCCTCCCTGCCGTGGGCAGGCTGGGAGAGACCTCGTGCGTCTGTGTCCTGGGACCTTTGTCTGAGGAGGTGGTGTGCGGAGTGTTAGAAACGTGGGCTGGGGTCCACATCCCCTCGTAGACTCTGCCCCTCTCACACCCTTGGGCCCCATACCTCAGTGTCCCCATCTGTCAAGATTGAGTTCATGCCCGTGGTTCCTGTGAGTGGAACTCTGGGAATGCCATGGTGTGTAGACCAAAAGCAGCTGAATATAGGCCATTTCAGGTCTCAGCCCAAGATACTAGCATCATCTGTGGTAGGGACGTTAGAGGGTCCTGTAGGGTGGTGGTTCTCAGCGAGCAGTGGCCAGAGTGGCCGCGGAGGAATGTGAGATTGGGGGCAGCTTAGCTGAGAAGATGGGGGAGGGGGCACGCCTGGGGCAGGCCTGTCCCTTACCTGAGCCAGGTCGGGGCTGTCTGGAGCCGGCTGTCAAGCTCCCACACCTGCCCTAACCTGCTGCGCTGTTGACTTCTCAGCCCAGGACCCTGGCATCTCCCCCAGCCAGAGTCTGTGTGCAGAAAGTTCCAGAGGCCTCACCGCAGTCTCCCTGTCAGAGAGCGGAGTGGGGCCTGTGGAGGCCTGCTGTCTGGTAGTCCTGGCCGCAGAGAGCAAGGTGAGCAGAGGGTGGCACCTGGGTCCGCGGCACCTGTCTTGCCCACGACCTGTCTAGGCTCCTCCCACCTCCCCAACCCAGGCCCCTCCCACACCCTGATCCAGGCTCCTCCTGTATTCCCAGCCCTGGCCCCTCCCATATTCCCAGCCCAGGCCGCTCCCACAGCCTCGCCCAGGCCCTGCTCTGGCCCCTGCCCTGCTCACTAAGTCTGGTGCCTTCAGTCTGTGTTCCTTCTCTTCCAGGGCCCTCACCCTTTCCCCAGTGCTGATGGGGTGATGGTCTTCTGCACCCCAAGCTGTGCCCTGGGAGTGGCGAGTTAGGGCTTGGGGCCCCCTCAGCTTTCTGAGGGCTGCCAGCTTCTGGGAGCTCTTTGGTCTCCTTGTGTGTAGTTTGGGTCTTTGAGACCGTAGGAGGGACCCCCTGCCTCGGGGACCCTTTGATCAGGGCGCCTCCTTGGTGCTGGCTACCTTCTAGCTGGGCAGTTCTTGCTTGTGGGGCTGCCTCCCTGGCCTGTTGCCACCGCAGGCCCCTCTGGTCACTGCCCCTTGTCCGGGGGCAGAACCACCCCAGAGGAGACCCTGCCTTGACAGCACGGGTGTGAAGCCGTGTCCCGTGCTGGGAATGCCGTCCGCCAGCCTTGGGGCAGCAGCGGCGGCAGGGTGTTGGTGGGCCAGGTCGGGGGAACAGGAGGGCTGGCAGCTGACAGACACATCTGGCCCCCTTGGGCCCAGAGAACCTTCTGGATGTGGGCTGGTCTCCTTGTGGCCCTGTCAGCCGGTGGGGGGCCAGGGCCCTTGGTCCTGGTGCAGGCTGGGCATCAGAGGAGCCAGGTGGCCGGCAAGCTGCCCAGGAAGGTCCAGCTTTGTCCCCACGGCAGGTCGCTGCGGAGGAGCTGTGCTCTCTGCTGGGGCAGGTCTTCCAGATCGTGTACACGGAGTCCACCATCGATTTTCTGGACAGAGCCATATTCGATGGGGCCTCGACACCCACCCACCACCTGTCCCTTCACAGCGGTACGTGAGCGTGGGCGGACAGTGATGCTGTTGTCCCTGTCCCCACGGCATCGCGCCAGTGCCTCGTTCCCAGATCCACGTCCCCCACCTCGGCGAGCCTGGTGGCTTCCTGCACCACGCTGGGGGCCAGGGAATGCTTTCTCAGCTGAAGTCCCTTCACCTGCCTCAGAACAGAGGGTGGGGGCTGGAGGGGGTGTGTGGGGGGAGGAACCCCTGGACCTCACAGCTCTTGGGCGGGGGGCTTCTTCCCGGACGGAGGCTGGGGGGGCACTTGGAAGCCACCCCCTTTGTATCTGCTTAGCATTTTCGGGGAGCATTTTTAGGAGGCATCTGTAGCCCCGTGTTCCACGCGCCAGGAGCGCCCCTTGCTCCTCGCACACCTCCCCGACTCCGCACTTCTCACCTGCCTCTCTCAGATCTCACCAGCTGTGCAGAATGGTGTCCGTGTCCCTCACAGTCTGTGTCACACGGACTTTAGGTCACCTGTCCGGTGTTTCCCGAGTAGCTGCTGAGTCCCGGGCTCTTTGCTGGTGCGAGGGGCTCAGGCATGCCGGGGTCCCGCCTCCATACGCGCACGGAGCCCACCGGGTCCAGGCTGGGGGTCAGCCATGCCTCTGACTGTGGCTTCTGCCCTCGGCCGGCCCTGTGAGGGAGGGCAAGCTGTCCGACCTCGTCTAAAGGGGGCAGAGGAAACAAAGTAACCCAGGCTCTAGGACACCGGGCAGGCGGCGGCCCCAAGTAGCGCTTGTCTTTCCTTGGCCCTCCGGGAGCGTTCTTCAGCCTCCCATTTGCTGCGACCCCTGAAGCCCAGAGCATCGCGCTCAGGCCCACACCTGCGACAGGTGGTGCCTGTCAAAACCCCCCAGGAGGAGCCCGTCTGGGTGCTGCCTGAGGCTTGTCCCCCAAGGGCCTGCCGGTTCCCCCCCGCCAGGGCACACGTGTCGTGGGGTGCTGGGCCCCGGGACTCAGTGCCCCCTCCCCACGTAACCGGGAGCCTCTATGTTCTGCACCCTGTACAGACGACTCTTCCACCAAGGTGGACGTGAAGGAACCGTATGAGACGGAAACCAGCACTTTGTGAGTACCCGCCCCTCCCCCTGCCCGCCGCCCCCGCGGCCCCCGCTGGGCGTCTCTGGCCGGAAGTGCGCGTCTGCGGGGTGGGGGGGGGGCTGGGGGCACGGTGCAAGGTGGAGGCCGGAGGCCGGGAGCCACGTGCCCACGGCTCCTGTCCTTGCAGTTCCTTCCCCGAGTGTGCGCACGCAGGCGGCGTCTCGCCCTTGTCCTTCTGTATGCCGACGGCGCCCCACGCCAAGACGGTCAGTGAGAGCGAGCTGAGCGCCACCGCCACGGAGCTGCTGCAGGACTACATGCTGACGGTGCGCGCCGGCCAGGCCTGAGCTGGAGCGATGGGTGGGGAGGGGGCGCCAGCGGCGTTTGGGGGCGGGCTGCTCAGCGGACTCCCCGGCCCTCACGTGGTTCCGTGCATGCGCGTGCCCCGCAGGGGCGCATTCTGCCCTGAGCTCCTTGCGGCGCGCTCCGTGGGGGCACCGGGTGGGCTCGCGGGGTCGCAGTGGGCTCCGCAGTGGCGCTCACCACCCCCACCCCTGCCCCGCTGTGGGCAGCTGCGCACCAAGCTGTCCTCCCAGGAGATCCAGCAGTTCGCCGCGCTGCTGCACGACTACCGCGACGGGGCGTCGGTGCACGAGTTCTGCATCAACCTGCGGCAGCTGTACGGGGACAGCCGCAAGTTCCTGCTGCTCGGTGAGTCCCGTGGGGGTGCGGCCGCAGCGTAGGGGAGCTCTTCCCAGTGACTGGCCGGCTCTGCCCTGGGGAGCCAGACTGAGGGGAAGCCAGGAGCAGCGCACCGCGGAGTGGGGGCCAGGGGTGGGGCTCCTGGGGGGGTGGCACTCCAGTGTGTTTTGGTGGGTTGACCAGGAGTTTGGTGGGTGGAGAAGTGGACCCCGTTTCCTGGTAGAAGGACCAGCCTTTGCCGAGACACTGGCCCTGAGAGCTGGGTGGGCAGGGTGGTCGGGGCTCTGCACACCTGCCGGCACCGTCGGGGATGACGGCATGGTTGTGTCTCCCACATGCTGACCCTAGAAAACTCGCTGGCGGCTGGTGGAGGCTCCTGGGCGCTGCCCCCCACCATCCAAGAGGGGTGGATTATACCTTTGTCAGCAGCCACCGAAGGGCTCTCCACTCTGGGGGATGTAGGGCCGGAGGCCTGGCCTGCTGTGTCCAGTCTGAGCTCTTGCTGACCCTGTGGCCTCCCTCCAGGGGTCGGAGGCCCCAGCCCCGTGTTCCTTTCTGGTTTATTCCCCACCAAACGGGGTGGTGCCCCTAGGGGTCAGCATGCTCCCTCTGTTCTGCACCTGGAGGCCTGAGGGTGGGCTTCCTCCAGGCCCAAGGGAGGGAGATGGGGCCAGCCACCTGCTGCAGGGCCGTGACCTGCTTGGGCCCGTGGTGCCCATCGGACTGGGCCGGACACAGGGCGGGCAGGGTGGGCAGGGTCGTTCTCCCCGCTGGAGGCCTGGCGTCAGACACACCCTGTGTCCACAGGTCTGCGGCCCTTCATCCCGGAGAAGGACAGCCAGCACTTCGAGAACTTCCTCGAGACCATAGGGGTGAAGGACGGCCGAGGCATCATCACTGACAGCTTTGGCCGGTACCGGAGAGCCCTGAGCTCCACCTCCACCGGCACCGGAAACAGGGCCACGGGCAGCTCTGATGACCAGTCCGCGCCCTCGGAAGGGGACGAGTGGGACCGCATGATTTCGGACATCAGCAACGACATCGAGGCTCTGGGCTGCAGCATGGACCGGGACTCGGCCTGACGGCACCGGGAGGGACCCGCTGGTGCGCCCTCTACTGTGAAGGACCGGCCCCGGGGCGCCGGTGCCCGTGGCCTGCTCCACGAGGGGTCCTGGGGGGTCCTTTCGGTTTTGCACACGACGTTCCTGTCGAAACTCTCAGAGACCTTCAAAGAAGTTTACTGCGATGTGAATAATTCATTTCTGGTCCCAGCATGCTTCTGGTCTCGCGGTGTGGGAGCTGGGCCCACAAGTCCAGGCTGGGCGCTGTGGCCTGGGGGCCGGCTGCCCTTCGGTGCTCGTCGCAGCAAACTGGGAGGATAGGATTGGGGCTTTTGCTTCATGGACATGGGGTGGGCAGCAGGGGGCCTAGGCGCTGGTGTGAGTGTCAGGCCCTCGCTGTTGGGAGCGGGATCCTGGTTCCCGAGGACCTGCTCTCTGTCCCCTCACCCGAGTCCCCCAATCTTTGGTCTCACTGCTACCACAGGTGGTCTCCACTGCAAACCTGTACCCCTCACCTCCCCACCAAAGCACGCCCTGCCCCCCCCCCCAGAGCGTGTCATCTTGGAGCCCAGGGTCCCGATCTCCAGGGGGGGTCACAGGGGGGCACTGTGTTCTAGGTCGTTCCTGGGCTGGGCCCCTCCTCTGCCCTTGGCACGTGGGGAGGCAGTGGGGGTGGCCCTGGGCCGGGCCCTGGAGACCCCCTCCTCACCTAGAAGGTGCCTCTGCCCTGGGAGACCCCCAACAGCACGTGTGGGAAGCCCCAGGCTGAGCAGGGTGGGTGCTGGGGTCCGGGAGAAGGGAGGACAGAGCCCTGGGCTCACAGGCCATGTGGGGGCCAGGTGGGGGTCGGCCTCCTGGCCAGCGGCAGGTCAGGATAGGAGAAGGTTCTGGCCTGGGCTTTCCAGGAGCTGGTAGTGGGCCCAGGCCAGCAGCGCTAAGGGGACATGGGGTAGGTCTCCAGACATGTGCAAATCGCCCTGCTCTGGAAGCATCTGGAACAGCTGAAGTCGTCCAGGCAGGGCCAGCCCACTCTGGGTGTGAGTGGCCGTAGCGGGCGGTCAGGGTTGCAGTGGCCGCACTGTGGGACCTAGTCTGAGGGTCCTGTGTGGATGGCAGGAGCTGCTCCCTCCTCTCCAGGGGCCCCTCTCACACGCAGCCCCCCTTCATGCGTCCCTGGACTTTGAGAAGAGGGAACGTGGAGAAGATGGGTGGCCACTCCAGAGCTGAGTGCCAGGAGGGCCAAGAACTTTGGGGGCCAGTCGCTGCCTCCCCAGCAAACACCTTTCCGTGGCTAAACCTCTGGAGCCCCTGAGTCTGGGGACTTCCTTCCCCAAACCTTCCCACGCCTTGGGCCACAGCCAGGTGACTGCCTACCATCTCTGGGCAGGTGGGGCACCGTGGACGTGGGGGGAGGACAGACCCCCAGCTGCTGGAGTCCCAGGACAGATCCCACCCTCTGGGGACACATGGGGACAGAGCCCTGCCCTCTGGGGACATGGTGGGGAGAGGACTCCCACTCTCTGGGGACATGGGACAGACCCCATCCTCGGGGACCCAGGGAGAGAACATCCACCCTCTAGGGCCAGGGGCAGGCCACCACCTCTGGAACATGAGCAGGTAGGACCGCCGCCCTTTGAGAACACGGGGGACAGATCCCCACCCTTGGGGATGTGGAAGGGAGGACCCTGTCCTCCGTGGGCTCTTCACAGACCCAGGAAGTGTCTCCACCCCTTCACAAATCCCATGTGGCCGGAGCAGGCGCCCAGGCAGGTAGGAGCGAGAGCAGAGACCATGAGGAGACACCCCTTTATTGAGCAGCAGAGCCGGGGGGCAGGGACGGAGCCGTGCGGTCAGGTGGCGGTCAGCGGCTACATGGTGAGCTCCTGCAGGAAATGCAGAAAGAGAGGGCAGGCTGGGGAGGGGCCCAGTAGGGCCCGCAGCAGGGGGGCCGAGAAGGAGCCAGCCACTCACCATGATGGCGTTGACGATGTCGCTCTGGTTGTCCCTCAGGGCTCGTACGGCCCTGGCCCTCGACACGTTGGCCTGTGCCATCACCAGCTCGATGTCACGGAGCTCCAGCCCCGCCTCATCCACCTAGAGAGGGGCAAGCAGGCAGGTTCTGGGGCTGCCCCCACCTCCAGGAAAAGCCGTGAGGACCACCCCCCACTGTCCCTGTGCCTCACCTCCTCCTCCTCCTCCTCCTCTTCCTCCTCCTCACACTCGGGCCTCACCAGCGGCCCGGGCGCGGACTCAGGGACCAGGGCGGAAGGCTCCGTGGGCACTTTGAACTTCTCGGCAGCAGCTCTGTGCACTTGCTGGGACAGGTCCTCGATCTGCAGGGGCACAGTGGTCAGCCAAGCCCGCGCCCTGGGCCCCCGCCCCCTCCCACGGCCGGCCAGACCTTGGCCTCGCCGAAGACCACGTAGGTGTCCGAGGCCGGGCTCTTGAAGACATCGGGCTTGGCGATGACGAACAAGATGTTCTTGGACTTCTGGATGGTGATCCTGGTGACCCCCTGGATTTGCCGCAGGCCCAGCTTGGACATTGCCTGGGGCACGGGGTGGGGGCTCAGGCCTGGGCATCGGCCCCAGGGTCCCAGGCTGGGGTGGGGAGGAGCGGGCAGGCCCAGAGGGAGAGACTGATGGGGGAACGAGGATTCTGCTGCCAACTCTGGGGGATACCTTGGGAACACCTGCCCCCCCCGTGGGGTACAGTGGGGTGCCGGACCCCAGCTGGGGGCAGTCTTGATCGACACTCTGGCCCCAGCAGTTTCACGACCTGATGGCCCCACCGGTGGCGTTTATCAGCCACTGGGTGTGAGGGGTCCGCTTATGCAGTGGGCCCCTCCCCCGTGGAGTGGCCCCTGGAGGGACCCCCACCCACCTTTCGGGCCTTCTTCTCACTGCGACTCTGCTTGGCTTTGGCCACGGTCTCCTCGCTGCTGCCACCTGCCAGGGCCTGGGGAGAACAGGGTTTGAACACCTGAGGGGAGGGTGGGGTGGAGCCCTCCCAGGGGTGCAGCCTCCCCCCTCCCGGGCTGGGCACCTGGGCTGGGCACTGTGCTGTCTGCGCTCCCGAGAGGTCCTGTTCCTCCAGCTCTGCCGACGACTCCCCGTGGCTGTCCGAGTGCTGGCCGGATCCCGGAGCCCTTGGTGGCGAGTCTGGGCATGGGATAGGGGTGTGTGTGTGTGAGGACGGCTTCTGCCTTGTAACTCAGCCCCATGGCCCGCCCACCTCCACCTCTGGTCCCCGGCTCAGGACAGCACCCCAGCCTCAGCCCCCCTCACCTTCTTCCAGGCTGTCCTGGTCATCCTGCTGCTCGGCGGCCGGGAGCCCTCGAGGGCCGGGAGGCACTTGGCAGGGGGGTGAGATCCGCCAGGCCTGGTCTTTGGCATGGGTGTCCCCTGTGGGGGCCATCTTGGGGCTGAGGAGGGGGGAGTGGGGTGGGAGGCTGACCCGGTGCCCAGCCCCAGGAGGTTTCGTGGTTCCTGAGAAGGCAGCCACTGCCCGTTGGGCTCCTGCCCGTGGAGGCTGGAGGCCCAGAGAGCCCAGGGGCTCCTTGCCCTCTGCCGAGTCTTCCCTGGGGCCCTGGCAAGGGCAGGAGGTGAGGGGTGCCATGGGGCATGGGGCTGCCTCTGTGGTGACCCCAGGAACGGAGGGCTCTGGGCTGAGAAGCCTGTCTTGGGGCACGCTGGGCAGGCCTCTGGCAGGGCTTTTGGGGGCTTGTGGGGGGGACGAGCTGGGGCTTCCGGGTGCTATTTGCACCCACTCGCCACTGCCCCGGCCCAGCATGGGCTCCGGCTGCCGAGAGGGTGCTGGAGAGGTGGGGGCAGGCTCTTTGGGGCAGCCCCTGCCAGGCCTGGGCACAGACTTCGGTGGAAACTCGGAGCAGGAGCCCAGTCCAGCTTCTGAGGCCACAGCAACAGGAGACCTGGGCTCGGGGTTGGCTTTTCCCTCCTCTGCTGGGCTCTGGGGCCATGCCTGGCCAACCTCGGGGCAAGCAGCAGGGTGTACCTCTGGGCCACTATCCCCAGGAGCCTTCCTGGCACCCTGGGGTGCTGACTCGAGGCCTCCAGCCCCCTGATTCTCACCCCCTGGGGCCTCCTTCTGGGGCGAGTGGGTCTCAGCTCCATCACCAGCACACACACAGGCACTGGGACAGGTTCCCAGCTCAGGTGCCAACAGGCCCTCCTCTACTTCCTCTCCAATGGAGGCAGGCTTGCGTGGGTCTGTGGCTTCCATGGCAGGCCTAGGAGGGCCTGTGGCAGGCTCTGGGCATTCCGGGGCTTCCGAGACAGACTCTGGGCATTCTGGGGCCTCTGCAGCAGGCTCTGGGCATTCTGGGGCTTCCAAGACAGGCTCTGGGCATTCCGGGACCTCTGTGGCAGGCTCTGGGCGTTCCGGGACCTCTGCGGCAGGCTCTGGGCGTTCTGGGACCTCTGCGGCAGGCTCTGGACATTCCGGGACCTCTGTGGCAGGCTCTGGACATTCCGGGACCTCTGCGGCAGGCTCTGGGCATTCCGGGGCCTCTGCGGCAAGTTCTGGGCATTCTGGGGCCTCTGCGGCAGGCTCTGGGCATTCTGGGGCCTCTGCGGCAGGCTCTGGGCATTCTGGGGCTTCCAAGACAGGCTCTGGGCATTCCGGGACCTCCGTGGCAGGCTCTGGGTGTTCCGGGGCCTCCGTGGCAGGCTCTGGGCGTTCCGGGACCTCCGTGGCAGGCTCTGGGTGTTCCGGGGCCTCCGTGGCAGGCTCTGGGTGTTCCGGGACCTCCGTGGCAGGCTCTGGGCATTCCGGGACCTCCGTGGCAGGCTCTGGGTGTTCCGGGGCCTCCGTGGCAAGTTCTGGGCATTCCGGGGCCTCCATGGTAAGCTCTGGGAGTTCCGGGGCCTCCGTGGTATGCTCTGGGCGTTCTGGGTCCTCTGTGACAAGCTCTGGGCATTCCGGGTCCTCTGTGACAAGCTCTGGGCATTCCAGGTCCTCTGTGGCAAGCTCTGGGCATTCTGGGACCTCTGTGGCAGGCTCAGAGTGTTCCAGAGCCTCAGTGGTAGGCTCTGGGCGTTCCAGGGCCTCTGTGGCAGGCTTAGGGCATTCCGGGGCTTCCGTGGCAGGCTCTGGGCGTTCTGGGGCCTCCGTGGCAGGCTCTGGGCGTTCTGGGCCCTCCGTGGCAGGCTCTGGGCATTCTGGGCCCTCCGTGGCAGGCTCTGGGCATTCTGGGGCCTCCGTGGCAGGCTCAGAATGTTCCAGGGCCTCAGTGGCAAGCTCAGGGTGTTCTGGGGCTTCCGTTGCAGGCTCTGGGCATTCCGGGGCCTCTGTGGCAGGCTCTGGGCGTTCTGGGGCCTGTGTGGCAGGCTCAGAATGTTCCAGGGCCTCAGTGGCAGGCTCAGGGTGTCCCGGGGCTTCTGTGGCAGGCTCTGAGCATTCCAGGGTCTCCGTGGTAGGCTCTGAGCATTCTGAGTCCTCCGTGGCAGGCTCAGAATATTCCGGGATCTCCATGGTAGGCTCTGGGAATTCTGGGTCCTCCGTGGCAGGCTCAGAATGTTCCAGGGCCTCAGTGGCAGACTCAGGGCATTCCGGGGCCTCAGTGGCAGGCTCTGGGCATTCCGGGGCCTCTGTGGCAGGCTCTGGGCATTCTGGGACCTCCGAGACAGTCTTTGGGCATTCTGGGGCCTCCGTGGCAGGCTCTGGGAGTTCTGGGGACTCCGTGGTAAGCTCTGGGAGTTCCGGGGCCTCCATGGCAGGCTCAGAATGTTCCGGGGCCTCTGTGGTAGGCTCTGGGTGTTCCGGAGCCTCTGTGGCAAGCTCTGGGCATTCTGAGGCCTCTGTGGCAGGCTGTGGGAGTTTTGGGGCCTCCGTGGCAGGCTCAGAATGTTCCGGGACCTCTGTGGCAGGCTCTGGGTGTTCTGGGGCCTCCGTGGCAGGCTCAGGAAATTCCAGGGCCTCTGTGGCAGGCTCTGGGCATTCCGGGGCCTCTGTGGCAGGCTCTGGGCATTCCGGGGCTTCTGTGACAGGCTCTGGGTGTTCTAGGTCCTCCATGGCAGGCTCAGAATGTTCCAGGGCCTCAGTGGCAGGCTCAGGAAATTCCGGGGCCTCTGTGGCAAGCTCTGGGTGTTCTGGGGCCTCCGTGGCAGGCTCTGGGTGTTCTGGGTCCTCTGTGGCAGGCTCAGAATGTTTCAGGGCCTCAGTGGTAGGCTCAGGGTATTCTGGGGCCTCTGTGGCAGGCTCTGGGCATTCCGGGGCCTCCGTGGCAAGCTGTGGGCATTCCAGGGCCTCAGTGGCAGGCTCAGGGTATTCCAGGGCCTCTATGGCAGACTCCAGGCATTCTATAGCCTCCGTGGCAGGTTCTGGGCATTCTGGGGCTTCCGTGGCAGGCTTGGAATGTTCTGGGGCCTCCATGGCAGGCTCTGGGCATTCCAGGGCCTCTGTGGCAGACTCCAGGCATTCTACAGCCTCTGTGACAGGCTCTGGGCGTTCTGGGGCCTCCGTGACAGGCTTGGGGCAATTTGTGGCCTCTGTGTCAGGTTCAGGGAATTCCACAGCCTCTGTGGCAGGCTTGGGGTGTTGCAGGGCCTCTGTGGCAGGCTCAGGGGGCTCTGGGGCCTCCGTGGCAGGCCTGGGGGAATCCGGGGCTTCCATGGCAGGCTTGAAGGCACCTGCATTTCCCCATGAGGCCCAGGGTGCCCCAGCGTCTGCAGCTGGCTCTGGGCCATCCAGCTGGGCCTGGTCCCAGGCTGGAGGCTCCGGGCCTCCAGTGCAGCTCGTGTCCCTCTCCTCAGGTGCTGGCCTCAGTTCCAAGGTCACTCGTCCTTCCTGTTGGGCTGCAGTGACCACAGGCTCGATTGCTGGCACGCAGCCTGCATCTATCTGCAGGGTCTGAAGCCTAGCCTCAGCGGGGGTCCCCTGGCCTGAGGGGAGGCCTTCATCCTGCAGGGACAGAGGTGTGGCCACAGAGTCAGGGTCCTGGGGTGAGGTCCTGTCCGCTTCTCCTGGCTGGGGCACAGGGCTGACCTCAGCGGCGGGCACTTGGCCTGAGCGGAGGCCCGCGTCCTGCAGGGGCAGGGGTGGGGCCACAGAGTCAGGCTCCTGGCCTGCTTCTTTCTCCAGGTTCTGCAGAGAGTCTGGGCTTTGAGTGAGGGCTCCCTCTTCCGGGGTTGTCCAAGGCTCTGGGCCTAAGGCAGTGCTGTCATCCTCCCGTAGGGGCTGAGCTGTGCCCGCGGCAGCAGGTGCCGGACCCACGATGGAACCCACCTCCTCCCCCCAGGCCTGGGGGGTCACCGTGGTGAGGCCTGGGGCATCCTGCGGGGTGCAAGGGGCCGTGGCAGCAGTGGATGCCTGGCCTGAGGCATGGCCTGCCCCGGGGACCTGTGCACCCGGCTCCTGGCTTTCGGTGGCTTGGCCGGCCCCTCCCTCGGAGACCGCGGGAGCAGGCTCACCGGGGCTGTCCGGGAGCAGGGCGGCGGGCCGCGCGTGGGGCTCCTCGCTGTACAGCCTCTCGTCGTCGGCCCCCGTGTAGGAGGCCGAGTCGGGGTCAGAGGAGGCTGCCGAGGTGTCGTCCCGGAAGGCGAAGGCCTCATCCATGCCCTCGGTGATGGAGAGGTCAGACAGGGACTGCAGGGAGGATGCAAACGTGCTGTCGTCTTCGCCCTCCCCGGCAGGGTCCTCTCCAGGGACAGGGACGTCCTCCTCCTGCTCCTCCTCGTCCTCGGGGGCCCTCGGCGTCACCTCCACGGCCTCCACCTGGACGATGAGGCTGCCTCGGAAGGGCAGGAGGGCGGCGGGGATCATGGGGTCATTGGCCAGGAAGTCCAGCTCGAAGAAGTGGCCCTCCTGGCCCCAGGAAGAGCTGCTGTCGGCCGAGATGCTGGACTCTGGGGACGGGGGGCCGGGGAGCCCCATGGGAGGCAGCTCCTGCTCGTCGGCCACAGAGCCCGGTGGGGAGAAGCCCCAGCCTGAGGGGACGTCCAGCCCTTCGGCCGGGGCCAGCAGGCTCAGGGAACAGGACAGGGACGAGGCCCAGCTGTCCCCATCTGCCGTGATGTAGGAGCCCGAGGGCGAGGCAGGCGGGGAGTCCCCTGGCTCGGCTGGGGCCTCCCGGGCCTCCCTGCGGGGCCCAGGGCCAAGGAGCAGGGCAGAGGCGGTCTCGGTGGGGGTGGAGGGTGGCGTGAAGTAGGAGTCAGGGTCTGGGGCAGGGCAAGGCACAGGAGGGTCACCCTGAGAACACAACTCGGGGGATGGGTCCAGGCTGCAGTGCCCACCCTCCCGGTCCCTGAGCTCTGGCAGGGCTGCCCTGGATGGCTGGGGCGCCCGGCGGGTCTCCTCGCCCATCACGATCCGGGGCTCCAGGGTGGCTGGGGGAGGACCCCCAGCAGGCTGGGCCTCGGGGTGCCCCGGGCTGGGGCCGCCTTCTGCGGGGACTACCCAGGCCGAGGGGGTGCCACCCGGCCCTGCATCCCAGCTGGCTCCCTCTGGTGGGGGCCGGGTGCCTGGCTTGCTGGGCAGAAACTCCAGGGCCAGGGCGCTGGGTCCGGGGGTCAGGGCACAGTGCTCCAGCCGGTCCCCTCTAGGGGTGGTGGCCGCGGCCACATCACAGGATGACTCTGTGGAAAGAGAGGGGCATGAGGAGGGCAGACACCCTCTGGGAGGTGGAGCTGCTGCTTCTGGGGGAGAATTTCCGACAGTTCTGACCCCGGGGGACACAGACTGGGGCCAGGGGGTGGGGGGCGTGCCTCCTGTCTGAGGCTCGGCAAGGCTGGGACTAGCACCTGTCTGCGGACGCTGGCTGGCTGGCTCCCTGCCCTCAATCTGCGCTAGGCCCGGCAGGCGACCTCTCCTGACATCCTGCATCAGAGGCCCCCAGGGCCAGGGGATCTGCACCCCGCTGGCCCTGGAAAGCTCTAGGTCTCCCACCTCCTGTGCATGGGGGTCTCGCCTCTCTGCCTTGTCTCTCTCCTTGCTGCCCGCAGCTGAGGCCAGCCCCTGGGGGTGCCATCCGGCTCTGCCCCCATCCTGCTCCCAGAGCTGGTGGACGGAGGAGGGAAGCGGGGCCCCTGTGTGTGCGTTCTCAGGCTGCGCGTCCCACGGAGGCCGAGCTGGAGCCTGGGGTGGGGGTGGGGTCCCGTGGGAGAGGGCAGCTGTGGGGGATGGGCTCTGCGGGCTGTGGGATGGTAGGGCCGGCCAGGCCTCTCCACGGTGGCAGCCGCCCCACCGGGCTGGAAGGGCTCCCTCTGCCAGGAATATGCGAGCGGGTCCCAGGGCAGTGTGCTGGGGGCTGCCTAGGCCCCGACCACGTTCTCAGGGGTGGTTCCTGCTCTGTCACCCATGATCACTCCACAAGTACCTCCAGGCCTCAGCCGTCTGTCTGCAAAGTCGAGTATCTAACAGGATTAGAGATTTTACGAAGGGGCAGGGCCCTCCCCAGCCCGTCCGTCGGCCTGTAGCAATGGCAGAGCCCGGGGCCCTCGGGCCGCACTCCTGGGTTTCTGAGGTGGCCTGGGGATCCCGAGAAGGGGGCCCTTCAGGTCCTCAGCCGTGTGACAGACACCCAACGACTGGAGGTGGGTGTGGTGAGTGGGGACAGGTGGAGACTGGGCTCCTGGCTCCGAGCCTGTGGTACCCTTGCCCACCAGAGCTGGGCCAAGGAGGGTGAGGAAGGGAAGCCAAAGATCAAAGGTTTTTGTAAACATTCAAGGTCATCAAGCAGCCTGAGACCCTGGGTCTGGGGAGTCCTAGCCCCCACCTGCTTTACTGGACCCCAGAGGGAGGCCAGACCCCTGGACCCAGCACTGGTGACTTTCCCAGGTGATTTATCACAGCAAGGTGCCCTTGGCCCTCCAGGGGTCACTCATGGCTGACCTCCTGCTGGGCAACCCTGGCTGGTCCTTCCAGACCCAGGCAGACGCCCTCAGCCTCCACCGACACTTGCTGACCTAGCCTCTCCAAGGATGTGGGCCTGCACCCCAGGCCACTACCCCCAGACCCTGCTCCCCCAGGGCTTCCGACCTCCCACCTTCACAGCCTGCCCCCACCACCACCCCACCCCCGGCTTCCCCAGGCTCCAGCTCCAGTCTCACTCCACCTGCCCAGGCCAGACCAGTCACGGGCCCTGAGGCGGCTTCAGGCATCTAAGGGGCGGATGCTCCCGGTGGTGAGGGTGCAGCTGAGAACCCCCCACCTCTGGTTCAGAGCCGCGGGGCCAGGACCCGCAGCTCCTCTCAGACAATGGGGCGGCGGCGGCCCAGAGGGCGGGACGCGGGCCGGGAGCAACGGAGCCCTGGGATGCTCACAGGCCCTCGCGTTGTTTCTGGCTCCTGGAGGAGCCCGCCCTTCCCCGCAGTCCTGAGCTGGGACGTTCGGGGCTGGGGCGGGGTGTTGTGGGGGGCGGTCAGGATTCAGGTGCTCGAAAGGGCAGGGCACCAAAAGGACCGGAGAGGGCACGGGGTAGGGGGTGATTGGAGAAGGGAGAAGGACAGAGGGGACAGGCAGGAAGAGGGACCGAAGAGGGGACAGGCAGGGACAGGGCGGCCGAGACACACGCAGGGGGCACAGCCCGAGGCCTCACCTGTGCGGGGCCCGGGCCTGCCCGCCTCTGGCAGCAGCGGCTCGGCGCGGGCAGCCTCCCCAGGCATGGCCTGACCGTGCGCCCTTCCCTTGGTACCCGGTCTGTCCGTGCGTCCGTCCGGCGGAGCCTGCGCGGCCACCGCCCCTTGGCCAGGGGGTAGGGGTGGGTGGGTCATCGGATGACGTCAGTACCGCCCCGCCCGCCCGACGCCCCGAGTGAGCGTGCGCGTGCGCCCCAAGCACTGCGGAGCGCCGTGGCTGGGGGCGGCCTCCCTCCTTACCCCGACCCGGGCTGCGCCCTCCTTGCGCGCTGCACAGCCCCGCCTTTCCCGCAGCATTACCCCTGAACGAGAGGGGGGTCGGGGGCCAGTCGGAAGCTGGTCAGACCCCAGGGAACATCACCCCTAAGCCGGGCCTGGAAGAGGCGGGGTTGGGGAGGGTCGCCGCACGCGGGGCGCGGGGGCCTCGGCGCCCTGGGGTACGTGGCGGCGCCGTCCTGTGGCCCGGCCTCCTGCGCCCCCCTAGCCTCCATCCAGGAGGTGAGGTGGAGCCGCAGCTCCACGCTGATTGGCTGGCCGTCGCACGTTGGTCTCCGTGGCAACCGCCTCCTGGCTCCATGGAAACCGGAGACCGGAGCCGGCACGGCTGGAACGCCGCGGGAAAGGCTGCCCCGGGGGAAACTGCGCGCACGGGTCCCGCGCGCCCCGCAGCTCGGCTCCCGGACACCTGGGCGGGAGGAAGAGGAGAATCACGCCTTCCGCCTCGGCGGCCGCCTCCGCCACACCCCAGGGCCGCAAGCCCTCCCGAGCCTGCCTGAGCCGTGCCCTTGCTACTGCCCGGACCCTCCCGCGCTCGCACCCGCCCAGTGCCAGGCTCCGGCTCCGGGAGACAGATGACCATTGTCGCCACCCCAGAGCTGGGACGGGGGCAGGGAATCAGAGCGGTCATTGTCGTGGGGGGGGGGGGAGTCTCCCCAGCCCTGTCTCCTGAGGGCGCTGCCCCGGACGCACCGCGGAGCTGGCTCCCTGCCTGTGCTAGGCACCAGCCCCGCCACGCCCAGCCTCAGCCCTGCATCCTGCACCCCTCTCAGTCGCTGGAAATGCTGGAGATCCGTCCACCTATCCCCATGATGGGGACCCTTCCTCGTCCTCCCCTTAGCCCACGCCTTCATCCTCACCTCTCAGGCTCTTCTGAGTTGCTTCCTCCCATGGCCGTTCGCCTGTTGCTGTAGCAGTCCTTCATAGCTCCCACTGCTCTGCCGACCCCCTACCATCTGGCCTACACACACTTTCCAGAAACCAAAAGCCCTTCAGGATGCCCTGAGGGGCTTCTAGTCTGGCTGAGGTGGCCTAGGCTCATCTCTTTGCTCTTCCCAACTACCAGTAAACGCAGGAAATCAGAGACAACCAAAACAGAACTCACACATGAAAAGAGTGAGGTGACATGGCGAGGGTCCCCAGGCTGGAGGAACAAGAGAGCAGTCTGCCCAACATAAGGGGGTCTGGGACCACATTTCCTGACCCCCAGCCTGCTACTAGGAAGAGGACCGGGTGGCCGTATTCATCCCCCTGTGGGGCTGGAGTCCCGCTGACGACTCTAGGGGGGTCTGCTAGAACTGGCAGGAAGATCAAGGAGAGGCCCACTTCTTCCCCACCCAGCTCACTGCCCCCCCCCTGCCCCACCGAGAGGCCCCAAGGGTGGGGGTGGGGGCACTGGCTAGGGGGAGCCCACAACAGGCTTTCAGCCCGGGAGGTACTCCTCCCAGGGGCCAGATATCCTGCCCCCGTCCAGAGGCCCACGATGGCCCAGCAGGGACCTCTGCACATTCCATTCTCACTGAAACCACAGGCCACTAGAGTAGCCCAGGACCTTCATGCTGAGCCCAAACAGGATGGCGACCTGCTAAAATACAAAATGGGACATAATAGCCTGACCGTTCGGGAGACAATAAAAAAAATTGCCTGTCATACCAGGAAACTCAAGGAAGAATCCAAGACCCAGGAAAGTCACAACTAGAATAAGAAATCAACTGATGCCCAAACTGAGGTGAAGATGCTGGAATTATCTGACAAGGGTTTTAAATCAGCCTTAATCAGAGCGGTTCCACAAGGGGTAACAGTGTATCTTGGAGCAAATGGAAAATGTCAGCAAAGAAACAGACATTATAACACAGAAGCAAACCAAAGTCACAGAACGATACAGAATCCCTGAAAGGAAACACTTGCTGAGCAGCTCATCAGTGGCCAGAGATGACAGAGGACGTCCCAGTGAGGCTGGCGATGGGTCCACAGAAAGTACTCAGCTGAGTAACAACAACAACAATAACAACAACAACACTGGGGAAACAAACAACTGAACAGAGGCTCAGGAGCCTGTGGGATACAATGTGAGTTGCACTGTTCACATAACCAGAGTCCCAGAAGATGAGCGGCCAGGGCAAGCAGTTGAAAAGAGCATTCAAAGAAATGACGGCTGAAACTCCCCAAATTGGGCGAGAGACAGAAATTTACAGATTCGAGGAGCTGAGCAAATCTCAAGTACGATACATCCAAGGAGATCCATGTCTGGACACTTGAGCTGTAACTTCTGAGCACTGAGGACGAAATCCTGGAAGCAGCCAGAGAGATGAGCACGAGACCCACAGGAAAGGCCGAGGACAACTGCAGGGCACTTCTGGTCCAGAGCCAGTGGCCAGAAGGAAGCGGCACCATGTTTTCCAAGTGCTGAAAGCGAGCAACATTCGGGAAGGGAGACACTTGCTTCAGCTGCGCGCCCGTGCACACACACAAGAACAAAGGAGAATTGCACTCTGAGTGAGGGGCCACTGAAGGCTCCTGCCCCGGCAGACCACCCCACAAGCCAGGGGTGGCTTGTCTCTCCACAAGGATGGACATGATAAGGGCGGCCTCTTGGGGCATTGGGAGGGAAGAAGGAGCACATGGAAAGGGCAGAGAGATGGGCATAACGATGGACACTCCTTCTCCTGAGTGCCCGGCGGCACATGTGATGATAGAAACAAATGTTAACACCAGCTGACACTTGAGAGGACACTTGAAAGCAGAGATGGCAAAGCGACCGACGTAGAAGCAGTGTGCGCACGTAAGCCAAAGTGCACACGCTGCTGGCAGCTGACGGCGAGGACCTGCACGCGAGTGTGTTTCCATACCCAGAAGCAGCACTAAGAAGACCATACAAGGGGCGCCTGGGTGACTCAGTCAGTTGGGTGTCTGCCTTCGGCTCAGGTCGTGGTCCTGGGGTCCTGGGATCGAGTCCCACAACGGGCTCCCTGCTCAGCGGGGAGTCTGCTTCTCCCTCTGCCTCTGCCTCTCTCCCCTGCTCATGCTCTCTCTCTCTCTCTCTCTCTCTTGACTGGGTGACTCGGTCAATTAAGCATCTGCCTTTGGCTCAGGTCATGATCTCAGGGTCCCGGGATTGATTCTTGCGTCAGCCTGCTCAGTGGGGAGTCTGCTTCTCCCTCTCTCCCCTGCTCCTGCACGCGTGCTCTCTCTCTCTCAAATAAACACATAAAATGTTCTAAAAAATGTTCAAAGAGTCCATAGGAAAGCAAGATGAGAGAAACAAAAGAACAAGAAACAGAGGCAAACCAGAAGACAAATAACAAAATGGCAGACTTCTGGCCTTAACACACATAAACGTAAATAGCCTAAATATACAAATTACATTAAATACGTTAAAATGTACACTCACAGATCAGGAGGCAAAGACTGGCAGAGTGGACAACAAAGGTGGACTGAACTATATGCTGTTTATAAGAAAGTCACTGCAAATTCAAGGACGTAAGTGCGTGGGAGAAAGTAACAGAAGAAGATAAACAAGATGAATAGTAATCAAACGCAAAACAACAACGACAACAAAACGAAGACACAGGAGTGGCTAGGTTAACATCCGAGAAAGCAGACCAACTATTAGAGCCTCAAAATACACGAGGCTGAAGCCGATAGAGCTGAGGAGAGACATCCAATCTGCAAGTACGGTCGAGGACTTCACTGTGTCCTCTCGACAACCCACAGGACCACCAGGGAGAACACCAGCCCGGATGTAGGAGACCCACACCATCCCCCCGCCCACAGCCTCCCGCGGGATAGTCCAGCCGGCAACACAGAGTGCTCCTGTATTCAAAGGATGGAACATTCCCCAAGAGAGATCAAACCTCAGGCCATACAACAAACGTCAACACGTCTAAAATAACTGAAATCACAGTATTTGTACTCAGACCACAATGGACTCCAACAAAATCAATCACAGCAAGACAAGAGGAACATCTCCAAACACTGGGAAGAAAACCACACTCTTGTAAATGATCCATGGGTCAGAGGGGAAGGACCTCCGGGCGTTTTTTTTTTAAAACACAGAACTGAACCAAATAAAAAGAACACAAAACATCAAAGTATGTGGTCTGCAGCTAAAGCAGTGCTGAGAGGGATATTTATAGCACCTCAGGAAGAGGCAAGACCTCAAAGTCATCGAAATGCCTGCTTCATGAAACTAGGAAAAGAAGAGCAAAATAAAACCAAAACAAGCAGAAAGAATGAAAAGAGCAGGAAATCAATGAAATTCAAAACAGGAAATCAATGAAACAAACAAAATGGTTCTGCGAAGAATTAAGATGGACACACACCTAACAAGACTGACAACCTTAAGAGGAGAAAGGCACAAATGCCCAGTATCAGAAGGGCACTGGGGGCTGGATGCTTGGTTCCGTGTCAGCCTGACTGGGCCACAGGATGTCCAGACAGCTGGTGAGATACATTTCTGGGAATGCCAGAGTGATGTCTGAATTCTCTGGAGGCAAAAAGAAAATTAAAATCTACCAAGTTCGAGGAAGCAAAATGAAATAGGTGATCTGAACAGTCCTGGAACCATGAAAGCAATGTAATTTTTCATTTAAAAGCTTACCCAAAGAAACTTTCAGGCCCAGATGATTTCACTGGAGATTTCTACTAAGTATGTAAAGTAGAACTGACATCAATTTTAAGCAATCTCTTCCAGAAAACAGAAGATGAAGGAACACATCCTAACTCATTTCCTGGGACAAATTTAAATGCTGTGCCAAAACCAGGCAAAGATAGTACCAGAAACAGACAGATAGACAAGAAACAAGACAATTTCTCCCATGAACTTAGGCACACAAAAATCTCAGTAAAATACTGGCAAATCAAATCTGACATTGTATAAAAAGAATTATACGGGGCGCCTGGGTGGCACAGCGGTTAAGCGTCTGCTTTCGGCTCAGGGCGTGATCCCGGTGTTATGGGATCGAGCCCCACATCAGGCTCCTCCACTATGAGCCTGCTTCTTCCTCTCCCACTCCCCCTGCTTGTGTTCCCTCTCTCGCTGGCTGTCTCTATCTCTGTCGAATAAATAAATAAAATCTTTAAAAAAAAATTATACAACCGTGACCAGATGGGACTTATTCCAGGTGGGCATGGGCAGTTCAACGTTTGAAAATCCATTTGGTGTGACCCACCATACCAATTACGTGATCGTATTGAGTGACACGTAACCCATCTGACGTAATCCAACAGCCGTTCAGATAGTTCAAAAATTCCCAGCAAGTTAAAATGAACTTGAATAAGATCATATGCAAAAGCCTTACAGCCAATACTGTGCTTGGTGGTGAAAGACTGAATGCTCTCCAGGGCCGAGGCAAGAAAAGGGCATCTGCTCCCGCCCCTGGTTTCAACACAGGGCTGTGGGTTCTAACCCCACAGTGAGGCAAGAAGAGAAGTAAGGACAGCCAGACTTCTAGAATGAAAGCACAAGCAGCGCCACTGGCCAGCTTCCCAGTGAAACTGGTGGAACTTATAGGACAAACAGCTCCTGGAAATAGTCTGATGGGCAAACAAGTGAAGAAAGAGTTATTCAAGAAAATTAGTGCCAGGGGTGCCTGGGTGGCTCAGTCATTAAGTGGCTTCCTTCTGCTCAGGGCGTGATCCCAGAATCCTGGGATCGAGCCCCACAACAGGCTCCTCTGCTGGGAGCCTGCTTCTTCCTCTCCCACTCCCCCTGCTTGTGTTCCCTCTCTCGCTGGCTCTCTCTTTCTCTGTCAAATAAATAAAATCTTTAATAAAAAAAAATTGGTGCCAAGTTATTTTATTTTTTTTAAAGATGTGTTTGTTTATTTGAGAGAGAGAGGAAGGGAGTAGGTGTGTGTGGGAGGAGGGGCAGAGGGAGAGAACCTCGAGCAGACTCTGCACGGAGTGCAGAGCCTGACGCGGGGCTTGATCTCATGACCTGAGCTGAAACCAAGAGTCAGACGCTTAACCAACTGAGCCACCCAGGAGCCCCATTCAAAGTTACTAAGGAAGCAGAGTCAGTGGTATCTGAGCCAAGCTGCTCCCTCTCTCCCCTCTCCCTGCTCACCAAACTAGAGAATCCACCCCACTGCTGGGGCCAAGACCACAGGGCCCCCAGGCACGTAGCATTTCCTATCCAATCATCCTGACACCTACGGCTGAGGCTAAGTCCCAGGCAAGTGTGACCGATGTGGGGCTCCCTTCCTCTGTTTAGCCCCCACTTGTGGGAGGGAGACTCTACCTTGGGCCTGGCATGCTGAGTATGCCGACCCAGTGGCCCCTCTCCCAGCTCAAGGCCATGGTTCCACTCCAGAAGAGGCTACTGTCCCCCCTCCACTGAATGCTCAGCTCTCAGACTGGGGGTGTCTCTCTCAAGCTTGCTTTGAGCCCAGGCTGAGATTTTGCCGGGCTATGAAGTGGATAGCTCCCAATCTCTTCCCATAGGAACTGACTTCCCTTGCAATAGAGCATGGGGAAGTTTCAACCCGAGGGCGCACTCGGGACAGTGGAGGCTGTGGTCAAAAGCATTTGGGAGGAGATTCAAAGGGCCAATGAAAGCACAGCCTAGACAGCAGGCCACGGTGACCGGGGGCAGACCCATGTACCTCCCAGAGGAAAAGCACCAGAGGCTGAACACTGCAGGGGAAAAGGAGCAGACTTCACCAAAATAATCTAGCCAGTCACCCAAGCAAACAAGCAAATTACAGTAAGAAGCCCCAGAGGGGGGCGCCTGGGTAGCGCAGTCGTTAAGTGTCTGCCTTCGGCTCAGGGCGTGATCCCGGCGTTCCGGGATCAAGTCCCACATCGGGCTCCTCCGCTATGAGCCTGCTTCTTCCTCTCCCATTCCCCCTGCTTGTGTTCCCTCTCTGCTGGCTGTCCCTGTCAAATAAATAAATAAAATCTTTAAAAAAAAAGAAGCCCCAGAGGAGAGGGGGTGTTGGCTCTGAACCCAGAATTGTTACAGTATTTTATTAAAAATGCCCAATTTCCAACAAAATAACCAGGCACACAAAGAGAGGAAAGTATGACCCATATCCTGGCAAGAAAGCAGGCAACAGAAACTGCCTGTAAGAGTGACTAGATGACACATCTCGCAAAGACTTCAAGGTAGCCACTATAAATATGCTCCTTGTAAAGGAGAGCATGACTGAAGAAGTAAAGAAAGGTGTAACACTAGGTCACATGAAGTAGAGAACACCCATAAAGCACAGAAATGATGAGACTCACTTCAGGGGTGAACAGAAGATTTGAACTGGCAGGAGAATTGGTGAACTTGAAGATGGATCACAGATTACGCTAGCTGAAGAATAGAGAAAAAAGAAAAACGAACACAGCCTCCGAGAAACGTGGAACACATTAACTGCCCCAACATACACATAATGGGAATACCAGGAGGAGAGAGAGAACTTTCAAAGAAGACACGGCTGCAAACTTCCTAAGTTGAAAACAGAAGCCTCCCATTCATTCAGGAAGCTCAACGGACTCCAAGTAGGATATACGCAGACAGAGCCGCAGACATATACAAATGTTAAAAATCAAAGACAAAATCTTAAAAGCAGCAAAAATAATTAGGACTGATACATTAGTTCAGCAAGGTTGGAGGATTCAAGATCAGTATATAAAAATCAGTCGTTGATTCCCAAATAGCCAAAGCAATCTTGAGAAAGAACAAAACTTGGAGGTGTCACGCTCCCACATTTTAAACTATACAACAAAGCAAATATGAAAACAAAGTAATCAAAACAGTATGGTAGTGGCAGGAAACAGACACACAGATCAATGGAACTAAACAGAGAGTCCAGAAATAAACCCACATTTATGGGGTCAATGAATCTATGACAAAGAAGGCCAGACTATCTGATGGGGGAAAAGACAGTCTCTTCAACAAATGGTGTTGGGAAAACTGGACAGCCACATGCAGAAGAATGAGACTGGACCATTTTCTTACACCATCCACAAAAATAAATTCAAAATGGACGAAAGACCTAAATATGAGACCTGAAGCCATAAACTCCCAGAGGAGAGCACAGGCAGTATTGGTCTCAGCAATATTTTTTTGGACCAGTCTCCTCAGGTAAGGGCAACAAAAGCTAAAATGAGATTGCATCAAGCTAAAAAGCTTGTGCACAGGTAGGAACCATCAACAAAACATAAAGGCAACAAAAGCCTACTGAATGGGAGAAGATACCTGTGAATCACTCAACCAAGTAAGGGGTTAATATCCAACATATATAAAGAACATATACAATAAAAGAAAAAACCCAACAACAAATGCCCTGATTAAAAAATGGGCAGAGGATTTGAATCGGCATTTCTCCAAAGAAGACATCCAGGTGGCCAACAGACACATGAAAAAATGCTCCACATCACTCGTCATCAGGGAAATACAATTCAAAACCTCAATGAGATACCACCTCACACCTGTCAGAATGCCTAGTATCAAAAAGAAAAATATGACAAATGTTGGCAAGGACGTGGAGAAATTGGAAAGCTTCTGCACTGTCGGTAGGAACATCAATTGGTGCAGCCACTCCACGGAAAACTACAAAACAAACTGTAAAAAATCTAAACCCCAAAATACACAAAATGGAAATGGCTTCAAAGAAGGGTTACCGGGGGTGGGGGGGGGGGTTTGGGAGAGTGGTAAATAGATGAAGGGGATTAAGAGGCACAAACTTCCAGTTAGAAAATAAGTAAGTCATGAGTATGTAATGTACAGCATAGAGAATATAGTCAATAATATTCTAATACCTTTGGTGACAGATGGTAACTGGACTCATGGGGATCATTTCATAACGTACACACACTGAGTCACCATGATGTACACCTGAAACTAATAGGATATCATACGTGAATTATACTTTGGGTAAAGATTCAATTGTATTTCTATAAATTTGTAGTAAACAATCCAAAATTTTTGAAGAAAGAAAATGCCATTCATAATGACACCAAAAAGAATAAAATCCTTAGGAATCAGTTTAGCAAAGGAAGTTCAAAATTTATACTCTGAAAATTACAAAACACTGTTGAGACTAAGGAATATCTAAATAAATGGGCAAACATCCCATGTTCATGGATCAGAAGAGCATGGTGGCTCAGAAACACCCCGAGTCAAGACTTCCTTGATATTCCTATCAGAATCCTGACTTCTTTGTAAGAATTGATAGTCTACTTCTAAAATTCATATGCAATTATGAGGGACCCAGAATAGCCAAAACAACCTTGAAAATGTAGAATCCACTAGGACTCATGCTTTTTAAACTTCCAGTGTAGTTAACGTCGTGTTGTATGTTTCAGGCATACAGTATAGTGAGTCAACACCTCCGGATCACTCAGTGCTCATCAACAGTGTACTTAGCCCTTCACCTACTTCCCCCATCCCCTGGGTCACCTCCCCTGGTACGCATTCGTTCTCTACAGTTAGAGGAATGTTTTTTGGTTTCTTTCGCTTTATTTTTCTTAAATTCCACGAGTGAAATCCTACGGTGTCTTTCTTAATTCACTTGGCATAATACCCTCTCGCTTCATCCACATCATTGCAAATGGCAAGATTTTTTTTATAGCTGAATAATAATATTTCATTGTGTATGTATGTGTACATACCCCCCTCCCCCCATTTTCTCTATCCATTCATCAGCCGATGGACACTTGGGCTGCTTCCATAACTTGGCTCTTGTAAATAATGGTGCTATAAACAGAAGCGCATGTATCCCTCTGAATTCGTGTTTTTGTCTTTTTTGGGTAATACCTAGTAGTGCAATTGCTGGGCAGTTAAGGTAGTTCTATTTTTAACTTTTTGAGGACCTCCGTACTGTTTTCCACAGTGTCTGCACCAGTTTGCATTCCCACTGACAGCATAAGAGGCTTCCCCTTTCTCTACAACCTTGCCAACACCTGTTGTGTCCTGTGTTAATTTTAGCCATTCTGACAGGTGCGAGGTGGTGTCTCATTTTGTGGTTTTGATCTGCATTTCCCTGATGATGAGCGATGTTGAGCATCTTTTCATGTCTGTTCGTGTCTTCTGCCCATTTTTAAACTGGAAGGCTTTTTTGGTGTTAAGTTCTTTATATACTTTGGACACTAATCCTTTATTGGATATGTCATTTGCAAATATCTCCTCCCATCCTGTAGGCTTTTAGTTTTGTTGGCTGTTCCCCTCGCTGTGCAGAAGCTTTTTATTTTGATGTAGTCTAGGACGCACCCTTTCTAACTTCAAAATGTCCTACAAAGCAACAATCAAGGGACAGTGTGCTACCGAGAGCCCAGAAATAAACCCAGACATCTGTGGCTGAGTTTCCACCAAGGTGCCAAGACCATACAATGAGAAAAGAACTGTCTTCTCAATAATGGTGTTGGGACAACAAAAGAAGTTGACACTAAGCACATACCAAATACAAAAATTAACTCAGAACAGATTAAGTTAACATAAGGAGAGAATTATAAAACGCTCCTTGGAAGCGGGTATATTTTCATGACCTAAATTCACCAAAGGATTTTCAGATATGAGCCCCTCTTAAGTACCAGCAAAAGAAAAAAGTTACAGTGGGCTTCATAGAAACTTAAATCTTTTGTTGCTTTAAGTTAAAGACACCATCAAGAAAGTGAAAATACAACCCACAAAATGGGAGTAAGCGTTTGCAAATCCTTTATCCAATAAGGGACTGGTTTCTAGAACACACTCTTACAAGTCAGACGACCTAATTAAAAAACAAGACAGAATTGGAATAGGTATTTCTCCAAAGATGACGCAAATGGACAGTAAGCACATGCGAAGATGAAGAGACCACTGGTCGTCGTGGAAACGTACAGCAAGAGCAGGGGCTCGCTGTGAGCCCACCAGACCGCTAGCATGAAGGGCTTCCCGGCACTAGCCACAGGGAAGATGCACCACATTCTGGAATCCTCGCCTCCTGTGAGGACACCACATGGCGGGGACAGAGGACCTAAGGGCTCCTCACTCTGTTGACAGGAACATAGGATGGCACAGTGACAGCTGTGCTCCTGGGCATTTATCCAAGAACTGGGGTTCCTGCCATCCTCGCAGGCGGGGCTGAGCCATCTAACCGCAGGGACAAGGAAGGACTGGCACAGGGAACACCCACACGAGCCCCCCCCCCCCGGGAGCTAGTGCAGACCCTACCTGACGGCCACGTAGATTCCACTATACAAAGCTCTTGAAACCAGAGTGGAAATGGAGAACAGGGGGACAGCCAGTGAGGGAAAAAGTGTGGGTGTAGAGGGCACAGGGGTCCTAATGCCGAGGTGCCAGTCCTGCCTGGGGACGCCCATCCCTGTCAGTGTCCCGGTGTGACACCTGCCAGTGCTACGAGAGGTCACCACTGAGAAAACGGGGAGGACACAGATACCACCGTCTCTTCTCACAAATGCAAAGGAACCCAAATGTCTCCTGTGGAGGCCGGTGGTCCCGAGCAGTGCACAGGAGGAGCTCACGTGCCCTCAGTGGGCCCCCAAGCCGGCTCTGCACCTGGCACTCAACCATGCCAGTCCTTCACTGTGGCGTGCCCTCCCTGCTCCGTCTTACCCAGGCCCCTGTGGCTGCCCCCTCCTACCTGGGGAGAGACAGCCACCGGCCTGTGCAAACCTCATGGCTCTCTGTCCGCCCCCATGTGAGCTGTGACGTTTCAGGAAGAGACCCCTCTGGAACCATGGGATAAGGCTGGTCTGGGGACCCAGGGCGGAGGTGGCCCTTCTCCCCATCTCCCTCCGCCCCAGAGCTGCTGGGGGCAGACGGCATCGGTCTCTCTCTCATCTGCTCCGCCAGCCAAGTCTCTGGCGAGGGACCGGGGAGGAGACAGACCTTTCTTCCCAGCGTCTGGTGGCGCTGCTGCGGGAAGGGAGGCTGGGGCACACAGGCACAGGACACCAGGACCCCTGGCCTGGCCAGCGGAGAGGGGTCACAAACCCTGCTGTGTCAGCCGAGCGCACTTTCTTCTGCTCCAGACCCAGTGCCTCCTGTCGGCTTGGCTCCCTGGCTCCCCCCACTTGCCTGAGACTAGCCTGAGACTACGGGCAGGAGAGAACCTCCCAGGATGACTGCACTCAGTACCCACGCCGCCGTGAGACCCCCAAGCCACATGCTCCAAATGCAACGGGCCTGCCCAGGAAGGTCCTGATGGCCCCAAGGTTGGAAGCGGAGGGCTGCATCCATGCCAACGCACTGAGTGCCGGCGGGTGGCTGTGTGCGCATGGTCAGGACGAGGGGCCCGGGGAGGCAGAAGCGGGGACAGGCTGGCCGTGTGGAAAGCAGGACAGATGGCAGAGATGGTGACAAAGGCCGGATGCCACCTGGTGTTGAAAACCGAAATCACAGGTTTATTGCCCACAGGAGGCAGGAGCTGCCGGCCAGTGGCCAGCACGCGCAGGGATGTGTGTCCGAGTGCCCCCCACGAACGCGGTCCACCGCTCGGGACGGGTCACTTGGCCAGCTCCTCTGCCACTGCTTTTCGCATCTTGTCCTTCAGGTAGGCGCCTTTCTGCCATTCGGACTTGAGCTCCAGCCACTCGTAGTACGGGACCTGCAGGGAGGGTGCGGGGACCCTGGCTCTGCCTGCTGTTCTGTACCTGCACCCCTGGCCTCCCAAGTGCACAGAGCTGCAGGGCTGTGGCGCGGAAGACGCCCGCTTCCCTCAGTGCTCAGAGCTCCTGGGGCCCTGATCTCTGGGCCACAGACCTGACAGGCTGCGCTGTGGCACCTGAGAACAACTTTTTAATTTTTAAAGACTGTTAAAACACAGAGAACCGCTCAAGACGTAAATGTGACAAAACCGTCATGTGGTCTGGAAGGCCACTTCTGTGTCCTCCGGCCTATACGGGCCACTTCACTCTCCGGGGCCAGCATGCAGACCTGGTCTACAAGGCCTTGAGCGGATCCCAGAACCTGGGGCCTTGGGGAAAATACCACCTTCCAAGCTTCCCTTTCTCCTGCATGAAGGGGGGAACCCCGGCGTGGCCGGCCTCCTGAGCTGGGGCCCGACGGTACTCACGTCCACCACCAGGAAGCCAGCTGCCTGCACGTGGCGCCGGGCCAGCGCAAAGCGCCCCAGCAGCTCTCGGCTCCGGCTGTTGTAGTTGGGGTACTCCCAGCGCAGGAAGGCCACCCTGGCGAAGAAGGGAGACAGAGCTGGAGTGCAGTGCGCTCCCGGGGCCCTCGGAGTGGGGAGGGAGCCCTGGAGAAGCTGTGTGGCTGCCTACCTCTTGGCCCCAGGGGGCAGCGGCTGGCTCCCGGAGGGTGGGGCGAGGTGAGGGGCCACAAAGTCCCTCAGAGGCAGGAACTGGCTGTCGGGGTCCAGCAGCACCTCGGCATCTAGGGAGGGGCATGGGTGCATGTGTTGGGGACCGTCCCCGGGGCCGCAGGGCCGTCACCGCAGGGGGCAGAATGTGAAGCAGCCCCATGGCCGCCAGCAGGGGGGAATGCGGGGAGGGCCTCACCCAGGATCCAGCCGTACTGCGTGGGCACCATGAAGCTGCCCCTGCTCCCCAGCAGCCCCTTCAGTGCGTCCTGCAGCTCCTTCTCCAAGGGGGTCACCTTCCTCTGCAGGACTGAGAGTCTGGGGACCAGGGCTGAGGCCGGCAGACGGGGGCCCACGTACTCCGGGTGCTCCAGTTGGGTGGTAGCGTTGATGTGGAGCAGCTTCTGGAAGGTGCTCTGGTCCTTTGGGGACGTGCTCTCTAAGGGGTGAGAAGAGCAGGTGAGCTGAGGGCTGGCACTGGGACGGAGGGCCAGGTGGGGGACAGTGGCACCCCACCCCCTCGCTGCCCCCTGAACTATATGCGTCATCAGGATAAGAAGATCTGTAAGCCCCCCGAGGGGAAGGGACGAGGAGCAGCGAATGCCAGGTGACTCGGGGGACCACCTCTTCCCTCCCGATGGAGGCACACAGAACCAGGCAGGCACCCTGCGGCGGCCGTGGGAGAGGGGGTGCGGCCCTGGGCTCAGCATCACTCAGGGGAGGAGGAGACAGCCCACTGCTCACCTAGGAACTGGGTATGCAGTTCAGGGCGCAGCACGGCCCGCAGCTCCGCCTCCTGCACCTGCTGCAGCACGCACAGGGCCCACACCACGTCCACCTGCAGGGCTGGGGGCAGGCCCTCCAGCTCTGAGCCCAGCTTCTCGTGAACCTGGGCAAGGACAGGGCGGGCGGAGGAAGGGGGGCTTCCCTCAGCGGCCGCCAACATCCCCGGGCCAGCAGTGCTCAGGGCTCCCGAATGACTTGGCCACATTGAGGCCCAAAGCAGCTACGAGGGCAATCCTGCTGACGCTCTTTGGTCAGGCTTGGGACAGCCCTCATAGAGAGTACCAGAAACTCGCCTTGGCAGCCAGGGCCAACATGGACAGCACGACCTTCAGCTGGACCTTCCCATGGCCCCTCCCAGCAGCAAGGGTCCATGGCACGAAATCATGTCTCCCGTAACACGGTGAGCAAGCCCCAGGCCAGGGACGTGTTTCTGGCCTCGAGCTGCAGCTGACCCGCGGTGTCCCATGGAGGCCCAGGGTCAAAGCCAGTGCACACGCGGGACGTCTCACCCCTGAATGGATGCACTCTGCACGGTGGCCTGCACACCACGCAGCCCCGCCAGCAGGTCAGTGTCAGCGGGGTGTTCACAAAGCACCAGGAACGGAGACCAGGGGTCCTCCAGCCCTGACTGTGTGGCGAGGGGGATTTCACATCTTTTGTCCCCAATGTGTGCCATGTGGCTCTAGCCGGCTCCCCTTGCACCCCCACGGCCCTCAAGCAGAAGTCCAGCCCAGAGCTGCTCCCCAGGGGCCCAGCAGCACCCGGCACAGAGAGGGACGAGGATGGGGGAGCAGGGATGCACAGACTGTACCAGGCTGAAGAACTGGTCCTCTCGTTCCGGACGGAAGTTCAGATGCGCCAAGGCCAGAAGCACGTTGCACAGGTGCGGCACCGTGATGGTCTGGGCTCTGTCCAGGATGTGCTGGGCCGGCAACGTGAGGCAGAGGACAGCGTGAGACAGACCCGTGCCTCCCGCCAGGCCCATGAGCCCAGCCACCCGGGGCCACCTAGACCTTCCCCGCCAGCAGCTGCCATCCCCCAGAGGCGGGGAGCCCTGGAAGCCGCCCTGCACGGCCTTGAGCCGCTGCGCAAACATAAGCATCTTGCCTCGCTACTGTTTTGGGAGCTGTGAGCAGATTCTGGGCCTCACTGTCTGTACCACTCCCTGTGACAGCGACCCAAGGACAGAAACCACTCCAAAGACGAGCGAGAGGAAAAGGGCACACCATCCTCACCCACGCCGCCTGCACCACCAAGAGAGATCGCTCCTCCCCGAATGACCCGAGAAGGAACCCCCTATCAGCATCAGGCAGCACGTCTGGCCAGCTGTGGCTCCCTGATGGAAGGGGCAGGGAACCCACTCCTTGAGGGTGTCGGGCCCATAAGGCCGTCCCAGCCCAGGCCGCAAGGCTCTGCCTGGCTCACCTGGACGAAGGCCTCAAACAGGGGCCCATTGAGCCACTTGAGGAGGGCGAAGGACTTGGCACAGCGGGCCACCTCGCTGGAGGTCAGGCTGGGTGTGAGGGGCAGCAGGTCGGCAGCCAGGCGCTGGAACACCTGGGTCTGCTGGAAGCCGAGTTTGCCTTTGGGACAGAAAGAGCCGGTGAGGGTCGGCAGGCTGTCCTGGGAGCCTCCCAGCCACCCCAGCCTGGCTTCGAGGTCTGGGGGCGAGGTGTCCGTGACCAAATTTATCCCTGACGCCCAGCACGGGGGATCAGGGCCCATGGGTCACAGTGTTTCTGTGGCAGCCTTTCGGGCCAGTGCCGGCCACAGAGTGGGCAGGCACCGAATTTGACACAGCTGCGGCCAGAGTGCCGTTTCTCCCCACTGCTCCCGGTGGGAAGGGCTCACCGAAGGCATATGCCAGGTCCAAGAGGACGCTTTTCATCAGGGGTAAGGGCTTCTGGACCAGGTGGTAAGAGATGGCTCGCAGCAAGGGCACTGACCGCCGGTTCTGAGCAGCCAGCGTCACCAGCACCTTCCGCAGCTCATCGGCGCTGAACTGTTCCACCAGCTCCAGGCACTGTCAATCACAGCCGGCAGGGGTCAACTGGACAGCCGAGGCCAGGGCTCCCGTGCAGTGCTGTGCGGCCCCTGTGGGACAGCGACTGGACCTGAGCTCACTAACCCCAGGCCCTACCTGGGTGGCGCCTGCCTCAGCTCCCAGCCGGGGAACCCTCCCAGGCCCGGGGCGCCCTGTCTGCAGCCAAACTTATCCCCAGGCCCCACGCAGGGGGACCCGGGGCCCATGAGCTGCAGGGCTTGCTGTGGCAGCCATCTGGGCCAGCGCCCGCTATGATGGGAACGGGGGCTGAATTTGACTTGACTGCAGGGCAGGGGTAGTGAGGGTGGCATGACATCACCGGGAAGTGCGAGCCTGGAGCCGGGCCACCGGCCGGCGCAGATTACACGCACAAAGTGGTTCTGGAGAAGACGAGACATGGTTCAGGCTCTGTGCGGCCCGCCAGCCTCATCAGCGTGGCCACAGAGTGTGCCCGCGGCTGCCCGGGACTCCTACCCCAGTACCTTGTCCTCCAGGCGGTTCATCAGTGGCTCCGAGAGGAGCCCCGTCCTTGCCATCAAAGCCACCACCGTGCGGCCATCCTCGATTTCCGCCCAGCGCCGCTCCAGGTGCACAAGCAGCTCAGCCAGCAGCTCCTGGGAGCCCCGCTCCTGCATGTAGGTGGCGCTGGTCTCTGCCAGGAAGGCCAGGTGCCGGTACCTGAGCCTGCGCATGCGCCAGCGGATCTCCTGCTCCACCGACTGCAACTCCTTGCAGGCCGTGGGGAGCGCCAGTGCATAGAGGCTCCGGAGCAGCCTCACGAGGGGCCCGTGCCATACCGTGGCTATCTGTGGGGAGGACACAGGGAAGTCACACCTGAGACCCCGCCCATCCTGTGCCAGGGGTCTGGGCCCAGCACGACTCCCCACCCACTGCTGTAAGGCAGGCGCCTCCAGTAGCCCGCCCCGCTCCACCAGCGGTCCGGATCACCTGCAAACAAGAGCTCTGCGTGAGAAGGGAAACTCCCCTTGGGTTTCCCCAGTGCAAATTCCACAGAGGTGGCCGGTTACAGAGACCTGGCCACGGATCTGCGCGGTGGGCACCCCCGACGAGTGCCCCTCTCGCACTCGCAGACCCAACCCCAAGCAAGCCATGGAGTCCAGAAGTCAGGGGAAAGCCCGCAGGACTGACTCAGGGTCAAGTTCTGTCAACCCGCTGGTTCCTTTGCTGGCAGTGACAGTTAAGGACTGGTAGCTGTCACGGACACGCTGACTTTTTTTCTGCAAACAGGTGCTCCACCGAGACTGAGAAGCCCCGAACTCTACGCCCCCTTTCTCCAGTGGAGCAGTCCTACAGCTCCCAAGAACGTAGCATTTCTCAGGAACACTGATGAGAGCAAAGCCGACACCCCCCAGGGCTCGTCCAGGGGCCGGCGCCCTGCTGCCCCACCCTCCCACCCAGCCCCTGCTCCCCAAGGCAAGAGGTTGTGTGAAGCAGCCCTGGGATATGTGGGCAAGGGGAGGCCTGGCCACCCCTACGCCCCGAGGAGTCAGGGACGAGGGGCTGGCTGTTCACCTGCTGCCACTGTTGCCGTGTCCGCCCCCACACCGTGAGGCTTCACAGCGCACTCCACATGCAGTGTCCCCAAAGCCCTGTGCCGGCCACGCCAGCACCTCCCTCCTCCTCAGGGGCTGTTTCTGACAAAGGCAACCCTGCTGTTCCCAGCGGGATGTGTTTCGAGGCCTCAGAGATGCACGGCGGCCCCTCCAGCCCAGCCCACACCCTGGCAGACGCAGTACATGGCCCACGGCAGAGCCAGGGTCCAGGCACTCAGGTGGGGCTCTGTCGGGAGCACTGAGCCTCTAACTCTGCCCCTTCTGGTGGAGCCGCTCCCCTCATCTGTGAAGTGGGACCGCACAGAGGGAGCTGAGCGCAAACAGGGGAGCCAGTGAAGGGCTGGGGAGGCCAACAAGTGCAGAATTCGAGTCCGTATCAGGAAACCCGGTGCCTGTGTCCGGGCATCTCCTGGACGGCAGGGGGACTTTTAAAAGGAAGCTTCGTCACTGTCTACATTATACTTTGTTCTTGGTTTGTTCTGGCTCATAAATTTGTTACAACATTCGTTTTCATCTCCTAGAACGTGCTTCAGTTGTCTGGGTGTGTACCAAACAATAAATAACAATCAGGATCACGATCTCAGAATAAGGGGCTTGTTAAAGGATTACAAGCAACAGCATCAGAGAGATGTGACCTTCTGTCCTGACCCCAGCACACGCACATGTTTAACTATGACAAAGTTCTGTGACACGATACTGCCCTACCACGCGAGCATTCCAGCATTTTCTCCATTAGCCTATCTCGTTAAAAACAGCCAGCCACACCCACTGCTTTCGTGGCTTGCCATCTGGAAAGCCCACCCTTGAACTGTGACTCTCCTCCAGCACCTTTGACAACTGGACACAGCTCCGGTGCTCGGTGACAGCAGCACGGCTTCCTCCCCCCAGCACGGAGCGGCAGAGGGCATGGGGGCTGACCAGGCCAGAGCCAACAGCTGGCATTCTGCTTCCCCCCCACCCCCATGCCACACAGACAGGTCCCCCGTCTCCTCTGTGCTCACGGGTCAGGATCTGACCGGCTGGATGCTCGCCGCACTCAGCCCAGCTGCCTCTCCTCCAGCTTTAGGGGCGCGCCCGCTGTAAGTCAGACACTGGAGGGGAGCTACACCAAGTTAGGACTGCCTGGGGGGAAAAAGCACCCGGGAAATGGGTGAACCAGCCTGCTTCCTGTGCATCCATTTTCCACGTCCCATTTGCTGCTTGGAAGCGAAAAACAGCAATATTCACCTAACAGGGCTGTGTAGAAGATTAATGAGAAAACAGACTCTACAAAATGAAAAACCACAGGATGTGGAGAGCTAAGCAGGCAGCAGGATTCCTGCCTATAGAAAGTGACTGGCTGCTCTGGACTCCAGTGCCACTGTTTTGTGCTCGTGGAGCCCTCAGAGAACATCCTAGAAACCCACCTGGCTGTTGGTAAGCTGAAGAAGCCGCTGAAAGCGGGCATCCTGCAGGAGCGAGGCCCTGTCCTGTGGCTTGTCAGAGACCAGGCGAGAAAGCTGGATGAGCATAAGGGCCGCGTGGTTCTCGTGCAGGCAGTGACCACCACCAACCAGCTCCAGGAGCTCCTCCGGCTGGGTGGCCTTCTCGATAAGCTGGTCCACCTCTTGCTGCTCCTGCCTGGTGGTGAACACTTGTTCCTTCTCTAAGAGCCCCGACAAGGAACCTGGGGAATGAGAACTCGGCGAGGTAGCTGAGGAAGTCAGAGTCCTGGGGGTGACCCGGGCAAGTCTCAGTCGGCCAACCGGAGCCACGGCAGGGCTCACAAGGGTGGCCTTCCTCAGGAGGCACGTGCATCGCTTCACCAGGCGAGCCGCCATGACAACTTGGGGGTTAGGCAAGTAAGACTGCTAGCAAGCGGTTCCACAGCCCTGAAGAGACAAAGGAGAGAAAGGGGTGATGCGGGCAGAGCTCCCGACTCCAGACACCAGAGCAGGACAGATGAAACCACCGCCACTCTCTCCACACCAGTCGGAACTTCTCCTTTCTGCCCGTCCCCGCACAGGCCAGTGCTTTCTGAAGCAAATACCTCATGGACTTTTCGTTTCTGCGTAGAATGTGACCAAATACCCAAACTCAGGACAATTACAGTGTGGGCTGTGGCGTGTCAGTCCTGGCTGTGCTTGGAATCACCTAGCTCAACAATCCAGACCCCCAGGCCCAGCCGGAGGCCTCCATGGGGGCCTCCGACGGCATCTGCTCTTTTACTTCAAAAGCGCCCAGAATTAAGAATCGCTGACTTGGGGTCGCGTGGGTGGCTCAGTCAGTTGGGCCTCTGCCTTTGGCTCGGGTGGTGATCCCGGGATCGAGCCCACATCGGGCTTCCTGCTCACTGAGGAGCCTGCTTCTCCCTCTGCCTGCCACTCCCCCTGCTTGTGCTCTCTCTGTGTCAAATGGATAAATAAAATCTTAAAAAAAAAAAAAGAAAAGAAAAGAAAAAAAGAATCGCTGACTTGCAGAGACTCTGGACAAGACTGCTCCCAGATCGTGTAATCCCCATTCCACAGTTTCACACTAGGGCCGGCCAGGAACGACCTTCCTGCAGCACACTCCCGCCTCTCACAGCCCCACACCTTCAGGAGACCCCGGCAGGTCCTGCGGTTCTCCCCTCTTGCCCCCAACATCACAGGACCCAGGAAATCGCCCTTCATCCCTCCACGCCCAGGCGAGACGTTACCTCCTCCAAGGATCCGTCACACATCCCGCTGCTGGGGCCTCTAACCGCTCGGACCGTCTCGCACAGCAGGGCGATCCAATGGCCGGCGCACGGCAAGTGCCCGGGCCTCCCCTCCTGCCAAAGCAGAGAGAGCTTTCGACCTTCGATTTCCTGGAACTTGGCATACAGCCTGCAGGCCTCACTGGCTCCTCTGCGCATCGCAGCTCTATACGTTCGATCTGATCACCGAAAAGCGGAGGCTCCGGAGGGACACGGGCCCAAAGGCAACATCCCCCATCCACGGCGCCCCGGCAGCGGGAACACCGGGGTCGCTCCCCACGGAAAACAGCCCTGAGGCCTAGGGAAGGAGCTGAGGTCCGGAGGCCCCACTGCGGTTAGGCGAACACCAGCCCCAAAGGTCGGCCCTCGGGGGCAGGCAGAACACCTGCACCCACGCCCGCGGGCCACCACGCGGGATGGCGGCGGAGGAGCGCGTGCGCACGGGCAGGCCGGTCCCCCCTCCAGCCCCGGGACCCCGACCCCCCGCATTCCGGCGCGCCCTCCAGCCCTCAGGACCCACGCCCAGAATCATCCTCCCTGCTCGCACCAGACCTACGCAGCAGCGGAGAGCGTTCCCGCTGACCTCCATGTGCCCCCGCACCGTCCTCGGCTCACGCCGCGCGGCGCCCTCGGTACGTCACTCGGGGCGCCGCCGGAAGCGGGCCTCGTCGCGGTCCGCCCGATCGGAAGTCCCGCCCGCAATCCTTTCCGGCCGGGTGCCATCTTTGCTGAGGACACACAGCCGGAAGTCACGCTGGCTGCCCCTTTCTGGCCGGGTGCCATCTTTGCTGAGGGCAGACTAGGCGATGGGAAGTAACGGAGAGACAGGTGTTAGGCAGCTCAGGAAAGGTGGGAGGGGAGAAGAGTGCGGCGCTCAGGACCGGGGGGCTGAAAGCCGGGCATCTTGCAGCCCGCTCCGGGTCCCCGTGCGGAGCGGCTGCCAGGTAGACGGTGCCCGGCCGAGGTCGCGCAGAAATGCAGGCGGTGTGCCAGCGTCCTGCCGGGGTTTCTGTTTTCTTTGCAATTGTGGAATTTATGTGCAATCTCTGGCTTGTAGGTGTGGACGTGTAATTTTGGAAGGACTGAAGTGTTGGGAAGAGGAGCTCCAAGCATCTGAGGTCTGTGCGTGGCTACTGCCCCTTCCCGCCGCGTTCTCCCCGCTCTGTGCAGTTCGCCCCGTTCCCGGCGGCGCGTGGGCTGGGGGTACCCCTTTCCCCGAGGCCTTCGGCGGGGTCCCCCCCTTCCCAGGGGCCGTCGGCGGGGTCCCCCTTGCGGAGTCCTGTCGCTGCTCCTGCGGCCGCGCGTTTCCCGGAGTGCGCCCTGGCTCGCTCTAGAGAGCCGATGGGGCGGAGGCAAATTCGGACCTTGTGGGTCTGAAGGGACTTCCTCCCACTTGCTGGCTCGTCGGGCCGGCTGGCTGTGGTTAGAAGCCTTTTCCTGCTTTTGAAGGCTCACTGCACGACCCTCGGGCCTCTTAGCTCCTCACGTTTCTGGGGAGTCCAGAAGTTTGTGGTGCCTGTCCTTCCTCCTTCTCTCCCTCCCTCCCTTCCTTTCTTCCTTCTGTTCTTTTCTTCTCTCCCTCCTTCTTTCCTTTTTCTTCTGTTTTAATTTCTAAAATTAATAAAGATTACTAAATTTCTAAGTTTCTAAAATTAATAAAATTTAATTTCTAAAAGCTGTCTTTTCATTATGCCTGGGGTTCTGATATTTCACAGTGATGCGCCGAGTCTCCCTCTGTTGCTTGAGCCCATGATGTGCCCTCAACCTAAAAACCCGTGTCCTCAGGCCAAGAGTTTGTTGTCCAGTTGGATGGATATTTCTTTTCCTTCATTTGATCTCTTTTTCCAAAATGCCCACATTTGAATATTGGCTCTTCCGGACTGGTTTCTGATTTTCCCTGGTTTTCCCGCCTTTGCTCTGCTCCTCTTGGTCTCCGCTTCTCTTGGTCTCCTGATTATTATTATTTTTTGCTCTACTTTCTGAGGCATTGCCTCAGCTTGAGCTTCCCTCTCTTCTCCCAAAGCCTGATTTCTGCTGTCACACTTTGATTTACCAAGAGCCCCTTTTTGGCTTTTGAATGTTCCCGTTTATACTATTTCTCCCCCATGATTGCGATATTTTCTCTTACCTCTGTAAGGATTTTGGTGATAGGGATTTTTTTTCCTAAGTTTTTCTTTTCCCTGTGTAGTTCTTTTTCCTCCTGCTGTTATTATTCATCCTGGTTTTGTTTCTACCCTCAGATGTCTGCTCATCTGTTTCTGGTGGGACTGCAAAATGGTACACTGGCTTTTGAAGTTCTGTATTTTATTACAAAACTAAACATACTCTTACCATGTACAATGGACCGAATGTGTCGCCCCAATTCATGTGTTGAGACCTAGGTGTCGGTGGTAGGAGGTGGGGCCTTTGGGACCTGATTGGGTCACAAGAGTGGAGGCCTCATGGTGGGATTAGTGTCCTGGGCACCTGGGTGACTTAGTCGGTTGAGCGTCTGACTCTTGGTTTTGGCTCAGGTCATGAGCTCATCAGGGTTGTGGGATCGAGCCCTATATAGTGGGGCTCCATGCTCAGCACGGAGTCTGCCTCCTCCTTTCTCTTACATGTGTGCTCTCTCTTCAAAAAAAAAAAAAAAAAGAGAGACATAGGGGCGCGTGGATGGCTTAGTCGGTTAAGCGTCTGCCTTTGGCTCAGGTCATGATCCCGGAGTCCCGGGATCGAGCCCTGTGTCTGGCTCCCCGCTCAGTGGAGAGCCTGCTTCTCCCTCTTCCCGTCACCCCTCATCTCGCTCGTTGCTCTCTTTTTCTCTCTTGCTCTGTCTCTCAAATAAAATCTTAAAAAAAAAAAAGGGGGAGACAGAGACCCGAGAGAGCCCCTGAGTTTCCACCACGTGAGAGCACAGCAAAAAGTCCACAGTACAGAACAGACAGCCCTCCCACAACCGTCCTGGTGCCCCGATCTCAGACCTTCAGCCTCCAGAACTGTGAGAAACAGATTTCTGTTGTTCGTAAGACAGAGTTGACGGTATTTTTGTGACAGTGGCCAGAACACACTCAGATGCCACGCAGGCCCGCAGTCGTGCTGGTGGATATTCATCCCGAGGAGCTGAAAACTTACATCCTCACGGGGACCTGCACCCAGATGTTTCTAGCAGCCTCAGTCCTAATTACCAAGACTTGGAAGCAAACAGGGTGCTCTTCGGGGGGGGGGGCGGCTAAGCAAACTGTGGTCCATCCACATGGTGGGGTATTACGTAGCATTAGAAAAGAGTGAGCTGTCGGGGCGCCTGGGTGGCACAGCAGTTGAGTGTCTGCCTTCTGCTCAGGGCGTGATCCAGAGTCCTGGGATCGAGCCCCACATCAGGCTCCTCCCTTGGGAGCCTGCTTCTTCCTTTCCCACTCCCCCTGTTTGTGTTCCCTCTCTCGCTGGCTGTCTCTCTCTCTATCGAATAAATAAATAAAATCTTTAAAAAAAAAAAAAAAGAAAAGAGTGAGCTGTCAAGCCACGAGAGGACGTGGTGGAACCTCGAATGCATGTTGCTAAGTGAAAGATGCCCATTTGCAAAGGCCGCGTACTGTGTGATTCCAAGCACATGACATTCTGGAAAAGGCAAAAAACTATGGGCACCATGGAGAGGCGAGTGGTTGCCAGGGGTTGGGGGTGGGAAGGGTGGCTAGGCGGAGTGCGGGATCTTTAGTGCAGTGAAACTATTTTATGTGATACAATAACGGGTGGGGATCGCACCTTTGTCCAAACCCATCGGATATACGCACCAAGAGGGAGCCATCACGTCAGCTGTGGACTTTGGGTGTCCATGATGAGTCCTTGTGGTTCATTGGTCATAACGAATGTCCCCTTTGGTGTGCGATGTTGATAGTGGGGGGAGGGCATGCGTGTGTGCTGTGGGGACGACGTAGATTTCACTTTACTTCTCACTCGGTTTTGCCGTGAACCTCAAATTGCTCTAGAAGATGAATATTAAGCAGAAGCAATGAACAGCAGCGCGCAGTGACGGGGTGTGTCTCCGAGACGCAAAGGCAAAGAGCTCTTACACCTCTACGGTAAGGGGCAGCTGCCCAGTTAAAAACTGGCCAAAGGATTTGAGTAGACGTCTCTCCCAAGCCCCACACGTGCCAACAAGCACAGGAAAGGACACTCAGCGTCACCGGTCCTCGGGAAAATGCCGCTCACAGCCACAGTGAGGTGCCCCTTTGCACCCACCTACATGGCTGCTGTGAAAACAACCTCCACAGAACCCAGAAGGTGACGGGTGTTGGCGAGGGCGTGGGGAGCTCGGCATGCCGAGCGTTGCCAGTGGGCGTTTGACATGGTGTGGCTGCTTTGGAAAATGGGGCAGTTTCTCGAAATTCTCTGACTCTTAGGGGCACAACCTGAGAAGATGGAAGACATGTCAGCGCCAATGCTTGTTTCACAAGCGTTCCCAGAAGTCCCGAACTCGACACAGTCCAATGATCATCGACGAATGAACGAACACACAATGCGGTGTGTGTCCGATGGGATGTTTGCCAGCCAGCGTCACCCGAGATGAGCCTTGACAACATGCTCAGTGACAGAGAACCGACAGGAGACGACTCGCCGTGTGATTTCCATCCGTGCGCCTTGTCCTGGAGACGCAGGTCCGTTCGTGCCCAAGTGGACCAGCGCTTGCCAGGGCTGGGGTCGTGGGGTGGGGATCGGTTTGGGTGCTGGAAGCGCTCTGGGGTTGGACGGTTGCCCCGTTAACTGAGAGAATAGGAGGAGCCACTGGGTTCTACACGTTGAGGGGTAGATGTAGGTTACGTGAATGGTCTTGGTAAAAGCAGGGCCGTCACAGAAAGCGGGGGGCCTGTAAGAGGGGCCTCTGGCCCACAAGTAGGCCTCGCCGTCAGGCCACATTTAGGGCACCTGTCGTCGCCGGCTGTTTAGTTCCTTCCTTTTGGGCTGGCGGGACAGTGGAGATGTTGTCAGAGCTGCCAACGTTTGGGGAGCCTGGGCTGGGGGACAGCTGGCCTGGGAACAAGGGCGTCAGGTTTGAGCACGCAGACCTTGCCGGGGCCGCCGTTCTTGTCACCATTGCTCCTGGAGGTTGTGATGGTGGCTTGCCTGGGGCCCGGAGTCTGGAGACTCACCGGCCATGGCAAGGAGCCAGAGACAGCCCACCCAGAGCCCGGTATGGCCCCTCAGAGCCTCTCCTACTTCCCAGGAGCCAGGAGTCAGCGTTCCAGCAAACATGGCCCGTGGGCTGCATCCCCGGCCTGGTGGTGGTCTCGGCCACCCAGACCGTGGGGGCCTCTGACCTCACTCTCGGGGGAGTGACGTCTGGGCCTGGGGGCTACATCTAGCGCCCCCACGGTCACTCAGATTTTCACAGGTGGGCCCATGCTCCGAGGGGCTGAGGCAATTCAGAGGCCCTCGGCCACGCTCCTCAGAGAGGCTCCTGTCCTTGTGGGTGGGCGGGGCTGGGAAACATAGTGCCTCTGTTTTGTGGGTTGGGGGAGAGGATCTGACTTGGTGGGAGGTGTTCAGACTGTTCCTGAGCGCTGAGCTTGGAACGGCCGCTGCCATCAGAGGCAGTGGACCCAGCCGGATGCGGGGAAGATTCAGGGGGCTACGTTCGTGGTGCCCTCCTGTTCTGCTCTGTTAGCGCCCCTCCACGTTCCTCCTCCTTACGCCCCGTACCACCCTATTTCCTGTACCCCTTCCAGTGAGGCCAGCCCGGCTTGCTCCCTTACCCCCCAGCCTGTTGGTGACTTGGGGGCAGAGTGGTCTTGGGGTCCCAGCCCGGTGCCCTCAGCAAGGTGCTGGGGAAGGACAGTGCCCTCCATGCACCTGGCTGACCTGGAGGCCAAGAGCACCAGGCTGACAAGAAGGCTCAACGCGAGGGGTTCGAGGGGGAAGGATTGCTGGGGAGACTTCAGCCCACCCTGTCCAGCGTGCTTGCTGACAGGGAGAGGGACAGACCCAGAGCGTCGTGCAGACTGGCCAAGGGCTGGTGGTGGTGGTGAGGGGGGTTAGGGTTGTCTGGTGGCTGGGGGCACAGCTCCTCTACTGTGCCCCCCACAAGAGCGCCTTCCTGGGCCTACCCTGGATGGTGAGGTGTGGTGCTGGCACCGCTGTCCCCTCTGCCAGGCTGGATTTCAGCCTGCGCTGGGCGGAGGGGGTCCCCCAGACCAGCTCCGGGGAAAACTCCGGATGAGCTTCCTGGGCGGACATCACCGCACGCCGGTTGTTGGGGAATCCAGTGGCTCCTGGGGGCCGGTCTGGAAGCTCCTGCCTGGCCTCGTCCAGAGTTCAACCCTGTGCCTCTTCTGTGTGCAGGGTTTGCGGTCTCCTACTGCTATGAGACATCTTAGCTGTGGCCAAGGCGCTGCACTGAGTCCTTTGTAGAATCACAGAGCCTGGGGGTGAGCCTGGGGACTCCCCAACGGACCTGGTCACAGGCTTTCCCCTCTTGGGGAAAGACCCTCCCCTGGGACCTCCCCAGACCCCTGGTGAGGAGGAGGAGGAGGAGAAAGAGGGATCAGACCTGCAGGCTGTTCGCTCAGCCTGGCCTCAGCTCCGGGGGACACATGACCCTGTCCCACAGACCCTCCTTACCTGTGGGAAACTGAGGCCGGGGAAGGGGGATGGGGCTGCCCAAGGGTGCATGGAGACTTCCTACAGACCTGAACCCCCAGCGCCTCTCCAACCTGGCCAGAGGCTCCCTCCCAGCTGGCAAAGGATGGTGAGCTCTCTGCCCTCCCTCCCGAACCCTGAATCCTGCCAGAAGTCAGGTCCCCCAAACCCATAGACCAACACATCCAACCTCCCCTTTCATCCATCCCTCCTCCCTTTGCCTCCTACATTCTTCCTCCTTCATCCCTTCTCTGTCATCTCTCCTTCCTCTTCCTCTCTTCCTCCTCATCCCTCCACCCCTCCATCCCTCCTCTTCCCTCCGCCACTTCTCTTCCTCCTCTCCATCCCTTCACTCCCTCCCTGTCTCCCTCTGTCCTCCATTTCTCCATCATCCTTCCTTCTCCTGCATCTCTTCTCCTTCCTGCGTCTTCCTCCTCATCACTCTATTCCTCTAAGCCTCCTCCATCCCTGCCCCTCCTCCTCCATGTTTCCCTTGCCCATCCTTCTACTGCGTCCACCAGGACGTCCTGCAGGGCCTTCTGGCGTGGTATGGTGTGTGCTCAGTACGGTGTGGGGGGCTGGCCCTGAGCTGTGCTGACCGCCCTCCTAGCCTCTCCTGGCTCCAGCCCACCTGGGCTCCAGCACGGAGGAGCGGTGCTTCAGGGGGACGGAGCTGGGTGGGCTGGGCAGGAGGCCAGCTGGCAGGGCCTGTGAGCTCTGGGGTGGGCTGCCATGAGCACGCGGTGGGAGGTGGTGGAACAGGGAGAGGACCCCCCCACCCCATGCTCCTCTCTTGGATGGACATCGAGCCCCCAAAAGCGGCTGTGTCATAGGAAATCCTAGGTCTGGCGAGGCCAACACAGCAGGAGATGGGTGTCATTGAAGACAGGTTGTCAGGAAGAGGGGCACTCCGCGCACACAGGGCCACACGGGGAAGCCCCTGGTCAGGAGGCAGGGGAGGGCCGCTGTGGGCAGGAGCCTCTCCGGGGTTTCTGGGGGGAGGACCTGGCCAGGGCCGGCTCTGCTGTGTGGGGGCTGCTCCTGGTCCTCTGGCCCCTGGGGGCGAGGAGGGGGCAGGGGAGGAGTGGCCTGGAGTAAGACCCCCATGGAGTTGGGGGGTGGGGCATGGGCTCCGTATTGATTTACATTTGAAAAGGACCCCCCCTTACCTGGGGGAGGAGGAGTGCTTCTGAGGAGGGGTGTGGGGAGGTGAGTAAGTGTCCACCGTATGCCTGTAGGGCAGATGTTAGGGCATCAAGCTGACAAGCCGGATGCCTGGCTAACGCAGGGATGGAGGGAATGGTGTTTTCTGCAGGGGAGGGGTCCCCCAGCATGGCAGTGGGGGGCTGGGGTGTCTCCCTCCTGCCTGGTTCACTCTGAGCTTGAGGCAGGGTGGGCTGCGTGATTCAGCTGCCCAGGCTGGGCTCAGGTCCTCCTCCCCTTCTCCCCTCCCCCACCTCCCCCCCCCCCTTCTATAACACTGAGTGGAAACTGCACTCATCTGATGGCACATCTCTGGCAAGGCCACCACATGTAAGTGTCGTGGTCCCCTTGGGTCGCCCTGGGACACACAGAGCCATGGTGGTCCTAGAATGTGTGGTGCCGGGTTCGATCCCTTGGATCTGTTGGGGACCCGCTCTCTGCTGTGGAAGGAGCTCCCCCTGGTGAATAATGAGCAAGTATGGGGGATGCTTTGAGACTGTGACTTTCTCCCAGTGGTTTCCCCAGCATCTGATGATGCTGCCTGGAGTATGATGGCTTTAGAGTTGCGGATGGTGGGCTTCTAGTCCTGCGGTTCCTCCCCCCTCCCCGTGTTAACTAGCATTTTCTGTAAGAAGGGCTTCCTGTCCTCCACCATACGCTGCTGGGGCCCCAGTTGGCTGGTGGTGGCTGCAGGCTGGTGACGCTTTCTGGCACACGGGGCCCCACGTGACCTTGTCCCGTGTTCACTCAACAAGTCTCCAAGGAATCCTTTTTCCTTTTGCTGGAGAATGGTCCAGAAACAAAATTCAGCCACTGGTCGGAGCCCTTTGCATTTGGGATGATCCATCCTGTCTCCCCAGCTCCTGACATGTCAGCGGGCACGCACGTGGCAGGTGGCTGCATGTGCACGAGCTGGGGCCAGGCTGGCAGAAAGCGCCCACGCTGGCCGGCTGCATGCTGAGGTGCAGGCAAGAGCTCTGGTCTTTGTCCCTCCCTGGAACAGCACTTCAAAACCTTGCAGTTTCCTGCGTGATACGAGCATCCTGTGATATTTGCAAGGACTCCTTTCTCATACCTGAGTTAATGCTGAGGAGGTGGCTCTGGGCTGGGGGTCCTCGATGGCACAGCATAGGGGCCGGTGGCCCGAGGAGCCAGCCATGAGGTTTGAGGGCCGGGGCTGAGTTGGTCAACAATGGCCAGTGGCTTCATCCTAACGTCTGTTAATGAAGCTTCGAGAAGACCTCTGGACACCGAAGCTCAGGGGGCTTCCGGGCTGGTGACGTGAGGGTGTGCTGGGAGGTGGTACAGCCCAGCCCAGCAGGGACACCTGCTCCCACGTCCCCGTCCCCACCTCCAGGGTGGGGTCTTTATTTGGCTGTTGCTGGTCTGTGTCCTTTAAAACAGACTGTGCTTTGGGAGTTCTATGGGTCGTCCTCACAACTTAATGAATCTGTGGGGTTTGTGGGAACTCCTGAATCTGGAGCTAAGTGAGGGTGCAGGTGGCCTCCGGAAATTTTGGGGGGTGGGTGTTTGCAGTCGGGACAGCATGGTGGGAACCCCGGGGCTTAGCTGTGGGGTGCCCGCTGCGTGTCTGGTGGGCATGCACACTTTCCTGGAGGTCCTAACAAGGCTGTCCGAGTGGCGTCGGCACCGAGGCTCCCTATAACCACGCCTGCCCTCCGCACCCGCCACTGGACGGGGTCATGGGCTGCTGTGGAGAGAGGCCACGACGACCTCGGGGCCCCAGCCCTCCCTGCAGGCTCCACTCTGCCCCGGTCCCCATGCCAGCAACGCCTCTCAGCGGGTCCAGGGCTCCAAGGGCCAGGTGCGCAGTCTTGGAGCTCCCGGAGGCCTGTGTGTTTTGTCCCTCCTGGCAGGTGCCCCGGACAGACAGACAGACAGACGTGAAGCCAAGTGGGTTTTTATTAGCAGCAGGTAGGTAGCATCTTGTGCTCTCTGGATCCGAGAGAGAGGGTTTCTTGTCAAGCAGACTTGGGCCGGTCACTCCTGGCAGCCAGGGGCTCCTGGGGAAGCCCCTCACTGAAGGGGTTCCTCTGCAGGGGACACGGAGGCCTCAGAGGCGCGGAACCGACCATGAGGGGGGCAGGGGAGGGAGGGCCGCTCCACACCCATCCCTCCCCAGCCCTCCCCGTGGTGCGCAGGCAGGCACGGTCCCAGGGGCCAGGAGCCACATTTCCTCCTGCATTTGGGAGCCCAGCCGCCTCCCAAGGTGACGTGGCGAGGGCACAGGCCCTGCTCCGGCCGGGCTGGACCACGTCCTGCTGTCCTGTTTGGGCAAGTCTCTTGGGCCTGTGCCTCCTTTGCTTGCCCGACACCCACTCAGCCCAGACCTTCTGCTGCATCGGTGGCCGAGGCCAGGGCGCTGTCCGGGGAGGGTGTGGGGCGCTCACCTGCCTCGGGCTCCAGACACCGCATGGCACAGGCGCTGAGGCAGCACTTCCTGTTGTCCGCGCACTGGTCGTCTCTGGAACACTCGTTGCTCTCCAAACAGGGTGCTGAGATCAGCGGGGCCTGCACGTGGGGGCAGCGGCCTGCCTTCTGCGCGGGAGCTGGGGAGAGAGGGCCGGCCCTTCAGGCCCTGGGACTGCCCTGCAGCTGGTGCCCCGGCCCCCAGCGCCAACGCTGCGCACCCAGAGCCCCCAGGGAGGGGACTGCGGCCTCTGCCTCGCGGAGCTGGGCCTGGGCAACGCTGGGAGGAGGTGGGCGAGCCTCAGTGGTTGGCCGGCAGGGGAACGGGCTCACTGCCGGGTGGAGTTTAGGGGGCTGGGGGGGCGGGTCACTAAGAGGGGTGTGGGTGCCCACTCAGGGTGGACCCTGGACAAAGCTGGCTCCTCCCACCCCCAGACAGGCCTCGGCATGGGGCACAGGGGCCGCGGTGTTACCGATGAAAGGGACCATGCAGGAGCGGCTGCAGGGGCTCCTGGGGCAGCATTTGGTGCCTCGGGGGCAGCTCTCATCCGAGTTGCAGGAGACCGTGCAGGCATCCTCCTCCGAGGAGCTGAGCTCCGGGCACATGGCCTGCCCTGCACACAGGACAGGCAGGTGGGTGGGGGGCCCAGTGGACTGCCTCCACGGAGGCTGCTCGGTTTGGGGGAAGGTAAGGGGGGGCGAGAGTGGGAACCAAGGGGAGTCTGGTCCACAGTACCCTAACTTGCACCCTTTCTTGAAAGGAAAAGAATATGCGGGGTGTGACCTGGGGACAAAAGGGCAGCGCTGGGGTTAAGACCCAGGGGGCCAAGGACAGGCCCACCATGCTCTGGGAGCTGTCCTGCCACAGTCGTCGGGGGACAATGGCCCAGGCCCTGCAGCACGTGGGGTTCTCCAGGCAGTGCCTTGCTCTTTTGCTGTGGGGAACCCCCAGGGGCCAGCCTCCTCCACTCTGCGCCTCCCGACCTGTCACCAACACATCAGGGCCAGCGGTGTGTCAGGGACGCACCTGGAGAAGAGGGAGTTTGGGAGGACCCTCCTGGGCGCCTCCTGAGGGGCGGCAGCTCAGGCCTACCTGGCAAGGTGAGGGCTGGGGCCGGGGCCAGGGCCAGGGCGGCCTCCAGGGCCAGCAGGGCCAGAGTTAGGCTGGCGAGACAGCGCATGGTGGCGGGTGGCAGGCGGGTGGCAGATGGTGGCCTGTGGGCCCCAGGTGCCTTTAAATGCGGCAGTGGGAGGAGGAATGTGGGGGAGGTGCTGGCGCTGGCCCAACTGGCCCAGAGGCTTCCGCCTCGGACAGGCCAGCTGCATCAGGGACACGTTTTAAAAACTTAAAAAAGTCCCTGATAAGGTGCGCCATTTCTCTTCCTTGTGCCTGAAGGGCAGTGGGGTGGGATGGGGGGCCTGGCTGCATTTGTGAAGGTCGTGGGGACAGTAGATCCTGAAAGTTGTCATCACAAGAAAAGGAAATCTGTCACAGTGAGTGCTGGTGGGTGTTAACGAGGTATCATGCTGATCGCGTCCCACGGCTTACAAACATCCAGTCGCCTTATTGCACATCTGAAGTCAATAGCGTATCTTATGTCAATGATTTGTCCAGCACAGTGTTTTCCCTGTGATGCCCCCCCCCCCCCAACGGAGTGCCCGCATCCTGCACTCAGATCCTGGGTGTGGGGGGTGATCTGGAAGGACAGGCTGTGTCTCTTGTGGGGCCTTGTGTCTTCTTTGGAAATTTCTACAAGAACGGCTGCCTGTGTTAGAGCAGCATCGGGCCAGGGACTGTCCCAGCTGTTTCTGCGCAGGGCCGGGCGGCCACCCGGAAGTCCTCTTCCCAGAAGGGCCCACCTATGGCAGGCAGCCAGACCACGTGGCGGTGGTGGCACTCCTGGGGTGGGGAGGGAGCTTCCTCCATCCTTCTTCCCTAAGGGCCTAGGCAGGGAAGGGGCCCCAGGGTGACTGAGGGCCAGTGCCATGTGACCTCAGCCTAGGACAGCAGTCCCCCGAGGCCCTCAGCCTGTGCTCCATGCATTTCCAGATGTTTCAGCCCCAACACTCTTCCACTGGGGCTCAGGTGCCGCCAGCCCCAAGGAGCACCGTGCTGGCCTCGCACCCCCTCAGCAGAGTTCTGGGCCCTCAGCCCAGGCCCCTCCCAGGACGGCCAGCAGCCGAGATCCTGGCCAACGACAGTGACTTGCAGTCTCATGCTGGCAGTTCCCGAAATGTTCCCCCCGGAAGCCTGGGAAAGAGACAGTGCACGGGCCTGAGGATGGAAACTGGGCCCAGGAGGAGAGAGGGGTAGTGAGGCCACGGTCACTCCCTGGCGGGTCCTGCTGGCCTTTCTGTCCCCGCTCTCTGTGCCTCCCCTCCGCCAAGACCGGGGACTCAGTGTCTGCTGCCCTGGCCTCTCCCCTTCCTACACAGGCCTAGGGAAGCTTCCCTCTGGGACGGTTATTGTCTGCTCCTCCAAATCGTAATCTGCTGGGTCAGGGCCCTTGTCCATCACGTTGCTCAGCGTGTCCCCGTATCTGGGCACCTGTGGACGGTTGGGGAGGGGACTGCATCAGGCCTTTCCAGACAGTGGCCCGTGCTCTGGCCAGTGACATCTCACACCTTAGTGCGACCCTCTGACCTGGGGGCTGGAGTCCAAACACGGGTGAGCCTGAACGCCCCTCCGGACAGGGATGGTTTGGGCCCCTGACAGTTGCGTGGCCTCCAGCAGCTCCCCAGAGGGCTGCCTGGAGTTGAGGGCTGGGGTAGGTCCTGGGAATCCGGGCTGGGGGGAGCCCGTCCGCGAGGTGGAGGCCCTCAGACAGGACCTGGCCTTCCCCTGCTCCCCCCAGGCTCTCCTGTCGGGGCCGCGGAGGACTGCAGGAGGCTGGCCAAGGTGCTGGCGGACCTGGGAAGCTTTCTGTGATGCAGGTCAGATTATTTAGAAGACAACCTCTAACCGTTCTGATTAGAAGAGTAACACACGCATTGCAGGAAGCCCGCACATTCAGAACAGCGCGGAGAAGAAATGAAACTCACGCCTTATCTGCGCCCGGGAGCTGTCTCGTCGCCGGCTCGCTCGGGCTTCATCTAGGTTTCCTGCATCTGTCCATCTACCATCCATCCATCCGTCTCATGCTCCCCTACACGTCATAGATGGCCCCCCGTCCCTGCAACGATCTCGGTCACTGGGGCCATGCTGCCCCTGTGGTATAGGCACGTACGCTGAGCCCTCCCCGGGCCCTCCAGGCTTCCAGAAAGCACCATGCTCAGAGGTGGTAGACTCCGTGGTGGTGGAGAGCGGCGTTCACCCGCAGGCGAGCACCACTTGAAACATTTCCTCACCTGCGAAGGGAGCCTTTTGTGCGGCAGCCATGGGGCTGGGCCACACTGCTCTCTGAGCTCGGGGTCTCACGGGCGGGGGAGCGGAGGTCCCCGCCTGGAGTCACGAGCCGTGGCCTGGAGGGGACGCACGGCCCACAGGCCTGGGGGGTGAGAACAGGGCAAGAGGTGTTGGCGGAAGAAGCGTGGGGGCAGGGGCCCTTCTGCCTTCACAGTCCTGAGGGCAGGTGGAGAAAACAGAGGTTTCCAGGAATGATGTTGTCTTGAGCTCTCCAGCCCCGGGGCAGGGACGTGTGCCGCTTCTTGGCGTGGGGATGCGCCTGGGGATGCTTGCTGGCCCCGCGGGCCTAGCCTCAGCCCATCTTCTTCCAAGATAGGCAGGGCTTCCTGCTTCCCAGTAGCCCCTGAAAGTCAGGAGAGGTGGGGAAACTGAGGCCCCACTGTGATCACTTGGACATCATGGCCTTTGTGGGCTAAGCACACAGTATCCCCACTGGTCCTACGGGTCAGCTGGGTTGGGGTTTCCTCCAGCTCTCAAGGTGGAGACAGGGCTGGGGGGGCATTGTATACACTTGCCCCTCTTTGTGGGGAGCATCATGGCCCCTGAGTGGGGGTCTTGAGCTCAGTCCACATCACCAGGGGTCACAACCCCTGGGTGAGGGTCCTGTCCCCATCACCAGGTATCACAACTCCCGGATGAAGGTCACGTCTCCATCATCAGGTGTCACGACCCCTGGGTGGAGGTTCTGTCTCCATCACTGGTGTCACGACCCCTGGGTGGGGTTCAGTCCTCAGCCCTCCTCATCGGGGCTCTTAGGCCCAAGGACCCTTCCACACCCCAGTCTCACTGAGTCATGCCCCTGCACACAGTGGCTACACCTCCTGCCTCTCGCTCCTCTCTGGAAAGTTCTCTCCTACCCACAGTCTCTCAAGGCATCTCCTGTGCAGGGCTCCTTGGTTGGTTGGATGTCCAGGGTGAGGGGTGGGTGGCGGGAGCTGCTGGGTGGAACTTGGGCAGGAAGGCAGGTGTAGGGCTGGCGGTGTGGCTGGGGCCACCCCCGGATGAGGTGTGGCCCTCGGCCCCAGGGGAAGCACCGATGCAGGCGTCCCACCACCTGGAGGCCTGCAGGAGAGGGCGGGAGGTGCCCTCAGTCCAGGGGCCACGACTAGCGGTGTTGCTGGGCACAGAGAAACGGGGTCTTCTGGGGGGCAGCAGATATCCAAGTCACTGAAGGGGGAGGGGCTGGGAGGCTGCAGGGTCAGGACCGCAGGACGCCGTGGGGCCGGTACCGGGTCGGGTGTGGGGGGGGCTGACCAATGGATTTCACAAAGGCCGTCCGCTGGCCAACGGGGGAGCCCTGGACAGCCCACTGCCCATTCTAGTGAGAAGGGACCAGGGTGGTGGGGGTCCTGGACAGAGGAGAGCGGCCCAGCCCCCTGATCAGGGGCCCAGCCAGGCCGTGGCGGGAGCGCAGAGGGGAGGGGACCTGCTGTCTGGTGTCTGCCCTCACCCTCAGACTCCCTGCCCTGGCGGCATGTCCTGCTTCAGAGCCAGCCGGGGCAGAGAGGTAGCACACAGCGGGCCCGCCGCGGGAGGAGCCCTCCCACCAGCCCGGGGAGCCAGAGGGGCTGAGGTGTGGATTTGGAACAGGCCCTGGCGGGACCCCAGGGCCAGGCCAATGGCCACGTCATCACAGCTCACCTGAGATGGCGAGGGTGTGAGGGTGCCCACACTGGCTCAGAGGCTCCCAGGGCCCAGGGCAGGGGTGAGGGTTGGAGAAGCCCTTGGACTTCCTCTCCAGCAGACGCTGAGCTGGGGGGGGGGGCTCCAGCAGAGGAAATTGTGCTTCCCTTGACAATCTCGCAGCCTCGTCCCCTCCCCTGGCATTTAAAAATCTCATTTTCCTTCCCAACGTTCAGAGAATGGGAGACTTTCTGTTAAAATCTGCTTTCTGGTGGGGGGCGCCTGGGTGGCACAGTCATTAAGCGTCTGCCTTCGGCTCAGGGCGTGATCCCAGCGTTATGGGATCCAGCCCCACATCAGGCTCTTCCGCTGGGAGCCTGCCCCTTCCTCTCCCACTCCCCCTGCTTGTGTTCCCTCTCTCACTGGCTGTCTCTGTCAAATAAATAAATAAAATCTTTAAAAAAAAAATCTGCTTTCTGATGGGGACACGGGAAGGCCTACCGGGCAAGGGGCACAGGCGTGTGTCCACGGCAAGGGCGTCCCCGTCGCTTGGGTGGGCAGATGCCCGGAGGCAGGCAGGGGAGGGGAAGGCTTCCTGGTGGAGGGGGCGCAGAGCTGGTGGGGGCTGCAGGCCTGGGGGGCTGGAGGGGCTAAGGAGAGGCGGGGTGTCCCGTGTGATCTGTATATGTGTATCTGTACATTGATACGCACGGAGTTCAAGTACACGCGGATCCGCGTGCGCATGTGTGTGTGTTTATGTGTAGACTGTTTATATCAGTACAAATGTATCTACATCTATGTGCAGCCCCTTAGTGCCCAGTGCACTTTCCAGAATGACCAGGGAGTTCTTTTCCTCTGCAGCGGCCTCCTGGGAAGGATCTGGACTCCGTCTCCGGGCCTGGCCAGACCCCAGACTCTGGCCGGCCCTGAGATGCACGGCTGGCAGGGGGCCCTCGGCCTGTGCTCCAGACGTGCTGTTACAGCTTTAACAGCACAGAAAGGCGGGTCCTGGGGTCTACACCAGTGCACTCGGAGCCGACCAGTCCCCCACCTGGGGCCAAGGGACCGTGATGGGAAAGTGACGTAAGGCGTGTCAGCCCAGGGCTGAGGTGGGGTCCCCCCACCCCACACCTGTCGACCACGGCTTAGAGGCCAGCCGGGTGCAGCCAGGGCTGCCCAGGGCTCCTTCCTGGTTGGAAGCAACGAAAACGCTGTCCTCTGGCCAAGGCCCGAGAGGCAGGAGGTGGACATGGGCTCGGTGTGCAGGGCTTCCTGGGGCTGCCAAAGCCTGCCTAGGGGCCCGTGCGGACGTGGCCACTTATCCCCTGCAGGTCCGAGAGACGTGGACCAGTCCTTGTTTAAGCGGAAGCCATCAGTACACCTCTCTTGACAATCGGCGGAGTGACTTCGTGGAAAATTAGCAGGTACGTGGAAATACTCGGTTCCAGGGTCACCCACCAGGACCGCCCTGACGTCGACGGGCACACACACCAACAGCAGGGCGCACGTTCTCTTCAAGCACCCACACCCCAAGATGGGCTCATCCTGGCCACAGAGCGAGTGAAGCCACGGAGTGTTTTCCATGACCACAGGGAATTACAGTAGAAATTAATAACAGAAAATAATAGGAAAGGCCCCCAAACTCTTGGCAACTAAACAACTCGCTTCTAAATAATCCGCGGGTCAAAAGGAAGCCCCAGGGACCCGGAAGGACCACTGGAACTGGATGACGAGGGAGATCCGGCATATTCCAACCTGGGGGCGTGGCCAAGGCGGTGCTGGCGCTGGAAATGGGGAAAGGCTCTTGTCAGTCCTCTGAGCGCTCCCCTGAAGGAGCCGAGAAAGGAAGAAGGAAGAGCAAACAAAGGAAAGGAATAATAAAGATAAAGGTAGAAATCAATAAATCCGGCACAGAAACACAGAGAAAAATGAACGAAGCGAAGTCCCCCACAGGCTCTGGGTTTGGGAAGATCAATACCATTGATAAACTGCTAACAAGGAAAAGGCGGGAGACAAAGGGGCAGCATCTGTGCTGAAAGTGGGGATGTGGCCCGGGAGGGTGGTGGGGGAATCCCGGGGACAGATGGCTCCTCCTTTCACGGCCCCTGTGACACCTTGGACAGAAGGGACCGGCTTCCCAACCACACTGGCTGACCTCACCCAGGACCAAGCAATTAGGGAACTGAGCTTGTAGATGAAAATTCCTGAAAAAGAAACCTCCAGGCCCAGAGGGATTCACTGGTTACATGTCCCAAACATGTAAGGAAGATTTAAGAACCAATCTCCACAATCAGTTCTAGAAAATGGAACAGGAGGGAGCCCTTCCCAACTCATGTTATACCAGCAGTATTACACTGAGCCCACCCAAATCTCACAGAGTCAGCAAAGCACGCATACACGCAGACATGTGGACACACAGACACACAGACATATGGACACACAGATATGCAGACACACAGACATATGGACACACAGACATACGGACACACAGACAGACACACAGGCACAGACACATGGAGAGACAGAGAGGCACACACAGACGCACACAGACACACAGACAGAGACAGAGAGACAGAGAGACACAGGCACACAGACATACGGACAACAGACACACACATAGACACACAAACATATGGACACACAGACAGACACACAGACACAGACATATGGACAGACACACAGACACAGACACATAGACACACAGACAGACACACAGATAGATGGACACACACACAGATAGACGGACACACAGACACACAGACAGATACACAGACATACACAGACACACAGACACACTGACATAGGGACACACGGATACATAGAGAGACGCAGACACACACAGACCACAGACATATGGACACACACAGACATACACAGACACAGACACACACACAGACACACAAACAGAGACATACAGAGACAGAGACACACAGACAGACACACAGACTCAGACACACGACACACAACACAGACAGACACAGAGACAAACAGACACAGACAGACGCAAAGACACAGACACACAGACACACACACACAGACACAGACAAACAGGCAGACACACACACGGACACACAGACACAGAAGTCCTCGACGAGCATGGGCAGGAACTCAGTCCTGTGTACAAAGAACTACACAGCATGAGCACGTGGGGCGTGTTCCCGGGGTCCGAGGCTGGTTCAGCGTGTGAAAACCAATTGGCGTACTCTACTCTATACAGAGTATAAAGAAGAAACATCAGGATAAACACTCTCAGAAAGTTAGGAATAGAAGGGAATTTCCTTGGCTTGATAACATCTATAATGCCGTTCCTGTGAAAATCCCAGGGAGATTCTTAGTAGTCATGGTCAAGGTCATTGTAAAATTTTACGTTGGAAGGCAAAGGGACCTGAGTAGCTAAAAGGACTTGGGGGAAGAATAAGAAGGGAGAAAGCCACGTGCTTGGTGAAGGATGTCTGTGGCTGTAGCAGTCAGGATGGTGCGGGACAGGCAAAGGGACAGACACCCGGGACGGTGGGATGGAACACGGTGTCCACCCGTAGCCCCACACAGACAATGGATTGTTGGACACAGATGCAAAGCCAATTCAGCGGTAAGGAAGTGTCATCTTTCTGGCTGATGGTGCCGGAACAATTGGGCATCCATAGGCGAAAGAGTGAACTTTGACCTAAACGTCACACCCTATAGAAAAACTAACCCCACATGGCTCACGGGGGGCAGCATGATGAAGGACCCATGGGATCTCTCCGGATTGCAAATAAAAAGTTGAAAATGTAATAAAAATCCCAACAAAAATGAAACCTGAAGGAAAGACATTCAAGACCTAAAACGTGGAAAAATACGTTATGTTCATAGATCAAAAGATTTAATCATTGTGGATGTTCCTTGTTCCCAAATTGATTTCCAGAGTCAGCACAATCCTGGTGAAAATCCTGAGGTTAATCTTGAGCCCCCCGGGAGAAGAGAGTTCTGACGTTCTTGAAGGACCCCTGCCTGAGGGCTTTGCGGAGTCCTGCATCAGGACTAAACCATGGTGTATGGCTCCTTTATTGTGGGGCTAAATTTGGTTTACAAATATTTAGTGGAGAATTTTTGTTGAATTTTAGTTGAGGTTTTGATAAATCTATATTCACCAGGGATATTGGTCTGTAGGTTTTTTTCCCCTTGTAGTGTCCTTGCTTGGCTTTGGTATCAGAGTGAGTCTGCCCTCGTAAAATGAGTTTGGGAGTGTTCTTCCCTTTTCAATTTTTTGGAAGAGTTAGAGAGATTGGTATTAATTCTTTTTTTTTTTTTTAAGATTTATATATTTATTTTAGAGAGAGAGAGAGAGTACTCATGAATGGGAAGAAGGGGAGAGAGAATCTCAAGCAGACTCCGTGCTGAGCTTGGAGCTGGACACGGGGTTCGATCCCACGGCTCTGAGATCATGATGTGAGCTGAAATCAAGAGTGGGACGCTTAACCGCCTGAGCCTCCCAGACACCCCAACAATATAGTATTTGTTAATTAGAGTACGTACATTGCTTTTTTTAGACACAATGCTGTTGCACGCTGATAGACCACAGGGTCGTAAAAACATCACTTTTATAGGCATGGGGAAACCAAACAATTCACTTGACTTGCTTCATTGCAATACTCACTTTATTGCAGTGCTCTGGACGTAATACCTGTATTTTGATTAACTAGGCAAATGGCAAGTTGGGAAAATTGTGGGTGTTTTTTTTTTTTTTTTGTAGTGTCATGTTGCCTTGATTTTTCATGTTTCTTGAAGTTTTGTGCTACCGTCTTCAAAAGGGAAAGGGCAGTCACGACCTGCAGTCGTTACTGACTGTCTTCACCGACTGACTCCCGGAGAGACATACCTTTCTGACTCTGTTAGGGATTCTCAGGCTTTCTCACACCTGTGGACACACCTCCTCCCCGCTCCTTGCCCCCACCCGTGGCAGAATTTATTAGCTTGCCCGCTTTCCCTCTACCTGCCAAGTCAAGCCCTGTGCCCCCAGCCTCTCCTTTGCTTTCCCAGAGGGTGCTAAACCTTGTTTGGGTCTCTCCCTGGCCCGCGAATCTGGGCTGGCTTTCTGGGCATGCCCACTAGCTGTCTGCAAGAGCTCTCTCTCGCCCCTGTTGGGGGCTCGGGAATGGGCACAGGTTGCTGTCCATGGTGTGTGTGTGTGTGTGTGTGTGTGTGTGTGTGTGTGCGCGTGTGCATGTGTGCGTGTCCGTGTGTGCGTGTGCATGTGTGTGTGTGGCACATGGAGTGCTGGGGCTGCCCTGGGCCCAGGCAAAGGTGAGGGAGACTCCTTCCAGGTCCCTTGGCATTTGGTGTTGGTGACAGACCGGCTGAGCGGCTGAGTCCTCAGAGGTGTGGGGCGGTTTCCTGCTCAGCAGCCTTTGGTCCCCGGGTCAGCAGCCTGGGTGGGGGCCTGGCTTCTCAAACCAGCTTTCCTCGGTCTTGGAGCACAGTGGGGTTTCACAGGCTCCTGGCTGGACCCCACAGCCCCTTGAAACCACTGTTGTCTGTGGCCGCATGCCACGTTGCTTTTGTCGAGGGGGACATGAGTGAGGGATGTCCTGTTTGGTCACCTTTGGGACGTCATCCAGACTTTACTCTTCAATGCAGGACAAGGACTCCTGCCTCCTGTTTTGAGGACTCAACGAGCTTTCCAAGGGGGCATGTTCCCCAGACATGGCTCTCAGCCTCACCCATCTTACTGGAGATCGCACGGCTCTGCCCTCCTGTTGCTGTCTGTGTGCCTCAGGTCCCAGGGGAAGACCCTCGTAAGTCCCCCCAGGAGCCTGGGAGGCCGACCTCAGCAGGTCATGCTGTTGGCAGGATCTCCTTCCTATGCACTGTTGGGGTTAGAGGTTTGAAGCTGACTTGATTTTTTAGGAACTGTGCAATATTCATCAGCATTCGACCAGGAGCCCCATCCCCCACCAGTGAGGGGGGCGTCTCCGTGGTAGAGGCCCCTCACCTTGCTTCTCTCTCTCCTCCTGCCCCGGTGGTCAGCTCTGCCCTGTCGGCTCCATGGGTGCTCCTCATGCCAGCCCTCTGTTTTTCTCAAGCTTCTCCTCTTCTGGATCTCACACGGCTGAGTCCACGCAGCTCTTATCTCCCGGGCCAACACTGAGTGCATAGCCACCCAGGCAGCCCACCCTGGCCGTGGGGAGCATTGCGCTGTCTGACCCCACAGCAGCCCCTCGAGGGGCATCGTCCACTGTCTGCTACAAGGAGACAGGCGTGGAGAGGAAGACACGGGAGTCAGGGTCTGAAACAAGGTGTCCAACTTCAAAAACAGCAACTACCTTCTTAAAATTTTTCACACAGATTGCTTGTTGAAATTGTCCTGCCCTGCCTTGGTTACGATTTATGGTGAGGCTCACAGGGGTAGTGAGGAGACTATCCGTGGGCACGGGCATGCCGTACCAACGTTGGGCCCCTTGGTTGCTAGAAGTCCCTGTAGAAACTTTGAGCAAGAAGGAAGGGGGCCACGAGGGTGGGTGTGCCAGACGGCTGTAGGCGGGGATACCATCGAGACGCAACTTCAGGGTCCCACAGTGTCAGGTTCCTATCTCCTGGCCAAGAAATGTTATTCTGTGAGCATATAACAGTGACTTCATTCCTCAGGGAAGGATGCTTATTGGCCAAGACACGTAATCGACTCTTCCAGCAGCAGATCAATGTCCCATCAAAATAACCACCGCCAGAACAGAACGCAGTCCGACACCAGGGTGGTTAGTGTGGTTTCCCAGGAGACGGAGCCACGTGGAAAACCAAATGGCAACTGGAACCCTGGCTGCGTGGCGTTTAGTCAGAGATGTGATGGCCTCAGGCTGGCACATGCGCATCCCGGCGGCGTGGGACTGTGAGCTCCAGGTCCCTGTCTCAGCAGACTTGGACAGACACCTCACTGCCAACGCTCCTGGGTGCCTGGGTGCGCGGCTTCTTCTCTTCCTCCTCCCCCTCGCCCTCCTTCTCCTCTCCTCCCCCTCATCCTCCTTCTCCTCCCCTCCCTCCCCCTCCTGCCCTTCTCCCTTCCCCTCCTCCCTCCTCCGTTCCCCCTCCTGTACCTCCCCTCCTCTCCCTCCTCCCTTCCCCTCCTCCCCCTTCCTCCTCTTCTTCCTCTCTCCCTCTTCCTCCCCCTACTCTCTCCTCCCTTCCCCTCTCCTCCTCCCCCTACTCTCCCTCTCCCTCCTCCCTTCCCCCTCCTGTACCTCCCCCTCCTCTCCCTCCTCCCTTCCCCTCCTCCCCCTTCCTCCTCTTCCTCCTCTCCCCCTCCTGTACCTCCCCCTCCTCTTCCTCCTCCCTTCCCCTCCTCCCCCTTCCTCCTCTTCCTCCTCTCCCCCTCCTCTCCCTCCTCCCTTCCCCTCTCCTCCTCCCCCTACTCTCCCTCTCCCTCCTCCCTTCCCCCTCCTGTACCTCCCTCTCCTCTCCCTTCTCTCTTCACCTCCCTCCCCCCTTCCCCTCCTCCACTTTATATTTCCTTGCTTTGCAGAGGGTTTCCACCCTGTGAATCTCTTTATTCTGTGTTGCAATCATCAAGTATTAACTTTAGAAAAGGGTTCTACAATAACCAAGTGGTAAAATGATCATAACAAATCAAGTAAAAAAAAATCTGGCATCTTCCCTGTTATTTAATTTTACATGAATCTCGTTTAAAACATTAAAAAGCAGTTTGCACGGCCAAATGAGATTCTTTCTTTCTAAAATAAGTTTGCAAGAGATGGTATCTATTTCCTTTCGATTCACTTCATTTCTGTTTTTCCCTGAAATGATGTGTATTATTTCTATGAATGGGGGAAAACACAAACAAAAAATAGGGATGTCACCTGTGCTCCCTGAGTGGGGCCTGTGGACTGGCCAGGGACGCTCTGTGTGCTGGCCTTCAGCCTTCAGCCCCAGCATGTGCTCACCCAGCTATGTTACCACCTGATGGCCCAGCTGCTCCACAGACCGTTGAGGCCAAGGACCTGTTTCCTCCAGGCTTCTAGGGGTATTTCCGGTGATGTCTCTGTGCTTTCTCTGGCTGCCTCTGGGCTCTCTCTGCTCTACCTCTGGCTATCTCTTGCTGTCTCTGTGCTCTCTCTGAGCTGTCTCTGGCTGTGCACTGTCTCTGACTGTATCTGGGCTGTCTCCGTGCTATGTTTGCGCTGTCTCTGACTGTCTGTGTGCTGTCTCTGTGCTATCTCTGGGCTGTCCCAGCTCCCTTGCACCAGCCCCACTGGGTCACCCGCATCTCCGCACAGATTGTGGGGTATGCCCTGGTGATCTGGGCAAGGCGCCCCCTGAACCTCTGCAGTGGGGGAAGGTGTGCAAACCAGGAGCTGTGTTCTAAATTTGCTGAGCTGCAGTTATTCAGATCAACAGTGGCTCCATCGAGGGGTCCTTAGGGCTGCAGGAGGGACACCAGAGGGGGACCTGCAGGGAGGAGGAGCCACCCTTGCCTTCGCTCGCTTGGGGTGGGGTCATTCCTTCCTCTGAGGCCTGAGCACCTGCCCAGGGAGGCCCTGCGCACCTGCAAGGCACCAGTGTGGCCAGCCCGTCGCTGCGGCGATGGTGGCGGGTCCTAGCAGTGTGCCTGTTGCCCCCCACATTTCCTCCGCACCTGGTACTGCATGCAGACCCCAAGATAGTCAGAAGTGAAATTCACAGTGAGGTCCTCGGGTGACTGCCAGAGCCAAGGAGTTGGACCCTGCGGTTGCCTGCCCCTTCCCCAGAGCCAACTTCCCCCTGGATCTGGGCACCGGGTTTTTGGGGGGCTCTGTGGTCGGTCCGGTCCGTGCACCTGAGTGTCCACCTGCGCCCTGAACTTGCAGATCCCACGGCGCTCCACGTGCCTGCAGGGACAGGGGTGCTGTGCAGGGGGAATGGCAGCCCCGACCCCCCAAGTTCTGGGGCACACTCTTGTTCTCCCCACTGGTCCTGTTCTTCTTGTGAGCAACGTGGCTACCTGCTCCTGGCCCCTGGTAGAGACCACCGTCTAGTCAGGCCACAGGAAGTGACCAGGTGGCCCCCGTTTCTCACCCTGACGCACGCTTCATGTATTCATCAAGTCAGTGAGGTCGGTGCATGCAGTAGGAGTGCACATGTGCACACACATACATGTACACACACATCAGACGTGCACACATATGCGCACGCACACACATGCAAGCAGGCATGCACACACACATTTGCAACACACACACACACACACACACACACACACACGACATAAAACCCACCAAGGGCCACTTCCGGCATGGCGGGAAAATGAGAAAACAGAAAGGAACATAAATTAAAAATCCCTCCAAATCCCTCCAGATCCAGCAATGACCAGGGATAACATTGTGGTGTATTCTCCTCACAACATTTTCTGATTGATTCTACTAAGTTGAAATCAAAAGAAGGTGAACTTGCTTTGTTCACTTAAAAGGGACGTGGATGACGGTGAATGAGTAAACAGAACGTGAGCGATCCACACTGTGGTCCGTCCTCGGCCTGGAAGAGGAAGGACACTCTGACACCTTCTCCAGCTGGATGAACCCGGGGGACGTGATGCTGAGTGGAATGAGCCACACACGGAAGGACACACTGTAGGGGTCCCGTTCTGGGAGGTGCTGAGACGCGTCCAAGCCACAGAGACAGAGAGGAGACGGTGGGCACCAGCGCGGGGGCAGGGGATGGGGGCTAGCGTCTCATGGGGACAGAGCTTCAGTGCGAGGAGAAAGTTCTAGGGACAGACCTGGTGGTGGCCGCGCCCAAGGGGAATGTGCTCAACGCCACTGAAGGGTGCACTTGGTGAGGACGGGGAGTGCGATGCCATGTGCATTTATAATAACAGTGAAAATGATAGTGATAATAAGACATAGAGTTGGGTCCTGGGTCCTGGGGCAGCTGGGAAGTGGCTGCGGGTCCCCGTCTCCAACCCCGGGCCTGGGGGACAGCCCCCTCGCCCCCTTGCATGGTCCCACAGGGCACTGAGGATGAAGATGCAGTGCTCGTGGTCTGTCGGCAGGGGGAGCCAAGCGCCCATGCACCTGCCCGCTGCTATGGCCTCTCAGGCCACAGCTTTGCAGGGGACCCTCCCAGAGCTAGCGGGCCTGCCTGACCTCAGCCCCTCCCACGCTGGTGCATACCCAGTGGGGCGGTTCTCTGATTGGGCTGCCAGGCTACTCACGGGGGGCAAGACCACTCAGGGTCACCCTGGAGGGCCTGGTTGACTGCAGGGACTGTGCCTACTGGGAGCCTTGGGGGAGGCGCCTGTCTTATCCAGAGGACTTACACTCACCTGTGCTGTCCCTTCCCCAGAGGACCTGCCAAGGGGTCCAGGAGCCTGGAGAGACCCCTCCTCCATGAGAACACACACTCAGTCTTCCATCTGGGAACAGTAAGTGCGTGGGGACAGGACTGTCAGGGAGTTGTCTGCAGGCTTGCTGGAGCAGGTGGGACTTGATGGCCTCGCTTTCTTGATGTAGAAGCCACCTGCTCAGGGCCGTAGGGCGGCAGGGGGAGACACACCGGGTTGCCAGGAATGACAGCTGCTCTTGGCCCCAGCCATCCCAGTCCTCCCCACCATCACTCCCACCTTCCTCCGGCTGTGCCCATGTATCTCAGCTTGGAGTGGCCCTCCTAGCCTTGGTCCTCACCCCTAATCCGGGAATGAGGCAGGGCAGTGGGCAGTGACTTTCTCCAGCTTCAAGATTTTATTTGTCAGAGAGAGAGAGAGAGAGAGAGAGAGCGCTCAGGGGTAGGAAGAGAAGGAGAGGGAGAGGGAGAACTCCCCGATGAGCAGAGAGCCTGCCTTGTGGCTCCGTCCCAGGACCCTGAGGTCCTGACCTGAGCCGTGCCACGTGGGGAGAAGCAGACACCAGGAAGTGGGTGAGATTTGCTTGAGCCTCTTGAAGGAGAGGTGAGCAAGTTTGGGGAGCTTGGGGTAGATTCCTATAAAAGCTGATTGGGCCTGTTCTCAAGGGCGTCTGGGCTGAGCTGAGGGCAGTTGTGGAGCTGAGAAACTCAGCTGAGCATGACATTCTCCTCCTTGGGGGCGGGGCTGCATTCCGGGGTTGGACCCCTGGGCCCGGCAGGAGTACCAGGGGGCTGGCGGGGGGGAGGGCTGGCTGGGTGCAGGGACACCACCTTCTGGAACTGAGACAGCCCAGAGCTAGAGCAAAGCCCTCTCAGATGCCCACTGACTGCCTGCGCCGAGCCCTGCCCCAGACCAGGCCAGGGTGCTGGCCCCAGGCACAAGAGAGGAGAGGACAGGCAGCAGGAGGACCCACGGGGGAGGACATTCCCAGCGAGTGGGCTGGAGGGGAGTCAAAGGGGTCTGGCAGCTCAGCAGAGGCAACTCTGAGCGCTTCTGTGAAGGGGCAGGAGGAGAGAAGTGGAGAGCCAGGCCCGAGGAGGAGGCCCAGGACATAGGCTGGCCCGTGGGCAGGTGCAGGTCCTCTCTACGGGGAGCAGACAGCCTTGGGGAAGAGCGGTAGGCTCTTCTGGGCTGGCAGCTTGTGAGCTCGGGGAAGGAACCAGATGTCAGGGCAGCCCCTGCCTTGGACCTGATCTGTCCTCTCTGCCCTGAGGCCTGAGGGCTGCAGCTGGGTTCCAAGGCTTCCCCGGGATCCTGGGATCCCGCGTCAGCTTGGCTCCCGCAGGTGGGGGCTTCTGTCTCTGGAGGGAGGGATCCAGGCTACAGTGCATTTACATGCGTCATCCTCAGGCAGCCCCTGAGTCAACCAGCACCCCCTATTGTGAGCACGGAACCTAACCCACCTGTCCGGGGTGTCCCCTTCCCCTCCTCTTCCCCTCTCCAGCTCATTCCCCCACCAGGACAGCCTCTTCTGTCTGCCCTGGGCATGCCACACCTGTGCACCCACAGCTTACACAGCAAACATGCATCAGTACTCACTAGCCTGGGTGACTGGCTCCACCGGGAGGCTGTCCTGCTCAGGGTGGGTTCAGATTGCCCAGGTCCCGACCCAGCCCAGATGTCTGAGTGGCTGGAACGTGGTGGGAGCTCATCCCAGAGCTCCCCACAGGGCTGCTCCTTGTCCAGGATGAAGCAGTTCTGCACAGTGTGGAGCGAGAACTGCCGATCTCTTCTGTCCCAGCCTTGGAGTTCCCCGAACATCCCTTCTGCCATGATCCAGGGGTCACCGCAAATGCTAATGCCAGCCTGGATCTGGACAGGGTGGTGGCCATCTCTGAGGACTGTTGACCTGCCTCTCTGGAGAGGAGAGGAGAGAAGCAAGCTTGGGGCAGGGGAGGTACCTGTGTGCCTGTGGGGGGGGGTTCATGTGCCCGGCAGGTGCCAGGCCAGGAAGGAGTCAGGATGAGGGGGAAGGGCAGGGGCCTTTCCTAACCCCTTCTCACTAAATGTGGGAACCCCCTGCACCAGCAAACTCTTGCCCAGTGCCCCCCCCCCCCCCAGAGCACAGGAGGCTTCCACAGGGACGCCCTCTAGTGGGGACAAGGGGTGGTCTGTGGAGCACGGAGGAGCTCCTGAGCCTGGGGGGTGCATGGGACCTCAGAATGGGGGAGGGGAGAGCATCCCCGACGGGGGAGCGGCTTCAGCCAGGTCCAAGGTGGAGTGTGCAGGCCCTGGGGTTCTCCTACTATCATTGCTGCAGCCCTGCCTGGCCCCGCTGTTCATTCCCAAGGACTAGTCCCACGGAATCACAGCCCCCAGGCTAGCCCAGGCTTCTGGCTGCTGTCCGACCTGTCCCTCTGTATGGAAGCGCGGGGGGGGGGGTGTCTTGGGGGTCTGGCCGAGCCTCTCCCGTGGAGTGCAATGGGCCCTGGTGAGTCTCCTGGGACGCTGGTGGGCCCCTGCACTGTGCTCTTGCGTTGTGTGGGTTGGCGCAGGGCATTGGAGAGGGGGTGGCTGGCTCGGAGCAGAGCTCAGCCCGAGGCCCCTCTGCGTGAGTGAAGGCTTGGGTTGCTCCTGTGCCTGCCCTCCCCACCACCTCTGGGGGAAGGCAGGCAGAAAGGCTGATCAATTTTAATTAGCTTTAAGTCTCCGTTGAAATAATTCTGGCTACTGCCAGAAAAGGCACAGAAAGCTTCGATCGCTTACTAATGCAGGAAGGGTCAGATCAGCTCACGCGGCCAGCAATGGTGTGTGACTGCCACCAGCATCTGGACTCCGGGGTGACCCCACCAGCTGTTATTACCCTCTACCTCCGCCACTCAGAGAGGCGGAAGGCTTGTCCAGGTGGGGAGCCCACTTGCTGGTACTTCTGGTGTGGGCTGGGCGCTGGCAGACAGCAATCCCCCAGGGAGCCCCGCCCTCCTGGCTCTGCTCTTCGAGCCTGAGGACTGGTGTGTGCTCCCACGGTTGGGCTGTGGGCACCGAGGGCAGAGGGGTCCCTCCCTCCAAGGTACTCGGGGTGACAATGTGACCAGGTGTCCACTTGGACCAGGATCCATTGCTAGGGGCTGAAGGTGACGGAGGTGACCAAACCCGCATAAGTGATCTAATCGAGTCTCTCCCTCCCCCACTCCAGGCCCGCGATGCTCCTTGCGGTCAGGTCTTCCTGGTTACCAGTCACTCCCCTGGCCCTGATTTTGTCCTTTGAGGTTTCCCAGAGGTCACAGGGCAGGGACCAGGGCCTGAGGACTGGGGCGCGCACCAGCGTGCTGTACCTGCCCAGGCCCCATCCCTTTTTGGTGCAGAGGGGTGCAAAGGCACAGGGAAGCCCCCAGAAAGGTACCCTGGGGGCCCTGGGGCCAGTAAGGACTCAGGGATGAGCCGCTTCACTCTGGTGGCCCCTCCCTGCTCCAGCACACAGGGCTCCCCACCCCTCCGCGGCCCCACCTCTCCTCCGGCTGGTGCCACCCCCGCACACCCTCCCCTCCAGTCTTTCCTGCCCTCGGAGCCGCACAGCACTCCAGCCCCAGGCACCTTCCCGGCCCTCGGCCGCCCGCTCCCCGCCTCCAGGCGCACTCCCGGACGCGCACCCACTCCTTCCCGCTCCTTAGGCCGCTCCTCCCCCCCAGCCGCCCCCGTCCTGCCAACCGCGCGCTCGCCGCCGGCAGCACCCTGAAACGGGAGGGCCGGGGCTAGCACCGGGGGTGGGGGGCGTGTCTTGAGGGTGTGCGCTCCGGCTAGGGGGCGAGTTCTGGGGGAGGTGGGGCGCGTCCCGGGTGGGCGCGTCCCGGGAGGGCGCGTCCCGGACAAGCGCGCGTTCTGGAAGCAAGAGTGTCCCCGGTGGGTGGGCGCGTCCCCGAGGGGGAGGGCGCAGTCTAGGGGCGGGCTCTCCGCGGCCCCACCCTCGACCACGTCCCCCGGCGCCCCCCGCGCACCCAGCCGGGACCGAGCCTACCGCGCGCCACAGCCATCCGGCCATGGAGACGCGAGAGCGGCGGCGCCCGCAGTTTCGGCTGCTGCTGCTGCTGCTGCTCTGCGGTAAGGGGCCGCGGGGTCCGGAGCCAGGGCGCCCCGACCTCCTCCGGGGCCACGGGGACCCGCGCGGGCTTCGACCTCCCGCGCCCCCGCCGGGCCGCGCCTCCTGCCCTGCACGGATCCTGGCCTGCCCGGCGCGCCTGGCTCCGGAGAGGCGAGGCGTGACCCCGGCGCCGTCCCCAGCCTCCGAGGGAGGGTCCTGTCTACGGTCCCCGGAGGAGCCGAAGGCGACGGACCGGGGCTGGGAAGGGGGACGTGGGGTCTTGTGCAGGATCTGCCCGGCTGGGGCCACGCCTGCTCCTCGCAGCTGCGATGTCCCGGGTCTCACTGCCAGCGGGCTGGGGTGGCCTGCCAGCGCGACTCCCCGAGCGAGCACAGGCGGCGCAGGTCCGGCTCGCACTTCGCTGTTAGGTAGTGAGCTCTCCGTCCTGGGGCTTTTGCGTGAACCCCACTCTCAGGGCTTGGGTGAGAGGAATCCAGACCCCATAGGGCTGGTGCTTTCCACTTGTACTTGTCCTCCGAGGACAGCCCTTCCGTGTGTGTGTGTGTGTGTGTGTGTGTGTGTGTGTGTGTGTGCGCGCGCGCGAGCGCGCGCGCGCGAGCATGTGCGCGTGTGCGCAGGGCTCACAGGACCGGGAAGGGGGCAGCTCCCTGAGGCTTCACTCCCAGATCCCTCCTCCAGCAAGAAAACGGGGCTCCAGGGAGAATACGTTGTTTACGGCTTGGGAATGGATCCGATGAAAAGCTTGTTTTGAAAAATTTTACTAAAGAGACGATCCAAGATCAAGTAAGAGGGTGTGTGTGTGTGTGTGTGTGTGTGTGTGTGTGTGTGTGTTTGGGGAAGGCTTCCCTGGGAGAGGCTTGCTGAGTAGAAGGCTGAGCTGAGGTGGGAGCCCTGACCTGGGGGTCAAGGGGCTCAGGGCCTCTCAGAGGGGCCACTGTCCCCTGAGTCCTGTGGGAGGCCAGCCTTGCCCTCGCTGGCCCATGTCCCTGGCTGTAAGATGCAAAGTTGACCTTGTTTGAAATCGCTGTCAGCTTTGCTGGTTTGGAACCAATTAGGAGGTGGGAAAGGGCTGGATTGGCCGCTTGGCTTCCCAATCTCTGGAGATGTCTGGGTGAGGGAAGTGGGGCTTCATCTCACCTTCCAGGGTCAGAGCGTAGGGCTAGGTGGATGTTTGTGTTGAAAGAAAGGGTGCATTGTGGCTTCTGACACCGGATTTCAGTAAGCCTCAAATGCGAGGCCCTTGGAATGGAGATTTTGGTTCCTCAAGGGAAGGGAGCCTTTAGCTTCATTCCGGGGACTGTTGAGGCTCCGCTGAGCTGCCTCCAGCATGAGATTGTGAAGGGCCAGAGCAGACCTTGCACACACATCTTCCGCGTCTAACAGCACTGGGTTCGGGGCCTGATGGCCGTCTGGTCCTCCCTCCGTGGCTCCACCGGCTCCCTTCCATGGAGCTCGGGTGGGGCGCCCCGGCCAGGGTGGGGCCAGGCCGGCCTCTCTGCGGATCCAGCCCAGTGCTGGTCCTGCCAGAGGGAGGGCCTTGGGAAGTGGCTGCTGACCGAGTGGGACGCAGGGAAAGGCAAGACCTGCTCATGGTCACACGCCATGTGTCATAGCTGGGGCCGAGCTGTGGAGGTTGCTACATCTGGAAGGAGGGTCCCAGGCCTGCTGACATCTGTGCAAAGGGGGGGCCCGGCCGTCCAGGGAGCAGGGCCAGCTGGGGGACTGGTTCCTCCTGCCGGCAGAGGCCCACTGAGGACTGACTGTGGAGGGCCAGGGGAGGGAGGTTTCCGGGGGAATTGCAGACCTCCATTCAGAGGCAGCAGCCACTGCGCAGGGCCTCGGGGTGGTGAGGTCCAACAGAAGGCGCCAACCCCCCCCCCCGCCGGGGCTCACCTCTGTGCCCGCTCCTCGATGGCACCCTTCAGTCTGGGCGCGAATCCCAGGGCCTCCATTTGCAAGTGCTGAACCCCAAGATCATAGGGCACTTACTGGCTCTGGACTCAGTTTCCCCCACTGCAGTGTGGATGTAGGAATAGCAACATGTGAAGGACTATTGGGACCTTTAGTTTGATTCCCGATAACCCTGTGGCAGCCGTGGGGTTCAGGCTCAGACACAGGGATGTGTGGGAAAGCGCCCACCAGCGCCTGGCACACGTGCCATGGCTCCAGGGGCCGACAGCACCCCCAGACAGCGCTGGTGCTGTGAGTGAGCATGGCACTGTCCTCTTTTGGTCAGTGATGAGTAATGATGTCCTGATGCCAAGTCACCTCTGGTCATCCTGACTCGTATGCACACCACTGGGCCCAGTGACACAGGTGGTTGGTTGAGAGGGGCCTCGAAGGTCTTCTGACCCCACTCCTCGTTTTATAGAGAAGAAATCGAGGTCCAGGGTGGGGAGGACACTGCTCAGACTCAGGGGCAGGGGCAGAACCTTCCAGAAACTACGGCTAGCCTGGCCATGCCTGCCGCTCGGAGCCTGGTGACTGGTGTCGTTGGTCCTCATTTCCATCCGAGCGGGATGAGAAGTTCCGGTATTTCGTTTCCAAATGCCCCGCTTGTAAAAGGCCTTTCTCTGGGAAATGCATCTGTTTGGCTGTTTATCATCTCCTGGAGTCTGGAAGTCCCCGAGACAAAAGGAGCACAGTTCTACATTTTCTTTGTTTCCCTGATGGGGAACTGAGTTTTGTATTTCAGTTTAATTCCCGAGACCTTTACTGATGCAGCTGGTAGCTTGTGGCAGCCGCCCACTTTCTTGGTGTTGTCAGGAATCTGCGTCTTTACCTGCTGTTCTCGCACTGGCTGGGGTGTTGGGTTTTGCTGGGAGCGTTTGAGCAGTGTGTGCATCAGAGATGGTGCTAGAATCCCGCCCCCTCGCCGCCCAGGACAATTCTGGTTTGTCCCACGGTGCCTGTCTGGTGCAGACCCAGGGGTGGCACTGTCCTGGCATCCCCACAGCACCCCCGTGGTCCTCGATGGCGCATTTTCCACCAGTCCTTGCCAGGCTCCTGCTACATTGCCAGGTGGAGACTCTGGTCCAGGAAGAAGGAGGAGGAGGGGTGAGAAGAGAGAGGGTCCCAGGGCAGAGGGAGGAGAAGAAGAGGAAGGAAACACTGGGCTGGGTCTTAGTGGTTTAGGTGGTTAGGGTACGCTGTGGGGCTCAGGGGTTCCGGATCCAGAGGCTCCTGGGGGTTGAGGTCCAGGAGATGCAGGTCCAGGGGGTTCAGGTCTAGGGGTACAGGTCCAGATGGGGCTGGTCCAGAGTTTCAGGGCCGGGGGTCCTGGTCCAGGGGATGCAGGTCCAGGGGTCTGGGGGGTCCAGAGGTGCAGGTCCAGGTGTCGGGGTCCAGCCCAGGTGTCAGATCAGGTAGGTGGTCTAGGTAAAGGTGGGTTTTCGCTGGGAGGTGTGGCAGCAGCCAGGAGGAGGTGACAGTGTGGGACTTGTGTGGCTTATGCCCCTGTGGGAGGTGGGTGGAGCTCAGGAGACTCAGATGGGATGCTGTGATGACCCCATCAGGGAAAGGCCAGGCCCAGGATGGGGCCAAGGGCTAGGTGTGGAGAATGCTGGTGGACTTCCAGCACCTTTGGTGGGGAGTCCATTGGGGAACTACAGAGAGAGGTGCCTTTGGAATAGGGCAGTGATGGGAGAAAGGAACATGGGCTGGTTTCATCATCATCCCCCGCGCTCCATGTGGCCCCTGAGGGCCTGCACTCCCCAGAGTCACTAGCACCATGCCCATGTGGCCCTGGACCCAGGGCTGCCTTCCTGCCAGCCGCTGGGCAGGTGCATCTGGACAGGTTCATGGCACACCCTGGCTCTCGTTTGGTTGTGGGAAAGTCACTTTTCCTCTGGGCATTTAAACTGGGGAGATGGGGGCAGGAGGCATGATGCTGTTCCTCAGGCAAACCAAAGATGGGATTGGCATGAGGGTGTTGGCTCAGGCCAGTATGACAGGCCACCGGGGGCAGCTCTGCAGGCAGGTGGCTTGGGCTGACCTCCCACTGTGTTACCGAGCAGGTGGATGATCTTCCCTCGTGGTGACCCTGTCTTTTTAAGTGACTCTGCGAGTGGGACCTTACTTAGGACAGGGCACTCTGTGGACATTGGTCGGGCATTGTGGAGGAGATGGCAAGGCTCCCCTTGAAGGGACATCAGCTTGAGTCTTGGCTGCTACATGCCTGGACCCTGTGAGTGAAGGCTCTGAGATTGGTTTCAGCGGGAGTGTGCTGGGGTTGAGAACTGCCCTGGGAGGCCTGCTTCAGTCTGGCTCAGGGTCCACCTTTCCAAACTCACTGTCATCCCTTCACCCCTCACAACTGTGGGTGCTCAACCCCTAAGCAAAGTGGTTTGGCTCCCTGGCCTCTTGTCTGTACCTGGCACTCCCTCACTGTTCTTTTTCTTTAAACTCACCGATTTTTTGTTTATTCATTTGTTCTGTAAATTATTGAGAAAAGAGTATTTAATTCTCAACTGTTATTGTGGATTTGTCATTTTGTTCCTTGCAGTTCTATCCATTTTTGCCTCCTGTGTTTTGATGCTCTGTTATTAGGGGCATACATGTTTAGCATTGCTATGTCTTCTTGGTGAATTGAACCATTTATCATTGTGAAAGACCCTCTTTATCTCTGGTAATATGCTTTGCTCTGAAATATACTTCGTTCAGCATTCATATAGCCACTCCACCTTTCTTTGGATTAGTAGTAGCATGGTATGTCTTTTTTCTACCCTTTGACTTTGAGCGTATTTGAGTTTTTCTGTTTAAAGTAGGGTTCTTGTGAAAAGCCTATGGTTGGGGCTTATTTTTTTATTTTTTTAAATCTCATCTAACAGCTTAGCTTCTTAATTGGGTGTTTAGGCCATTGACACTCAACCTTTTTTTTTTTTTTAAGATTTTATTTTTGAGTAATCTCTACACCCAATGTGGGGCTCAAACTCACAATCCTGAGATCAAGAGTCACATGTTCTATCGACCGAGCCAGCCAGGCGCCCCTCAATCTGACTATTGACATGGTTTGGTTTACGTCTACCATCGTGTCATCAGTACTTTTTCTCTTCTCTTTTTTTCTGTATTCTTTTGGACTTAATTTTTTTTTAAACTCCTCACTACCTTGCCTTCTTCATTCTCCCTTCTGTTCCCAGAAGTGCCCTTCTGGTCATGGGGCTACCTTTTGCATGGCGCAAGCCCCTCCCTGAGCCAGGCAGCCTGTGGTCTCCCCTGGGGATGACCTGGCCTGCAATGCAGGATCTCAGTGGGTCAGAACCTGCCATTTCTTGTTGATGGCCATTTCTTCTGCATGTGCTTGTGCTCAGACTATGAAATTTGTGCTGCTGCCCTCAGGAACTGATCATTCATTCATTCCTTCTCTTGAAAAGTCTTTTTGGAATACCAAGGAGGTGCTGGTGGTCAGGGGTGGTTAGGGTGGTTAGGCGGTTAGCGCAGCAGGCATTTATCAAACACCTGCAGTAACAACATCATAAAGACGGGAGCCTCTGTGGGCACATGGCTAGTGCCTGTCTGGACGGCCCCCTTGTGAAGCAGGACCTGTTTCCCTTAGTTTACAGATGGGGAAACTGAGGTCAGCTGGTGACCAGTGATGCTGGGGGTGAACCCAGGTCTGCCCAGTTCTGGGTGTGGGCCTCTCTCCTGTTTCTTTCCCTGTGGTTTCTCCTGCAACACAATACTCTCTGCAAGGACACACAGAGATGTATGCACACACGTACACACATGCACGCAAACATACATGTACACACACTCACATGCACACACACCAGGGAGCACATGGCAGGGCTGTATGCACACACATACACACACATGAACACACACAGATATACACACATATGCACACACAGGCATATACACACATGCACACACACAACAAGGCTGTATGCACACACATACACATACACACAAACACACACGCGTAGACATACATACACGTACATACACACATATGCACACACATACCAGGACACACACCACAGGGCTTTCTCTTGACTGTGTGGTGGGAGCCAAAGCAGGGGTCATAGGAAGGGAGCTTACGAGGGGTGTCTGGGGAGGAAGGGTGGGCCGGTCCTGAAGGTAGGCACTGCTCAATGGGGAATGAGCTGGGAGAAGGTGGAGGTGGAGGGATGGGGGTGCTGGGGGCAGAGGTGGAGCGGGGAGGGGGTGCCAGGAATCCTGGGGGGGACCCCATGGACCTGGGGAGTAACCTGGCCCCCGCTTCTGGAACATGAGTCCCTGTGTCTTGTCAGCCCTGGGCCTCCTGGAATCGAGGGGCAGCTCTGACAGGGCTGGTGGTATTCACTCCCACGTGGCCCTCTCTGGTGCCCTTGTGGCCCTAGGTGGTCAGCAGACTCTCAAGATCTTTCTGGGGAGGTGCTCTGGGCACCCTCAACCCTCGAGGTCAGTGGGGCCTCTTTGCCATCCCTGATGGATGGGACCCACTTTCCACCCTCCCCATATGCGGGAGCCCACCTGTTCTCGGCTTCCCCAACCCCCAGGACACGCATCCCCTGCCCGCTGCCCTCCCTCACCTTCTTTCTCCCACACCCCGCTGGGAGACCATGGCTCTCTGGGTTCCATCTAGGTGACACCCACGTGGGTCCCCTTTTGGCAGTGGCTTCACCTCCCTGGGCCACACGGTGGGGGGGAGCGTGAGGGACCCCCGCTGCCTGCAGGGAGGGTGTCAGCAGGAGGGCTCGAGGGTCACATTGCAAATGACATTCCCAGCAGTATCATGGCCATGGCTGTCCCCTCTCCAGGTGGGTGTCCTCGAGTGGGTGGCTGCAACGAGACTCGCATGCTGGAGAAGCTGCCCCTCTGTGGGAAGGCCTTCGCCGACAGGATGCACAAGGTGGACGTCTGGAAGTGGTGTAACCTGTCCGAGTTCATCGTGTGAGTGCTGGGGCTCTGCATGGGGCTGCCCTCCCCGCTGCCTGGCCTCCCTGCTCACCCCTGCCCTCCCCTGCCACTGCCTGCCCTCCCCTGCCCTCCCCTGCCACTGCCTGCCCTCCCCTGCCCACCCCTGCCCTCCCCTGCCACTGCCTGCCCTCCCCTGCCCACTGCTGCCCTCCCCTGCCATCTCCTGCCCTCCCCTGCTCACCCTAGCCATGCCTGCCCTCCCTGCCCTCCCCTGCCCATTCCCAGCAGATGCAGAAATTTCACTCTGTTTCGTTCAGGAACAGTTCCTCCACACCAACTGTGCCAGGTCCACGCAGGGGTTGTGGGTGTGGACCTCACCCCCAGACCCACTGTCCTCTGGGGCACTGGGCACGGAAGCCCCTAGAACAGCTGTTGGGGATGGAGAGCAGGGGGCCTGGGTTTGGAGGAATAAGGACTGAAGCAGCCGACAGACCCCCGGCTTCTGGGGAAGATGGGGGCTCCCGGCACGCATGGGGCAGGCACAGCTCAGCCCGCGGGGGCCACTGGCATAGCACCATCTGTGATGGGGAGATGCAGGGGGAGGGCAGGCCCCTCGCTGATGATTTGCAAGAAGGGAGAAGCCAGTGCGTCTTGATGTTTGATGCAAAGTGTGATTCTGGGCTCCCTCTTGTCCTCGGAGCCGTGAGGAAGATTCTGGACGCCAGGCTTGGAGTGGACATGCGAGGTGGGCCAGGGAGGGTGAGGTGGGAGATTCCCACCCTGTGCCTCTGTCACCACTAAAGCCTCGGTGAGGAGGTCAAGCTGATGTCCAGCCCCAGGGCCAGAGGACAGGAGCAGGCTACCAGAGGGGCATCTGGGGTCAGTGCCAGTGGGAGCTGACTTCCCATGGCAGCTGAGCCAGACCCAATCCCGGAGAGGGGGGCCGGCTTCCAAAGACCTGGGTGGTCTGCGAGGCACCTGAGGACCATCCAAGGAGCAGCTGGGGTCCAGAGTCCCTCCCTGAGGCTTGTTCTCTGAGCCGTTGGGACTGCGGGTCTGTGCCTTCTCATATCCACGAGCATCGCCTGGGGCCCAGAGCTGGGGGCCTGGGGACAGCTGTTGGCGCCCGGCCGCCCCTTCCACTGTACCCAGGAGGTGACCCCTCGGGTGAGCCGACCTTCCTGAGGTGCGGGGCCCCCGGGGATCCCTCGGAGGGAAGTTCCAGGCCACCCCTTCCCCCAGGCCCGAGCCCCCACCAGCCGTGACCCCTCCCAGTCGTGAGAGACCAGGTGGGACTGGGGCACTGGATAAGGGATAAGGGCTCTGGCAGGAACAGCATGGCGGGGACCAGCATCTCGAGATCCCCGTGCAGCAAGAGGGAGACCCCAGTGCCCTATTGGTGCCTGAGATGCTTGGTGAGGGGCCAGAGAGGAAGTGCCGCAGACACAGAAAGAGTCCCTGGTGGTGCTGGTGGGACCACGGAGCTGGGAGCGCAAGGCGGTCCAGTTTCCGCCAACAGGCCAGGTGTCCTGGGGGGGGGGCAGGACTTCTAGAAGGCGGGCAGGGAGGTGCAGGGAGAAACTCAAGGCCATTTGCAGGTGAGGGCTCAGGTTCAGACCCCAAGGGCTCGCCCACCAGTGTCTGGCACCGAGGCCCCGGACCAAGATGCGGGCCGTGAAGGGGCAGAGGTGTGTGTGCAGGGAGACAGCAGCGGGCTAGACACACGTGAGGACTCAGGGCCTCAGGCTCCCCACTCAGCCCTGGAAACCAGGAGGGGGTGAGGCTGGGGCTTCAGAATTCAAGAATGCTTTTCCCCCTGCCAATCCGTCATCATGGAAACAGCGACAGACACGCAGGGCTCCCACCTCCTGTTTCCCAGGTGCCCTTTCTCAGGTTGCAGCTGCCACCCTCCCAGCCCCCCAAATAGTGAGAAAACCACCAAAGAGGACAAAGTCAGAGGCAGAGGGCAGAGGCAGAGCGTGAGAGCAGGAGAGGGGGAGCGAGGGGTCCCAGTGGCAGGGAGCACCAGGGGGGCCTGTCCCCACGGTGATCCATATCTGAGGTCACTGCCCTTGTGCTCGCCCCACGGCGGCTCACTGAGGGTGGGACCCCCTCCATCCCATTAAGGGGTGGCTGCTGGCGAGGTTTCCAGGTGCCGTGCTGTATCGCCTACAAGCAACAACACGGGCAGCCAATCTGAAGGAAAGCAAGGAGCCGAGTGGGAAAGCATCTGCCTGGTGGGAGAGGGCATCTGACCGGGGCTTCTGGGCTGTGTGCCCCCCCTGCCATCGGGGCTAGAGCTGCATCTCCTTTAACTGTGTGTGCAGCACCCCAGGAGCTAGAGGGAGGGTGCTCCGGGGGCCACACCCAAAGGGGACATGGGGAGACCCCTGGTGACCAGGGGATGCTGGGGAAGAACGAGTGTTGTGACCCTGGTTCCCTGAAGTCGTGCATACAGCGCCTTCCTTGTGAAGAAAGCCTCAGTTGTGTCTCCAGCCTGAGCCGGGGCCAGCGAGTTAGCAGGGCGTGGGGCTGCGTGCGGACGGCAGGATGCCAGGGAGTCGTGGCCTCTGCTACCCTTGTGCGCCCAGCTAGTCCCCAGCATTCTCGAGAAGCACCCGGCGTGGGCACTGGGTATGCGGCTCTGTGAGCTGATCCGCGGTGATGGGTGCTATGCACACTCACCCGTCCTCTCCGTCATCCTCCTGGAGAGAGGTCCTCTGAACCCCCCTTACAGGTGGAGAAGCTGAGGCTCAGGAACACAAGAAACGTGGCTGAAATCTGGAAGATGGTCAGAGCTGGGGCCGGAGGCAGCCCGTCAGCCCGCGCTGTTCCGCGCTGCCCTCTGAGGGGCTGGGGCTGGGCTCCACTGCCTGGCTTTGCACGCTCGTGTCCAGCCTCAGCCGGCCTCATCTCGGGCCTGCAGAGAGTGGTGCTGGCCTTCCCGCAGGCAAGGGAGTCAGAGCATAGGGTTCTCGTCAGACTCCGGGGGCGGGGGCTGCCCCAAGCAAAGGCCATGTTGGATCTCTCCTGGACAGCAGCCCACTAACCCTGTGGGTGCGGGGGTGGGTCTGGGGATGACAGGCTTCCTGTGGCTCTGACCTGGGCATGTCCCAGGCTCTGGACATGACTCAGGCGTCCCTTCTGCTTCTGGCTCTCTTCCGTCTGTGTGGTCTCCTCCTTGTAGGCATTACCTGGGGGGCCCAGGTGTGTGACCTGCATTCCAGCCTCTGCGCTAGGACCCTGCCTGGTGCTGCCAGGAAGGCTGGACACCCGGAGGGCCTGGCCACGTGAATCCACTGCCCCTCGTCTCCTACCCCTTGTTGGGCAGAGACAGCATCTGTGTAGGAAGCAGCTCCTTCCTGTTGAGGGCTCAGGCCAGGCCATGTTCCCCAGGACAGCGCAGGAAGGAGGACACGGGGCACAGAGCCTCAGGCCTGCCTCACCCCAGCCTTCGTTCCTGTGGGGAGCCAAGGCCGGAACCCTTGGCCCTCCTAATCCTGATCTGCATGCGGCACTCAGCCTGGTGTGGGAAGGCACGGGCTGTGGACCTGGCACGTGTCCGTCCAGCCCTCTCTCCAGAGCATCTTGGGTGCTGGTCGCCAGTCTAGGCTCCCACGTCTGGGGGCCGCTGGTTGTGTTCAGGGTGGGGTGGCCGTTTGGCTGACTCTGGGTCCCCGTAGTTGTAGCATTGTCGGCTGTTTGAACTGTCCAGAGCCCACCTGCTGGACAGACGTGGCACCTCATGGGTGGCTTGCTGAGTGCCCTTTGGAGGTTTGATGACATGGACAGGGAGGCCCGTGGAGGAGGGGGCTCGAGCCTGTCCTGTTCGATGGGGGCCGCCCCCTCCTGACCTGGCAAATGAGGCAGCTGGCCCTTGGCCTTGGAGACCCCTCCCCTGCGGCCCACAGAGCATCTTAGATGATAAGGCCCTTGTGGGTCATGCATCCCTCTGCCTTGAAGGAAGGGGTCAGGCCTGATGTGTCCTCCGGGCAGACCGGGAAGTCCTGGGAGCCCTGGGGGCTGGGCCCAGACTGGGGGCTCTGGGGGCTCCCAGCCTACCAGGGAGCCAGTCCCAGGCATGAGGTGTGGACATCACTCAGCCACAGAGCTTCCCTGCTCCGTTTGCTCTTGGTTGAGATGGGAGGTCTGGGGTCTGGGCTAGATGAGCTCAGGGTGTGTGCAGAGGTCACGTCACTGGCCTGGGGGATTCGTGGCGGGCATCCGGCCAAGCGGAGTGGAGCTTGGTTGTGCGTGTGGGGGAGGCGGCTCAGGCACAGGGACAGCTGTCTGAAGCCCCGGGGAGGAAAGGCTTGGTGGTGGGGGGGATGATCACCTTGCCCCAGGAGCCTCTGGGCAAGGAGGCGGCGTGTCAGATAGGGGCCATGGTAGGAGGGTCCCAAGGGCACTCCTGTCCCCGCTTTCCAGTGCTGCCCAGGACTGGGCCCGCACCCCTGCTCTCCGGGGTCACGGCCAGCATGAGGGGGTGCAGGGAGCCGCTTGTCACGCCCTCTGCCTTTGCAGGTACTACGAGAGCTTCACCAACTGCACCGAGGTGGAGACCAACGTGGTGGGCTGCTACTGGCCCAACCCCCTGGCGCAGGGCTTCATCAGCGGCGTCCACAGGCAGTTCTTCGCCAACTGCACCGTGGACAGGACGCACTGGGAGGACCCCCCGGACGAGGTTCTCATCCCGCTCATCGCCGTGCCGGTCCTGCTGACCGTGGCTATGGCCGGCCTGGTGGTGTGGCGCAGCAAGCGCCCTGACCAGCTGCTGTAAGGTCCGGCGGTCGGAGGGGCTGCGCCTGGAGAGAGGGAAGGCCGGGCCGGGGGCTGCGGAGCTGTCCCGGACCCGGACCCGGCGGTCGTGGGCAGGCGCCACCCGGCCCCGCAGTCCGCTGCACTCATGCTGCTCACCCAGGCTCTTCCTCTTTCTTGGGCCGGGGAAGAAAACGCACCAAGGCCGGAGCCCGAATCGCTGCTGCTGCGCCCGCTGCCCAGGCTGGTGTCCAGGCCATTCCTTCGCAGAGCCCTGCCGGGCCCCGCCCGGGCCTCCTGCCCTGACCCCACCTCCCAATCCGACCCCACCCCTGTCCTGATCCCACCCCCTGCCCTGACCCCACCCCCGGGCTGGCTCTGACTCCACCTCCCAGCCCGACCACACCCCCTGCCCTGACCCCATTACCACCCCCCCCCCCCCGCCCCACGCCTGGCTCTGACTCCGCCTCCCAACCCGACCCCACCCCTGTCCTGACCCCACCCCCTGCCCTGACCCCACCCCCAGCCTGGCTCTGACCCCACCTCCCAACCCGAGCACACCCCCTGGCCTGACCCCACCCCCGGCCTGACTCTGACTCCACCTCCTAACCCGACCACACCCCCTGCCCTGACCCCACCCCTGGCCTGGCTCTGACTCCGCCTCCCAACCCGACCACACCCCCTGCCCTGACCCCACCCCTGGCCTGGCTCTGACTCCGCCTCCCAACCCGACCACACCCCCTGCCCTGATCCCACCCCGGGCCTGACCCCACCCCACCCCTTGCCCTGACCCCACCTCCTGCGCTGGCCCTGGCTCCACCCCCTGGCTGGCTCCACCCCCTCTGGCTCTGCCCTGGGCCTCCCTGGCCTGGCCCTCCCATTCACACCTTAGCTGGGGTTGGATGGACTGTGCACGAGGTGTTCGGTGTTCGTAGGCTCTTGCTGCTCTGTGTCTGAGCCCTCCTGGCGGGGAGCCCTTGCACGGCCTGAGGACGGAAAGCCCCGACAGACTGAGAGTCAGGCCGGGGTCCCCTGGCCGCCAGACACTGCCTGAGACCCCCTGTGTGTGCCCCCAGCGCAAGCCTCGTTCCCAGGCCCCCTGCGAGTCAGGCCCCTCTGGGCTGGGGTCCCGTGAGCTGCGTGCTGGCTGAGCTCCGTCTGTGCTGTGTGTGCTTTCTCTGAGTAAAGAGTCATCCGCTTCTGGCTTTTCTGTTTTATTTCAGGGCATTCGGAGAGAGGCCTGTCTCTTGGGGCTGACAAGTCCTCACACCCGTTTTCCAGATAGGGAGTGACTGAGGGATGCCCCAGAAGCCCACAATGTCAGAGTTCGGAGGGCTTCAAGCCAGGGAAATGTGGGTGGGTGGAGAGATGCCAGGCAGGTGCTGGCAACCTGTCGTTCTTTGCACGTTTCAGGACTGCTGGGTGGGTTTTCCGGGGAGGGGGCTGATGCTGGTCCTGGAGGCATCGGGTGGAGCAGCGGGTGGAGACCTTTCGCTGGCTGCTGTCCCAGCTGCAGTTCCAGGGTGGTCTTTGGACATAGGCTGTGGGCTCCAGCACGCCCTTGCTGGGACCAGCGGTGGGGCTGGGCTCTGGGGAAGGCCAGAGAGAACTGGCAGGCAGGGCCTGTGCCTTGGAGAGGCCCTGCTCCTCTTGCCACCCCAGCTCTTGAGGACCTTCCCCTGCAAGGGATCGGAGCAAAATGGAGCTGGCAACTGCTGGTTCTCCAGAACCCTGTCCCGGGATGCCGTGGTCACGCCCAAGGGTCTCTGCCGTCACCTGGCCAACCAGGAGCCTGCCTGCTCCCCCTGCTTTGGGGCTGAGTCTCCACGGCTGGGGCCCTCCCTTGGGGAGCTGTCGTCTGTCTGCCATCGCTCTGAAAATCATCTCTGGCTGGAGGTGGTGTATGAGTGTCCTCTGCTCAGGTTTGTGGGGGCGACAGGTCCCAGAGCCGCCGGGGGATGCTCAGAGTCCCATGTTTGCAGAGGGTGACCGCAGCAGAGAACGTGGCATGCCTGCTGTGGGCGGACGGGGCTGAGGCACAGAGATGAGGATGTTCCTGTGGGTGTCCCAGGCGTGTTGTGTTTGTAAACTTATATCCACGTGAAGCTGCTCGAGTCAGGGACGGAGCTGGCCTGGGCTCCGTGTCCATTCCCACACTCAGCCTCGCTCAGCCGTCTGCCCCCTGACCCGATCCTCCCTGGGGTTGCCTCGGGTCCCTCATCCCTACATGGGGAACGGATGTACCCGGAGACAAAGGTAGCCCAGGGCCGCAGAAGCTGCTTCCTTTGGCTTCAGCTTCTGTGCTCCATATGTTTTGTTTCTAAGCATTTTGGTTGTTTAGAAGGATATCGTTTTAGTCCGTTTGGGCGGCTACAGCAACATACCACAGACTGGGTGGCTTGTAAACAACAGAAATTTGTTTCTCACAGTTCCGAGGGCTGGAACGTCCAAGATCCTGGCTGGCAGATTTGTGAGGTGTCTGCTGAGGGCCCACTTCTGGCTCACAGATGTCCTCGCGCTGTCCCTTCTTGGGGGGAGGAGGAGGGAGCTCTTTTATGAGGGTACTGATCCCATTCATGCGGGATTCACCTGTGAATGCTGTCCCATCGGGCATTAGGAATTCAACACGTGAGTCTGGGGAGGACACAAACATTCTGACCTCAGCAGATGTGAAAGGGACCCTGTCCCTCAGTGGCCCCATTTGTGCTGAGGGATAGTCAGGGCGAGATAAAGCAATGACATCATTGCTTTTGCAGGTGCGCTCTGTGGCTGTGCTCACAATACGCTGCTTTCATGGGAGTCTCTTCGTCTCATGGATTTGTTTTCCTGTAGGAGCAGTTTTTTTTTTTTTTTAGATTTTATGCATTTATTTGAGAGAGAACACATGAGCAGGAGAAGGGGCAGAGGGAGAGGGAGAAGCAGACTCCTCACTGAGTGGGGAGCCCTATGCGGGACTCGATCCCAGGACCCTGAGATCATGAACCGAGCTGAAGGCAGACGCTTAATTGAACCCCCCAGGCGCCCAGGAGCACAGTTTTAACTGTACCATTGGAGGACTAAGCTCTCAATCAGGGGATTAACACCAAATAGATAGTAGTGACAATCAAGAAGCTATCTGGGAAGGACACGTGCTCTCTTGGTTATCCAGCCCTATTAACTAGGGGGTGGGTGCTGTGAGGGCTGGGGTCCGTGCAGGTACCATCTTTGCCCTTGGAGGGCTCCGTGTTTGTGAGTCTGGGAGATGCGAGGTGCTGCAGAGAACTCTGTCTCAGGGGTGGTGGTCAGCCTGGCAGCGGGGTGGGGAGGGCAAGGGGGGGGGCGTCTGGGGCAGGTGTGTTGGGGTCAGCCCCCTGGGGTCCAGGAGCCTCACTCACCCGCGGAGACTTTCAGAAATCCGATCAAGTAAACACACACATCAAAACTGGGGATGTATAACAACAGACAAGCTTGATATAATATCTATCTAGTGTTTACCATCTGTTGATCATCCACCTGTCTGTCTTTCCCAAATGGAAATACTCATTCTTTTCAAACACCCATGGGGAACTGATAAAAGTTGAAATGATTTTGGCCACGTTCCTGGGTTGAAAGGACTTGAGAGGCAAAAGAAAGAATCTTTTCACTTGGAAATGACAAAAAATTTTTTCGTATAATTTTTGATTCAAGAGGCAAGAAAAATGGAAGTCACAATCACTTTAAAGTCAACAAGGATAAAAGCACCGTCTGCACACCAGTGCACATGGATGCATTTATGCTCGGCAGTGAGGGGCTGTGCAAGGTGCCTGGCTCTCAGCGTGACCGACCAAGCGCCCTCCCGCCATGGGTCGACTGCCCAGTGTGGAAGGTTCATGCTGGAGGTGTTGATGGGCCCCAAATCCCTGCACGATCACAGCGGTGTATAACCTTAGATGCGTTTTTCAGAAAATATGAAAGATTGAAACAAAATTTACTAAGCATTCAACTCAATACACTAGTAACAAATAGCAAAGAAAACACATCAAGTATAGAGGGAAGAGATAAATAATGATGGGAACAGAGCTAATGAAATAGAAAAGTTAGAGAGGATTTGATCAATAAAATGGCACACTTGTTCTGAAGACGAGAGTTGAGGTAGGAACCCTGAATAGAATAATCTCCATAGAAGAAGTTGGCAAGTTACTCAGATATTAACTTAAAAGTATGACAACAGGCCCTACGTGCGGGTTTATGAGTGTTTCCATCATCTGTTCCTATGTGATGTATAAACTGTCCCAGATCATGGACAAAGACAGGAATTTCCCTACGTAATGGTACACGGCCAAGGTCACCCACTAGGATGCATCCTGCCGAAGGTAACAGAGAGCCCGGCGTGACCAAAAAGAAGTGGCTTAAAAAAGTTTGTGGTCGTATCGTATATATTTTTTATTTTCTGTGTATTATGCTGCTTCAGCATTTTTAAAAAAGATTTTATTTATTTATTAGCAAGAGAGAGAGAACACAGAGGGAGAGGGAGAAGCAGACTCCCTGCTGAGCAGAGAGGCTGACTCAGGGCTTGATCCCAGGACCCTGGGATCATGACCTGAGCCGAAGGCAGATGCTTAACCAACTGAGCCACCCAGGTGCCCAGATGTTTCAACACCTTAAAAACTTTCTGGCTGGAAAGAGACTGACCCTCCTGGCTTAGCGGGTTCTTGGAGACTTGGAGACGGAAGGGCCCAGTGGAAGCATGCCATTGATATGCAAACCAGCCAATCCAGAGCCAGACTTGGACCACAGAGGGAGGACTTCTGTCTTCATCATCCCAGGCCAGGTACCAGGCAGCTAAGGGACGCCCCTGTCATTTAGAACCTGCTAGAATTATTCAAAGTAGCCAGTTTTAGGCTGTTCACCTGCCCTGCCCTGACTTTCCTGAGGAAATACCAGTAAAGACTCTGGCCTGGGCTCTCCCCTCCTCTTGCTTCTGCCACGTGACCACCCTGGTGCCTCCCCATGCTGCATGTTGTGCCTCCTGTCTCTGGGCCCTGGAGGTACAATAGCCTTTGTTTCCTGAGCCTCTCCTGTGTGTCCTCCATGGGCACCCAACTGACCATCCTGTGGCTGGGGCCACGATCCAGGGATGTCATGAAGGAACTGGCCTCATTAGCTCCTACCTGGAGCTTGGCTGGCTGCCACAGCTCAAAGCATTCCACCTGCCTCTGGGCATGAAACAGGGGGTAAAGTGAAGGGCAAAGGCATTTTCTTCTTGGGTTTGCACCTTTTATCCAGGAAAACTAGCACTTCTAGGGCTTCTCCCTGTGGTTCTCGGCCAGGCTTGTCTTACGGGAACCCCTTTAGCTGCAAGAGAGGCTGGGAATAAAGTGTATCACTTCTCAGCTTCCAGAGGAGAAGCACAGGACAGAGGGGAGGGAATGAGCAGCCCACACCTGTGCCACCTAAGCAGAGCAGGACGGGGGCACAGGGTGAGCACAGACAGGCAACCCCCAGGTACCTGATGCTCGTGTGTCCTAATGGGGAAACATCAGACGCATCCCTCTCAACATCAGGAACGAAACAGAGATGCTCACATTTGAGGCTGGTACTCAGTCTTACGGAGGGGACCCTCATCAGTGTAGTAAGACTACGAAATAAAAGGGACATTGATTGAAAAGGAAAGGTCAAAATTGTCATTACCTGCAGACGTATGATAGTCTATCTAGAAAATCATGAAAATCAATAAAAACAATCAGAACCAATGAGATTTTGTGGTGGCGGGAAGCAGTCTGGATACAAAATCAATAATCTACTCATGCAACAGCAATATTCAACTATAAATTACTGTGTGGAATGCCCTACACACAACAGCACACACTGTAAAATACCCAGGAATAAACCAAATAGGGCAACTCCTAAGATCGGGTACATATACATATGTAAAGAGCATCTACAAATCAATTGAAAAAAGGCCGCCCAATTTTTAAATGGGCAATTGGTAGTAAAGAAACTATAAACAGGTATATAAACAGCCCATAAGGACACAAAAGGGAGCTAAGTCTCAGAGAAATTAAATTAAAATAATGAGATATTAATATTTATTGTGAAAATGACAGAGATGGGTACTATCAAGTGTTGGTAGGGTGTGTTGACAGGGTCCTGGTTTGACAATAAACAAATGTTTCATTTTTGGTGGTTGACTTGGTTGGTCTCTGTGGAAGGAGGGGGCATTCCTCCCCCCAAGCAGCAGTCCTGGACAAATACTTGCGTACTCATCATAAGAGACACAGGGAGGACGTCCTGTAGCTTTGCCAAAACTGGCAGTGACAGACCAGGAATGATATAAACGTCCTTCAACTAGGAATGGTGGGACAGTGGACCGGGTACACGCTGCGGAATTTGGACTGGATAAGACAGAAACAGAGTGAGCCCCCCAGGCTGATGTCTCTCACTGAGGACAGCAACAGACCCTGCACGGATCCCGAAAGTGGTGCCCCGAGGGCTTCGAGGAGTGAATGTGGGCCAACAGCGGAAGTCTGTGGTTCCTTCTTCCTCCTCCGCCTCTGGCTTTGGATGGAGGCTCAGCTGATCCCAGGGACTCTGCCAAACGGATGGCTGCCCTCCCGGAAAGATTCCTCCTTTGGAGACACAGCATCAGTGGAAGGGGCCCCCACACGCAGGAGGGGGGCATCTCGAGTCTTTCTTTCTCTTCTTTTGCTTCCAGCCCTGTCCTGAGACCAGCCTCCTTTGCAGAGCTGAGCTGCTGGACAGGTCTCAACCTCAAAGAAGGCAGATCTGCATTAGTCACCCATTGCTGGATAGCAGCCGAGCAGAGTGAAGCAAATGCTGGTTATCCTGCAGGGTTTCTGAGTCAGGGACCTGGGAGTGGCTCAGCAGGGTGGTCCTGCATCATCTGAAGCCTTAACTGGGGAGCTGCTCATGGGGTACTCATCAGGAGACTCTGGCTCCTCACCACACACACCTCTTCAGGGCAGCTGGCTTCCTCTGGAACTAGTGATGCAAGAGCAAGAGAGCATGACAACATACCCAACATGCAAACTGCAGCGCCTTTTTTTTTTTTTAAGATTTTATTTATTTATTTGAATGAAAGAGTGAGTGAGCACAAGCGGGGGTGGGTGGGTGGGCAGAGGGCAGAGGGACAAACAGATTCCCTGCTGAGCAGGGAGCCTGATGTGGGGCTTGATCCCAGGCCCCTGGGTTCATGACCTGAGCTGAAGGCAGACACTTCAGCAACTGAGCCATCCAGGTGCCCCAAACTGTGGTGTCTTTAATAATGGATCCTGGCAGCAAAGAAGATAATTCTGCCATGTTCTGCTGGTTATACAGGCCAATCTGAGTACAAGGCAAGGTAGGAGATGAAATGAGGGTGCGAATGCGGGGATGTGGGATAATTAGGCGCCATCCTGGAAGCTGGCTCCCATGGTGTGTCTCTGACCAGAGGGAGAGGGGAAGGGGCCCTTTTTGCTGAAAAGCATGGGGATTGCTGCTATCTTTTCCTTATTTCTCTTGCCATTTGCTCTCAAGGACATTTCAGGTGTGTGGATCTGTAAAACAGCATGATTTCCGTGACAGTGCTGGGAAAACCAAGCATCCACAGGCAAAAGAGTGAAGCTGGCTCCTACCTCACACCATATACACAAATTAACTCAAAGTGGATCACAGTCCTAAAGGTAAGAGCTAGAGGTGGAGCTCTTAGAAGAAAAGATGCAGGAAAAACTCATGACGTGCGATTTGAGATGATTCTTTGGATATGACAGCAAAAGCACAGGCAACAAAAGGAAAAAAGCAGAGACGAACTGGACCACATCAACATTTGAAACTTGTATGCATCCAAGGACGAAATCACCAGACTGGATCAGCCCATGGAGTAGGAGACTCTGACAGGGCTCAAGCCAAATGGGGCCGGGTGGGTGCTGACAGCAGAGATGAGTCCTCGAGGAGGGGAGCAAGGCTTCACAGGAGGATGGGTGCTCATCTGGTTTTGAGGCCTGGTGAGGAGTTTGCCGGGCAGAGGCCTGAGAAGCAGGCTGGGGAGGGCACAGCCAGCCCCACATTCCGGGAAGGAGATTAGTGACCGTCTGGAAGAGACTTCTTGGATAGACTTTTAGGCTGCTCAGCAGAAGTCCCCAAACCCACCAGCATGCTTCCTGGCAAAAGTCCACCCCCAGTGCCGTCATCAGTCAGACAGGGAAACAGGTACCAAAGTACCTGAGACCAGCTGTGGGCATGAGGGATCACATAAGACAGTGGGACCATGAGCTAGGGCCCAGGAGACTCCTGCAAACAGAGAGACCCCCCCCCCCACCCCGGGCGTCCTTGTCTAGATGTGCCTGACCAGAGCCTTGGTATCCATAGCTCCGGGAAGGTGCTTGCTTTCAGAGGAGTTGGAGGCCATCGGTGAACTGTGCTGGATATATGTGTGTGGGGGTCCAGGAGGACAGGAAAGGGGGGCCCACCCCAGTTTGTACTTGGCTCCACACTGCTCTCAGCACAGGATCCTGGCTTCCAGTCTCAGCTGAATATGATGAGGCCCAAAGGAGGATGAGATCTGGTGGGGACGTGGGTGTTGGGGCCATGGGCGCCCAAACGAGCCAAATCTTCCTCTTTTATGGTGAGAAGTCCATGCATGCTGAAAAAACATGGTATTTAGGGAGATGGAGGAGATCCAGCTATAGAAAGAAGGACATCCTGCCACGTGCAAGGACATGGCTGGAGGTTGAGGCTGTCATGCTCACGGAAACAAGTCCGACAGAGAAAGACGTACCATATGATCTCACTTGTATGTGGAATCTAAGAAAACCTGAATAGAGAGAGTAGAATGGTGGTTCCAGGCGCTTAGGGGGATGGAAGTAGGGAGATGTATGTCAAAGGGAAGGAGCTTCCACTTATGAGATGAATAAATTCTGGGGACCTAGTACAGCAGGGAATGCATAGTTAATAATTCTGTATTACATATTTGAGAGTTGCTAAGAGAGAAGATCTTAAAATTTTGGACCATAAAAAAATTGTAACTATGTGAGGTGATGGGTCACTTCCCAAGATATAGTATACATACATCATAAAGTGGACATAGAAAGTGTACTTTATACTTATGTACATATGTAAAGTATCCTACGTATCAGAATTGTTACATTGTATACCTTCAACTTACACAATGTTACATGTCAATTGAATCAATAAAGCTGGGAAAATACCAGAATAATTGGTTGCAAGAAGTCAAAGGAAGAGGGAGGAGATGGGGGAGGGCAGAGCTGTTTATTTTATGCATAGGCCTCACTAATCTATTTAAATGGGGTATGAACACCTCTGACAAAACACAACAGGGGAAAGGCTCTGTGTGCATGCTGGGGCTTCTGTGATGGTGAGTGCAAGAGGCTTGTGAGGCTCGTGGCCTGAGACCCCTGCCCTGGACAGCTGGCCAGAAGATGGTGGTCAGGGTTATCCTGGCAGCCACAAGCTTGTTACCCCTGTTGAACAGGGACCCGCCCTGGGGCTGCGTCGTTGGCGGAGCCCGGAAGACACCAGGCCAGGCCTGCGTGGCTGCACCTGTCCTCCCTGCCTTCTACCTGGCCACACCCCATTCCAGAATGCCTGGGCCAGAACTACAGGGATGGGCCTTGTTTTGGTGTCAAAGCTATAAAAAGATTTCTGGGAAAAACCCAGAACATTTATTGGCAAGTTCTCATCATTCGGGGAAGCGCTGACTGTAGCGGTAGCAAATGACATGGCTTTAAAATGACACATTTATAAAATGTCTCAAATACAAGACCCTACTGTCCGGAAAAGCTGGGCCTTCCAGGACGACCTGTGGCTGATGCAGCCAGACGGCGTTCTTCTTTGTCCTTTGTTGCGTCCAGATGTCTTGTGGGGGTTGACCAGCTGGCCTGGACAGGTGTCCTCAGTGACGGTGAGCAGGAAGCCGGGTGGACCCATGAGCGTTAGGCATCCCTCCCCCAGTGCGTGGGGTTGGGGAGGGTTTCAAAGCTGCTCAGGGTCTGAGTTCCCAGAGTCATCTCTGTGGCTCCTAGGGACTGACCCCCTTCCTTGCTTCACCAGACCCCCTCCACCTGGTCAGAGCAGGTGCCAGCTCGAGAGCTCCACCTGGGGGGCAGGAGACTTTCTCAGGTACCGAGTACCAAGGCTTGTCTGCATCCGGGGTGCTGTCTTGGAGCAGGAGTCTGAGCTGCATCTTTGGGGACTGAGGTGGGGGACCTGAGGTTGGAGAGGTCAGTGGGTTGTCTGCTGGGGATGGCAGGAAGGCTCAGGGCCCCGTGGAGGGAGGCATAGGGGGCATGGAGGGCCTCCAGGGGGCCCCAGAAATCACACGGCAGCCCAGCTCCCCTGTGAGCCCTGTCTGCACCAGAGCATCTGAAAAAGGCCCCTAGAGCTTATCATGTGACGTGAAGTGACAGAACACAGAAATGCGTGTCCACAAAAAGACACAAAACCACGTACACCAGGTCAAGAGATCAGGTTTCCAGTTCCTTGGAACCTGCGTGTTTCTCCCCATGGCTTCCCATCCCTTCCCCAGAAGCAAGCACAGAAGGGGGAGACTGCGTGAGGATCTGGGGACAGGATGGCCGTCTACTCGTCCAGGAGAGGGGTCCTGGAAGGAACCAGCCCCTGCCATGCCGGGATCTCAGGCTTCAGCCTCTGGGACCATGAGGGAGAAATTCACGTTGCTTGAGCTGCCTGGTTTGTGGTGTTTTGTTTTGGGACTCCCTCTGCAGACTCTGGCTTAGGGCAGAGCTGGCCCCGCCTCACTCTTAACTTGCAGGGTCCCTTGGGACAAGCTGCCACCTCTCTGGTTTTCCTTCCTCAGAGACACGATGGGACAGTTGTGCCCTAGGGAAGAACCACAGCAATTCTGTAAAGAGCAGCGGGGTCTGGTCCGTGGTCCTAAGACCCCGTCACCACCGGCTGGCCCCTGTTCCTCTGCGGCCCGTAACTTCATGGGACATGGAAGGAACCACACGCGTGACAGGTGAAGATTGATGTGGAAGCTTCAGGAAGGAAGGTGTTCAATAACATTTTTTTGGAAGCGTCAATGACTAACATAGCGGGTATAATTGCAGACCAAGGGGGCAGAGATGCCTTCTTCCCGAGAGCCGAGGTCCTGGGACAGAGTAAGAACCCGGGTCCTTGTCACTCGTGGGCAGGGCAGCCTCAGGACGGGGCTCAGGCACGAAGGTGGAAGGACCTGGGAGATTCTGGACTCCCAGCTCCTCCTTTTCCTCTTCTCCATGCCTGTTTTCTGACAGTGAGTTCTCCAATTCACAGGATGTGTTTGGGGAACACCAGGATTGGGGGCTGGGGAAATGGGTTTCTGTCCCTGTGAGAGGGCTCCTGGGAAAAAGTGGGGTGACCCAGGGGACGGGAGCAGTCAGGAAGTGGGGGGGGAGAGGGATGTGAGGAGGGGGCAGAGGAGGGCAGGGAACTTGGCGGCTCCTTTAGCCAGAAATTAAAAGGTTTCCAACGACATAGCCGCCAGAGGAGAAACGTGGGACCTGGGCTTCCTGAAACAATAATAGCATATCCTTCCCGCGTGTTTCCTGCGTTCCGGGAATGGTGCCCAAGTGCCCAGCATCCTGTGGTCTCCCCGTGACCCTCGGGGTAGATTCTGTTTTTATTGCTATTTTACAGATAAGGAAACTGAGAGCCCAGCATGGTTAGGTAATGTTCTTGAGGCCACACAGCCCGTTAGTGGTGGAGACAAGCTTAAACCCTGGTTTCTGTGATCCCAAATGCTTTGACTACCCTGGATTGACTTGGGCACAAGAGAGGCACTGATGTCTCTTCATGGAGAGAGGCTCCCCCTCCCCTCCGCGGGGTCTCAGGCACGGGGGCTGTACCTCTCCACCCGGCTGGACAGACACAGGCCAGGGCGGTACTGAGCTCGGCCATCTCTAACGGCGGGGTGACCAGCACTTGCCGAGGCTCCTGGGAGCATAGGTTTGTCCGCTCACTCTAACCTGGTCCTAGAGAGTTAACCGGGAGTCTCAGGGGGACTGTGGGCTCTGGCCTGCCCCCCCAACCCTGGGCAGTCAGCTCTCCCGCTCTGTGCCTGATGCTGTCATATTTACGACAGCTCCCCGGTCCTCATCCTACAGGTGCGCTGGGTAGGCTCTTGGGTGCCAATCTGTCTGCAGGAGTCTCTGCGTAAGGGGGGCAGCGCCCTCACGGAGGGGCACCACCCCACCCTGAGCTTGGCCAGCTGCGAGGGACGGCGCCCCGGTTCACCAGTCACCATGCACTCACTGTGGGTCCAAATCCGCCCACTTGTGGCCGAGAGACAATCTTTATGGAGACTTGCTAGAGTTCTATGAGGAGGCCTGTGCCTCTGCACCCTGAAACCCACTATGTCTCAGCCGTTGGCGAGCCTGCACCCCGATACCCATGTGATCACAGCTGCCGGTGAGCCTGCAGGTGACCAACGTCCTCCAGGCTGACTGGGGCTTAGTGCGAAGACGTTAGCTTCTTCTTAGGGACCTCTGAGAAAGGGCTCTTCTTTGCCGTTGTCTGGGTCTGGGGTGTGCGTAACGTGGGGACTCGCAAAGACCTGCCCTCGGACGTATGTACACAGAGACTGAGGAGCCGGTTTCCAGACCCTTAAGCTCCACGCGTGCTCTTTCCTGAAGCTGATCTGCCTGCGAAGCTTGGCTAAGGGATGAAGGGTTTCTGTATTTCTCTTTTACGGGCACCGCCCTCCCATTTTGCTCCTAACCCCCTATCCGTCCCTCAGGTGGGTGCGAACGGGGGTCTCCAGGACGTGGGAGGGTCAACCCCTAATCTTGTGTCCAGTTGGGAAGGTGAGTGGTGCTAATGGGGGGAAGCACATTCTTTTGCGAGTCAGGGATTTTAAGGTTTTGCTTTCAACTCAGGAGAAAGAGGGACTAGCTGGGATTTCCCGGGAAGGGCTGAACGAAGGATTCCCTAAATTCTTGTGCATTGAGATGTGCCTGTCTGCAGCCTTGCTACCCAAAGGACAGCCTGGCTGGATCTGAATTCTCATTCTCATGTTTGCTCTTTGGGTTTTGGAAACATGTTGCCCCATTGTTGTCTCGTTTACTCTGGCTGTGGTTGGAAACGGTTAATCTAATTCTTTGCCTTTTTAACTTATTTTTTCTTTAAGCTGGAGGCCTTGAGGTTGTCTTGGTTTTTGATAACTCAGAGTTTTACTACTGTATGTCTGGAAAGTGATCGTTCTGGGTTAATTTTCTCAGGCTCCCTGTGGGCCCTTTGCGAGGCACACACTCAAGTGTCCTGTTTCTAGAATATTCTCTTGGATTCTGGTTTGGAATGTTGGTTCTGTGGCGCTGTTTTCCCCTGAGGAATGCCACGTGTGTTCTTTGTTTCTCCTTTCTCTCTATTCTCGGCCTTATTTCGCCGATTTTCTTTGGCCAAATGTCTTTGTATTAAATTTGCTGTGAGTCTCTTCTCTCCTTGGTCCCTCACGCTCTTTTCTTCGTTTCCGGAATAATTCTGTCTCATTCTTCCATTTCTTTTCTGACTTCCATCAACGCTCTCCCCCTCTTCTTCCTGTTTTTGCCCATTTCTGTTCTGGAGATTTGGATTTCTGATTCAAAGTGGGTTTTCACATCCTCAGGTGCTTGTTGGACTGTAGTTGGTTCTGTTTGGGGTATAGACATGCAGTTTCCTTCTTCCTGTGTTTTTGGAGGGAATCGGACTTCCCTCCGTTCCTTTCCTGATGCTCAGGAGCGTTGTCTGTGGGTTCCAGCCCCCTTGCCTATTTTCTGCCCGAGGTTCACAGTGAGACCTCAGCCTTCCTATCTGTCTGGGAACTGTGGTCTGTTGGGGGAGGGTTTGCTTTGGGGGTGAGGGCTGCGGATCCTCTGTGGGCCAACCATGCCCACACCACTCCTTTCCTCACCCAAATCCCAGTGGACCTTCTTCCTTCCCATTAGGCTTTTGGGAGGAGGGTTCCTTCCAATCCTGCTTTCCCCAAGTGCTGCTGGCCTGAGAGGACGGGTTTTCAGGGATGCCCACTGCCCGTGTCTCCTGCATTGTGGTCCGGCTGGGGACCATGGGCAGAGCTTGGAGCTGAGCCTTGTTGATTTTCCTCCTGTAACTGACAGGCATTTTTCAATCCTTCTTATTTATTTCTTATCTTTAAACTGATTTTTATTTTAATTCCAGTATAGTTAACATTTTGTAGTCTTGGTATGCTTTCTTCCCAAGTAATACCGAGGGTATGGTTTTGCATAGAAATTTCACAGTTACTTCGGATTATTTGGGGAGGAGTGTTTGGAGTCCTGCGGTTGGAGATACTTAACACCCTTCTTGTATGGACAAACCACTCGGGCCAATGAATCAGTAAAACTATAGAAGGTTTGAACAGCACCATTGGTCAACGTGACCTAAGTGTTATTTACAGAACTTCGAACACAGAAACAGATGCTCGGAAGGGCATACGGCTTCCCAGTCAGATATCGAGAAAATCCCCAAGATATCTGGAAATTAAGCAAAACTCTTTAAAAGAATCCATGGGTCAGAGAAAAAAATCTCAAGGCAATTCTTAGGAAATGTCTCATCCTAATATAAACACATTGGAGTTTGTGAGATGTGCTAAGGCAGTGTTGAGTGGAAATTCATAGCCTTGAGTGCTTACGTCAGAAAAGCATAATTCTGGGTGCCTGGGTGGCTCAGTTGGTGAAGCACCTGCCTTCAGCTCAGGTCATGAACCAGGGTCTTGGGATCGAGTCTGCATCGGGCTCCCTGCTCAACGGGGAGTCTGCTTCTCCCTCTGCCTCTGCCCCTCCCCCTGCTTCACGCTCTCTCTCTCTCTCGCTCACTCTCACTCTCACATAAATGAATAAGATCTTTAAAAAAAAGAAAAGAAAAGAAGCACAATTCTAAATTAATGATATGGTTCCATCTGAAGAAGCTAGGGAAAAAAGGCAAATTAAACCCAAAATAAGTCAAAGGCACGAAATACTAAAGACAAGAATGGGAATCAGAGAAACGGAAGGCAGTTGACCAACAGAGGACTAGGGAAAACCGAGAGTTGGCTCTCTGAAGAGATTACCAACATTGGCAAAATCCTAGCAAGACTGACTAAAAAGAAAAGAAGGAATCTTAAAATTATTGGTATCAGGGGGAGAGGGGCCATCATAATAGATCCTGCAGACGTTGGAAGGATAATAAGTACAAGCAACTTGATGCCAGTTAGTTTGACAAGTTAGATCCAAGAACAGATTCTTTGAAAAAATAGTTTATGGAAACAGGCACAAGAAGTACTGGTCAATTTGAATAACCCGTAGCTGTTCAAGAAATGGGATTCTGTTTTTTAAAAGTTTATATATTTATTTAGTCAACTCTACACCCAACATGGGGCTCAAACTCATGACTCTGAGGTCAAGAGCCACAGGCTCTTCCCGGGAAGCCAGCCAGGTACGCCGAAATGGAATTCTTTTTTTTTTTTTTTAAAGATTTTATTTATTTATTTGACAGAGAGAGAGACAGCCAGCGAGAGAAGGAACACAAGCAGGGGGAGTGGGAGAGGAAGAAGCAGGCTCCCAGTGGAGGAGCCTGATGTGGGGCTCGATCCCAGGATTCTGGGATCACGCCCTGAGCTGAAGGCAGATGCTTAATGACTGAGCCACCCAGGCACCCCCCGAAATGGAATTCTTAAAAAAAACCTTCCTAGAAAGAAAAACTCTAGAGCCAGATGGCTTCATTGGTAAATTCTGTCAAATACTTAAGGGAGGAAATAACAGCAGTCGTAAACTAATAAAATACAGGTGTAAGGAATGCTTTCTAACTCATTTTATAGAGGACTGATACATCGCAAGGGAATTATATGAAAGTCATAGACCAATATCGCTCATAAACGTAGATGCAAAAGTTGTTAAGGAAATATCAGCAGATCAAGTGCAGCTGTAGAGGGCAAGGGTAACACGTCATAACCAGGTGGGTTTGACCCCAGGAATGCAAGGTTGGTTTTACATTAAAAAATGAATGGAAAAAGGGGCGCCTGGGTGGCTTAGTGGGTGAAATGTCTGCCTTTGGCTCAGGTCAGGATCTCAGGGTCCTGGGATCGAGCCCAGCACCAGGCTCCTTGCTCAACCGGGAGCCTGCTTCTCCCTCTCCTTCCTCCTGCTCCCTCCCCCACTTGTGCTCTCTCTCTGTCAAATAAATAAATAAAATATTAAAAAAATGAATGGAAATCACCACATTCAGAGAATAAAGCAGAGACTTCACATAGGTGTGGAAAGCAAAATTCAATAGCAATTCATGATAACAAGTCTCAGCAAGCTGGAAATAAGTCAGAACCTCCTCGAGGTGGGAGGACAAGGAGCTGTTTCCAGGGGTGGGGGGCGAGAGGTCCCGCAGATGCGCCCACCCGTGGGTCTGTCCCGGGGGGCAGCACTCCTGGACACCGGCCAGGACTGTGGCCCACCCTTCCCTGGAGTTGGCCTCTCCCTTCCCCTCACCCTCGCAGCGTCCACTTCCCGGCTGGACCTTCCCCTCGGGATGGGCGTGCCCGCTTTCGGGTTGGGGAACCGCATTCACAGTCCACGTCTTGTTGCTGAGAAGCCTGCATGCGGGCCCTTGGTTCAGCACCTGTTGCTCAGCTATCGAGGGCAAAGCCAGGACACACTAAGCTATGAGCTCCTGGGGGGAAGAGAAAGCACAGATGATTTTGGTATTTCTGGGAACCAGCGTATGACGCAAAGCTGTTGCTTCCCACATGTTTGTTGACAGCGTCTGGATCTCTTGCTCCCAGGCAGGGCTTTCTCTGCTTTCGGAGCTGGGAAGACTGAGGCCCAGACAGACTCGGGCTTTGCTCCTGGTACTTTACCGTTCAGGTAAAGTCTAGAAAGACACAGATCATCTCATTTAAAGTCTTCTAGGACGGCTGTTTTCAACATCTGCATTTCTGGTATTGAGCTTAGAGCAGAATATTCATTCTGTTGCCGGTTACAGGGTGGACGCCTGTGCTTCCGATGGGGGGCCCTCTGTCTCCAGGGAGGCTGTGACCACACCCTCAGGACAGAGCCCGGGTGTGGTGGGCCGCCCTCCGTCCCCCAGCCCGTCCTGCTGCTTCTCACTCCAAGCGGACCTCCTAAGTTGTCCAAGATCAGCCCTCCTGGGACCCACCTGGAAGGTGATATTTTCCCAAATAGTTGGGGCTGGGTAGGCATTTTGGTGAACACTGGCTGGTCCAACCCCGCCCCAGAAGCTGCAGATGGGGAGATGGAAATGGAGTCCAGGAAAGGCCAGGGCTTTGTCAATGTCACATCTTCAAGTCCATTGTTTTTAGGAAGTCCTGCCTCAGAGATGGTCTGGCTTAGCTCTCAAGGGAAAGACGTTTTATGACATTATGCTTCTCAGGACGTTGGCTCACCAATGGCACAGAGGAGCCGGGAGTGTGGGCTCGAGGCTCCGCTGCTTGAGCTGAAGGCTGTTTCCTCTCCGGTGGAAGATAAGGACCGTCCCCGGCCCATGGGGTGTCACGGGGGTGTGGGCGGTGCTCGGGCTGTGGTCGCCAAGTGGCACCTGTGGCTCTTCCTCCCAGACCAGACCGGTGATGCACATGTCTATGGGACAGGCTGTCACTTTTCTTTTCTGTGAACAGAGCAAGGTTAGAAGTGTGTGACAGTAATGCATAAGGGGTCCCCACAGGCAGAGTCGGGGCTCCCGCCTAGAACCTTGTCTGCCCCCAGCTCTCCTACCGTGACATGCTGTCCAGGGAGCCCAGAAGGGCACATCTTCCCTTCATGCCCAGGGTCACACCCCCACACCTGAGGTCACCCCTACACTAAGGTGTCTAGTTCCTCGCCTGGCTCACTTTGGTGTCCCCTGGGTTGGGGTCACCGATGTGGCCTCTGCGTGGCTGCAGGAGGGAAGGTGGCTGCGGGGACCGCCTGTGTGCTCTCAGGAAATGTGTTGGTGTCCGGGGAAAGTCCCTGTGTTCTCAGGCGCCCTGCCTCCCCTGAGCTCAGGAAGTCCCTGGGCTGCAGGATGGGTGCCCGTGGAGTCACCCTGGACACAGTCTCCTCCCTCCTGACCTCTCCCAGCCCTACCGTCATCCTCTTAAAGCAGGTGGGCTCCAACTGGGCAGGGTGTCCTGGCGGGGGGCCTAAGAGAGGGACAGGGGAAGAGGCGTGGTCAGGGACGCTTGAGGGCTGGCGTTTGGCCAGTGCTCTCTGAGCTTGTGGCGAAGCACTGGCCCCCTAGTGGCCCCTCCAAGTGCGCTGTACATGGGAGCAAACCCTGGCCTTCCTGGGTCCCTCTGGGCACCTCCCCCAGAGGCTCTGGCCTGGCCTCCACACAGACCGTGGACGGGGCCCTGATGTGGTGGCACCAGGGGGAGTGGGAGGCTGCCCCGAGATACGCTGTGTGCCAAGTGCCCATGACGACCTTAGCCAGGTGACGTGGCCAAATACATTTCCATAAGAAGATAAGTGGTCCTTACCTGCCGATTCTGCCAAATAGACCCCAAGATTGCACTTAAGGCTGGAAATGAGTGGGTGGTCTCTCTGCTGGGCAGGTGGGCCTCCAGCCAGCCCTTGACCCCTCCTTCCTGTGGGGGCAGGGCTCGGTGTGCAAGTCCAGGGGTTGGTGGGGGTTGACGCCTTTTCTAGGGACCAAGACAAAATCCTGGTTGTAGAATCCCCAGCTCGGAGGCCTGCAGAAATCTCCCACCCCTCAGATCAGCGTCCCGGGGACAGCCAGCCCCCCGGCACGTGCACCTCGAGAGCCCCACAGTTAAGTTTTGGGGAGTCAAGAGTTACATATGAATTTTTGACCACATGGTGGGGGGTGGGGGTTGGTGACCCTAACCCCTGTGCTGTTCAAGGGCCCACCCGAGTGTCCTCATTCTGTTGGTATCCGGCTGTCCCACGTGGCAGCTCAGCTATCCTTCCCAGGAGCTCCGCGCCCGCTCTTTGGGTGATGTGTCCCCAAGGCCGAGAGCCGTCTGCTTCTTGGACGGAGGGTGAGGACGCAGAACCTGGGCTCCAAGTCAGGTGCACACAGGATACGGGGTGGCCTTCTGTGTGAAAGTCTGGGAAAGCTCATTCATTCACTCATTCATCAAACACTTCTCAGGCCTGCGGGGAGGTGGGTACCAGCAGCACTGAGGGGGCAACATGGGGTCTTTGTCTTGGGCTCCCAGCGAACCCCACATATAGGCTGAGTCTGTTCTGTGGACGACCAGAAAGGCCTCCGTCAGGACAGAAGGGACCGTGTTCCCCCAGCTGGCATCTCGGGGGCTCACGCCGCACCCCTCATCACCCTCTGAGCTGCGGACTAGCAGGGGCTGTAGGCAGTAGTGGTGGGCTGGACTCAGCAAGGACTCTCTGAGGGGTCAGGGGACGGGGTTCCAGCTCAGATGAGGTCTGATCTGTGTCTCTCTGCATCAGCAAACGGAAGGTGGTCATTGGCCAAATTGTTCACAGAATGAGAGCAAAAGCGTCCTTGTTCCCCAAGCTTTAAAAATATCCTGGAACATGGGGCTTTGGATGCCAGCAGAGAGAAAGCTGTATGTTTAGTGCTGGCCTGGGGGCAGACAGCAACGGTCAGGGCCACACAGGGCAGGGAAGGGTCAGGAGCTGGCCCAGTGGTCATAAAATATGGGGGAGGGGTCAGGATTTGGTCTAGTGGGCACACAGTATGGGGGAGGGGTCAGGAGCTGGTCCAGGGAGCGCAAAGCATGGGGAGCGGGTCAGGAGCTGACCCAGGGGTCATACAGCATGGGGGAGGGGTCAGGAGCTGGTCCAGGGGTCACGCAGCATGGGGGAGGGGTCAGGAGCCTGTGCAGGGGTCACATAATGCAGGGTTGGGGTTGGGAGCTGGTTTAGGGGGCACTGAGTAGGGACCCTCTCCCCAGCCCAGGGCATCGCTGGCCCTACTGCCTGCTGCCCAGGACCTCTCGGGTGGGCTTTTTTCCCAGGCTACTCTCCGTCCTGGCTCTGACATGACAAAGTCAGTTCAGACTGGGTCTACACAACCAACGTAACCCATGGACTGATGGGGTCACTCTGTGTGAGGAAGAGGGCCAGACTTTACCCGTGACCGTCCCCGTGGGTGAAGATTGATGTCCTGTGGCCTTTCTCCTCTGACCTTACAAATGGGGTTTGCATTTTGGGGGGAGTAGACCCCCCTGGTGGTTTGCCTTCTCTTCCTCCATCTCCCCCCTCACCCCTGACTGGGAGATATCCCCACTTGTCCATCCCACAGCAAATACCCGCATCCACCACCCACTGGACACCAGTTCCGTGGGCGTGGGCTTTCCCGGGCCTTGGGCAGCCGTCAGAAGTCTGGGAGAGGCAGCTGGGCTGGCTTGCAGCTCATGGCCCTGCCGCTGGCGTCTGGGCCTCCTTGGCATGAGATCCTGGCTCCTGGGGCATGGTGGGGCGTCTACACCAGCAATATCCCAGGAAAGGGGTCGGTTGTGCACACACCTGGACCTGCCTCTCTTCTCAGGAGACCCTGCCCCCCCAGGTGACGTTCACCGGCGTCTCAGTGTCCAGGCTCTGTTGACGGCCACTCCCAGCTTCGAGGGAGTCTGGGGTGGGCATTTGCATCTGGGACATAGGCACCCCAAGTAAAGTTGGGTTCCTTTGGCAAAGGAAGGGGGTTCAGTGTGTGCCAGCAAGGGTGGAAAGCAGGTGAGTCAGGATCCCCAGGCTGGGCGGTGGGAGGGACATCTGCAGGGCAGGAGGGGGCTGTCCTCCCAGGGGCTGTCGCTGTGCTCTCACCCTCCTCTGGGAGGCCCCTCCTCATCTAGACCCCTGAGTGGGGCCACGCGGGGCCGCGTCCTCAAAGAAAGTCTCCTTCCTCTTGGTGAGGTTCTGTTGGGTCTGATCCAGTCTCGGGGTTAAAGAGAATTGTTCGGAACAGCATTCGCAGCCAAACAGACGAGCTCAGGAAAGTTTCACTAACTTTCCAGGAAACCTGCCGAGGACTCAGAGGGCTCTTTTCCAAGTTCAGAGAAAGTTTTCCTTAAAGACTTCTGAACGTGGGCAGTCTCTGGAGGTCTGACCCTATCCGAGGCCCTGGCCTCCCTGTGCTCGTGGGCCGCTCCCCTGAATGAGCCTGTGACTCAGTCCCTTCCTGTCGAGGAAACCAGACCTGGGTGTCATTGTTGCCCCACATTCTCGGTCACCATTGCCAGCTGCTTCCCGACCCCGACGAGGAGCTGCCAAGGCTCTCGCCCTGGGCATTTCACACGCCCGTCCAGTGATGTGGTGGCCGCGGCCACCAGGCGGGAGGTGTGGGCCGGCACAGCCCTGGCCCGTACGTTGCTTGCCCTCTGAAGTCAGACACGTTCCCACGTGGGACTTGTTTTTAGCTGAACTGATTACCTCTCCTCCACCAAGCCCACACTGTTTGTGGCCGCCAGTTTCTACGGGGGCACCGGGCCCTGTGTCTGACATCCCTGCCGGCGAGAGGCACCTTCCTAACGCCCCGTGATGTTGGCCCGAAAGCCTGGGAGCACGGCCACTGATCCCGCGTGCGGGGCGCTACTTGTTGGGGTGTGTTTCCCCGGACCCAGGATGGGGCCCGATGCAGAGATGAAGTTGTTTCAGGACGAGGTTATCCTGGAGAAGGTGGCCCCTAATCCAGGGACGTGTCCTCATGAAGGGGGGGGGGAATCTGGACGCAGTTCTGGCTGCTCCGTCCCTGGTACTCGGTCACACAGCCCGGCAGATGGCACCGTGTCCCACTGCAGCTGGAGGGTGGCTTCACTGTGGGCATACAGCACAGTCCCACGCACGAGTTCCCAGTCCAATGCAGACTTGAAAAAGAGCAGATCTCTTTTCAGATGGACACGCGAGCGTATGTGGTAACTTTGTTCCCGATAGCTTTCCTCTCTGTGTCTGTACGGATTTCTTCTGTCTCTGAAAATTCCTAAGAAATCAAAGACCACTCACTAATCAGGGACTGGGAGCCAGTCGGGCATCCTGGAAGTTATACATCAGCCAACCTTGGTCGCAGGCTTGTCGTCGGGGGGTGGGGGGGAAGCGACCCGGACCCCCGTGTGTGTGCAGCCCTGTTGGACACATACGACAACCGACATTAGTTACTACAATTCCAGTGAGCTGAACACATGACGTACACGATCATGGCCTTAAACATTGAGTGGAAATCCTAGTGACTCCTAAAACCAGAAGAGGAAACTCAAGACGTTCAGATTAGCTCGATTCCTTGAGAGAACGAACGTGAGGTTGCTTACGTTCCACACTGAGGTGGCGACACGGGGACGTGGGGCAGTGAGGCTTCTGTCAACGTGGTCAGAATGGATTTAATTGTCTACAGATGAGTTGTGATGTGGACTCCGAAATGAAGCCCTTTCTTGGGGATCCTTATATAATTCTGTATTTTCAGAGCACACCCACATTCTTTAAATCTTGTATGAATGTTTTACTATCTCAGGCTTTTGGGAGCCTCTTTCTTCTTAGAAATCACATTTCTCCCGGCCCTGCAGCTCGGGACCAGCTTCCAAAAGTTGGTCCCTGCAGCTCGGGACCAGCTTCCAAAGGTTGGTGGTGGCTCCAGTTCTGGTTGCCCGTTTCTGAGCTGGAGCCTGCCCTCCACGGCACTGAGAATTCTCAATGAGTTGGTGTATTTAAATTCAAAGCACGAGTGAGGGTTTATTGCCTTCTTGGAAACCCTATGTGAGTGCCTGCTAGTGTCTCTTTACTGAGACTGCAGGTGGTTTTGACTTCTAATGCGACGCTGGGGATTCCCTGGGCAGGGGAGCTGCCCTTCTGAACCAGACCATCTCCTGTGTTCCCAGGACAGCTAACAGCCCAGGGCGCAGATCTGCATACCCGCCCGCAGCTGTGTCTCATTGTCCCCTTCCACACGCTCCCCGGCCAGAGGCAACAGGACATGGAGACGCCCGCAGACAGTGCCTGGACGGATGCCCCCTCGAAGGCCCTGCAGACACGAGCCCGGGTGTGGACCACCGCAGCCTGATTAGCTTACGTGGGGCCTTCATCCTCCTCGTGGAAGCTGATGGCCTGGGCGGCCCACACTGAGATCTCCACCGATCACATGGTGAGTAGCGTCGACGTCGAATCAACTCACCAGCCAAGTCCCCCATCGTCTGCGTGCATCTGAGGGCAGCACCACACCTTCGGGGGACCTGCCCTCCCAGGCGGTAGCAGCTGCCGTGGCCCGTCCACACGTGCGGGACCTCAGTTTGCCTTTTCTGACAGCAGCAGGTGCGTCAGGCTGGTGGTCAGGGGGTGCTGTCATGCGCTCCCACAGGCACCTGGCCCGCCCCACTGTTCTCTGCCATCTGATCGGGATCCCACACGATGCTTGCTCCCACCTCACAGCCGCCAGCCTGGACCCACGTCCTGGCCTCCCTGCTCTGCCCACCAGCACCCCCAGCCTGCTCAGGCGAGGCAGCACGGGCTCCCCTGGTGGCTCTGGCTCCAACTCTGGATCACCTGTGTTTCTTCCTTCCCTCCCACACACACATTTTCCAGCAGTGGCTCCGTCTTTGCACTTGCTCTCATTCCGGATAGCTGTGCTTTTCTGGGTTAGTGAAGGTGAAAATCCTTTGTAGCTCTCTGGGAGGACAGGCCAGGGGGTAACAGGAAAGACCAGAAATAAAAATACATTAATTAATATAGCAAAAACTGTATTGTATGTATGCATTTATAAGCAGACCAGATTCTGACTTATTTCAGGATGTTAAGGTTTATGGAAAAGCCCACAAGTAATGTTCATGCTATTTGCCACTAATGTAGATTCCAGAATTTAAAAGTGTAAATATTGGTGTAATTAGAACCTCTCCAGTTTAGGAGAACTTTCCACTGATTGTGGTTGTCACAGCATGGACCATCTGGCCTTGGTGGAGGGGGGTGGGCGTGGAGAGGAGGCATGGGCGCCAGCGAGCCTGGCCCGAGGTGGGGTCCCTTACAGCTTGCCCTGCAGCAAAAGCCGGCGGAGGCTCGGAGGCTCGGCACAGGCTTTCCTGGTGGAGGAGGCAGGGCGAGGATTTATATTCCAGGCAAGAGGACTTCCGAATCCTTTCCAGCCTATTGGACGCACCCCCCCACCCCTCCCCAGTGCAGGCTTCTCCATCCTCCTGAGATGAGCTTCAGAGCCTGGCCTTCCTGGTTCTCTGCATGCCCACCCCAGAAAGAGCGGCCCAGACCTGTGGGCCCGTTTCTGTGAGCTCAACGAAAATGACCCAGCCCTTCCTTCGAGATGCGCTTTATACAGCAAGTTTATCTGCTACAAAGGCCCGGCAGACACTCCCACGACGTGTCATTCTCTGGGTGTGGGAGCCGATTTCTTGTCTAAGGGGTCCTGTCTTTGAGGATCGGGCTGCGACATGCTGTTTTGCTTGGAGTTTCCTTTTTAAGGTTGGATGAATAAGAGACAGAATTTCTGTGACCTGAGCAATTTTTTCCAGTGCGAATTGTTTTGGGGCAGAGGCGTGAGGCTGGGGAGGGTTGGCCAGACCCGGATGCCTTCTGGGGACGGTCCTGATCTGCTTGGGGACAGGCTGTCCTGGGAGACTGTGAGGCTGGAGACGGTCCCAAAGCTGCAGATACCCTGTTATGTCTGGCTTGCAGCCCCTGTGGCCTGGTTTCGGGGACCAGCCTTCCCATTTCCTCTGAACGTGGCCTGCTTGGGTGGGTCCTCGTACCCTGTGGCCCTTTCTAGCCCTTTCCCCCAGGGGCTTGGTGACCTGCCCTAGTGTCACTGTGCCAGAGCGGACTTGGCTTCACCCTCCATCCTCTTCTGTCTCCAAACCACACTGGTCTCTCTGGTGAGCTCGACCACCTGCCCCGAGTGGGACCAGCCACGTCCTGAGTCAGCCCTTGACCTTCTGAAACACCTCAAATCTGCCTGGAAGAAGAGGAGGAAAGACTCGCTGGGGTTGAACTGCCGTTGGACTCGGGAGGCCCAGCAAATGCCAAGCAGGACTGGAAATGGAGCACAGCTCGTGGCTATCTATCTATCATCCACCGCATGGTGGGCAAGCTGAGCCTTCCAGGCTGTGGCGGGGGTGCCGCTCAGAGGCCGACCTGTGGGGAGAGGCGGCAGGGATGTGGCCTGGCCGAGGGGCAGCGGGAGGGCAGGGCTGCATCTCAGGGACGGGGAGAGCAGGGTCAGCCGAGCCCTGCAGGCAGAGGAGGCCCAAGAGAGTTGGTGCCCCGGGATCCGAGCCACGCCGGCTGTGGGAGCATCCGCCCGCCGGGGAGCTCTGGAATTCAGTGACACTGAGGTCACCTCCGAGAGCACCATTTCTTAGACATGTAATAACTCTAAATGACCCACTTTCTCTGGGAGATTTATTGTAGCCTCTTAATATTTTATTATCAGTGTTTGCAATTTTCTCTTGTAGTTCTCCTGGGGGCAGTAACTCTGAAGTGCAGAGGCTGAATTTGGGGGTCACTGTCGTTTCCACGCGTGGCCGTCTCAGAGTCTCTGACCAGCACCTCACGGTTTCCCTGCGGATGCGGGGCTGTTCTGACCCAGCTGCCTCTCTGCACAGCGAGGACCCGGGGGCGTGCATGCATGAGGTGTTGGGGGGTGCTGAGTGCGGTCAGTGGCCTTGGGGGCGATAACAAGCCTGCCTGACTGGGCAGTGGCCGCTGGCTGGCGTCTGGCCCCTCGGCAGGTTTCCTAGGCCGCATCGCATACAGGAAACATCCGTGCTCTTCGGTCAGCTGGGCTGGAATTAGGGAGACGGGCTCTCGCGTGGCTTCTCTTGTGCTCACACGATTGTCTTGGAGGAAAGGGTGACGGGGTGACATGCTTCACACGCGTTGGCTCTGGGGACACAGGAAGCAAGGCCATCTACACCTGCCGCCTTGCCTGAAGCCTGGCTGCTGCCCCGTGGCCTCGTGGCTCGGGTGTCACCTGCCTTGAGACTTGGAGGTCGCCAGAGGCCACAGTTCTCTCCCAGCCTGGGGTGTTTTCTCCCATGGCTCCACGTGGTCCCAAAGCACAAAGCTGAACCCCCTGAGCCGCACGTGTGGGTGGCAGACGTTGGACCATGGCAGCCGTGACCAGAGCCTCTGGCGGCTCGTGGCTGCTGCCTCAGTGGACCTGGCTGGTGACGCCGACAAGGCACCAAGAACAGCACTGAGGGCATTGCTTTCGGATCCTTTTCCCTTTGATGGAAGAAAATGCAAATCCCAGCCCCGCGTGGGCAGTGGTGTGGTGGCACCTTTGATTCCTGTTGTACCTGAATGTCCACGGTCTCTGGAGCTCTCTTTGTGGCGTGTGGACAAGACGAGGCCGTTCATGTCTCTGCATTAACGTGGGGATCACTACTCAAGAAAACGACACTTGTTTGCTTTAAGGATGCCGCTCAGTGGTTTCCCAGGAACCTTGACCACACATGTAACGTGGGAACGGGTTTCTGTTGGGCTCGTCCTGAGGGGATCATCTCCCTCTTGTTCTTTTGGGACCGACGGAGGAAAGGAGAGCCCCTGGGTGCTTCTCTGGAGGGTCGGGTGCTGGGAGTGCAGAGACGCGCTGCTGTTTTCTGGGGGGAGGACAGGACGTGGGTCGCGTTTGCCAGGTTGGTGGAGGGGATGCCCTGCCGTCTCACATGGGCAGCGCGAAGTCGCGTTATTACTGAAGACAGTGAGATCCAGGCCTTCAACGAGTACTAAATCTGCTACTTTGCAGCCACAGGATGGGTCACCTCGGGATGAGCCAGATGACGACGGTGCTGACACCTGCCGGCTATGGGGACACGGGAAGGCCCACCGGGAGAGGGGCACAGGAGTGTGTCCATGGCGAGGACGTCCCTGTCGCTTGGGTGGGCAGAGGCCCAGAGGCAGGCATGGGAGGGGAGGACTTCCTGGTGGAGGGGGTGCAGAGCTGTTGGGGGCTGCAGGCCTGGGGGGCTGGAGGGGGCTAAGGGGAGCTGGGTGTCCTGTGCGATAGGGGAGGGGAGCGAGTCTGGATTTCTCTGGTGGGTCCTGGATTGGAGACAGGGACAGAAACTGGAGGGGGGGGGCGTCCATTGTTGACTGTGTCCTGGCCACTTGGGGCGACCGATCCATTGTTACGGGGTCACCGTGTGGCCTCCTGGGTTGTCACTGGAGGCAGCAGGCCGGCCTCCCAGAGGCTGACGTGTAGACAGAGCCTGGCTCGTGGGCGGGCTGTGCAGAGCAGGACGGGGCTCCAGGCGGCCACCGAGGGCTGTGGGTCACAGGCCCGTTTGTGAACGGGGTCTGGTACTGTCCGCGCCTGCGGTCTCATTGGGTTCTCTCGATCAATCGGAAGCCAGGTTTTTGCTCCAGGCCGTTCATCCCCTCAAGGATGACTCGGGAAGCTGAGCAGTGAAGCGAACAACGCCTCCCGAAAGCATCACATCCGCAGGCTCCGGAAGACGGGGACGCTTAGGTGAGCCCAGTGAGCAGAGCAGCCTCTGCCCGCGCTTATTCCCAGCCCGGGGAGCCGGCCGTGCAATGAGCTTGCTGTGGCCACGTCTGGGCCCACCAGAGGGGGGACGGCGCTGACCTGACACAGCCACGGCAGTTGGCTCTTGAGCCCCATGCGTCTAGAAGCTGGCCTGGTGCCCACAGCTAAGCCAGGGGCTCCCCCGTCTGATCTAGATAATTCCACAGAAAGCCAGCGTCCGTCAGGGCCGCTCCGTGACCAGACAGACCAGCAGAAACAAGACCATCGGCGAGTTACATCTGAACTCAGGAAAAACACGAGGCGAGCCCACAGATGCCCGGGCCTGGCTCACGGGAGGGACTGTAACCTCCCACCTCAAAGGCTGTTGTGGGACCAGCTCCAGAGGAGGGAGGTGGCCGTGCGAACCTTCGCATCCGTGTCCCGACTCCGAACGGACAGAGGACCGGCCGTCGGGAGACCCGGCGTGGGGCTGGAGACCCCGGGTCTGGTGGGGGTGGCACAGCCCCGGGGGCTCAGCAGGTGTGTGTGTGTGTGTGTGTGTGTGTGTGTGTGTGTGTGTGTGAAGGGGCCCAGGAGGGACAGCCAGCCCCAGGGACAGGCAGAGCTGGAGGGTCTGTAGCCGGGCTCTGCGTGGACGTGACCGTGAGTCCTGCTTTGCGTCTTGAGGGACCCACCTTGACGGGTGGGTCCTTATGTCAGGGGCACACAGGGGAGGCCCAAACAGTCCTGCCTCCAAAGACCGTCATGGGATGAAAGCTTCTATTTGAATAAAAGACAAATCATTCTTGGGGCGCCTGGGTAGCGCAGTCGTTAAGTGTCTGCCTTCGGCTCAGGGCGTGATCCCGGCGTTCCAGGATAGAGTCCCACATGGGGCTCCTCGGCTGGGAACCTGCTTCTTCCTCTCCCACTCCCCCTGCTTGAGTTCCCTCTCTCGCTGGCTGTCTCTCTGTCACCTAAATAAATAAAAAATCTTTAAAAAATATATATATATAAAAAAAAGACAAATCATTCTTTAAACCTAAGAGCCCAGTTTCAACGTGATGAAACACACTTTCCTGGAGAAAGCTCAGTCTCCAGCATTCTACCCCCAGCGTGGCTGTGCATCAGAATCGCTAGAACATCGTAAGATTTAAAATGTAAAATTCATTAAAAAAATGGATAAAGGACCTGAATAGACATTTTTCCAAACAAGACATCCAGACGGCCAACAGACGCACGAAGGGGACCCCGACCCCACTCGTTCAGGGAAACACATCAACCCCACAGTGACAGGTCACTGCACACCTGGCGGATTGGCTGGAATCAACAGGACAGGCGAGAACACGCGGCGAGGACGTGGGGACACGCAGCCCCCGCCTCCGCTCTGAACCTTGGCCTCACCAGGCACCGTCGGGACTCACTAGGTTCAGCTGGTGTTCACCGAGCTCCTGCGGCATGAAAATTAAAAAAACATGAAAATGGAAATCACACTGCGGAATGAAGCCCATCGTTTGCGTGAAGGAAAATCACCATGTCATCTTTGTAACGCTTGTGATTACTCTGTGTTTCTTCCTGACTTGATGTTTATTCTGTTTTCTTTCCTGTAACAAAAGGAGAGACACACAGACAGAGACACAGAGAGAGCTTGAGGCAGACTGAGCTGTCCCGGGGCTGCACACCCTCGATGTCCCTCCTTGGACCCAGCTGAGGGTGGGGGGGGGTCTCAGGGTCCCCACATTCCATCTCCTGTCTGCCCAGAGCATCGGGGCAGGACTGTGGCCGGAGCTCAGCCCGTGAAGGGCCCAGGGCTGCCGCCTCCTATGACCTGGAGAGGAGAAAGCCCAGCGTCTCGGGGAGCCCACGCTCCAGAAGCAAAACTTGGCTGGGGAGAAAGTGCTAGCTTCCTGTCAGGGTCCCCTTTCCATTCCTGCCTCCCAACTTCTGCCATTTTTGAGGTGGTCATGAACCACATCTTGAAGCACCCCTTCCTGGAGGCAAACTGGACCATCACAAGGTCACCTCTCTCAGAAAGAAATTTCTGGAGCCAGCCATGTTTTGCGTGGTGTGGCCACCTACACGTGGCACGCTGAATCCTCCTCTTTCCTGCGACAGAGGAGGCTGGTGCGCTTCTGAGAGCCCACCAGACAGCAGCCCACCCGTCTCTCCCCTTCGGGCTGGACTTGGAAGCGGCTGCGCTGTGAGCCTGCCATGCCCATCTTCCCACTGGAGCCCCAGTGAGGCCCCCGTGCCCGGTGCCTTCACGTCCTTGCTGGAAGGCGTGACCCGGATGCCCTGGGCTGTGGCCTGTCTGGAATACTCCCTGCAACCTTAACTCAGTGCATTTACGGACGAGGACAGGTCTGGGGCAGATGAACTTGCAGCCGAGTCCTGGGTCTGCCCCGAACCTGCTGGTGACTGCCTGGGTCCCCGTGTCAGGCACATCTCCGGTGCGGAGCATTAGGGGACATGGGAGGCTGTGTCTGGGAGCTGAAGCTCTGTTTTCTCTTGGTGTGTCTGTCGTGTCATGTCCTGAGCTCCGGCCTTCCTTAGAACGGGCGCTCTTGCTTCTCGGGGGCTTGGATGTCGGGGTGCTGCTATGGGCCATGCAGGGGGGCATCCACCCTGAGGCTCATCCCTCTAAACTACCCCTCTCTTGCGGTCGCTGGGAAACCTCTAACCTTCAGGCAAGGACTTCCTCCTACAAACTCCTCCTCATCAGGCTCCTGGCCTGGCCGACTCTGCCGGGTTCCAGAGCATGGAGGATGCGCGCATCTCAACACAGCATTTGGAAATGGTTCGTGCAGGAGATGGGTCAGGGCGCGAGGGAGAGCAGGGCGGGGCCAGGGCGTCTGCACGTGGAGAGCACGTCCTGTGGGCCTGGGACCAGGGCCATTCAGCCCAGTGCACGGGGGACCCTCCTCGAGGCTGGTCTGAACCCAGTCAGTCCACAGGCAGAAAGTACATGTGAGTGTAAAAGGTGCACCGAACACGCACTCCTGAAACCTGTCTGTCCTGCGTGTTTCCATTAATTCACTCTTGGTTCTCAGCCTCGCGCTGCCAGATGCTCATTGACTGCGAACCGGCACCTTTCAACCAACTCGCGAGGTCGCTGTCTGAGGTCCCTACAACCGCAGGGTGAGAATCTCACACATTCCTTTTCTCTGCCATCAGGTCCTTCAGTTACTGCTGCAAACTTCATGCTCTTTTATTTTCTTGGCTCTCCATCAGCCGGGAAAGGAAGAGAAGGTGCCGCGGGGTTCAGTGGTCTGACATTTGCTGCTCCCGTTTGGAGAATTTCCTCGGAGAATAAATCTGTTGCTTATTAGAAACACAAGCTAGAGAGACTTCCTGGTGAACAGGGTGTAATGAACTCAGATCTTAGAATTTCCCTTCCCCGATTCCTGATGAGATGAATAAACAGGAAAAAATTAATATAAAGTGTTCCCTGTCGAAGAAAGAGTTTCAGATTTCTGTCACGGTGTCAGAGAATGCCAGGTAGGGAAGCAATGGAGAGCCTTGTGTGGCACCAATGGCTTCCTGACTACCCTGACAGTTCCCACGTAAATTCCCTGGTCCTGGGAGACATGGACGGAAGGTGGGGGGTACAGCCTCGAGAGAAGTTTCCAGAAATTTTCAAGATTGGGAGCTCTTACCAACCACAGTGGCATTGCAAGATCTCCGAAGAGGCAAGAGAATGACCAGGTTGGCATTTTTCGAGGACTGCACGCTGGGTTAAAGGAGATGCCCAAACAGGCATCTTGCCAAGTGTCCTGCTGAGTGACGGCGGGACAGTTGGAGCTGGTGGGAAAGCCGGCAGAGCCCGGAAAATCCCATAACGCCTCGTGGAGCAAGCGGAAGGGACATTTTAGAGCACACGATATCAAGTGAAGAGGAGAAAACCCCTTTATAGAACCCCCAAAATAAGCTTGGAACAGAAGATACTCAACTGAATTCTAGAGAAGAGGCTTAAAAAGCTCCCTGTGATCACACAGGAGCTGCACACAGATACCCGAGCGATTGGGGAAAACAGAACCAATTTGATGGGTGGATTTAGATGACTCTGTATAAATAAAATTTATGATCCTTAATTAGAAAACCAATCAATGAACAGAGAATATTGTAAAAAATGTAATAGGACAGGGTGCCTGGGTGGCTCAGGCAGTTAAGCATCTGTCTTCTGCTCAGGTCATGATCTCAGGGTCCTGGGATGGAGTCAGTCCTGCATCAGGCTGCCTGCTCAGTGGGGAGCCTGCTTCTCCCTCTCCCTCTGTCTGCTGCTCCTCTTGCTTGGGCTCTCTCGTTCTCTCTCTCTGACAAATAAACAACAAATAAAATCTTTGAAAAAAAATGTAACAGGACAAAATCCCTGAAGTTGAGGAAATCTGAATTTATAGACTGAAAATACAAAACGAGGCAATAGTCTAAAAAAATCATTATTAAATGGATATACTAAATGGGAATATTTTGGTTAAATTATTGAACTTTAGGAGAAAGGAAAAATTATTTAGGTTTTGAGGAAGAAAAATCAAGTCACGTGCAAGGAGAAAAAAAATCAGGCTGACCACATACTTCCTAGTGATATTTGGTGTGAAAAGACAATTGCGCAATTATCTCAGACAATTAAACTCTTGCCCTCAAGTGTCAAAATCAGTGAAGCTGTTGTTAGTAGGAAGGTGATAGGAGACATTCTTAAATATCTCAGTGAATACAGAGCCAATAAGTACTTCCCTGAGGAAGAGAAAGTCCAGTGGACCCGCAGGTGAGTGAGAGGACTACGTCGGGGTTCAAGGCTGCTGATCACCGGAGCAGCGTCCAGAATGTTCTGAGAGAAGGAGAGTGTGCCCCGGGATTTACACCCAGCCGACCTTCTCTCAAACACTCAAGCTGCAGACATTCTCAAGCGAGCACACGGCGGAGAAGACATCGCCTGCAAACCTTTCCTGAAAGCAGGGGGTTGTGGAATCCCACCAACCACAGGAAGGATAAATTCAGACTGTAGAAACCAAGTAAGCACCGAGGAGTCAACACAGTTCTGGATGTGGGGATGTTGATGATTGAATTGAACATAAATGCCACAAGCCAGGACGAGATGTAACATTTTCAAAAATGTATAAAGCCGTTGGAGGAGGGGTGCTGGCATAAAAGGTAGAGTAAGTGTTAACTTTCCCACGGCCTCCTGGTGGGAACCTAAATTATCTTTTTTGGTGGGTAAACATTTATCTGAGGTTCAGCACTTAATTGTTTCATCATAGTGTCTTTTTAAAAATATATTTCAAGTAAGTTAAATTTAGAAAATTGAATTAAAGTTAGTATGTTTAGGACAATGTCATCTGAATAAAATTCAATTTCTTTCTCTATGATCCACCTGTCTATGTATCCTTCCATCCATCCATCCACCAGTCTGTCTGTCCATATGTCCATCCATCCATCTACTATCTATCCATCCATCATCTATCTATCCATTATCTATCTATCTATCTATCTATCTATCTATCTATCTATCTATCATCTATCCATTCATCCATCCATCCAACCATCCATCCATCTTTTTGTCTGTCCATCTGTACATCTATCCATCCATCATCTGCTATCCACCCTTCCATCAATCCATCCACCCATCTGTCCGTCCATACATCCATCCACCCATCTACTGTCCATCCATCCATCCATCCATCCACCCATCTACTGTCCATCCATCCATCTATCCATCCATCCATCCCTCCACCATCGGTGTGTCTCCTAGCTCCCAGCTACAGTATGTAGTGTTTCCATTTTGGTGACACTGTGTCTGGCCAGCCTTCCTTTGTGCCTCTGCATGTAGATCCTGGAGTCATGGTGACTACAGTATATGGGCTGACATAACAAAATACCGTAGACTGCATGCTTTAACAACAAAACCGCTCCCAGTGGCTGGGAAGGAGGCTGGGAAGTCCAAGATCAAGGGGTTGGCTGATTTGGTTCCTGGTGAGGACCCTCTTCCTGGCCACAGATGGCTGTTTTCTCTCTGCGTCCTCAAGGTAGAGAGAGAGAGAGAGAAACACTCATAAAAACACTAGTCCTGGGGTCCCTGGGTGGCTCAGTTGGTTAAGTGTCTGACTCCTGATTTTGGCTCAGGTTGTGATCTTGGGGTTGTGAGATCGACACATTGGGCTCTGTGCTCAGCTCAGAGCCTGCTTCTCTCCCTCTCCCTTTGCCTTCTCCTCTGCTCACACTCTTTCTCTCAAATAAATAAATAAATCTTAAAAACAAAACAAAACACTAGTCCCATCAGATCAGGGCCCCACACACCCTTATGATTTCATTCAACCTCAATCACTTCCATAAAGACCCCATCTCCAAACCTGCTGATGAGTTTTGTGGGGACAAAAAACATTCAGTCCATAACACATTGGATAGAAAAATTGTTCTTTCTCTTTGTGCTTTCCCACATTTCTTGAATATTTCATAATAAATACTGTATGTACCTCAATTATAATTTTATAAACACAGTCAGTATTCTGAAGAATCACAGCTGATTCTACTAGGAGGGAGAATAACCTGCGTCATGTCCGCACTGTCTCACCTTCACGTCTTCCCGTGACCGCCAGCACCCCAGGGGTGAGGGAAACTGAGCTCTGAGGGGCATCAGGGCGGTGAGTGCCCAAGCCAAATCCTGGCCTTATTTCCCATCGCCTCTACTTTTTTTCTTTTTTAAAGATTTATTTATTTATTTGAGAGAGAGAGAACGAGCGTGTAGTGGGAGGGGCAGTGGGAGAGGGAGAGAGTCTCGAGCAGACTCCACACTGAGCACGGAGCCTGAGATCATGACCTGAGCAGAAGGCAGACACTTAACCGGCTGAGACCCCAGGCGCCCCGTCTGCTCCTGCAGGGAGATGTGCATGTGCGCGCGCACAGGGCCGTGCCCCCGAGGGTGAGGAGCAGGAGCAAGCGGTGACCCAGGGGTCCCAGATGCTGCTCCCATCTCCCCTACTTTTCAAATCATTTTGCTACGGAGTTCGATGCTTTCAGTTTAATGGGGCCAGTTTAAGAAAGGTTAGGTGTGGATTTGTACTAGGCCTCGTACAGTTGTGATGTTAAACTTCATTCTTTAGATCTCCTCACAGTATCGTTCACATTTCTCTCTCTCCCCTTTCCCTATGCCCATCTCTGAGGGTCTTTGCAAAACTCGCGCGTGGCCTGTGGGACTATAAACAGGATCTTGGCAGGGTGGGAGGGGTCAGTCCCCAGGGAATGGACTCTTTTGCTGTCATAAGAACTTGAGGTCCAGCAGCATCTTGGAGCTGAAAGCCCCGTGAGGACCAGCCCGGGGGCCTCCCAGGCCTGCCTCGGATCCTGAGGCGGCTGGTTCTCCTGGAGGCAAGCTGGCATCTAGAACTCCAGGTATACAGTCTGTCCTTCTAGCAACTTCCATGGGTGGATTTTTCTTTTCCGAGGGCTCCAGCAGAAGTCCTGTGACCGCTGGGGCTACAGGTGCACCCCTGAGCCTGCCCCTGGGCCATGCAGGAAGAGGGGGCTCAGGGTGGGCCCCGCCCAGGGGATGGAGGCAGGCTTGCCAGACACGGGCGCTGAGTGCCCCCTTAACTAAGAATCTCATTGTCTGTGCATAAGAAGGTACATGTTAAGCACAGCTGGAAAAATATTCAATTTCTTTTATCTTGATCAGAAAATTTCCTTTCTCTTTAGACAAGGACTCTGAAGTCAAGAGTTCTTTTGCTCACCCTTTTTCAGAAGTCAAGTTGTTTTCCTTTTTTCTATGGTTTAAGGAGCGAATTTCAAAATGTTGAAAAGTTATATTCTCATACGTGCTGTGAGTGGTCCATGAAAAGATTGTCTGGAGGAGCGGGTCTAGCGGTGTGTTAGCTGGTGTCACTTCAAGGTCGACAGAAAATGATTTCCTAAAGACGCCTCCACTATTTAAGGCATGACGATGGTGGGGGGGGGGCAGTGACCCTGGAGCCCAGCACCCCTCCCCCCTCATTGTTCACTCCTGTCCCGGCCCTGGAGTGGCAGCCATTCAAGAGATCCAAATCTTATTTGTTCCATAGTCATATTGAATTAAAAATGAAATGTCCCCAGTTTCCTAATGCTTTGTCTTAAAAAAAAAAAAAGGCTAAAATACACAAACAATTCCATGGAGCCATTTCTGGGTCTTGTGCTTGACTCGAGGGTGAGAGACGTTTCCAGTTCCTTCACTCAAAGTTCTCTGCTCCTCTGGTTATTTTGGGGCATTTTTCCAGGAATGTGCAAACGGATGGGTGGAGAGGGTTAAGCCAGACTGTCCCTGCACCCCCAGGGATGCACAAAGGAGTGGTGGGCAGGGAGCACCTGTGTCAGCACTGATAAGAGGAGAGTGGGTGGGGGAGGAGCACTGAGGGGGGAGCGGAGCATGGGGGATGAGTGCACAGGTGGGCAGCACTGAGAGGGGAGGGAGGAGAGGGGAAGAAGAGCATGGGGGGTGAGTGCAGGGGGAGGAACACTGAGAGAGGAAGGAAGAGGGGGAAGCAGAGCGTGGGGGGGGTGAGTGCAGGGGGGAGGAGCACTGAGAGGGGAGTGCTTGAGCTGAGGACCCAGCTGAGTGTGGTGGGACCAGAGGAGGGTTCCGGTGGAGGGTCTGGACCAGGTTCTCTGGGGGTCTGGGGCCAGAAGGGAGAATTGATGAGGTTGTGGGATATAGGTGAGGTTCAGCAGGGTGGAATCTGGAGCCAACGACCAAGAAAGAATTCTTGAGACGTCTCTGGTGCACAATGGTGGTTTATTAAAGCGTGGGGACAGGGCGCAGGGACAGGTGCGTGGGCAGAAAGAGCTGCTGCCCCGGGTTGTGAATGGTGGCTGATTATACACTATGGGGTTGGGGGAGGTGAGGAAAAAGGGAGGTTGGGAAAGTACTTTCATATGTTAAAGACTCACAGGATACTGGAGACCTCAAGTTAAGGCTGTTGACCCCTCTATAAGGCATTAACAGGAAAATCGTTGGGAACTTCCTGGAGGCTGCAGGTTCTATTTAATTGTATCTACGTTGCATTCTGGAAGCTAGGTTACTGATAGAAATGCTTGGTTCTTGTAGATCGCTAAGACATTTGTAAACTCAGGGAGACTCAAGTCTTGCAGGATTGTGGTCTCTATAGGTTAACTATTTCTTTGTCCTTTAGGGCAGCCAGGAGTGCCTGAGGAATGTCAGGTACATCCCATGGCGGGGGGGCGGGGGGTTGTGGGGTGTCCGTTTCTGCTTTGTCCTCAGCTTGTCTTCTGTTCCCTTGTTGAGGATGTCTGCCAACAGGTGCCAGGAGAGCACAGTGCAAAGGAGCGGCTCAGACGGAGTTTCTCGCATAGGTGAGTAGGGACCAGACTAGACCAAGGGACAAGCTTTTGTGGGGCAGGAAAGGGGGTGTCCCAGAGCCAGCTGGCACCCAGGTGAAGGGCTGGGGCTCAGGCGAAGAGGGAGCGTGTGCAGGAGATGCTGCGTGGAAAGGTGAGTAGAGAGGTCACGGGGAGAGAGCGGGAAGGGCTGGAGGCCGGAGCAGACACTGCGCACAACTCACAGCTCGGGGGAGGGGGTGACCCAGAGCAATGCGAGCCTGTGGCCTGAGGCCTGGGGGCGTGCAGGTGGGGGGGGGTAGGCGCAGGGCACAGGGGGTGCGTGACTGGACGCGCAGGGCCAGGCCATCTGGAGCTAGGAGAGTGTAAGCGGGCTGCATCAGAACCATTCTGAAGAAACCAGTTCAAGGACTGTGTCAGTCTGTCTGTCTACCTATCATCTATCTACTGATCAAATCGATGCAAAACTATTGACTTCAGAGATTTTGTCTAAAGAGGAAGGCGGTTTTCTGGTCATGATCAAAGAAATGAAATCTATGTTTTAATGTATAAAATCTCTCTCTTATATGTATATATATATATATATGTGTAGTGTTAATTCTGGTAAGATATACAATGTGGGGGCATCACCTCCTCCACCCCCACGATTCTTTTTTTTTTAAAGATTTTATTTACTTATTTGACAGAGACACAGCCAGCCAGATAGGGAACACGAGCAGGGGGAGTGAGAGAGGAAGAAGCAGGCTTCCAACGGAGGAGCCTGATGTGGGGCTCGCAGGGGGAGTGAGAGAGGAAGAAGCAGGCTTCCAACGGAGGAGCCTGATGTGGGGCTCGATCCCATAACGCCGGGATCACGCCCTGAGCCGAAGGCAGACGCCTAACGACTGTGCTACCCAGGCACCCCCACCCCCACGATTCTTTTCATCCTGCAAAACGGAAACTCTGTCCCCATTAAATGAAGTTCCCAGGCCCCCACCCAGCCCCCTGGCACTCACTCTCTACTTTCTGACCTCATGAGAGCAGAATCAGATGGTATTTGTCCTTTTGTGACGGGTTTGTTTCGCTCAGCGTCATGGCTGCAAAGTTCATCCACGCTGTGGCAGGTGTCCGAGCTGCCTTCCTTGTTCAAGCCGAATGTGATTCCACTGCGTGGCTAGAGCACGGTTTGCTTGCCCGCTCCTCTGTCGATGGACTCTTGGCTTGCTTCCACCTTTTGGCTACTGCGAACAAAGCCGCTCTGACCATGGGTGCACAATATCTCCTCCAGACTCTGTTTCAGGTCTTTTGAGTGCATACCACAAAGTGGGACAGCAGGGTCCCGCTTTGAGGAAGCGCCATGCTGTTTTCCCTCGCAGCTGCACCAGTCCGCATTCCCACGTCCTTGCCAACACTTGCTGTTTTCTCTTCTTCTTCTTTTTTGATACTAGGCATCCTAATGGGTGGAGGAAGTATCTCCCTGTGGTTTTGACTTGCATTTCCCCAATGATTACTGATATCAAGGATCTTTTCATATGCTTGTTGGAAGGAACAGGATGTAGTTTGGAGGGAGCCTTTCGGAAAGACTTTTTGGAGTAGGGGACACCTGAACTGACAACGAAAACAGACAGAAGACACGAACCGGCAAGCGGGCTACCCCTCAGACCCTCAGACACCAAAGGGGTAGGAAGGGATGCAATAAGCAGCTCGACCCCCAGAAATTTCAAACTCAGGTGATACTACTTCTTCGAAAAACACAATCACTGCGTCTCAGCGTGAAGTGGACAGTTTGAATAGCCCTGTAACTATTAAGAAAATTAAATTTGTAGTTAAAAATAAAAACTCCCCAAATTGAAATATCCAGGCCCAGAGGGTTTCATTGGAAAATCTACCAGGCATGTAAGGAAATAACACTAATTTTACACAGTCTCTTCCAGGAAATAGGAGGGAGGGACACTTCCGAATTCATTTACGAGCCAGTGTCACCATAACATCCAAAGCTGACAGACACGGTATAAAAAGAGAAAACTAAAGACCAACATTCCCTGTTAATTTAGACACAGGAATTTGCAAATAGAATTTGGCAACATACACAAAAATTACACACCATGATTAAGTGAGGTTTGTTCCAGGGATTCAAGGCTGGTGTGTTACTCTGTGTGTGCATGTATGTATAAGTCTCTGTGTGTGCGTGTTCATGTGTGTGTGTGTGTGTATTCACCATGTTCATTTCTGTCTGGGTATCTGTGTGTCTACGTATGCACACGTATGTGCACGCATGACTGTGTGCATTCATGTCCATGGACATCTATGTGTTGGTTGTGCATGCATCGGTATGTACGTGAGTCTGTCTGTGACCCTGTGCATGCGTATTCACGCGTGTTTGTGTGTGTAAGTATATGTCTGTGCATACAGGTGTGTCTGTGTGTGTGAGTGCCTCTCTGCGTATTTATGTGCATACGTGTGCATGTGCTGGTGTGTATATGCCTGTGAGTGTGTGTTTAGAGACTTGGATGTAGACAATCAGATTATTAATGAATCCTCCAGCTCACAAGCCTGTAACATTTACTCTGTGCTCAATGAGTACACTACCCTCCTAGTAAAATCCACCCGTTGTCCTGGAATGACCCTCCCATCCTCCCCCGGTCATGCACACGTACTGAGCTCTCTGGACAGGGCCTGGGTCTGAATGTCGGGGCTGAGCAGTGCCAGCACTGGGGCAGGTGTGAAGGGATGTTGGCTGAGGAGAGTTTTCCCCACTTGGGAATTTAGTCAAGGGAGAAACTGTACATGATTTTTGAATAAAACCCTAAATTCACATTTTCTGTAATACCTGGCGCACTGCCCTGGCCACGTTCTTGTTTTGTATTCTCAGTGCGTGGTATGCACAAGTACATGGTAAATGTTTGCATAAATAGACAAGTGAATGGGGATCTAGAAACAGAGATGACAGCTTTTAGGGCTCAGTGCCTTCCTCACAGCCAGTGAACACACATAGCTGGAAATGACGACAATGTCCGCAGCTATGGTGTGAGGGGTCCAGGCAGGCTGAGAGGGGATCACACTCCCCCAAACCTTGGAATTAAGGAAGTCACCCAGATGAGACTATGTTTGATAAACACTGGCTGGGTAAGACTCTAATTTCCCAATGACTGGATACATTTTAGGTTTTGGTTCCTCTTTTATTTTGGGGGTTATCTTGCTGATTTTCTCTCTGTGAGCAAAATCAAGGGCCAAGAACCCTTCAAATGATTTCTCTAAATGGCAACAGAGGGTTGGTGGCTGATGGATATTGGTCCCAGAAATGCATGAGTTTCTTGACGTGGGCTGTCACCCTTCTAAATTCTGAAAAGCAATAAGCAAGTTTTGTGACTACCACATGCATCCATCCTCTCAGAAGTATTTAGACTCACCACTTCTAATGAGTGAACGGTACAAGCAGCAAAAGCAGTTTATTGGCTGTCTCCAGACTTCATTTCTGATCTTAATGGCCTTGAAGAAGAGATTCAGGTTTCATTCCATTAGCACATTCATAAGGCTTCTCGGTAAGAGAGGTTTTCTAGACACAGGTGTGCCAAGATTTTTATTTGTTGCTTTAATCAGACATGATTTACCAGTGGTTTGCATTTGCTGCTGCATTGGTTGGCAGATTTTTTTTGTTATAAGCATCTGCTCTTGTCATACTGAGGAAATCTTAAGGTAATAGCTTCTTGAGGTTTTAAGAGGTCCTTTCGAGTCAGCTTGACAGGTTCACAAAAGTCTCTTACTTGTCTGGCGGTGCATTTTATCTTGAATGCCATATCAGGTTCTGTTGAAAAAACTAAAACCACTTAAAATAGAATGGTTCAGGTTGAAGATACAGCTTGTAAAGGTCTACCCTTATGGCTTTGGAAATTCTCTCAAATATTCTAATAGTGCCTTATATTTTTAAAGGATGATTTTATAAAATCTTACGGGATGACTATTATAATCTTTTCATGCTTTACACCTGACTTGTTTCCTAAAGATTTTCAAGGCAGCTTACAAATAAAGACTTGAGAAGGATTGATTTTTGGAATGGTAGATTTTAGGAACGTACTTTCCCACGAAAGCAGCAAAAATAATGACAACACAATAACGATCAACCATTTTAGTACTCTGGAAATTAACCAAAGTCATACAACAAACTAAAAAGCATCCATTCAAGAAAACAATGCTACTGAACGCTCACAATTTCACAAGAGCAGCTGGGTATGAGGGGGTGTGGACTGGGGCTGCCTGGTCTTCATTCCCAGCTCCTGGTGTGAAAGCCATGGGAAGCTGCAGCAGCACAGCCAACAGAGAGCGATGACTGTTGAGGGAGCTGCACGAAGAGTCCCAACCTCAGAGCAGAGTCAGTACTTGGACCAACTAGCAACAACCTGGATATCCCCATTCCCACAGTGTAGTCTCAATATGATTTGACTCAGCATTCTGCTGGGGTGGGGGAACCCTAGCTCATTACAGGAAACAAGAGCAATCTGCTGGTAAAACGAGCTAAACTGTAGCTACAGAAGACTGTAACTTCAGTTGGGGGGGGGGAAGCCTGGGTAAAGTTGAAAAGGAAAACCTAGAGAAGGAGGTGACTGTAGGGAACTTCAACAAGAACTGAGATATTCCCAGGCACACCCAGGGTGGTGTACACTCCCAGGAGGGACAGAGTTACAGCTGTCTTGTGAAGTTTCAAGATGCACCTTTCCAAACAGATCCCCTTGGCAAAGTGTGGTTCAAGGAGCTGAAGAACTTCTTATGATTGATAATTGGCTGATCACTAAATTATACTGATCCAGGGGTGACTCTTAGGAAGCCAGGCTTAAAAGTAAAAATAAGAACTACAAAAAGCTTGCAGAGAACTCAGTGTCCATACATTGTAGGGAATACAGAATCTATAGAATTAATCCAGGAAATTCACGAAACAAATATACAGCAATAAGAACAACAATGAAACAACAGCAACAACAAATTCTGTGTGTGTGTGTGTGTGTGTGTGTGTTTGAGAGAGAGAGAGAGATAGCTAACCAGAGTTATTAACAATATATTTTCTAAAATGTCCAGTTTTCATCAATGACTACCCTAATTGTTTTGAAAAAAAAAAAAAAGCCAAAAAACAAAAAACAGGAAATTGTGGCCCATACACAGAAAAAAAAGGCACCAATGAAAATGTTTCTGAGGGGCCTGGATGTTGGACTTTGTAAATAATAACTTTGAATCAGTGGATATAAATATTTGCAAAGAACTAAAGGAAACTATGTTTAAAAGAATTAAAGGAAACCAGGACAACTATGACTCACCAAATAGAGACTATCAATACATGTAGAGAAATAATAGAAAGAACTAAATAGAAACTCCAAAGTCATAAAGTATAATAATTGAAATGAAAAATTTGATAGTGGGACTAAGAAATTGAGTTGGCAGGAGAAAGAATTAGTGAATTTAAAGATAGGTTAATAGAGAATATTCAGTCTGAGGAACAGGAAGAAAGAAGGAAGGAGGGAGTGATGTGAGAAAGTTGGTGGAGTGGGAAGCCCTGGAAAATCTAACCCTCCCCCCAAACACACTGATTGAGCAACAATGCACAGAAAATTCCCTTTGTGACAAATCCAGAAACTAATAGGATTACGTGAAACCAGACTTGCTGAAACTAGAAGGGGGATTTGGGACACTCTCTTGTTGGAGCCCCTTTCCCCAGTGCATTGCCATACAATCAGGAAGAGACCTCTTGGTTCCCAGCTTCACCCAGGGCATGAATGGGATTGTTTCATGTGTTCAGCATCCCAACTTTTCTGAGGGGCTCCCCAGAGGAATGGCTTCTGTCTTGCTGGTCTGGGAGCTCTAGCAGATCTGGCACTGTCCAGCTGCCTGGAATGATCACAGGCAAGATATTGGGCTGCTATACCATACACCATCCCCAAAAACCTCAGGTCTCATCTTTCTTCCCTGGAAAGGGTGAGGGTTGATCCATTCATCTAGTGTCTCACCTTCTCTGGGGATGCCCAAAGAACTAGCACCTGTCTCTCCAGCCTGGAGCTCTGAAGGGTTGGACACGGTGTAGCTGCCTGGGGGAGAGCAGAGATAGTGGTTTGGATTGGTAGATGCCACAGCTCCCCCTAGCTCAGCAAAAAGTGAGCATCCAAAAGCCACAGCTGCTCAGTTCTCTTTGGAGAGGAAGAGTTGGTTGAGCTCCCCTGCACCAAGACCTCTTGCTGGGATGATTGGTGAAGGTCTTCTGTATGGGCACAATCCATGAAGATAGGGAGAGGTACCTGCTTTGTCTAATGTGCAGACACCACACAAAGAGTCAAGGAAAATGAATAATCAAGCAAAGGTATCCAAACACAGGAACAAGATAAATATCCAGAAACCAACCCTAATGAAATGGAGTTATATGATTTACTTGAAAGAGAATTCCAAATATCTCATAAAGATGCTCATCAAGGTCCAAAGAATGGTGCATCAACAAAGTAGAATTTCAATATGGAGAAAATGTGAAAAAATACCAAACAGAAATCAGAGAGCTGAATAACACAATAATAAAACTGAAAAATTCACTAGAGGGTTCAACAGTAGACAAGAATAAGCAGAAGAAAGAATCAGTGAACTTGAAGACTGGTCATTGGAAATTGTTCAGTCTGAGGATCAAAGAGAAAAAAATGAAAAAGAATGAAGAAAGCTCTTACAGGGCAATAGCAGGAAATCAATATGCCTATTGTGGGAGCCCCAGAAGGGGAAGAGAGAAAGAAACACCAGAAAACTTATTCAAAGAAATAATAGTTGGAAAGTCCCTAAATCTGAGAAAGGAAATGAACATCTAGATCCAAGAAAACCAAAGGATAGCAGGTCAAAGGAATTCAAAGAAATCTATACTGAGACACATTATAATAAAATTGTCAAAAGTCAAAGAGAGAATTTATCACATAAAAGGGACTCCCCCCTCCCCCCCGCCATAAGACTGTCATGGATTTTTCAGCAGAAACCTTGCTGGCCGGGAGGGAGTGGGAGAATATATTCAAAGTTCTGAAAGAAAGAGATTGCCAACCAAAAATACTATGCCTGGCAAAACTGTCCTTCAAAAATGAATGAGAGATTAAGACTTTCCCAGACAAACAAAAGTTGAAGCAATTCATTGTTAGACTTGCCTTTCAGTAAATGATAAAGGGTGTTTTTCAGGTTGAAATGAGAGGATTCTAAACAGCAACACAATAGTGTAAGAAAGTATGAAACACACTGGTAACGGTAAATATATAGACAAATACAGAATGCTGTATTACTGTAATGGTGGTGGGTAAATTTAATTCTAGAATAAAAGTTAAAGGACAAAATATTAAAATAAGCATAACTAAAAATATGTTAAAAGATACACAACATGAATAGACATAAATTGTGACAATAGTAACAACGTGTTTGGCAGAAGGAGAAGCAGGCTACCTACCGAATAAGGAGCCCAATGCGGGGCTTGATGCCAGGACCCTGGGATCATGACCAGAGCTGAAGGCAGATGCTTAACCGACTGAGCCACCCAGGTGCCCCACAATAATTAGCTTTTAAGTAAATGGATTAAACTTCTCAATCAAAAGATAGCAAATGGCTGAATGGATTAAAAAAACAATACCAGACCCAACTGTATGATGTCTATAAGAAACTCACTTCAGATTGGAGAACACACACAGGCTGAAAATGAAGGGATGAAAGAAGATATGTCAAGCAAATGGTAATCAAATGAGAACAGGATGGTTATATTTTTATCAGACAAAATGGACTTTAAGTCAAAAACTGTAACAGGAGACAAAGAAAGACATTATATAATAATGAAAGGGTCAATTCACTAGGAAGATATAATAATATATATGCACCCAACATCAAAGTACCTAAATATGTAAAGCAAACAATGATAGAACAGCGGGGAAAAAAAGATAAAACTGAAAAAAGCAATGCTACAGCAGCAGGACTGTCACTGTCAATAATGGATAGGATCCATAAGCAAGCAGAGGACTTGACCAACACTACAGACCACATGGAGCACAGAATATTCTCCCCAACAGCAGCAGAATGCATAATCTTTTCAAGTGCACACAGATTTTTTTTTTCCTCTAGGATAGATCACTTGTTAGGGTACTAAACAAGTTTTAACAAATTTAAGAAGGTTGAAGTCAAATATCTTTTTTAACCACAATGAAATGAAACTAGAAATCAACAGAAGAGGGGAAACTGGAAAATTCATAAGAGTATGGAAATAGAACAACACACTTCTGAGCAACATTAGGTCAAAGAAAAAATCAGAAAGGAAATTAGTAAATACATTGTGACAAAATGAAAATGAAAACACAGCACCTCAAAACTTATGAAATGCAGCAGACGCATTACTAAGAGGGAAGTTTATGGCAATAAACGCTTATGTTAAGAGAAGAAAGTTCTCAAATAAACAACCTACCTTTACACATCAAGCAGTTAGAAACAGAAGAACAAAATAAGCCCAGAGTTAACAAAATGAAGAAAATGTTATTAGAGTAGTAATAAATGAAATAAGGGGGTGCCTGGGTGGCTCAGATGGTTAAGGGTCTGCCTTCAGCTCATCGTGATCCCAGCATCCTGGGATTGAGCCCCACATCAGGCTCCTGGCTCAGCGGGGAGTCTGCTTCTCCCTCTCCCTCTGCCTCTCCCCTTGCTTATGCTCTCTTTCTCTGTATTTCTGTTTCTCAAATAAATAAATAAATAAATAAATAAATAAATAAATAAATAAATAAAATCCTTAAAAAAAGAGAAATAAATGAAATAAGAAATGCAAAATGATAGGAAAAAAAATCAGTGACACTAAGAGTTGGTTTTGAAAAGACCAACAAGATCGACAATTTCTTAGTTAAGACTAGCAAAGAAAAAAATACAAGACTCAAGTAAATAAAACCAGAAATGAAAAAGGAGACATTACAACTGATGTCAGGGAAATAAAAAGGATCGTAAGAGACTGATATCAAAATTTTATGCCAATAAACTGGATAGCCAAGAAAAAATGTATAAATTCCTAGAAACATACAACTCACCAGGACTGAATTATGAAGAAATAGAAAGTCTGTACAGGCCTAAAACTAGTATGGAGATTAAATTAGTAATCAAAAATCTCCCCCCAAAAGAAGAGTTTGGGACCAGATGGCTTTATTGGTGAACTCCACCAGACATTCAACGAAGAAGTAATGCCAATCCTTCTCAAGCTCATCTGAAAAGTTGAGAAGAACTTCAAAACTCATTTTAGGAGGCCAGTATTATTTGGTTGTCAAAACCAGACAAAGACACCAGAAGAATAGAGAACTACAGGCCAATGTTGCTGAACAGATGTAGATATGAAAACCCTCAACACAGTACTAGCAAACAGGAACTGGGAGCGTGCCAACAGGGTCATGCACCATGGCCAAATGGGGTTTATCTCCGGGATGAAGGGATGGTTCAGCATATGAAAATAAAGTAATGTGATGCCTCATGTTACCAGAATAAAGGGTTAAAATCACACAATTATTTCAACAGAAGCAGAGAAAGTTTAACAAATTTTAACATGTTTTTATGATAAAAATTCTCAACAGATTAAGAACAGAAGAGAACTACCTCAGCATAATAAAGGCCATCATACTCAGTGGTGAAAATCTGGAAGTTTTTCTTCTAAGATTAGGAACGAGGCAAGGATTTCCACTCTTGCCCCGTCTAATTCAACATAGCACTGGAAGTCCTACCCGAAGCAACTAAGTAATAAAAATAAATAAGAGGAATCCAAACTAGACAGGAAGAAATCAAATTGTCCATTTGCAGAGAACATGATTTTATATATAGGAAACCCTAAAGACTCCATAAAAAACTGTCCTATTAGAACTAATAAACAAATTCAGCAAAGTTGCAGGATACAAAATCAATATACAAAAGTCGGTCTAACTTCTCTACACCAACAATAAACTATTTGAAGAAGGAAATTAGGAAAACAATCCCACTTACAATAGCATCAAAAAGAATAAAATAAAAGCACCTGGGTGGCTCAGTCGCTTAAGCATCAGACTCTTGATTTCAGCTCTGGTCATGATCTTGGGAAGCCTGGTGTCAGGCTCCTTGCTCAGCAGGGCGGTCTTGAGGATTCTCTCCTTCTCCCTCTGCCCCCCCCCCCAAGTAAATGAATAAATCTTAAAAAAAAAGAATAAAATATCTAGGAATAATGTTGACTAAGGAAATGAAAGACTTGTATACTAAAACCACAAAACAATGGTTTAAGAAACAAAACAAGACACAAATGGAAAGACATCACATGTGAATGGGGAGAAGTATTAATATTGTTAAAATGTCATACTACCCAAAACATCTACAGATTCAATGTAATTCCTCTCAAATTCCCAATGATTCTTTTTTTTACAGAAATATCAAAAAATAAAATTCACCTGGAACCACAAAAGACCACTAAAGACTTAATCAATATTGAGAAAGAAGAACAAAGAGGAAGGCATTGTACCTCCTGATTTCTAAATCTATTGCAAAGCTACGGTAATTAAAACAGTGCAGTACTGACATAAGGAAGGACGTGTAGACCAACGGGACAGAACAGAAAGCCCAGAAATAAATCCATGCCTATGCAGTCAACTTATCTTTGACAAGAGTATCAAAAATAAACAAATGATGGGGAAATTAATAAATTGTGCTGGGAAAACTGGATATTCACATGCAAAATAATAAAATTGGACCCTTACCTTACACAACACACAAAAATCAACTCAAAATGGATTAAAGATTTAAACATAAGACCTGAAACTATAAATCTGCTTGCAGAAAACATAAGGGAAAATCTTCCTGACATTGGCATCAGCAATAATTTCATGGATAAGACACTAAAAGCATAGGCAACAAAGATAAAAAATAGACAAATGGGACCACATCAAACTAAAAAACTCTGCACGGTGAGGGAAACCATCAAATAGCGAAAAGACAACCTATAGAAGGGGAGAAGATATTTTGCAAACCGTATATCCAAAAAGGGTTTATCTCCAAAATATATAAAGAACATCTACAACTCAACAGTAAAATAAGTAGTAACTCAGTTAAAAAACGGTCCAAGGACTTGTACAGACATTTTACAAAGAAGACATACCAAGGGACCCCAAGTATCTAAAAAACTTTCAATGTTACTAATCATTAGGGAAATGTAAATCAGAACCACAATGAGATATCACCGTACTCCTGTCAGGATGGTGCTGGGGTGCGATCATGTCCTGTTTTGACCCCCTGGTCACTGGAGGGACAAAGGATAAGCACTTCTGAGCGACGGCAGTGGAGCTCTATTTCTAAAGCTGTATTCAATTCAATCACAGTCACTCAGTGACACGACAGAAGGAATAGTCCACATGTGCGCCTTCACGATGACACAAACATTACAGAAAATCGTGCTGTGTTTTATTCCTTATGGCCCTTTCTTTATCACATAATCATCTTGAATTCCCGACATTCCTTATTTTGCAAAAGAATATTCCTTCCCTGCACGTCCGTGGCCGCCGTGAGTTTGGGGAAGTCTGAGTAGGCTCTAGTGTAGCTTGTTCATTTGCTGCACACAAACTGTTCCTGGAGGATGGAGGGACTTGCCCAGGCCTCAGGGTCAGGGGGCACCTCTGAGACAGACTCTAGTTGGGTCCTTTCTGGATTGGGGGGTGGGTGCATATGGAGACCCATGTCCACAGTGTGGTGCTGTGGCCTGGCAGCCTCATCACCCAGTGTGGCGGGAACCAGCTTCTGGGACTTGTCCAGGGCAGCCTCCAGCTTCAGAGGGAGTGGTGATGGCCTGGGATGGGGGCTGACGGAGAGAGAGACAGACAGAGGGAGGGAGGGAGTCTCTTGACTTCCTCACCTGTCCACTTAGTCCTGGCCACAGGGAGCAGAAGCACATGTCTCTGCTGGCCTTTGGGGGTGAGGTTGTTGCCATGAACAGCGGACAGCACAGTGGTGAGGGGTCTGGCCACCCAGGAGCTTCTCTGCAGATCTGGCCCGAGGGCCCTTTGAGGGACCAGGGACACAGAGGCACAGCTTGGCCCTTGTGGACTGACCTCCTTGCTCCTGCCTGGTCTCTGCATTTTGCTTCCCTGACCTCGAGAAAGGACTCTGCTGTCTGCCTTTTCTCTCCCTCTTTCTGTTACTCCCTGTCTCTGTCTCTGTCTCTCCATCTCTCTGTCACTCTGTGTGTGTGTGTGTGTGTGTCTGTATGTATCACCTGTCTGTCCGTCCACCCATGCATCCATGCATCCATGCATCCATCCATCCATGTATCCTTCCTTCCTTCCTTCCTTCCTTCCTTCCTTCCTTCCTTCCTTCCTTCCTTCCTTCCTTCCATCCATGCATCCGTCTATCTAGGAGTGGCTCCCCTGATCATGGGGCTGCTGAGTCCAGTCTGCAGGGCAGGCACAGCTGGAGATGCAGGGAGGAGCTGATGTTGCATCTGGAGTCTGAACACTGCCTGGAGGCAGAATCTCCTCCTCCCCGGAGGAACCTCAGTCTTTTTCTCTTAAGACCTTCAACTGATTGGACGCAGCCCACCCATGTGATGGAGGGTGATCTGCCATGCACACATGCATGCACCTGACACACACATGCACACATGGACACACGACACACATGTGCACACATTCACACACACACATACACATTTATTTTCTGTCACTCTGGCTTCTGTGTTTTCAGGTGGTTCCAGATTGAGGTGGCAGAGTAGGTGTGACGATTGTCCTCAGCACCCAGCCGGGGGCGGCTACAGTGCTGTCAGCGGCCCCTGTGACTTTGTCACCTGTGGTTCCACATCCCGCTACAGTGGTGGCAGACAGCCTACATACAGTTTATTGTCATCATTATAATTCATCAAAATCACAGTGCTTGCTGCACACGCTGTGGGATCTTGCTTTATTGAATGCGCTAAAAAGAAGCCCACATATCACGGCATCCCAACCGTACTGCCGCTGGAATCGTAGGGATTGTATTTGTGTGTTTAAAACCGTGGCTCTGCACCTTGCCCCCTCCTGGGATGCTAGGCTCTCTTCCCATGTGCCATGGGGTCCCGGACATGGCGTGTGTGCACTTGTGGAAATCCAGCCAGCTGTGCACTCGTGAGCTGGTGCATTGCCCCCACGTGTGACATTCCCGTGGAGAATGGCTAATAAAATCCACCAGGATTCTGGGCTTGTGTGTGCAAGGCTCAGGGGCGGCCCCTGGAGCATCAGCTTGGTGGAAGAGTGGGGGCCTCCTGGCGTTCGTGGAGTGAACTCCGTCACCCAGCCCGTCCTCCCTCAGGCTGGCTGCGGCTGGGGGGCTGCCGAGCCCTCTGTCCCCAGGTCCTGTCCCTTTGCTCTGCAACAAGACCCAGCTGGCTGAGGTCTGGAAGGGCTGCTTGTGGCTCAGCCCCCAGAGGAGGTGCCCTGGGGCTCCTGGCTGGAGCGGGGGTGGGGGTGGGCAGCTCTGGCCTCCTGGTCACGCAGGTTAGTCACCAGGGTGAATTCCTAGCCTCAGGGAGATGGTGGGCCGCCTGCAGAGGACCCTGTCTTCGCTGACCGGCTGTCCTCCTCCGTGGTGAGGGGCCACTCGCGCCATCTAGCTGGGACATGCTGCCGACGAGCTGCTTGCTCCTCGGGGTCTGGGGAGTAGTGGGAGGTGCGTGGGCTCGGGAGATTGTTCTGGTGGATCTTACAGTGAAGGAGCCTGCTTGCAGACACTAGAATCTCTCGAAGCAGCAGCTCTCTTATGTGTTTGGGGGCAACATATGAAAGTTCTGTGGAGCCAGTTTGAGCTTAGTGGTTCTTAGCAAAGGTCACAGGCTCATTGTCTACTGTTGTCCTTACCTTGTAACTGATGAAAACAGTCACAAGGTCGACTTTTACTGGAGGAGCCAAGATCACCAGGTTACGCAGCCAGGGCCCCAGGGTCTGCCCTGGACACCGACGTGCACGGTGAACTTTCTGGACCGGGGCACCATGTCGAGCGATGGGGAACTTGCTGTGCCTTTCCCGAAAGCTGTTCTCCAGTTCTTTCCCAGATGCATGCTTAGTGCCCACGAGCTATTTAGCGCAGAGAGATGCAGAGGGGCCACAGCTGATGGGAACGGCCTCCCAGACGCCCAGCCACAGACCAACGACTGGGCCCCCGGGGTCGAGGGCCCACAGACGGAATACCGTGGAGAGAACCAGAGCCGGCTATGGAGAGAGAGCCTGGTGAGTGACCTGGATTCTGCGGGACATACGGGAGCTGGACGTGGACGGGCAGGGAGGGTCATCTGGGAAGACGAGACCAGCAGGGAGGCCCAGGGTCGGGAGGCCCGTGTGGGGTAGTGATGGCCTCCAGCAGCTAGGACGTCCATTCAGAGCTATGGGAGGCATAGCTGTCGATGGGCTTGAAGTGGTGCAGGGACCCTGGGCCCCACATCCCCTAAACCCTGGGGCTCTGCTCTCTGGCCTCGGGGGCAGGGGACACAGCTGGGAGCCTCAACACCTGCGGCTTTCTTGGGGGTGGGGCGCCCTGACCCTTGGGGACGCTCATGGTGACCCTGCATCTCGGAGCTCCATTCCGCATACCACACCTTTAACTAAAACCCACACTTGTCTCTCAGCATTAATGAGATCATTGAATTGTTCATAATGGTTTGATTTTGTGTCTCTTTTGTGGTATTATTTCATGCATGCAAATTAAAATTCGGGAGAGCATTGATGAGTGCTTACTGAACTTTACATATTGAATATTGTGTGTTGGGAATTTCAGAAAGGCATAAAAAAGAAAATAAAAATTGCCTATATATTATCATCCAGAGACAGTCATTCTGGTTTGTTTTGTTTTCCTGAAGTTTTTACAGACTATATTTTATGCAGTATGTTTATTTATGAAAGGCTAAATATTATATAGGAAAGATAAACAGGATATATTATATATTCTGTTTTACATTTGTTTGTGGGTTTGTGTTCTGTATACATTTGGAGTCCAATTTTAACCAAATTTAACCCAGTGCATGGAATGCTGGATAAAGTTAACAGGAGCCAGCACTGTTTTTTTGTTTTTTTTTAGGTTATTTATTTGAGTGGGGGAAGGGAAGGGCAGAGGAAGAGGGAAAGAATCTCAAGCAGACTCCCCACTGAACGCAGAGCTGATGCGGGGCTCAATCCCAGGACCCTGGGATCGTGACCTGAGCTGAAGGCAGATGCTTAACCTACTGAGCCACCCAGAGGCCCGGATATCTCACCATCTTAAAAACTCTTTCTGGCTGGGGAGAGACTGACCCTCCTGGCTTAGCGGGTTCTTGGAGACTTGGAGATGGAAGGGCCCAGTGGAAGCATGCCATTGATATGCAAACTGGCCAATCCAGAGCCAGACTTGACCTCCTTGGACCACAGAGGGAGGACTTCTGTCTTCAGCATCCCAGGCCAGGTACCAGGCAGCTAAGGGACGCCCCTGTCATTTAGAATCTGCTAGAATTATTCAAAGTAGCCAGTTTTAGGTTGTTCACCCTGCCCTGCCCTGCCTTTCCTGTGGAAACCCCAGTTGAAACTCTGGCCTGGGCTTTCCCCACCTCTTGCTTCTGCCACGTGACCACCCTGGTGCCTCCCCGTGGCCTTGTGTGCCGTGCCGTGCCTCGCCTTCTGTCTGCGGGACCCGGGAGCACAATAACCCATTTCCTGAACCTCTCTGTGTCTCCTCTTCTGATGCACCCGACTGACCATTTCTTAAAAGAACACGGGCAGCCTTTACAAATACACGTATGTCTTCACTCTGTCCACCATGAAGGCCTAGAAACCGAATCCTGACCCATTAACTGCCTTTGTGCCCAGCCTACAGCTTCTCGAAACCACCTCCCCTTACACGGAGCAGGGACTCCAGCGAGAGATAGGCCAGCACGGGGTGAGCCAGGGACGTCCCATCTCAGCAGAAAGCCACGGGGCCACTGACAACTAGCAGACGCATGACAAGGGGTTAAGAGCAAAATTTCTTCTAATGGAAATTTCCAGCCGATCAGTGAGACAGGATACAGTGGGATAATGTCATCAGCCAGCTTCCACATCTCTGAGAAGTCCCCGGGTGTGACTGGCCCCAGGATCTGGCCATCAGGAAGGTTTGGGGTGTGAAGATTCTTCCCCAGACCAAGTTTTCCGTCTCCCCAGGGAAGCTGGGTTCATTCCCCGCGTGCACCTTCAACAGACTGTCTCGCGGCACTGTATAGTGAACGCTTGGCTGCAATCCCCGTGGGTGCTCACAAGGTCGCAGGATGCGCTGTGACAGAGGTGAGGACTCGGGCCGTGGCCCTCAGGCATTTAGTGGAGGGAAGACACGCTCGGAACAGATGGAGTGACATGAAGTAGCCTTACAGGACTGTCCGCTGACCCGCAAGCATCATTCTCAGGTGAGCAGAATGAAACCCTCAACCCCAGCTCCTTCCAACACCAAACTGCCTTTACACCAAATTGTGTCCTGATCTCCACCCATGTATTTGTGTGTTCGGCCGCGCATTCAGCAAATGAGGCCCAGCGCCCCTGCTTGTGGCTGTGTGGGTGTGGAGAGCACGGGGTGCTGGTGCAAGGTGCACGCTTGTGCAACGGGACCAGTGGGGAGTGAGGTCTGCAGGAGGTGCCGCCTTGCTGCAAGCATCCCCCACCCAGCATCCCGGCCCAGCATCCTAAAGTGAGCATTCCGAACCCAGCACACCTGCCCCAACATCCCTGCCCCAGCACCCTAGAGTGAGAATCCCAGCCCCAGCATCCCGGCCCCAGCAACCCTGCCCCAGCACCCTAGAGTGAACATCCCAGCTCTAGCATCCAGGCCCCAACATCCCTCCCCCAGCACCCTAGAGTGAGAATCCCAGCCCCAGCATCCGGGCCCCAGCAACCCTGCCCCAGCACCCTAGAGTGAACATCCCAGGTCTAGCATCCAGGCCCCAACATCCCTCCCCCAGCACCCTAGAGTGAGAATCCCAGCCCCAGCATCCCGGCCCCAGCAACTCTGCCCCAGCACCCTAGAGTGAGCCTCCCGAACCCAGTACCCCAAACCCAGTACCCCCCACCCAGCATCCTGGACCCAGCATCCCGACCCCTTCATCCTTGTCCCAGCACCCCTGCCTCCTCATCCATGTCCCAACATCCCTGCCCCAGCACCCTAAAGTGAGCGTCCTGGACCAGAATCCTGGACCCAGCTTCCCTGTCCCAGCGTTCCTGTCCCAGCACAGGCACCCTACATCCCAGAGGAAGCATCCTGGAGAGAGAACAGCCTGGGACGCAGGGCCCTGCGTCGTGGCCTGGCCTCTGCTGCCCCCTGCTGGTGGCCCACCGCCGGCAAGCACTGAGATCCTTACTCCCGGTTGGATGAGGATGCCTTCCCGCCCGGGGCTCTTCTAACTTCAGGTTGCAGTGACGAACAGGCTGCTTTCTTTAACCCTGGAGAAAAGAAGCAGGTCTTGCCTGTTCAGAGGGAAACGGACTTCTGTGCCAGGTCTCCTGAAGTTTGTTTTCATGCGCACATCTTGGTGAAACTGGGCGGCAGGGACCAGAGCGGGAGGGGCCTCAGCATGGGTGGGCCCAGGACCCTCCCACACTGGCTTTGCAGACTGGACAGCGAGGCGGGAGGGTGAGGGCGAGGCAGGATGGGGAGGTGTGCCAGGACCTGGGCCAGGCCAGGCAGGCACCTTCCTCCTGACTTTTAGCCCAGGGTCCCCCAGTACCCCGCATGTCCTCAGAAACCCTGGGAGGGTCTGATTCGGTCTCTGGGAGGCCTGGTGAGGAGCCCAGGGCAGGAAAGCATGGGTCTATGTGGCTCTGGGCCTTTGTGGCCCATGAATGTAGCCATGTCCCCGAGCTTGATCTGCTGCTTTGGGTTTGGGTCCTGGCTCTGCCACCATCGTGCCTGGACCCGGAAGTCCTCACCCCGCATGGGGAGAGTGACTGTATCAGGCTTGATGTGGTTCTCGGGGCCAAGGGCAGTGCCGTTATTAAAATGCAGATGCCCCAGGAAGGCAGGACTCGAAATGATTAACAGTGAGTAGTAGAAACTTTTATTTTATTATTTTTTTAAGATTTTATTTATTTGAGAGAGAGATAGAGCTGAGCGGGGAAGAGGGACAGAGGGCAGAGGGAGAAGCAAACTCCTCTGCTGACCAAGGAGCCCGATGCGGGACTTGATCCCAGGAACCTGAGATCATGACCTGAGCCAAAGGCAGATGCTCAACCGACTGAGCCATCCAGGTGCCCCAGTGCTAGAAACTTCTAAATGCATTTCATCGAGAATGCCGTGCTAACTGTTCCGAAGACTGGTAATGACTACTGTTCTGGGAGCGTCTGCTCACGTGTCCTGGGCAGAGCAGACAAGGTGGGCCGCTGGGGACCGGAGTGTCCCCACTTCGGTGGGCAGCACCGGGAGAGGCCCAGGCCTGGAAGAAGGATCTGGTGTCTGCATGCGGGGTAGACAGGAGGGTCTGCTGGTGGGGGCTGCAATGGGGCAGAGACCCTGACAGTGGTGGTAGCTCGGGGAGATGGGAGGACCCTCCGTGTGCCATGTCCTGTGGCCCCCAGCGCTCCAGCTCAGAACAGAGCTGCCGCGAATTCCCACCTTCCCAGTGGGGACAGGAGGCACAGACACCAGGGCGGTGGGGGGCGGTCAAAGGCTGGTTTGCGTGGCTAGCCCGTTACAGAAATTCCCTCAGGGAAGAAACTGCCTGTGTTCAGGATGTAATTAAGGAGCAGAGGGCACAGGCTGGAAGGAGGGAACGGGAAGGGCAGGCCCACCTGGCAGGTGGTGGGAGTCCTGCCCGGGGACAGAAGGGAGCCCAGGACAGAGTGTGGATGGTGGGGGGCAGCTTGAGAGCCCTGGGTCAGAATGAGAAGCTGGGGGCTTTCGTGCATTCAAGTTCTAAAATAATTTTTTTAAGATTTATTTATTCATTTATTAGACAGAGAGAGACAGCCAGCGAGAGAGGGAACACAAGCAGGGGGAGTGGGAGAGGAAGAAGCAGGCTCCCAGTGGAGGAGCCTGATGTGGGGCTTGATCCCGGAACGCCAGGATCACGCCCTGAGCCAAAGGCAGACGCTTAATGACTGCGCCACCCAGGCGTCCCACAAGTTCTAAAATAATTTTTATTTTCATTTATGAGCACGCACATGGCTTAGATACATCCTCTCACTTCAACGCGGACAGGTGGTCTACAAACATTTTTGGAGATAATCATTTCTTTTTTCTTCTTTGCCTACTTTTGCTCCCCCCTCTTATCCTGTTTCCTGAGTTTTCCCACTCGGCACAAAGCCCCTGACCCCATGCAGACTGCTGCATGGGCCAATAGTTTTTTTTTTTTTTAAGACTTTATCTTTTTAGAGCACTTTTATATCCCAGCAAATTTGGGAGGAAGGTACAGAAATTTCCTATTGACTCCCTGCTCCACGTGCAGTGTCCCCGCTATCAACGTCCCCCACCAGAGGGTACACTTGCCACAGTCCCTGAACGTACACGGACGCGTCATCGTCATCATCGGCACCAGAGCCTGCAGTTCACACGGGCTCGCTCGTGCTTCCGACAAACGTGCAACGACATGTACACACCATCCCAGCATCAGATGGAGTGTTTCCCTGCCCTAAAGGTCACCTGTGCCCTGCCTAGCTGTCCCTTTCCCTGGCTCCCCAGTGCTTGGCTACCACCGATCTCACTCCTATCCCCATGGTTGGGCGTCTTCCAGAACATCACAGGCTTGGGATCCTGCAGGATGCAGCCTTCTCAGACTGGCTCCTGTCGCTTAGAGATGGGATTTCAGTTTCCTTCGTGTCTTCTCCTGGTGTGACAGCTCACTTCTGTTGAGAGCTGAGTAATAGTCCCTTGTCTGGATGTACCATGGCCCACGTAGGTATTGCCCTACGGAAGGATGTCTTGGTTGCTTCCAAAGTTTGACAGTGATACTGTAGACATTGTGTGCAGGTTTTCGTATGAGTATAAGTTGTCCAGTCCTTTGAGTAAACGCCAAGGAGCGTGGCTGCTGGATCGTATGGTAAGAGGAGTTGTGTTCGTTAGTTTTGTAAGGAATGGCCAGAACGTCCTCCGGAGCGCCTGAGCCGCTCTGCATCCCCACTAGCTGCGAATGAGCGTCCCTGCCTCTCTGCACCCTCGCCAGCGCTTGGGGTCCTCGGGGCTCTGGATGTTGGGGGTTCTAATCTGTGTGGAGTGGTGTCATTGTCACTTTAACTTGCATTTCCCCAATAACATGTGAGTGGGAGAATCTTTCCCTATGCTTCTTGTCACCTGTATACCTTCTCCGGTGGGTTGTCTATTAAGGTCTTCGGTCCATTTTCAGATCAGTTTATTTGTTTTCTTATTGTTGAGTTTTGAGGGTTCTTTGCACATTCTGGAGACCAGTCCTTAAGGAGATGAGTCTTTCCCAGATAGTTTCTCCCAGTCTATGGCTTGTCTGTTCATTCTCTTGCGTGTCTTTTGTGGAGCAGAATTAAGAAAAAAATCATGATGGAACATTTCATTCATTTATGCCAATTGCCTGGAGGAGGCGGGAATGTGAGTCCACCTTGCCTCGTGTATGTAAAAAAATATCTAAGCCACTCTGATCCCCAAGTGTCTGGTGAGTGGTTCTAGTTTAGGTTGTCCTTATGAGTCGCTTGCTTATCTTCTCAATGTTTTCAAATTCCTTTACGTTTTGGCTAATAATTTACGATATAAACAGCGGAGGCTAGGTTTTGTAAGTTTATGTGCGCAAGAATGCGTAACTGGATGATATCTGTTCTTCCCAAGGCAACACAAACTTCAGAAACGGATTTAAGTTTTACTAAAAACCACAGCAAAATAGCCTAAGCGTAGAAAACATTTTCTTTTTCTCTTTTGGAAAAAACTTGCCTTCTTCGTTGTTCTGCATTAGAAAAACAAGACATGTTTCCTTTTCTCTTTGAGTCTTGGGTTTTATTTACGGTGACCCTAGAAACTCAATATGAACTAGAAAGCAGTTTCGTAAAATTCTGTCCTTCATTGATCTCCGGTCACACTCGCGCTCTCTCTCAACTGTTGGGACCACGCCAACATAGAGCTCGTGCACAGCCCAGGAACCCGTCAACAAAACAAAAAGACAAGTCCAGCACGGGAGGAGTTAATGTTAATGCCGTCCAGGTGACCGTTCTGTCTTTCCTGGATCGCGCCTTTTGTGCCGTATCTGAAAAGTCACCCCCAAGCCCCAGTGAACTAGGTTTCTGCCTCATTTTCCAGGGGTTTGTGGTTCTCCATCACGTGCCGGTGTGTGGTCCGCTCTGAGTCAGTGTTTGGGGGGTGTGAGGTCTGTGTTTTGCACGTCGGCATCCAGCTGTCCCTGTGCTCTCTGTGGAAGACGTGATCTCCACTCCATTGTGTTGTCTTTGCTCCTCTGTCAAGGATCAGACTTGATTTACGTGGGTCTGTTTTTGGGCTCCCAGTTCTGTTCCATCGATCTGTCTGTCTGTGCTTTGCCTAATACCCACGGTATTGATCACTGCAACTTCTCAGAAGTCTCGAGGTCGGGCAGTGTCAGTCCTGCCCCTGGTCCAGCGGGGCCTTGACCCACGCGGACAGCTGGAGGCCCTGCTCTCCGTTCTTCTTCTTCTATTTCTTTCAATGACATATATTGTATTTCATCAGAGTGGTACCTACATGATTTAAAAGGACAAAAACTCCAGACTTTCAACTGAAACAATGATTACTGCTCCATCCTTGCCCACCCCAAATGCATATTCCCCAAACACAACTGCTCTCAACCCTGTGAGGTACTGGTCTGTTCTTTATGTCCTTGTATCTGAAGAACACGTTTCCACTGTCATTTCTTGGTTTCCAGGCTTGAATGCTGTCCACTGTTCCTGCCGTGGAAAGCACAGACTCGGCTCTCCCTCGCATGCCCCCCGCCCCACTCACGCCTCCTCTGTCCCCGTGGTGCTGATACGGTTCTGCCACGGAATTCAGATCCATAGCCAGAGATGATGTTTTCTAACAGGTAAGCACGGTGTGCAGGTCCGGACTTTGAGTACCATCACACCATTTCCTGTCTTGTGCAAGTTTTCATTTCCAGAGATGATTCTTCTTGAAGCAGGATGGTGCCCTAACCAAAGTGGTTCGTGTGTGACTTTGGCTTAGCAGTCTGGGCATTGGTGTTGAATGAACACATCGCCGTCTGGAAAGCTGGCTGTGTGAGTCAGGGTTCTGTGGAGAAATGGAACCAACAGGGTAGGTGTGTGTGTGTGTAAATGGATTTACTTTAAGGAGTTGGCTCACATGACTGGAGACTTGGTGACTCCAAGGTCTGCTGGGGAAGGCTGGCAGCTGGAGACCCAGGAAGAGCAGAATTCCCTCTCACTCAGGGGAGTCAGCCTTTCTTCTATGCAGACCTTCACCTGATTGGACAAGGCCCACCCACATGCTGGAGGGTGACCTGCTTTCCTCGAAGTTGACTGACTTAAGTGTCGGTGTTCTCTGAAATCACCCTCACAGAAACATCCAGAAAAGTGTTGGACCAGCTATCTGAGCACCATACCTCCACCAATTTGACACATAAAATTAACCATCACATTATCAGTAATTCATCCTGAATGGAAAAATCTCTTCTCCATACACTCAAAACACAGCAGGTATTGTGGCAAATGAATTTTAAATTGTTTTAAAACAATAAATTGTTTTAAAATAAATTAAAAAAACTTTTTCTTATGTTTTCTTGTGGAAGTGTGATAGTTTTAGGCTTTACATTTAGGACTGAGGTTAACTTTATTTTTGTATGTGGTGCAATCTATGAATTGAAATTAGTTTCTTTCTTTCTTCTTTCTTTCTTTCTTTCTTTCTTTCTTTCTTTCTTTCTTTCTTTCTTTCTTTCTTTCTTTCTTCTTTCTTTTCCTTCCTTCCTTCCTTCCTTCCTTCCTTCCTTCCTTCCTTCCTTCTCCCCCTTTTTTTCCCTATCTATCTATCTCCAGCTGTTTCAGCACAGATTTGTTGAAAAGACTTTCCTTTCTCTGCTCCCTCTTATTTCTTTTTCTTGTCTTATCACACTGGCTAGAACCTCCAGGCTAGGACCCATGAATGGTGCACTGAACAGTAGGGAGAGCCGTCATCTTGTCTCTCATCTCAGAGGGAAACATCTGCCACTCTTCCATCAGTGCAATGTTTGCTGTAGGGTTTTTGTACATATCCTTAATCAGGTTGAAAAAGTCCCCTCCTATTTTTTATTTGTTGGGAATATTTGATCAGGAACGGATGCTACTTTTTCTGCATGCATTGAGGTGACCATGTGGATTTTTCTTTCTGCCTGTTAATTTGGTGAATTATACTCATTGATATTCTAATTTTAAACCAACCTTGCATTAAACCCCAATTGGTTGTGATTTATCTTTTTATATGTCGTGCATTTCAATTTATTAACATTTTGTTGAGAATGTTTACACCCATGCACATGAAAGATATTATATATGATTATGTTTTATTTTGGGGGAATGTCTTTGATTTTGGTAGCGAGTACTTCTGGCCACTTGTGAGCATGCCCTCCTCCACTTCTCAGGCACACTTTGTCTAGAATTAGTTTGATTTATTTCTTAAATATTTGGTAGAATCTCCCAGTGGAGCTTTCTGGGCCTGGAGTTTTATCTGTGGCTTGGTTTTTACTACAAATTCATTTCATTAACAGACATAATGCTGCTTGTTTTTTTGTTTTGTTTTGTTTTGTTTTGTTTTGTTTGTTTTTGAGTGAGCTTTGGTAGTTTGTCATCCAAGGAACTTGCCCACTTTGTCTTCATTGTCAGAATTGTTGGCACCGGTCTGTCCACAGTAGCCCCCTATTATACTCTTAATATCTATGTTGCCTGAAGTGATGCCATGTCTCACTCCAACTGTCAGTGACTTTTGTTCTCTTTCTTGTCTTGGTCAATCTGGCTAGAGACTTATTCATTATATCGATTTTCTGAAAGAATCAGCTTTCTGTTTCATTGATTTTCTCTGTTGTTTTGCTTTCTTTTTCATGGATTTCCATTCAGATCTGTATGATTTTTTTCCCCTCTTGTATATACGTTGTTTTTTTTTTTTTTTAAAGATTTTATTTATTTATTTGAGAGAGAGAGAGAGCACGAGTGGGGTGAGCAGCAGGCAGAGGGAGAAGCAGACTCCCCACTGAGCAGGAACACAACACAGGACTCGATCCCAGGACCCTGAGATAATGACCTGAGCTGAAGGCAGATGCTTAACCGACTGAGCCCCCCCAGGCACCCCTTTCTTCCAGTTTCTTAAGATGGAAGTCGGAATTGATTTAAAACAAGTCTTTCCTAAGGTAGGTGTTCAGTGCATTTCTCTCTGGATGCTGGTCCAGCAGTGACCCACAAGTGTTTCATTTTCATTCACTTAAAAACGCTTTCTAATTTCTTCTTAAAGTCTCTTCTTTGGTCAATATTTTATTTGGAGACATTTTGCCTAGTTACTAAAAGTTCGAAGACTTTCTAGACATGTTTGTAGTATTGATTTCCAAACTCATTTTGTGATCAGAGAACATATCTTTATGACTGGAATCCTTTACAATTTGTTAAGATTTGTCTCATGGCCCAGACTCTGGTTTATCTTGACAAATGTTCCATATGCACTTGGAAAGACTGTATATTCTGCTGCTGCTGAGTGTGGTGTTCTGGAATGTCCCTCAGGTCTGTTGGTTATAGTGTGACTCATGTCCTCACTATTGTAACCGATGGTCTGTCTACAACCTCCATCGATTTATTAAGAGATTGATGTTGATATCTGTGACTCTACTGTTTATACCTCCTTGTCTATATCATGTTTTGCTTCATGTGTCCTGAAGCTCTGTTAGTAGGTACAGTTATGATTTTTGTTGTGTCCTCTTGATGAACAGACACCTGTCTCATTACGACATAGTTCTCTTTCTCTCCTGTCACAGTCTGGGGCTGAAATCAACTCTGTCAGACATTAATATGCAGCTACCTGCTTTTGCTTAGCATGGAACACCTTTTCCCATCCTTTACATTTAACTTACTTGTGTCTTTACATTTAAAGTCATTTTCTGGTAGACGGTAAGTGCTTGGGCTGTGGTTTTCCATTGGAACTGACAATCTCTATCTTTTAAATGGGTTTTGGACCATTTACGTTGAATGTGATTATGGACATGATTGGGTCTAGTTTTCTATTTGTCTCATCTGTTCTTTGTTCTCTTTTTCTTGTTTCTCTACCTTCTCTTGGAGTCACTATATTTTAAAAATTCCATATCATTGGCTATTTTTTTGTTGTGATAATTTAGTGGTTTATTTAGTTTTTTAGGGTTTATGATGTACATCTGTTACTGACCTACTACCTTTAAGCAAGATCGTACCCTTCACATATAGTAAATGGAAATTACAACAACATGCTTCCTCTTCTTCCTTTCTGTTCTTTGTGCTATTATTGTAACGCATTCTACTTTTCCATATGTTATAAATTCCACAATATTATTTTGTTATTATTGTTCTAAACATTCAGCTATATGTTACAAAGGTTAATTAGTTTTTAAGTCTTTATAATTTCCCATATAGTTACCATTCTGCTGCTCTGCTTTCCTTTGTGTTGGCCCAGATTTCCATCTGTTATAATTTTTCTTCTATTTTCTGGAGATAAGTTCTCCTGGCTATTGTATGGCTGGAAAAGTTTTTATTTTATCTTTTTTTTTTTTTTTAAAGGTATTCTCTTTGGGTAAAATATTTTAGGCTTACAGTTATTTTTCTTCAAATGTTAAAGAAGTTTCTTCACTGTCTTCAGATTTCATGAGAAGTCAGCTCTCACCTTACCTACATCCCTCTCTAGATGTCTTATTTCTCTGATACTTTTTGGATTTTCTCTTTGTCAGTGGCTCTGGGTGATATGGTATGACACGACTTCAGGTAGTTTTTGTCATGATTCTTGTGATTGGGGTTCAATGAGCCTTCTTCATCTGTGGGCTTATACTTTTGTAATATAAGTTTTAGGAAAGTGTGTCTGGATGGTTATGGGAGGAACGGTCTTAGGAAGGCTGGTCTGGATGTATCATGGGAGGACTGGGTGTGGGAAGGCTGGTCTGGGTGTATCATGGGAGGACTAGTCTTAGGAAGCCTGCTCTGGACAGTCCTGGAGGGACTTTGAGAAGGCTTGCTCTGGGGGCTGTCTGGGATGATGCCATGGCCTAGTGCAGGGACAGTCACAGGTGCTTTAGGGCAGCCTGTCTCTCTCAGACTGTGTGTCTTGTCCAGCTTCCACCTCCCAGTGTGGGCTTCTCTAACTCCCCAGACCAATATGGCACCCTCACATAATGTTTCCCTTGCGCTGGGCAGTTGTCCCTCTAGTGTTTTCTATTGTTTAATTATATCTAGTGCTTCCTCAGTGCCGGTCTTTCTATGGATTCTAAGGCTCTGCGAGGGTCCCCAACATTCTCTGTGGCTCAAAGTAGCTACTCAAGGTTTGCTGAATCAGTGAAAGAAGAACATGTTCAAGTCCTCAGCTTATCATTTCATCCATGGCTTCAAGTCCTACGAAACCCAAGTCTCTGGCCATTTCAAAGCTCTGTTCCAGGAGGGTTTTGAGGAGAGTGAGGTGTAGAATACACTGCTGGGCTTTCTGGGGAATGTGTCTGGAAGGGGAACCAGGGGTCGGGGTGTTCGATGGCCATTCACACACCACTAGGGTCTCCATAATGTGCCGCCACCAGCTCCATACTCCTGGCGCCCCATCCACAAAGTGCTGCCTCTCTAACCACACCGTGAAAATGGAGCATTTGGTTGTGGGGGTGTAGCAGGATTAGAACACTAATTATAGCACTCTCTGGGGGAGCCTGGAGCACTGGGGTCATGGTTACAATTCTGGTCTATGTGGGATTTAGTTGAGTTCTTTTTTTTTTAATTTTATTTCTACATTTGGCATGACAATAGATTTACATAATGAACATTTGTCAAGGGTTTCAAGTCATAGCTTTTATAGGCTTCCATCTTTTCTTGAAAGAAGACAGATTGTTGGTGTTTTTTGAATTTCACAACAATGTGGGCTGGTCTACATGGACAATTGGTATGTTGTGAAGATTGGAGCTCATTCATGCATCACATATCACGTCTGGAAGGGGCTGATGGCATTGGAATCCCTTAACAATCTGAATTGTCATGCTGTTCATTTGCCTGAAAACTTGTCTTTAAGAGTCATCATCATACAAAAGATGCAGAGGGAGAAATAGGGTGAAATACGTGAGTTTAAACTGAAGTTCTGCTACATAAAAATAATATGAGTGAGGCCAGCCTGGACAGGGTGGCATACACCTGCTTCTCCCTGCTCCTTTCTGTCCTGGAAGTAAAGCAAGAGGCAGCCAGAGGGGAGCTCTGCAAGGTGGAAGGAGAAAGGTAGGCTAGTTTGGAACCCGAGGACTGAACAGAAATTCAGTGGTGGGGGTCTCACACCCCCTACCCAACGGGGGAAGGTGGCCCAGGCCCTGAGGTTGGCAATAGGAGACGATGGCATCTTTCCATCAAAGCCGTGGGGAGGGACACCTGCAGGAAGGGCTGACTGGGGACTCCACTCAGTGGCAAATGGTCGGTGGACCCACGACTCCCTCCCCACCGAAAGACACTGAGCAGCTGGGTGGCTCTGGTTGAAAGAGTCCTGCCACAGGTCGCACTGGGGAAATGTCTTCATCGTGGTGGGAGGAAGGCTCCTTTCTTCTGCTCAGCAGTGCTGAGGAGGGGGTCTTGCCATGTATACTGTAGGACATGGTAAGACTTCATGAGCCTTAAGTGTATGTAGCTCCTGTAATCAAGACAGTGTGGGATTGGGGGGTGATAGAGATAGACCCAGATTGATGAACAAAGTAGAGAATCTGAGAAACAGAGGCTCACGAATGAGCCCAACTGCCTTTTAACAAATGTGCAAAAGCACTTCAGTGGAGGAAGGTAGGTCTTAGCAACAAACGAGCTGGAGCCATTGGACACCCACGGGCACACACAGAACAAACCTTGACCTCCATTTCACACCTTGAAATGACCACTAATAGGTCGTGTAAGTGTAAAGTGTAAAACAACAACTTTTGAGAGAAAAGGGAAAATCTTCAGGATCTTAGGCTTGACACCAAAAGCACGATCCATAAAAGGAAGATGGATAAATTGGACCTCAACAGAATCAAAAACTTAGTCTCTGTGAAGGACCATGTGAAGAGGATAAAAAGATTACAGGCTGGGAGAGAAAATTTGCAAACCATATGTTCCAAAGAGAACTAGTATCTAGAATAGATAGAAAATCTTACAAGTTAGCAGTAGCGAGTGATCCAATCACAAAATGGGCAGAAAATGCAGTCGGTTTGCTGCCGAGGATGTAGGAATGGCATAGACGCTCGGGGGGATGCTCCGCACCACAGCCATCAGGGGAGGGCTATTTAAAACCACAGTGAGACAGCACTGCACACCCATCAGAACCATGTCAAATAAAGCAGTGACCCCCCTGTTGGTTGGACATTGTCCCTGGTACTCGTGGAGGCGGCCACTCCTGACTGGTGGGAGGCAGGGTGAATAAGCATGAGATGCACTTACAAGGCTTGTGGTGGGTGGCTGCGTGACCAGTAGCTCTCCGCCCCCACCTGCTGGAATCTTACAAGTTTAAGGAGTGAGCTTAACGGGTTCAGTCACATGCGCCATCCAGGTGGTCCCAACAGCATGTGGCTCTCTCCAGGCCGTCCCCCCTTGGGAACAGTGGGCAGAGCCAGGATCTGAGGACGGGAGCGGGTGAGCGGACTCCGCTTGCCCCACTTGGTCGGCTCGTGGGTCCAGCGGCCGTCGTGCCCTCTCTGACCTCCTCCAGCGACCACCAAATGTCAGCGAGAGAAACTGGATCTCTCTTCCGCAGCTGGTGGGAAAGGAAGATGGCAGAGCCGCTCTGGAAAACAGTCCACCAGTTTCTTCAAAACTAAACAGGCAACTACCGTAGCACCCAGAGATTGCACCTCTGGGGGCGCCTGGGTGGCTCAGTCGTTAAGCATCTGCCTTCAGCTCAGGGCGTGATCCCAGCATTCTGGGATCGAGCCCCACATCGGGCTTCTCTGCTAGGAGCCTGCTTCTTCCTCTCCCACTCCCCCTGCTTGTGTTCCCTCTCTCGCTGGCTGTCTCTTTCTGTCAAATAAATAAATAAAATCTTAAAAAAAAAAAAAGAAATTGCACCTCTGGGCATGAATGTATCCCAGAGAAATGGAATTATTTTACGTGAAAACCTATCCATGAATAGTTAAAGCAGTTTTATTCATGATAGCCCCAAACCTGGAAATAGCCCAGATGTCCTTCAGTGGGTGAGTGGTCCATCCTCGCCACGGAGCCGCACTCAGTCCTAAAGGTGAATGAATTATTGATACAGACGACTTGGTGAATTTCAAAGAATCATTCTCGGTCACAAGGTTAGGTACTGTCCGATTCCATTTATAGCACATGCGTGAAAAGACAAAATCTTAGAAATGGAGAGCGGATTGTTGGTTGCCGATGGTTAGGGATGGGGTGGTGGTCCTGGGTCAGCAGTGTGAGCCACGAGAAGGGCAACAGGATGAATCTTGCAGCGACAGACGCTCTGTATCTTGACTCTGGTGGTCGATACACGAACCCACAAGGGCGACAGAATTGTGCGAAACTAATCACACGCACGGGAGTACAAGTAAAACGGGTGTTCCAAATAAGTTTGGTGGACGGTCTCGCTGCCGAAATCCCGGTGGTGGGCTTGTGCGGTGGGTTTGCCATGTAATTCCTTCGCTGGGGAGAAGCTGGCCACAAGGTCCGAGGAGTCGGGCCCTGCGTCCCACGGGCTACTCTCACTTCATCCTGGGCGCTCCTGTCTTCAAGATGTCCCTCGAGAGAGACACTGAGCTCTCAGTCTACCCAGCAGCACAGGGTGCTGTCGTCTGTCTCCTGGGGTCGGGATGAGGTGCTCTGAAGGTCACACGTGAGGTTAACATAGGCAAACAGATGTTGCTCCCGGACAATCTGACGTCAGGACGGAAATCGGTCTCTGTTCCCAGATGACAATTCCTCCTTCTTCCCTGGGGCGTTCTGGGTGCGCACACAGGCTGTGGGGCCAAACCGCTCCGGAGTGGCGAAGAGCAGAGGGGAGCTCTGTCTTCCGACCCCGCGGGCCGAGCTGGTGGCACAGTGTGATGGCAGTCGGGCATGTTGCTGGAACCGCCGGGAGCGTCCTGCTTTCTGAGGGGCGCAAGGGTAAGCCTTTGCTTCTCTGGTTCATTTATTTCCCTCTGTTTGTACTCTGTGGTTCGGCCACCCGAAATGGCATTCTTTACTGGGCCCCGTTCTTCAGTCTGGTCTCTGCAGCTCACATCCCACTGTCCTCTGCTCCTGCTTCTTCCTGTGGCCCGAGGGAGGCCACCGGGGTCCTGTCATGTGCCTTGGCCGCATCCAGGGACACTGATTTCTTAGAACTTTGATGCTGGATCTGCTTCTCAGACCAGCCTTATGGAGAAGCGTTCATGACCCTGTTTTGGGGTCCTGTGGGTGTGGAGACATCACCGCCTCCCTGTGCAGACCCAGCTTGGTCTCTACCCCTGACTGTAGAGCCTATTCTGGGACCAGTGTGGGGTTCTAGGGTCTGGGGAACACATCTGATGGTGGTTCTGATCCTAGTTCCACTTCTGATCACCGAGTAGGAAGGGTTCTAGCACCAATTCCAGTGGGTACATGTGTTGTGTGTGGGGGTTCCCAGCTGGGCGTCCTACTGTTCAGCCGGATTTTGACATGATCTATTTGGAAACAGCATCTGATTCCATGGGGTAAGGGATAAGGGCTCAGTCCTACAAGATTGTCCCATGTCCCATCCCTCATCCGTCCCCTGACCCATCCCCCACACCCCCCTGCATCACAAGCACTGGCTGTCGCCTGGGCTTCTGACCAACCAGCTTCAGATTGGGGGCTCCATCACCCGCTCCTTGGGGGTCGAGTAATTTGCTTGAGCAGCTCAAAGAAATGAGAGAAACACCAGTTTGTTAAAGAATGTGATAGCTTTATCAGATACACAGGTGCACAGCCAGAAGGGAGAATTGCCCAGGGAGGGTCTGCGAGGGGGCGCTGGGTTCCCATGGCCACCCTCCCAGGGCCCACAATCCCCACATCTCCACGTGCTCAGCAACCCGGGAGCTCTCCAGCCCCATCCCTTTGGGTTTTTTTGGGAGTTTCATTACAAGGACGTGAAGGAGGAAATCATTGGTCATTAGTGATTGATTCAACCTGCAGCCCCTCCCCTCCCGAGGTCAGGGGGTGGGGCTGAGAGTTCCCACCCTGTAACCACGTGGTCGGTTCCCCTGGCAACCAGCCCCCACCCTCAAGTGCCTCCCAAACATCACCTGTTAGCATCACAAGAGACCCCTTTCTGCTCCTCCACTTAGGGAATTCCAAGGGTTTGGGGAGCTCTGTGCTGGGAAGGGGCACAGAGACCAAATCTGTCTTTCCTATTAGAAATTACAGTATCACAGGCTCTTACGTTGTTTTATGGTTTTTGGAAATCCTTCATTCTCTTTGATCCTGGTTCTGTTGTTCCTCAGAGACTCCTGATGGGCTCACTGGTCTCGCTGGAAATAAGTGGGTTAGAGTCGGAGGGTGGATGACAGTCTCGACACCCAGATTCCAGACACGCAGGTGCCGTGGGGGTGGTGAATGAATAGGGGAAAGCCTGGATGAAATGTTTCCTACTTCGGGCTTTTTGTCCCCCTTCAGCCCTGGGCTTACAGCCTGTTCTGCAGACCAGCCTGCCCCCGACCCAGGCCCAACCCACTACTCCTGCGATGCGTTGTGTCCTGGCACCTGTGGCGTCACAGTGTCCCCTGTGTGCCAGAGAGCTCCTTTGTGTAAGGCCCGTGGTCCTGAGAGAGAGGGGACGACCCTGTGTCGTCCTCGCGGCTCCCACGGCACTGTGGTCCCCTTGCCCACGCAAGTGTCTGTCGAGAAACGACAGGGTTTTATCCCCAGGATTTCTGTGATTTATTGAGTGCATGAATGAAGGACTGGACAGAAGTGTACATCTCTCCCCGTCCAAGGAGCTGGATTGTCGGTGCTGGGGACTGTCCTCCCCGTGGGGCGGCCCAGATGGACAGGGAACTGCAGGGCCAGGCCCAGTGCTCGCCCCCAAGACACCAAGAGAAGCACCTGCTGCCGTCCTGGGGTCCGGGAGTCCCCAGGAACCGGAGGCCGAGGGCGCGGCTGCACCGCTGGGGAGGGTCTGCAGGTGCCCTGTCTTGGGGAAGTCATCCATGGGAAGATGCTCCAGGAGGGTGAGGACTCAGCACCGCCCGGCTGACTCGGGAAGAATCCACCAAGCAAGCAGGAGACATTGTCAGTAACCCACTCGACAGCAGCAAAGGAGGCCCCTGTAGACCCCCAGGAAGCAGTGCATAAGGTCACCTTCAAAACCGGCTGTGATCCATATATACAATGGAATATTACTCAGCCATTAGAAAGGATGAATACCTACCATTTGCACTGACATGAGTGGAACTGGAAGGGACTATGCTAAGTGAAATAAGTCAGGCAGAGAAAGACAATTATCATGTGGTTTCACTTATATGTGGAACATAAGGAACAGCAGGGAGGACATTAGGAGTAAGAAGGGAAAAACGAAGGGAAGGACTCAGAGAGGGAGACGAACCATGAGAGACTATGGACTCTGGGAAACAAACTCAGGGTTTCAGAGGGAGGGGGTGGGGGATGGGCTAGCCCAGTGGTGGGTATTAAGGAGGGCACGTATTGCATGGAGCACTGGGTGTCATACGCAAATAATGAATTGTGGAACACTACATCAAAAACTAAGGATGTACTGCATGGTGACTAACGTAATAAAATAATAAAAAAAAAACCCGGCTGTGAACGCCACCCACAGTCTCAGAGACACGCCCAGTCATCTTGAAAAGATGAGGCTTTGGGAGGCGGACTTTAGCCAAAATGTACGTGGCACTTGCTATGCACCTGGTGTGTTTCTAAGCACATTGTCGTCCTGATGACAAGCACGTGACCCATGGGACAGAGGAGGACCCTGATCTGCAGGACCACGGGGAAGGACATTGCTCAGCCGGCCGGCTGATGAGCGTGGGATGTGTGCACAGCACAGGGGGTGGGGCTCAGGGTCTGCTGACCCCGGCCGTGACCACACTATCTGGTCTGCAGGGGAGGGGCCTCATGGCCAGACCTCTCACTTTTTTGAGAATATCTCTTATTCGTTTTTATTTATTTATTTATTTATTTATTTATTTATTTATTTAGAGAGCTTGCATGAGTGGGGGGAGGGGCAAAGGGAGAGAGAGAATCTTAAGCAGACTGTGCACTGAGTGTGGAGCCTGATGCGGGGCTCGATCCCTCAACCCTGAGATCATGACCTGAGCTGAAATCAAGAGGCTGATGTTCAACTGACTGAGGCACCCAGGGGCCCCCCTCTTTCACGTATTTAAAGGAATAGATGTATGTTCTCAGGCCCCAATGAAATTAAACTAGAAATAAATAGCAGAAAGATAGCTGGAAAATTTACAAATATTTACTAATTAAACACACTTAAAAAAATTATGGATCAAAGAAGTGTTGATAGAAAATATATTTCTTATAACCTCTTATCTGGTTTTGGTATTGGGTATTATAGTTGGGCCAGGAGGTGTTTCTGCTTCTATTTTTGGGGAGAGAGTTCTGGAAAATTCCACTTATCAAAATTTGTGGAATGCAGCTAATGCAGTTGGTGAAGGGAAATGTAGGACATTAAAGTGCACGAGAAAACAAGAAGGATATCCAGTCCGTCATCTGAACTTTCGCTGTAGGAAACCGGTGTGAGACGAACCATTTAGGGCGAATGCAAGCAGGACAGAGGAAATCATAAAAATGAGGCCAGAAGTCAACAGAATTGAAAACAGGCAAACAGTCAGTCACATCAACAAAATGAAAAACTGGTTCCTTGGAAAATCGAAAAATGGGCAAATCTCTAGCCACAGACAGGGAAAAATATTTGCAAATCGCCTTCCTGGTAAAGGACTTGCATCCATATACAGTACACAAAGAACAAAGAATATCCACTTGCAATATACAGAGAACTCGTACAGCTCAATAATAAAAAGCAAGCAGCTCGGTTAAAAAATAGACAGCAGGTCTGGACAGACCCTGCTGTACAAGCATATATAGATGGTGAGTGAACACGCATCGATTCTCGACAGCATCCGTCACCAGAGAGGGGCCACGGCGATGAGATGTGACCGGAGCTTGTCAGAACGACTGAAATGGAGGCACCTAGGTGGCTCAGTCGGTTAAGCGTCTGCCTTTGGATCAGATCATGAGCTCAGGGTCCTGGGATCGAGTCCCGCATCAGGCTCCCTGCTCAGCGGGGAGTCTGCTTTTCCCTCTGCCTCTTCCCCTCCCGCCCCCCCCACTCATGCTCTCTCTCAAATAAATAAATAAAATCTTTCATAAACAATAGAATGACTGAAATGTGAGAACAGGTTATACCAATTTCTGGAGAGGATGTGGAGCAAAGGAGCTCTCATTCGCTGCTGGTGGGAATGCAAAAGGGGCTCGGCCACCTTGGAAGACCTTTCGGAAGTCTCTGATAAGGCTAGCCAGTCTTACTGAATGACCCAGGAATCGTGCTTCTGAGTAGTTTTCAACTGATCTGAAAATTTGTATCCACACAAAAAGCTGCCTAGGAAACAGCGTTATTCATAATCACCCAAATGGGAAGTGATGACGATGAGTTTCAGTAGGTGAATGGATCCACAGACCGTGGTCATTAATAAGTTGGAATATTACTCAGTGATAATAAAGGGAGTGAGCTACCCTGCCTGCATGGCTCTTAGCTGGGTATTGAGAAGGAGAGGCTATGTGGTGTGTGATTCAATTTATATGACATTCTGGAAGAGGCGGAAGTATAGACAGGTAATAGAGTTGGTTGACAGGTTGGTATCAGCGGCTCGCAGGTTTTCAGGAACGGGGAGGTTTGAGTAGGAAACACCAGGGAGTTTCAGGCAGTGAAGCTATTCTGTATACTTGAACGGTGGACACACAACCCTGGGCGTTTGTGGACACAGAACCTCGCAGCACAGACTGAACCCTTCAGAATGTGCACAACTTCACAAAATCACATGGGAGTTTGGGGGTCCCAGGTGGAAAGTAGACTGAGAAAGGGCCATCACAGGTGGGTGAACGAGCTTCACGAAGAGGGTGGGGGGTGAGGTGCTGACCCTCATAGCTTCGGAAATGAGCAGAGGCTGCAGGCTAAGGGCAGAAGGACGTGTTCACGGCACAGTCCTCCAGCCATAGAGCTGCTCCTCTCGGTGGTACGATGGCAGATCCAGAACGGCCGCGTGGACAGGGGAACTGGACAACCGGGCCAGCGGATGGTGTGTGGTGGGAGTGCACTGCCCACCGTTGCCAAGGGAGCTCGCAGACAAGCAAGGGAGGAGGGTGTCGTGGAACGAGTAGAATTGGGTGCAAGTCTGTGACATCAGTGTGAACTTGTGTTCAGCTAGTGTAGACACAGATGGTGCACACAGGAGTGGTTCCAGATACGTGTGGTCATGTGGGTTAGCACACACATATTCTGTTACTGTGTGAGCCGAGGGGCCTGGAGGCCATGATGCCCCACTATGACCTGTGCTCAGACCTTGACTTTCCCCTCCTCTGGGACAAGGATCCAGGGCTGCTTGGAGGACTGGTTCAGGGAATATGCGAGGTGAGCGTGGAGCATCTGGTGGGGACCAGAACAGGAAGTGTCCGAAGAAACGTGACGATGCCACGGGGACAGGGGAGCGACAAGAAAGAGGTCCCCGTGGCCCAAGCTGGGAAGGTACAGCGACAAATGTAATAAAGTAGTTTTGGTTTACCACCCTGAGTCTGATATAAATACACGGGAGAATAGACAAATCTCTCACACAGAAGAAATCAAGGAAGAGGAACACAGCTCCCCATCCCTCAAACGTGGGCCGTGCGCAGTGACTTCCTTCTGAAGCACCCGGCATGCGAGGGGGAGAAACCCCCAGATGCGACCTTGGCCTGGTGGTCACGGTGAGCACTCCAGGAAATGGGTCATGCTGGGGGCATGTGCCCTTGCTAGGATGGAGAAGGGCGCTCTACCTCCTGAGAGCCCATAACCCCAGTGGAATCATGGGAGAACATCAGGCAAACCCAAGTGTGGAGATTATACAAAACACCCAACCAATATTTCCCGAAACTGCAAAAATCCTCCCAAACAAGAAGAAGTTTGAGAAACTGTTACAGCCAAGAAGAGTCTAAGGACACAAGGCAACTGAATGTCATGTAGTGTCCTGGGGCGGGGGACCTGGAGCAGAGAGGACAGGAGTGAGACCCAAGGAGACAAAGCGTGCACTTCAGTTGATAAGAATGTTCCCTCTGGATTGATTAGCTGGACCACACTAAGATAAGATGTGGGCTATAATATAATACACACCATATGTATGTTAATAAATAATGTAATCACTACTGTGAGTGGGTGTAGGGTATACGAGAACTCTCTGTCACCTTCATACCTGTCTGTAAATCTAACACTATACTGGAGTAAAAGGTTTGTTTAAAAATGATTTCCTTTTGTAATAAATATCACCAAAAATATAAACCACAAAGACCATTAAATTAATGAAATCATTCATACTTGTTATTCATGTTAATAATCCATGGTTCACTGAATAGAGAGAAATGAATGTTTGTTTACAAAAACAGAATACAGTTACAGATTTGCTCTTTTAACTTACTATTTTTAGTTAATAAATTGAAATCAAATTGCTTTTTGTAAACTCCAAAAGACCTAGTGATTTCCTGATGATGGAGGAGATTTTATGCTCTTGTTTTATAAATGAAAATGGTGCATCCCTAAGGATTATTTTTATTGGTGGGAATTAAGGTTTTAGTAGTTTAAAAAGGTTTAAAAGGGACCCAAATTAATAGGGGCTTTCTGTTTGTGAATAGTTATAGTCTCCTATTTGTATTGTGAGGAAATGTTTTCTCCATTAGAAACTCATTTTGGCACAATTTCGCATCTGGATAAAAGTATATTTATCGTGATCTCTTGAGGAATGTTAATATCACATTGCTTAATAACTCTGGGTCCCCTCTTTCTAGAGTATTTTATGTTCGAAATTAAAGAAACACACAAAGTGGTTGAGCTAGCTGGTCTTTAATTCCTTCCGTTTCTCTTAGGTTACTGAGTAATTCCAGATTCACCCCATCCTATCTGATAAATGAGTACAAGTGTTACACCAAAGGACTTAGGTTTGTCTTATGGATGGGTTTTTTAAATAAATATAAATAGAAAGGAAGAGCCAGAGCTGAAAAGCAAATTGATTCTTTCTTTCTTTATTTTTTTTATAAAAATTTTTTATTATGTTATGTTAGTCACCATACAGTACATCCCAAGTTTTTGATGTAAAGTTCCATGATTGATTCTTTAAAATATTAATTTTACGCACATTTTATTTCCAATTTGAATACCAAGCATTCTGGCAATTTTTTTTTTCTTTTCAATTAGGAAATTAAAACCGGAAAGCTTAGCACTCTGAAAGTGAGCGTGTGCGGTCCTGAGTGGCAACAACATGGCGTCCACGTCTCTTTGAACAGAGCTGTCTTCCTCTCCAGCCCACTTCTCACTCTGCTGTGTTTTCTTGGGCGTGCCCAGAGGCTCTCCAACTCATGCACAGCAGGGCACCCGCACTCTGTAATCTTTAACCAAACCTGCCTCGGTCCTTGGTTCCTTCCTGAGCTTTCTTCTCCTTCATCCTCAGAGTGGGAAGGTTTTCACCAAAGGCTCTTTGCTTGTCTGGTGAGTCCTGGAAGATCACTTGCATGGGTCATCTTTGCTTTGTCCCCACTGTGTTCAGGAAGTCCATCTGTCTTCAGGAGCAGGTTAACCAGTATTCAAAATCATAAAATTGGATTTTCCCACATATTTGAGATCTACAAGGTAATGTGAATGGAGTCCTAATATGTGCTTGCCTGTTCTAGGGGCTCGGCCTGAGCAAACTCACTCCATCCTCATACAACCCTGGGTTAGGTGTTGCTTGTGTCCCAACTTAGAGACATGGGAAGGGTATCCAAGCATGCTCAGGGGCGGGGGGTGGATCTTGGCATGTGCATGTGCCCAACACGGTAAAAAAGCTAATCATAGTGTATCTGCTTCCTCTGCACTTAGATATCAGCAAGTTAACCATGCTTACAGCTATCACATATTAAAATAAATACATCTTTACAATACATTAAAAGCATCATACACCATGGTCAAATGGGATTTATTCCAGGGATGCAAGGATGGTTCAACATCTGCAAATCAATTAATGTGATCTCAGTAGACGTGGAAAAAGCATTTGACAAAATTTAATCCCAGTCACAATAAAAACTCTCAGTGAAGGGGGTTTAGAGGGATCATACCTCAACTTAATAAAGACATAATGACAAGCTCACCGCTAATATCAGACCCAATGGTGAGAAGCTGAAAGCTTTTCCTCTAAGGTCAGGAGCAAGACAAGGATGTCCACTCTTGCTGCTTCTATTCAACATAGTTCTAGCAGTGATAGCCATAACAATTAGGCAAGAAAAGGAAATAAAAGATACCCAAGTTGGAAAGGAAGAGGTAAAATTATCTCACTTAGCATAATGCCTTCAAGGTCCATCCATGTTGTCACAATGGTAAGATTCCTTTTTTTTAAAAGCTGAACAATATTTTAGTCTCTGTGTGTGTGTATGTGTGTATCATATTTTTAATCCATTCATCCACTGAAAGACATTTGGGTTGTTTCTATATCTTGGCTACTGATAAATAATGTTGCAGTAAACATGGGAATGTCAATACCTCTTCAACATAGTGATTTCAGGGGCCCCTGGCTGGCTCAGTCAGTTAAGCTTCTGATTCTTGATCTCAGCTCAGGTCTTGATCTTATGGTCATGAGTTCAAGCCCCACATTGGGCTGCACACTGCGCAGGGAGCCTACTTAAATTGGATATACACCCAGAAGTGGGGTTGCTGGTCAAATACCATTTGATTTTTCTACTTTTAATTTTTTGAGGACCCTCCATAGTGTTTCCTATTTGGTTGTACCAACTTACAGTCCCACCACCTGTGCACAAGGGCTCCCTTTTCTCCAACTCCTCACTGAGATTTGTTCTCTACTATCTTTTTGATACCAGCCATTCTAACACATGTGCGGTGACATCTCATTGTGGCTTTGACTTGCATTTCCTTGATGACTAGTGACGTTGAGCATCTTTTTACGTACCTGTTAGTTATTTGTATGTCTTCTTTGGAAAAACGTCATTTTTAAAAAACACCCACTTTTTATTTGGATTATTATTATTTTTTCTGTTGAGTCGTGCAAGTTCCTTATATATTTTGAACACCAACCCCTTATCATATTTGTGGTTTGCAAATGTGTTTTCTCTTCTGTATTTGCCTTTTCACTGTGTCCATGGTTTCTTTGCTGTGCAGAGCCCTTTAGTTTGATGTTGTCCCACTTGTTGAATTTTGCTCTCATTGCTTGTGCTTTTGGTGCCATATGCAAAAAGTCATTTCCAAGAACAACACCAAAGAGCTTTCCCCTATGTTCTCTTTTATGAATTTTATAGGTTTAAGTGTTATGTTTAAGTCTTTAATCCATTTCAAGTTAATTTTTGTGAGTGGTGTAAGATAGGGGTCCAGTTTCATCCTTTGCATGTGATTATCCAGTTTCTCCAACATCTTTTATTGAAAAGACTGTCCTTTTCCCACTGTGTGTTCTTGGCTCTCTTGTCAAATATTAGTTAACCATATATGTGGGAGTTGTTTATTTCTGGGCTCTCAATTTTCTTCCATTGATCTATGTGTCTTTTTTTATTCCATGACCAGACTGGTTTGACTATTAAAGCTTTATAATATAGCTTGAAATCAGGAAGCGTGATGCCTCCAGCTCTGTTCTATCTCAAGATTACTTTGGTCATTTGGGGTCATTAGTGGTTGCATCCAAATTTTAGGATTGTTTTTTCTTTTTCTGTGATAAATACCATTGGAATCTTGATAGGGACTGCCTTGAATCTATATATGACTTTGGGTAGTATGGACATTAAAACAATATTAATTCTTTTGATCCATGAACACAAGATGTCCTTCCATTTATTTGCGTCTTCTTCAATTTTTTTCATCAATTTTTTAAAGTTTTCAGTGTACAGGTGTTTCACCTTCTTGGTTAAATTTATTCCTAGTACTTCATTGGTTTTGATGGCATTGTGAATGGGATTGTTTTCTTTATTTCTTTTGCAGATACTTCATTGTTAGTGTATAGAAATACATTGATTCTTGTATTCTGGTTTTGAATCCTGAAGCTTTACTGAATTCATCTATTAGTTTGAACAGTTTTTTTGGTTGAGTCTTAAGGATATTCCGTATAAAAGATGATGTCATTACCAAACAGAAAAATTAACTTCCTCCTTTCCAATTCTGATATCTATTTCTTTTTCTTGCCTAATTGCTTCAGTTAAGACTTTCTGTACTATGTTGGATTGGAGTGGCATGAGTGGGCACCCTTGTCTTATTCCAGATCTTAGAGGAAAAGATTTCAGCTTTTCACCAACGAGTATGACGTTAGCTGTGGGCTTGTCACGCACAGCCTTTATCAGTACCCAATTTGTTGAGAGTCTTTATCATAAACAGATGTTGAATGTTGTCAAATGCTTATTTTGCATCTGTTCAGATGACCATGTGTTTTTTTTAAATTTATTTTTTATTTATTTTTAAAGATTTTATTTATTTATTTGACAGAGATAGAGACAGCCAGCGAGAGAGGGAACACAAGCAAGGGGAGTGGGAGAGGAAGAAACAGGCTCATAGCGGAGGAGCCTGATGTGGGGCTCGATCCCATAACGCCGGGATCACGCCCTGAGCCGAAGGCAGACGCTTAACCGCTGTGCCACCCAGGTGCCCCGACCATGTGGTTTTTATCCTTCGTTCTATCCATGTGGTATGTCATGCACGTGTGCACATTAAATGTGCTGGTGATGAGAAATGCAGAGAGTGACCACCATGCCAGGGTCTCCAGGGCCTGCCACTGCAGGTGCAAGGCCTGCTTGAGGAGGTGGGTGCTGGACAGAGACAGAAGGGAGCCAGAGTCCAGGGAGGAAATACCCCTGAGCAGAAAGATCCAGAAGAGAGTTGACCAAGGAATTTGGGAATTGCTGTCCACCATACAGAAAAAGATGGTGTAAGGAGGGGATCAGACAACAGGTGGGTCTGGGTCGTAAACAGGTGCTCTGGGCTTTCATTGGGTGGGCTCCACAGCCCTCCCCAGGCCCCGATGAACCGCCTGCCCAGGCTTTCCACCCACTCCGTTCTCGCCTTTTCTGCTGTCTCTTCTCCCCTCCTCCTCCATCCCCAACCCCTCATTGTCCCCGCTTCTCCTCTCCCCCTTCTCTCTTCCCTCCGCTTCCCCTCCTTCTCCCACCCCTCCCCTCCCCTCTCCATCTCTCCTCCCTCCCCTCCCCCTTCCAGCTCCTCCCCCTTCCCCTCCCTCCCCTCCCCTTCCACTTTCTCTCCTCCTCTGCTTGGCTATTTCTGCAGAACCCTTAGGAATGCGTTCTCCTGGATGCAATCTCACCACTAGGAATTTATCCTGGGGATTCCCAGCATGATTGGAGGAAGTTGTACATGTGAGAATGCTCACTGCAGCATGGTCTGCAGTTCTGAAAGAGTGAGCTCTCAAGAGAGGGCTGATTAAATCATGAAAATGCCAAACAAGCCAAAGCCCTGTGATCCTTAGGAGTGAGGATGGGGGGCCGTGTTTACTGGCATAATCACAGTGAGAACAGCAGGTGACAGCACTCTGAATGGCCGGGAACCTGCCTGTTTCCTGCATGTCTGAATATCCACAGAGCTACAGCAAAGATCTGAGCTGACCCCCTGCTGGGGGAGGATGGCGGCCCTTCTTCTCGTGTTCTGCAGTGAACACAGATTGCTTTTGTAAAATAAATAGGTTAGGTGGGGGCAGAAGGGGTTATGAGGAAATGAGGAAACGAGGGCAGGCTCACGGCAGGCCAGGGTTGGTGAGAGTGGGCCTGCTGGGTCAGGAGGTGGCAGAGAAGGACATGGGCAGTCGCACCCGTGCAGGATGGGAAAACATGCCGAGATGGAAAAACGAGAAGCCGAGAAGCTGTTGGTTTGCATGAGGACACAGATGGAGTTTGAGGAAGACAAGGCTCTGGCCGGTGGGGACAAGGAGTGGGTAGGACAAGACAACCACAACCAGATCTCTGAGTAAATGAAAAACAGCGTGTATCGTGTGGCCCAAAGCTGTGGAAGCTGCAAGATAGAGCTGCCAGATGTGTGATAGTTACCCACCGAAGAATTCATTCATTCAATTCAATTTGTCCATTCGTGTATTTGGTAACTACTTACTGGTCATGCTGCAGGCACTGCTTATGCCGGGGCGAGAAAATGGGGGTGCTTTCTGCTCTCATGGGGTTTAGTTACTAGGGGAACATAGCCCTTTCACAAGTAATGAGAATAAAGGGTGGGATGGTCAGAGGGGGTCTTCACTGGACGTTCAGGCAGATGGGAGAGGCGGGGCCTCTCTGTTTGGGGTTGCTTGGTTCAAAGAGGACAGGACAAAATCCTGAAAAATTTTCAAGAGATTCCTAGAGGAGTGGGTTCGAACAGAGACAGAGCAGTGGATGTGGACTGTGCCCAAGGGGGCTTCCCTGTGGGTCTGGGGTCGCCATCAACTCCTCAGCCCTCTGTGGTCCTCCACCATCCCTTCCACATCCCTTCACACCCTGTCACTTTGGGTGTGAATTTATTCTGGTTAACCGAACATGGTGGAGCTCCTGCTAGGGCAGGCCCCGCTCCGGCAGGGCCTGTTGGCGGGTCTCCGCCCAGACTTCTTGCTGCCTGGGGGAATTGGCAGAGCCCTCTTTGTCTATCCCCTGAGAATTCACACTTTTCATGTTTCAAGACACTCTGGGCTGTTCCCGCTCCGTGCATTTCCCCGGCACTAGTGAGCGTGTATGCCCGGATCCTTGGCAGGGGACTGTTGGCGCGTGGCCAGGGTGGAGGGAGGGGGCTGTCTGGGATGACAGGAAGCGGCTTTGCTGGGCTGCGGGCAAGTCCACTGCTCCCAAAGCCTCACCCACTGTCCCCGGGTGCTCTGAGCCTGGAAGATGGATCTGGTTGGGAAAGAGCCCTGTCGATCTTCATACTGGTCCACCTGTCCTTCCCATTCTTGGTCCATCCTGTTACCCACCCCAACCAACTGGCCAGAACTAGGCTCCTGATTTAGCCATGGTTGATTCTTGTCTTCAAAGCATGAAAACTGATGAGCATTTGTGAACTCTTTCCCATCTCTCTGCATCATGTTCTCCATCTTAGATTCTGGAGGGAGACAGCAGACCCCATGGCCCAGGTGGCCTAAGTGACTTCATTGGTCACTTTTCTTTCTTTTTTGCCTGGCCATCATTTCTTTGGGGTTACCATCCTCCCCCCATCTGCAATATGTGGTCCATTTGCCAACGTAGGGCTGGGATTGGGGACAGGCCTTGGGTCTGGCCAGTGAGAGTGCTGCGTTCCTCGGCCCCAGTGGCTGAGGGATGAAACATGACCCAAACCATCATATGGATGCTGCTGGAAGTACTGGGGAGTGTGCTCCTCTCTCCTCCAGACACAGCAGAGTTAAGGACCAAGGAAGCCAGAGGCTGCGGGGGCATCCTTGTCAGCAGGGTCAGCGTCTACCCCAGACCACACCCAGCCAACCTGGGGATGAGAAGGCACAGCCAGGCGTGGGAGGCACCACTCTGGTCCCTCTGCCTTAAGCATCCCCACTGGGTTCTGCTGTGCTCTTTTATAAACCCACTGTTCCAGCAGCGCTCAGAAATTTAAATTCAGGCTTTTTGTGGAATAGCTTCAGTCGACAAGCACTATTTTAATTTTCCTCAAGTGAAAAAGAACGACCAGGCTAAAAGCATCCTATCTGCTTCTGTGCCTTAATTCAGGGGCTCACACCCACTGTGCTTCAAACGCCCAGATTCAATGTGTCCTCATGCCAGGGGCTCAGGGGGCCTGCATGGTTCCAGCAGCCACACTCGGGTGTCCCTCTCCTGCACTGCTGGGCTGGAGGACCTGGGCTTGGCTAGTCCTCCACGGGGACTGTGTCAGCCACCCACTGGGTGCCAAGTTGGTGACAAAATTGCCTGGTCTTAATTCACATGCAGCCTCTGGTTGAAACTTTCCTGCCATCCCGGACTGGAGCTTCTGTCCACCACCTCCTTGGGCTTCTGGCTCCTTTCCCCAACACCTCTGTAGTCAGGGGTGGACATGAGGTGGCGGGGGTGGGGGGGAGGGAAGCCATCGGCCGGAGTTCCTGCACCTGCTCATGGTCCTGGCTGTGCAACCCGTGCCCAAGCGCCCTCAAGCAGAGGACGCACTGCCTCTGCCCGGCCCCTGCACCCAGAGCTTGGTCCCCTCGAGTCCCGTCATTCCCTGGGCTGCCCCCTTGCAGCAGGGTCTACTGTGACCCCATTCCAGATTGTTTTAAAAGTTTTAAATTACTTATTTAAAACTCATGTAAATCCTGAAACTCATGCTAGCCTTGCTCCATGGGATGACCCCCCATTCCTCCCCAGCTCCCCTCTATGCCCTCCTGGGTGGGTGTTTGTGGGGACATCACCCCTTTGAAAACATTGCCTGGAAGGCAGAAGCTTCCAGGAAGCCAAGCTCATGGACCTGGGCCTGCCTCTGACCTCACTGCTTGGCCTGTTCTCAAAAGGCCTCCACCTGCCCTTCCAGGTGGGAGCTCATCCCTGGACTGCTCCCTGCTTGGGGCCATGTCTCCCCTGCATCTGGCTCCCAGCGCCCCTCCTCAGCCTCGGGCAGCATCCGGGGAGGCCTGGCTTTCCAGCAAGGTCTTCCTTCTGTGACACCAGCTGACAAGGCAGATTTCTCAATCTTTGATTTTCTTCTTCACATATTGAGAACAAATCCTGTAGCTTAGACACCTTCTGAAAGAGAGATTTATTCCTTTCCCTGCTTGTATCTTCTTTCATAACTTCGAGCATTTTGTCAAGCCCTGTCAAAGATTTATCAGTTTTTATCTCCACAGGCAGCTCTTCCAACATCTGGTCTACCTCTTATTTTAAGGCACAGTGTCCTTTGCTCCCTCTGAAAAGAGCTCTCCAGAAGATGAGGGCTCCCTAGGGACAGGTCACTGGACATGGGCTGCAGTCAGTCCCAGGCCAGAGGACTGAGCACACCTGTCCTTCTGTGTGACTGCACAGCAGCCCAACACGGGGACTGCGTTCCGAGTGGCTCCAAGCACGTTGTTTCCAATTTCTGCACGATCATCCCATTGAGTGAACATCGTACAGTTCATTTAATCAATACCGTGTTGTTGGCCAGAATCGATGAAAAATTCATCATTTGGAATATTGCATTATTATAAACAGCCCTCTGATTAAAATCTTCGTATGGACAGTTCTAAACACACCCACAATTGCACCTGAGGGATACATTTCCAGATACGGAATCTCTTAGGAGATGCTGTACAGAGACGGTTGATACTTCTCTGATACAATTTTGGTATCAAATTGCTGTCATGAATTTTGTATGTTTCTACTCCTCAAAACCTGTGTCAGATGCTTTCTCACTGGGATTATCCACGCTTTTAATTCTTGCCAATTCAATAGTGAAAGAAATAGCATCTCATTATTATAATTGGTAATGTTTTGGGCTCACAGCTGAAGGTCAAACATATGGTGGTGATTATCTTCTGGAGTCAACCCTTTAAAATGTCCTTGTTCTAGAGTATTTCATTTCATAATTTGGAGGGTTTTTAACAAGCTAATAGAAAATATTGATGTAATGTAACCAACATCAGTGAGAAAGCAGCTCTCTGCTTTCAGTGGTCATTAAGGAGAAGCTCTCCAACTTCATGTTTTGCCAAAAACAACATTAATAAGATAAATTGTCCAGGCAGAAAATTCGGGCGCTATATTGACCCAAGCCAGTCAGTGAGTGAGGAATTAGTTATTAAAACAAGAATCTTCTCTAACGAATATGGCGTATGTTAATTCTCTAATAACCTTGTTGCAAGAAACTCAGTGTCTGCTGCTTGCTGAAAGTTGACGAGTTTATTCATTCTATTGTTCTGACTTTGCTATTCTGTGAGTAATTTTACAGATCACTAATTTCAATGCCACAATCTCTAAGCAGAATGAAGTTGCTACATTCTTCCAATTAATTAACCAACAAATTTAATTTCACACTGCAGAGCTTTGGAATAGCTACTGTTTACCGAAATTACCATTGCAAATAATGGAACTGAATGTTTACAGAACCGACATTGAGTATTGTCAATTAAGTCTGGGCTAAATGTTAATAAATCCAACACAGTGTGGAAAACCATCTGCTGCAGCTTCATTCTGCTGAGGGCCTTCGCCACGAGGAGCCTGGTCTGCACGGCCCGGCCCGGGGACACTTGCGCCCCTGCCCTCCGCGGAGCCATCTAGGGTGCAGCCACTTCCCCAAGGGACCCTCTCACAAGCTGCCAAAGAAAGAGTCAGCTACGTTATTTCTGATTTCAAAAGATCCGTTTCCTGGGTGAGCAACAATGTGGCGAGCATCTCATTTAATATGCTTTGGTGTGGTCTTGCCGTGGGCTCGTTTTTCATGCTCCTTCCAGCCTCGTCCCTGGGTGTGCACACAATTGACAGGCGTTCGAGTAGCGTGTGTCCACCGTCCTGTGGTTGCGGCATGAGTGTCTTTGTTGATGACCCCTCAATATTCGAGCTTTCGCTCTGGTTTTCTGGTAATCCCGTGGCTGGACTGCTCCCCACTTCACGGCCCCTCGCTGTTAGCACTTGAACAGATTCCTGGTGCTGATGCTTACTCGTCAGGAGGCGTGGGGGCTCTTCATGGGGTGGGGCAACTTTCCTAGAATGAATTCCCAGCACCTGGAATGCCAAAGCAGAGGGGAGATTAAAGTCTCAGGACTTCATGCTTCTGGCCACCATCTCTAGTCCTGCACACGTCCTTGTCCACAGTGTCCTTCCCATTCGCTGCTCTGGAGATGAAATCTATCTAAGAGAAAGGGGCCGTTTGCACTCCAAGCTCCCTCTCACCCCCTTCACTGCTTTGGTGCCTCTAGGTTCCCGGTTGGCTGGCTTATTTTCCCGTGGAGGCTGAGTTCCCATCCGAGCGCACAAATGCCGAGTCCATCGCATCCTGAGATGGGCCACTGGCTGGACTTCCCGCCCATCTCCATCAGGAATCCCCACCTTTGAGGACGCCGGTTCTCAAAAAGGCCAGATTTCTGGGGTGTCTCAGTCTTGCCGGGGTTTGTGGAGATGACCAGGGGTGTGGACCTCTGCCCCTTCCGAGGGTTTGCAGACCACGCTCAGCCTTAGGGGGCGCTCCTCAGACTCCCTTGGCCCTCCCCTCCTGCTTTCCGGCCCTGGGTCCTCTGGGGCTCCCTTCCCCAGAGGGTAAACCTTCTGTCTCCTGAGGGGTGGAGAAGGGACCAGGGAGCCATCCAGTCTGCGATCACCCTGTTGTCAGCCCCCCTGAGAGCACCTGCCTGCTAGCGTCCTGCCCTTTGCTGGATCACACTTCCTGACCCTTTGCCCAGGTGTATCATCTGATAAGGAAGGGAGCCGATGCCTCTAACCAGGCCACTGGCTCCCGCCGGAGAGGCTTTTCCACCAAAGCACCAATTCTCTGCTTGGCACATGGGCTCTGCTGGACAGGGGAGGGGCCTCCTGGCTGACTCTGTCTTTGTCTGCATTGTGACCTCTGCATGTCCTTCCCCTGCGCTGGGTCCTGGGCTTCCTTCTGGCCTCTCTCACCGGAGGGGAAGCAGGGGGCTTGCCCCCCACCCTGCAAGGACAATATCAAGAAGTTTGTAGTGTGCCCAGGTGAGGAAGGGGAAGTGCACAGTCGGCCTCGTGTGGACATAGAGGTCAAGGCCAGGGGAGGAGGAGGAAGGGTTGCATGGGGGTCGTAGAAAGAAACTCTTCCCAGGGTGAAGACGCTGCGTTTAGGAAATTTGTCACAAAGCAAACATAGTCCGGGGCAGGAAGCACCTGCCGGCTGCCGCGCAGGTGGGGGCAGAGCTTGCCCTTCTTCCTGGGTTCCCCCTTGGACAGGGATCCCTCCACTGGGCAGGAGAAGCCTGGGCGGGCAGAGTCAGCGGTCATTGGATTGCTGGGCCTGGGTGCTGGGGCCAGGCTGCAAGATTTAGACACCTCAAGAGGAGGGAACCCCAAGGCAGTCTTTGCTAACAGGGGCCGCGCCCTGCCTGGCAGAGCTGGAGGAGGACAGAAGGTGTGTTGCTCGGAACAAAGCAGGGGACCTAGGTAAGCCCGGACCACCTCCTCCTCGGGTTTCTGAAGAGTGAGGACGGGACAGTCCTGGGGGGCTGACTCCCATGCCCCTCACTCCTCTAGCTGCTCTTGCTGACGTCACCGGGCTCCCCCTGACATCAGGAAGCTGGGGCGGCAGAGAGTGGAGAGATGAGGGCGCCAGCCCTCTCTGGGCTCCGGAAGCATCTGCCCACGGCGGGCAGCCTGCTCCTGGAGAAACGGAGGCCCTCCCGGCCCCAAGGAGAGAGCAGAGGGCCAAGTGCGCACGTGTATTCTATGCACACATGGAAGGAATCTGCTGCCGGGACCCCAGGAGGAACAGAAGCCAGGCTCCTTGGCCCCCAGTGTGAGGGCTTCCCAGGAATTTCCAGTTTGAGGGACCTGGCCCCCTTCCTGCTGTCCTTCCTCTGCCCGCTTTCTTCCTCTGGTCCTCCCTCCCTTCTAAGGAAACATTTCCGACATACAGAAAAGTCTGGAGAACAACTTCATGACCCCCAACACACCCACCATCAACATGGAACACATATAATTTTTGGTCTTATTTGCTTTACATTTAAAACAGTTTAGATCAAGAAATCATCACGGAGACATCTGAAGCGACAATGCATCCAAGCTGACACAGGACTCTGGTCTCACAGAGTAAGTCCTCGAGGCGGGATCAGAAGATACCAGACTGTTTCTGATTGATTTAACCATGCGTCAGCCCAAACCTCAAGAATATTTATCAGAATAAAGAAATGTTACCCGATGGGGTAAGACCCACCATGCAGGCCTCCAGTCCAAGGTTGTGAGACATAAAAAGTAGGCAGGAAACTGATCGTAAGGGTGGGAGATCGGTCCCCAAACCAAACGGAGCTGGACACTGTGGGTTAATCCGGCGACGGTTTAGCTGTGTGATCCATGAGAGGACCACACAGGACTCTCGAAATTCAGTGATATGAGAAGAAACAACTCAATAACAAATGGGGAATAATGTGCAGGGACTTCATCACAGAAGGACAGCAGCTAGGCATAGGGACAAGGGTCAGTCACGTTCCTTGTCTAAGAAATTCCAATAATCACTACCTGAGAGCATCGGTTTTCCTTCCTTCATTCCTGGAAGGGTGGGTCGGTCGTATGTTGAGGGTAAGATGTTTTGTTTAGGGGAGCTTTGATTTGGGGATAGCTGTGCATTCACAGAGAGGCTGGGAGCAAGTGGCAGTGTTCCTGGCACTGTGGCCGCCTTCGCCCTGGCCAGGTGCCCTGGTCACAGCAAAGGACTCACCATCTCTGTCCAGTCACACCTGTCCTTCTCCATCGTCAGGTTTTCCCTCATGCCCCTTCCTGTCCCGGGCTCGCACCCCGGGCAGCACGGACACTCACCCGAGGTGCCGCCTCTTCCTCCTGTGTTTCTGGGCTGAGACGGCTTCTCAGATCTTCCCCGTGTGCGGTGACCTTGCTGGCGTCAGCGGACACGGACAGGTGCTCTGCAGCGTGTCCTTCATTGCAGAGCTGTCCTATGACTCTATGGTTTGGGGACGAAAATCCCAGGAAAAGTGCCACCGCCATCACGTGGCATCAAGGGTGTCAGCTGTCAGCATGGCTTCCCAGCATCGCTGTGGATGTGATCGCCTGGCTGACCTGGTGTTTGCCAGCTTCTCCACCCAGCAGGGACTGTCGCCTCCCCTGTGCACCCCATGCTCTGGAAAAGGAGGTGCCACGTGCATTCGTGCCTCATGAGTGGGTGGTGGTGCTTCACCACTGTGGGGAGGGGCGTCACGTAAGCCACGTGCAGCTCGCCCGAGGGGAGACCTGTCCCCTCTCTCCTGCCTCTTCATCATCCAATCGCACATCAGCGGGGACTCAGGGGCACTCATGTTGTACTTTATATGTAATGCATATAAGGTCATACGGTATTGACCCTGTTGGCCAGCTGGGGACTGTCCCCTGGGCTCCTCCCTCCTCTGCACAGTGTAGGAGAAGTGCTCCTGCCTGGGATCTTCCCTGGTCCATCAGGACACTCCGCTCTCTGTGAAGAGGATCAAGGAGGCTTTCCTCTCTTTATACATTGCACACACACGATTTTTTCTTTTTAATAATTTATTTATCTATAAGCAATTTTTAAAGTTTTCAACTATATTTTTACATTTTTAGATACTCACAAAACAACTACAATAGTCTAGATTCTATATCATGGGGTGTGTGTGTGCACGCCTCCACGTGCATGGGACTGTGCGTGTGTCTTCAGGAGAAACTTTGTATTTTGACTGCATAAAATTCCTAAATGTTAAACAATAAATAGTATCTTAAACAAAACAACAAAGGTTAAGAAAAAAAATTACAGAACAAGGAGAAATGGTTGTAAATTCTTAAGTTTTCCTATCTATAAATTTAAGATAACCTAATGCTATGAATTTAAGACTAAAATATGAATTTAAGACTAAAATATGAATTTAGGACTAAAATTTGAATTTAGGACTAAAATTTGAGTTTCGGACTAAAATATGAGTTTAGGACTAAAATTTGAATTTAGGACCATACTAACTATTTTATACAATTTGAATGGGATGTTGTTTTGTTTAAGTTTTTTTTTCTCTCTTTGTTTTTAAAACCAATCACATTTTATTCATATAAATATTAAGTTAGTTCTACAGATCTGTAACCCTAGTCCTAGTGCACAGAAATGGTCTTGTTTTGAACGTCTCTATCCATGTCAACAATAGACGATGTCTTAAGTCATAGTGGCATTAATTTAAATCCAAATAAAATACTTATAGTATATATTTCTAAAGCAACAATAGACAATGTCTTAAGTCATAGTGGCATTAATTTAAATCCAAATAAAATACTTGTAGTATATATTTCTAAAGCAACAATAGGGGATGTCTTAAGTCATAGTGGCATTAATTTAAATCCAAATAAAATACTTATAGTATATATTTCTAAAGCAACAATAGGGGATGTCTTAAGTCATAGTGGCATTAATTTAAATCCAAATAAAATACTTATAGTATATATTTCTAAAGCAACAATAGACGATGTCTTAAGTCATAGTGGCATTAATTTAAATCCAAATAAAATACTTATAGTATATATTTCTAAAGCAACAATAGGGGATGTCTTAAGTCATAGTGGCATTAATTTAAATCCAAATAAAATACTTATAGTATATATTTCTAAAGCAACAATAGACGATGTCTTAAGTCATAGTGGCATTAATTTAAATCCAAATAAAATACTTATAGTATATATTTCTAAAGCAACAATAGACGATGTCTTAAATCATAGTGGCATTAATTTAAATCCAAATAAAATACTTGTAGTATATATTTCTAAAACAACAATAGGGGATGTCTTAAGTCATAGTGGCATTAATTTAAATCCAAATAAAATACTTATAGTATATATTTCTAAAGCAACAATAGACGATGTCTTAAGTCATAGTGGCATTAATTTAAATCCAAATAAAATACTTGTAGTATATATTTCTAAAACAACAATAGGGGATGTCTTAAGTCATAGTGGCATTAATTTAAATCCAAATAAAATACTTATAGTATATATTTCTAAAACAACAATAGGGGATGTCTTAAGTCATAGTGGCATTAATTTAAATCCAAATAAAATACTTGTAGTATATATTTCTAAAACAACAATAGGGGATGTCTTAAGTCATAGTGGCATTAATTTAAATCCAAATAAAATACTTATAGTATATATTTCTAAAACAACAATAGGGGATGTCTTAAGTCATAGTGGCATTAATTTAAATCCAAATAAAATACTTATAGTATATATTTCTAAAGCAACAATAGACGATGTCTTAAGTCATAGTGGCATTAATTTAAATCCAAATAAAATACTTGTAGTATATATTTCTAAAACAACAATAGGGGATGTCTTAAGTCATAGTGGCATTAATTTAAATCCAAATAAAATACTTATAGTATATATTTCTAAAACAACAATAGGGGATGTCTTAAGTCATAGTGGCATTAATTTAAATCCAAATAAAATACTTATAGTGTATAGTTCTAAAGCGTGTGATGGGGAAACTCTGTATTCAAGGGAATATTAACAAAGCTCTGTCTGTATCAGCAGAATTGAGTCTATGCTCTACCGCTAAGAGTGACTGTGGCATCAACTTAGAAATAGCAGCTCCACCGGAGAGAGAGCAGGGAGTCGTGATTCACAGAACTCCACACAGAGGCTGAGCCGGGCTGTGGCTGTTCAGAGCCCAGCTGCCCTGAACCCAGTCCCACCTGCAGGCAACCCCGGATTCGGTGCCCTCCCAGGGGGACCTCCCTCCTTCCTGGGGCCCTGATGACCCCAGGGACCCCCTGACACTTGCCAGCCTCTGCGGGCTGCGGGCGGAGCTGCAGGAGCCAGAGGGTCACTCAGGAAAGGCAGGCAGTGGAACTCCACGTCGGCCAGCATCTGCCTCACGCGATCATTTTCTTTCCTTAGCTCCTCGAACTTTCTCTCGCTGGACGCAACTGCCACCCAGCTTTTGGCTTCTCTGTCCTGATGAAAGGGGACAGCCTTGCGATAGTGGCGGGCATTTCTCTGCAGCTCTTCGCCCAGGTCTTGGGTCATCTTCTTGTAGAGGTTGCGAACCTGGCACGAGAAGTTCATCTCTCTATACAGGTCTGCCAGTTCCTTCTTCATTTCCAAGCACTGATCTTCCTCTTGAAACATTTTTCTGTGAAGTTGCAGGATGCATTGGTCCTGTTCATCCGGTACATTCTGGACTTTCAGCTTCAGCTGCTGAATCTCACGGTCCAGCTGGGAATTTTCCTCCCACAAAGACGCTTCCTGGGTTTGCAGACTGTGTATTTGTCGCGTCAGCATTGCGATCTCTGCCCTTTCTGTCCACGGTTGTGTGGCTCTGGCTTGCTGTTGGCTGTCGGGACTTGGAGGGGACACAGGGAAGCCAGCATCATCAGTGACACCCTTCAGATGAACTGCGGCCTGACGGGCGGGGTGATGGCCATTTCCTGCTCCCGTCTTTGGCTGGACTCCGCAGGCCCCGGCCCCGGCGTGATGTGCAACGAGGTCAGGTGAGGGAACGGCCTGCAGCCCAGGTCCTGCCCTGGACGGTGACCGGCTGGCTTGATCCTTCGGGACCGGCTCCATGTGTGCCTTCAACGGCTCCAGCCTTTCTTCCCCCTCCTTTTCCTGCCTTGTCTGCCTCCATCTAGAAACTTCTTGGTTGAACAGTTCTGATCGTTCTGGAAAAGGAGTGTTTTCACTCCAGTCATTCGTTCTTTCCCTCGGAAGTTGTTCTCCGTCTTTCTCTGCGTCTCTTAGGATGGGTTTTTCACCAGTGACCTGGGGAAGTGGAGGAGGCTGGCTCTTCTGTGCCTTTTTCAGAAAGTCAACAGTGTCCCAACATAACAACCTGCTCAGGTTTGTGTTCATCGCGGACAGGCACAAGGCTTGTAACGTGGGAGGACTGGCCACCAGCCAGGGAGGGCTGAGGGTGTCATCGGCTTGTGTGGTTGAGCCAATGTCCTCACTGCCAGCTGCACAGACGTCGTGGTGGGCAGAATGCCTCTGGCCCAGCACCTTTGCACTTCTTAGAGTGAGTCGTCTCTTCGCGAGCAAAACCAGCAGCCCGGTCCATACCAGCATTGCCCAAGGCAACACAGAGGGGGGACTTGGGCTGTGTCTCCAGCTTCCAGAAATCAGCCGCAGCGCACCCCACAGGTGCTCCAGGACCAGCTGGAAAGCGGATCCGGTGGCCGAAGGCGGGCTCTCCATGGCTGTGTAGGGCTCCAACAGCAATGCCTGCGAGTGCCAGTGTCCTGTGGCCACAACTGACCGCTCAGAACCCTGTGGAGAGTTTGACTTCTGTGGTCAACCAGTGCCTGGCAACCAGGGTGGAGCAGTTGGTCGGGGGAGGGGAGGCCAGCCAGGTTCCAGAAAACAGTTGTCCCTGACGTTGCTGTGCAGTAGAGAGTTGTCTCAATCACCCAAGCACTGGGGGAGGTGGGAAAGGCTGATCCCAGCCTGGAGTTTGGCCGCTCCAGGCGCACCTGGCCCCACAGCAAACCTAGGGGCTCAAGGCAGGGCCAGGTCTGTCCGTCTGTGCGCACAGGGGAAGACAGGGCAGAGTGTTAAGGCCTCCTTTCCGGGCGAGGCCCATTCTCCTGATCTGAAGTTTCCCTCTGCTGCAGGGACTTCTGGTCCTTCTGCAAAGGTCCCAGATTCTCCCTCCTCCGAGGTACCCTCCGTCCTCTGTGTGGTCGCTGTGGGCTGGCAGGTCCCTGTGGGTCTGAGACCTAGGATGTCCCCAAAGTTATTAACTAAGAGACCAGCATTCCAATGCTAACACCCCAGGAGGAATCAGCTGGAACTGGCAGGGTCTCACAATTTCATGGACTCTGTGGAGCCAGCCTGTCCTTGTTCAATCCAAGCGTCCCTGCAACAGAGTGACTCTGCTACAGGGTGACCCAGTGACCCGGGCTGTTTCCCTCGTGGGGCCCTCTATCTACAGCCTGTGCCCCCAAGGTGCCCGGTGGAAGGTTCCCAGTCCAGAGAGTCACCTTAGGAAGTGGGTCTGTGGGGAGGGGACAGTTCATCTTTTGGCTCAGTTTGCCACCTTTTATCTCTTTAATCGGCAGGTGGCTTTCCTGGTATCTCTCTGGGAGCGTCAGGCTCAGAACCTCCTTATCCATTCCCTGGGACTCGGCCGCTCGAGGCCTCTCCCCAGCCCCTTCTTCTGCACTGGAAAAGAGAGCAGCCAGCGAGTCCGGTCTGGCATGCTGAGGAGCTCCTGGCTTAGGCTGCAGGGTCCCTGCGGATGGACAGAGTAGATGCTCTGACCTGGCTTGGTGGTGACGGAGGAGGTGGCTCACGGTGAAGTGACAGTTGCAAACTTTTCATTTTTATTTAGACTATTTTTTTAAAGCAATTTTTGGTTTGAAGAAAAATTTGAATGGCTCGGATGGAGAGTTCACACCTGCTCCCTAGCCTGCCCCATGAAGGACCCCCTACGACTGATAACAGGCTAGCGTGGTCTATGTAGTACTAGCGATGAACCAGTATTGGTGTATTATTACCAATAATAATAATTTACATTAGGGTTTGCCGTGTGTATTGTGCATTCTACGGTGTTCGACACACGCTCACTGTTGCGTGTGTACTATCATACAGACGAGTTTCATGGCCCTGAACATCCCCCAGTGCTCCCCCTACTCCTTCCTCCCTCCCTCCTCTCGAGCCCCTGGTCATTTTCCTTGCTCTGTAGTTGGTGACGTCAGACAATGATCCCAGCTTTTTAAAATTATTGTCAGTGTGGTCTGTCTTTCACCATCCCCATACTCTTAATCCATGTCTTTACCGTGAAAGTGAATTTTTGTAGACACCCTCTAGTTGAGTTGGGTCCCGTTTTTTAATGCATCCAGACAGTCTCTGTCTTTTAAATTATGTATTTAGACCATTGACATGTAGAGTGATTATTGAGTGATGTGGATTAATGCCTGTGCCGTTTCTGACTTTTCCCGTGTTGCGCTTGTGCTGTTTCTTTTCGTTTTCTTTAGCTCCTTTTCTGCGTTCTGTGGTTTAAGTTGAGCCATTCATCGGTTTCTGTTTTATCTTCTCTCTTAGGCTCGTGCTCCCTCTACAAATCTGTAGTAGTGCACGTGAGTTGTCAGTGCACCTTTACAACTAACCCAAGGCCACGTGCGAGCCTGCCGTCCCCTGGGTCCACTTCTGCTGCTTTTAACTTCGTTCGTGTTGGGAGATGTTATGGGTTGACCAGATGTTCTTCTGGAACTCAAATATTGAAGTCCTAACCCCCCGGGCCTCAGAATGTGACCTGATTTATAAGTAGAGTCTTTATAAAGGTAGTCAAATTAAAGGGAGGTCATTTGGACAGGCCCTAATCCTGTGTGACTGTGTTCTTATAAAAGGGGCAGTGTGGACATGGACGCATGGGGAGGGAAGGCAATATGAAGACACAGATGGAAGACGGCCATCTACAAGCCAGGGAGAGAGGCCTGGAGCAGACTCTCCCTCAGAGTCCTCGGAAGGGACCAATCTTGCCAACGCCTTGCTGTGGGACTTCTAGCCTCCAGAAGAGTGAGACAATAGATTGATGTCACTTGAGCCTCCCAGCCTGTGTATTGAGTGACAGCCGCCCCAGGAAGCTGATCCAGAAGAGACGAGACGTGGTGACCCACAGAAAGAGGGGCAGAGATGGCCAGCGTGAGGCAAGCAAAGGGTGCGGCGTGTGCATGGGGCAGTGTGAGTGTGCATGGATGTATGCACAGTGCACACGAGTGAGTGTGTGTGCACGTAGGGGACAGAGCGTGTGCCGTGTTTGTGTGTGAGAGGATGCATGTAACTATGAGTGTGTGCGAACACCTGTGTTCTGAGATTGTCTTATTCCCAACTGTGGGGCCAACTGCAGAGACGTTTCGGTGAACTCGTGGACCTCCAACGCCTGTCCCAGCATGCAGAAAGGTGGAACTCTGCAGTTCCCTGTCCATCTGGGCCGCCCCACGGGGAGGACAGTCCCCAGCACCGACACTCCAGCTCCTTGGACGGGGAGAGATGTACGCTTCTGTCCAGTCCTTCATTCATGCACTCAATAAATCACAGAAATCCTGGGGATAAAACCCTGTCATTTCCTGACAAACACTTGCGTGTCAGTCCCTTGGGCAAGGGGAGCGCAGTGCGGTGGGAGTTGCGAGGACGACACAGGGTGGTCCCCTCTCTCTCAGGACCCCGGACCTTACACAAAGGAGCTCTCTGGCACAGCGGGGACACTGTGACGCCACAGGTGCCAGGACACAATGCATCCCTGAGGGCTGTGCCCCATGGCCAGTTTAGCACAGAAGGCAGGCTCCCTCCTCCTCTCCATGAGAGTCTCCAGGACAGGAAAGAGCTGGGCCTCCCTGCTGGAAATGCTCTTCCTTGAATTTGTGTTTGAAAGGCAATAAGGAGAGAGCGGCTCTCAGAGGCAGAAGCCGAGATTGAGACTGGCTCCTGCCCTGGGACGGACGGGGTCGAACTGCTCCAGGCCCGGCTAACCTGACGGCCACCTGCTGCCCGGGTGGAGGACGAGGCCAGCCCAGGGGCGTCCCCGAGGGTCTCATGGGCTTGGGGTGGACATGCAGGTGCGCAGGACTCAGTCCTAGCCCCTCAGTCCTGGCGCCAGCCCCATGGCTGGACTGAGAGAAGGTGGGGGGGAGGAGAGGGAGAGATGCACAGAGCCACATGCCTGGGGGTGTGACCTGAGGCCCCAGGAAGGCCCGTCACTTCCCCAAAATGGCTGCAGGTGGGTCCAGCAGTCGGTGCATCTTTTATTTGGGGTATTTCTCCCAATCACTTGAATTTCAGGGAGAATAAGTGTGTTTTGGCTGATCTGGAACCTGGAATGGTTCCCTCTGCCTAAGGCTCCTGTGGCTGGTTGCCCGTCTGGGATGCGTGCAGGCCCCATGGAGATTTGCAGAGCTGGCAGTCAGCCAAGGTCACCCCCCAGGATCCCACCCCCTGAGGGCCACGGTCACGATGGAAGAGAGAGCAGGTGTCCTTGTCTCTGTGTGGGGAGACGCAGCCCAGCGGGTTCTTGGCTGACGGTCCTCCTGGTGGGGGTGCTGGGATGGGGGCCTCAGACACCTCAGGGGAGTTCGGAGTCCATGCTTAGCCAAGGGGGGTGAAGCTGTCAGGGTGCGAGGTCACTGGGGGCTGCTGGGGGTCAACCCATACACAGTACGGCCACTTTCTTCCTTCTCTTGCTTGTTGGCCCTGAGCCCCCGGGTGGGGAGAACAGAGCACACACTAGGAGGGCAACAGAGAGCACCCACTTGTCACTCTTCCAGGGCCGAGGGAGGGGGCCTGTTGGAAGTCCCTTCCTGACGCCAGAAAGACCCTTTGGACCAGCTGACCAAAGTCAGGACCACCAGCACTTCCGGCCTGCAGTGGGAACTCTCAGAGAGAGCTCAGGGGCTCCCTGCCTCCCGCTGCACTGCAGGACCCCTAGAACTCCCCCCACTCTGTCCGGGAGCACGGAGGCCAGGCTGCCCCTTGGAGGGCGGGGCAGGAGCATTGTTTCTATTTTGTGGATGGGACAACTGAGGCTGTCTCTGGGCTTCCTCTCCCTCCCTGGGGCTCTGGGGGAGGTGGAGGGAAGAAGCAGGTGAAGTGGGGGGCAGTCGCCTCGCCGGGGCCCCGAGCAGGAGGCAAGGAGGCTGCAGGCTTCATCTGGCCGTGTGGCGCTTGTGACTAGCAGCTCTGTGACTGCCGTTACTGTCCTTGTTTTGAAAAACGCTCCGAGGGATTCCGGGCTGGTGGTGGAGAGGGGCCGGGCACAGATCCGAGAGGCCCGGGCCATCGCCAGCCCAGAGTGGGTCTGTTGAGAAGCCGTCTCCCAGGATGGGGTCCGCGGCACATGTTTTCCTGAAAGCACAAACTATTTCAGACATTCTGGCCTAATTGAGAAGTGTTTCAATTACTTCCAGGCAGTGAGCATGCCCTGAGTGGTCCCTCGGGCCCTCCTGGATCCCAGAAATTAGTTTCCTGCTTCACTTAAAAGCCTAGCAACAGGGAAGACCCCGCACTTCTGCGTAGGCGGAGAATGTCCCTGTAATCCATTTTCCAGGAGCAAAAACAGCCCTCCAGGGCCCCAGGACTGGGCAGGCCTCAGCCTACACGCCACCTCGGGGCTGGGGGGTGGTGCAGCCTGGCTGGGGGCCCAGGAGGGATGGCTGTGCGCGCAGATAATGGAGGGGAATTTGTGTTAAGGGTGGACAGGAGGAAGGATGGCGCCCGGGGGCCGGGCTGGGGCCGGGCTGCTCTGAAGGGCGGGCATTGGGTGAAGCAGGACCAGATGCTGCTCTTCAGGTCCTTGAGGTGAGGGCTGTGGGCTGGGTCTGGCTGGCTCGGTCCTCACTGGGGACACGCGGTGCCCAGTGACCCTCACAAGCCACGCAGGCATGATGCGAGATGCACCTGTTTCAGACGGCAGGTGAGCGAATGATGACAGGCTCTGTGAAGACACATGTGGGGGTCACCCCAGCCCCGCTAACACCCCAGGGGCCCCATGCCCACCCCAACCAGCCCTGCCTATACCCCACAGTCTGTATGCGGCTCCTCTCCTCTTTCCACTTTCCCTGAGCCAATGAGCCACCCTGCCCCCAAAAGGCCAGGATTGCTGCCCTCGGGGGTGCTCCCTGGATCCCTGAGCCCTGTGATACCTGCATGTCTGCCCGAACCCTCAGTCTTCAGCCTGGGCCCGGGGGGCCTGCACTGCGGGGAGCGAGCCCTGTGGCCACTACGGGACAGCGTGGAGGGAGGGTTGATCTCCTCTACCACCTCCTCCCCCCCACCTCGCCTCTCCCCTTCCTGCTCTGGGGATCAGTTTCCTCAGCCTCGGAAGGAGTCAGCTGCTGTAGCCTAGCTCAGAGATCCTTCAGTATGCTAAAATCCAGGGCCCACATTTGGCAGAGCCGGGAGTGGGGGGGTGGGGGGTGGGTGGGGAGGGGCAGGCTTCACCCCGATGTAGGAGGACCCAGCACCTGGGGCCGGCTCTGACTCGGCTCCACGCAGAGCCCATACTCACTCGAGTGGGTACAGTTGACCTGTTTTCACTAACAAAGACTGGAAAATGCAAACGAGGTCACCTGGTTTTAAACCAGGTGATGAGGTGGTTAAGGCCCCCCACCCAGGGCCGCATCCAGCCACCGTGTGTTACCAACACGATGCTTAGGGCTCCAGAAACGGGACTGTTTGACATCATCATGTTAATGCTTTAAACACCGTCACCGTGCGGGTCTGTCTGGTACACAGCCTGGTGGTGACACATGCATCACCAAGTGGCTTTGGGTCCTGAGGAAATGCCAGTGGAGGATGACGTACCCTTTCTAAACTCCCAGGGTCACCCTCACCCACCCGTGGGGCTGGAGCAGGAGTCCCACCCACTGACCTGTGCTGTGTGAAGCTGGCTCGGCGCTCTTGTCCAGCAGGGAGGTGGGCGGGGAGAAGAGGATGCCCTGCGGGGCGGGGGGGGGGGGGTCCCCTGCATGGAGGTGGGGGCTCAGGGAAGCTGGGAGAGAGTCAGGAGCCCTGTCCCTGTGGGGCTGCCTCTGAGCTGCCTGGAAGTCTCGGCCACTGGGGAGTGTGGAGTCCCCTCCACCGGCTGGAATGTGACGAGGCTCCGGCCCACATGTAACATATAGGGACCCCCACCTGCTGCCACCGCTCTGGCTCAGAATGGCGGCTTAGCGCACCACCCCCTACAAGCTGGCCAAGGGGGCGTCAGCGTGAAGCTTTGATAAATGTAACGCTTGGCCGGAGGGTCTTGGAAGCAGAAGCTGCTACATGGTGAAGAGGCGGGTGACCATGGTCGCTAAAGCGGAGTATTAGCTGTGGACCCTGGAACACAGGACCCGGGAGGGCTGCAAGACCTGAGGCTCAGCTCCCCGCCCCCCTCTGTGGCCCCGCCCCTGCTCCATGGCCCCGCCCCTGCTTCATGGCCCCGCCCCTGCTTCATTCTGTGGCAGGTGACAGTCTCCCCTGGGCCTCGGTTTCTTTGTCGGGCAAACGGGCTCCTAACGCCCGGGACCTAAGTAACGACGAATGAACAGCAAACATGCAGCTGAGTGAACTTGAACCGTCATCCTCATTAGTACGGGTACTTGGTTCATCGGGTGCTTCACTGACAGCAAACCCGAAAATCCGGGGTGGGGGGGCTCGCCGCATATTGCCGTGATTTCCAGGTGCAGCGTGACTCAGAACCAGGGCTGCCTTGCTGACCTTGGCCCGGTCAGCGTCCTCACCTCTGATGACCCTGGGGAGGGCCCAGCCAGTCCTGCCCTGGTCCCACCACGTGGCTGCCTGCTCCTCTCTCCGGGGGTCTCTTGGTGGAGGGCGCGGGTCTGGGATGCTCGGGGAGCGCCCACCCGAGGCCTGCCCTCCCAGCAAGGCGATCACAGTCCCCTGTTTGCAGAAGACGTGTCCGGATGGACGTGTAGCCAGGAGGGACTCCACAGCGCCCGCAGCTCTCTGGTCCTGGTCAAAGAGGGGTTTGCAGAAGGCAGGGTGAGGACACACAGCAGGGGGGTGGGGGTGGGGGGTTCCGCAGGTCACGCCATGTCCACACCTTTCCTCTCTGTGTACAATCCTGCCTCTAGAACAAAAGAAACCTTGCAGGGAAGAGGCAGGAATGCAGTGTCCCTGCTGAGCAGGACCCTGGGATCATGACCTGAGCCGAAGGCAGACGCGTAACCGGCTGAGCCCCCCAGGCGCCCCAGATGTTCTATCTTGATGCTAACTTGGACCTTTCAGTAAAAACGAATTTCTCTGATATGTACATGTCTACATCTGCTTTCTTCTGCTTGGTATTCGGTGTCCGTCTTTCCATCCTTGGGCTTAGGGGCCCTTCTGTGTCTGTAAGTTTTTCTGTGTCTCTCCATAAAGTCGACCACTGTTAAAAAAAACGCAGTCTGATGTTAATGTTTTGTGTCCACTCAGCGTGTCCGGCGACGTCTGCTGTGATTACTCGTGTGTGTGTGTGCGCATGCGCGTGATTTTATCGCCATGGCGGGCATGCTTGTTGGTCTGCTCTGGTTTCTCCTCCCTTCTGTCCTCCCGTCTTTTTCATGGATTTTCTCTCGTCTTTTCCCAGTTCTGTTGTCCTTGCTTCTGTTTGGAAGTTGTAGGCTCTGCGTCTCCTCTCATGGCTGCGTTGGACAGGCTCCCGCGGGCGCCTCGGTGGACGGTCCCCACCACCCAGTGTGGAGCCTCCACCCGGGGAACTCCCCGCTTATTGCCGCTTCCCCACGTCGGCGCGCCTGTCGCTCGTCATTGATATTTGTCATTTTTACATTTCACCCAGCGTTTCGTGGATTCTGTCATTTATGGTACTTAATCCATCATTCCACTGGAATCAAAATTCAAATTCCTCTCTAATCCCTACTTCTAGGGCCTGTCTTGGTTTTTATAGAAAAATCACATGAGATTCTCCAAATGTGCATTTCTCTTAGTAGCCTCTCACTGGAACTCTAAACAGGTGCAAATGTCCCCGGCATCCACGTGGTTGAAATAACTTGCAGTTGAAAATGAAGCCTTTATGATAACTGTCATTTTAAGCTGGTCAAGAATTTCACTCGCCGATATTCATATTTTTTACATTTAAATTACTCAAGATATTGCTGCATGATTATTAATGCCGTGTGCTCCAATCCGGTGAACGTGCAGTGTGGATCGGGGCATGCTTGAGTCAATGCTGTTTGGGTTCGTACTTTTCCAGTAAGTAGACCTGAGACATCCCCAGCGCTCTTGCTGATCGAGGGAAGTAAGTTTTCATTTGCGCGGTGACACGAGACTTTGACTCCAGTTCCTCCTTCATGGGAAAGCAGGTTCTGGGGGCAATTGCTCCACTGTCAGTAGAGGCTTTGGGGGAGGAAGGGCAGGAGATGCCACATCCGGTGACCCTGGCTCCGATTTGGGGTGTGCCATGGATGAGCCATCTGTGCTTTGTTGGACGGCAACCCTCCCGCCCAGGGTCTGAGCCCGCACACTCCTGTCGTAAATGTGTGTCCATGTGTGTCACACGGAGACCGGGATGTACGTGCCTGCTCAAGCCCCCAGGGTCTGCCCTTCACAAATCGGTGACCCAGCCCCAGCGAGATTGGTGAGAACGGTGAGGGGAAGGGACGTGTATCGTGTCACATGTGCGCAGGCAGGTGCAGACCCCTGTCTGTGAAATCCCAGCTGCGCCCGGCCTGGGCACCTGCTCTCTGAGCACATGGCCTGGATGCTGGTGGACCTCATGCCCAGCAGTCCCAGTTCCCAGAGGAGCCAGATCTGATGTATGTTTCTAGACATTGGCACGTGTTTGTGGCTTCAGACTGACAGAGAGTGCCAGAGATGTCTACCCTCCATTCTCTTCCCCGTTTCTCCCCACACTCGCGGGGGGCTTACCGAACCACAGAATGGTTTACTGGAGCTGAGTCTGCAAACACTGTCCTCACTCCCCGGAAAGCCACTCCCCCATGTGCCTGCGGCTTGTCTCCATTTCCCACGTATGGTGCAGCCTGCCCATGTTCAAGAAACTTCTCTCGCTCATGCCATTCCCCACCCCCTCCTCCCCACCCCACCCCCACTCTGCACCACCGTGTAGGCACATTTCGCCCCCTTGCGTCCCACAAGCGGCAGGCTCCTTCCGGGCCAGGGCTGTCCCCATGGCCCATGAACCCCGGCACAGCAGCGGCTATCACAGTATGTGCTCAGTGGTGTTTGTTTAGCTTGGTTGAATCCGAGTTATTGCCCTGGGACAGGCATGGATGAATTTGATGGTTCTATGCTGATGTGCACACTTAAGCGGGCTGGAATGTGTGCAGTGTGTCAGGCAGGTGTGAGGTCCTGAAGCCAAGCCCGCACCACCTCCTTCAGTGACTCTGAACTGTCGCAATGGGGCTTTCACATTTTCCAGCCACCGGCCTGCCCCACCTAAAGCCAGAGAACCAGCGATCGATACGATTCATGCTTCCTGAAACACGCTGGTTCCGAATTTCCCTGATTTCATGCTCACGAACACCGACCCCGCAGAACTTAAGAACAAAGTGGTGTGAGACGTGTCGGGTCTGCGCGGTCACGCGGTGCCTTTCCTCTGCCACGCACGTCAAATGGCTGTCTCACGAGGTACCAACAGATGATGAACCGGAAAACTCCCCCAGTAGCGTGCACATGAATTTTAATGGGTGCCGGAAAGTGCCGGCAGCTTGCAGGCGCTGGTACAAGCCCGTGAGGCATTAATGTCCCATTAAAGATGTATGTCTTCTCTCAAAAACCTTTTGGAAGTGGAGGTTCCCGCTGAGCAAGGTGACATCTGCCACCGCGGGACGAGTTCCGTGCACAGCGCACGTGCGTGCGTGGCAGGTGCCTCGCGTCTGTGGGTCCCCCACCCCGGTGAGCACTAAAGGCAGATGACAAGCTGCGGGGGCTCTGTGAGAGCAGTGGCGAACAGCATCCATTATGGAACGAGCTCAGGTCCGTGGGCACAATCCGTTTTGACAGAAGCAAGGCAAGCCTCCAACTGACAGTGCACCTTGAAAACCAGTGAATGGGTCATTTTACTCCCTTGTTAACACCGACACTGTCCTTGCAAAGCCGGAGAAAACCATGTGAAGCTGTCTCAGTTGCAGAAATGAATGACCAGGTCCACGATTGGGCACACAGTGTATTTTCAAGGCTTGAGTCCTAGAAGGGGGTGAGGGACCAGAGACCCATGTGTGGGACAGGGATGGATGGTGAAGCATGAGCAGAGGCCCACCAGCCCCAACTTCTCAGGAACTGCAAAGTGTATAAGTCGAGTGAGGGCATGTCCCGAATTTCCTAAGATGATCCTTTTGCCCTGGAGTTCCATATTTTTATTCATCCTGGTGGTGGGTTTTTTTAGAGAGGGAGAGAGAGAGAGAGAGTGCATGAGCCAGGGGGAGGGTAGAGGGAGAAGCAGGCTCCCCGCTGAGCAGGGAACCCGATGCAGGACTCGATCCCAGGACCCTGAGGTCATGACCTGAGCTGAAGGCAGACGTTCAACCGACTGAGCCACCCACACACCCATATTCATCTTCGTTTTTAATTTTAATTGCTTTATGATAAATAAGCATGTCGCAACATGCTGGGATAGTTTGGTGGGCCACCCTGTGTACTGCCATGGGGTGTGTGGAGAGGCAGGATGAAGTCTGCGGACGGGCAGGACAGACCGCCAGTCTCCCACCAGCAGAAGTCCGCTGAGAAACCATCTGCTTGTGCCTCAAAAGTTAGTACTTATTTTAAGAACATAATGCTCAAAGGTGAGAAATTAAGATGTACGATGTCAGAAATTGCTTTGAGAGGCATGACTTTTTAGATCAAATGGCTGTCATCGTACATTAATTTTTTCACTTCTATTTCTGGATTTTCTGCATATATCAAAAGCAAAGTTAATATGTGGCCTTCGTCTCCAAAAACAGAACTTCAAAATCAGTTGAGTAATGTCAGTTTTTGTCAGAGTCACTAGATCCTTTAAAGTAGAAAATAAGTTAATAAAAATCTTTTCCATTTTTTCATCCAATTCATGGGTCAACAAAAAGCTTTCGCAAGTTTATCTCATGAACAATGAAACATCCTACATAATTCTGAATGCTACCCTAACTTTAGTTTAAAAGTTGATGTTGAAGATAAAATGAGTTCCTTGTCATGCTCATGTAAACACATTTTTGTCGTGTGCACACCGTGGAAAAATGACAAGACCACAGCCTGGAGTGTTCTTCCTGGAGCCCGTGACCCACCGTCCAGGAAACGGAGTCTCCGTGCACAGGCTTGCGGAAGGCGTGCATGCAGACGCGGTGCCCAGGACTCTGGAGGCCTCCGCGGGACACAGGGAATATAATGAGCAAACGAGGGACATCAGGCGAGCTTTAAAAACTGGAGAAGAACCCCACGGAAGGCCTGGGGTCAAACACGCGGCATTTTGAGTCAGAAATTCACAGGCACGTTCCGTGGAGGCTTGGGTGCAGCAGGAGGAAGGAAAGTCGGTGATCTTCGCGGAAGTCGGTGGAAACTGCCCAGATTGGAGCCTGTGGAGATGCACCGAGCGCCAGCGACCCCCGCAGCGTGCATGCAGTGGGGTCCCCGGGGTAGAACAGGGAGAAAATGCAGCACATCTATATCCAACAAAAGCTGCATATGCTTGATAAGATTTAGCAAATTCAATCAGGTTCATCAACCCACCGATTGGAGCATCACCCCAAACCCCAGTTCGTAGAGGTGCCTCCCTCTCCCCGAGGCACACCAAATACAAACCCTGGAAACTAAAGATGAGAGAGCAAAACCCCGAGAACATCCGGAGAAGAGAGACACACGACAGAGTGAGGAATGATGAGCAGAAGCCCCTTCACACCAGAAACACGGAGCGTCCTCAAAGTGCAGGAAGACATAGGGGCAGCGGGGGTTCCACGGCAGGGACTTTGAGGACTGGGAATGGAGCGCCATTGCCTTCCGTGTGGCAGGCCCCTGGCACGAGGAACGAGGGACGAGATTCAGGCCAGAAGGAACAGGCACCAGGTGGAGACTCCGATCAACAGGAAGGAAGATTGAGGGGAGCCGTAAATATGAAAGCTTTTAAAGCCAGTTTAATATTGGAGGCAAAACGGTTAACGGCGCGTTTGGGGATTATAACGTCTCAAAGTAAATATGTGCCCACAGACGCCGGGAGGACTGAGGGTTTTCGTGGGGTGGTCGCTGTAAGTCAAGGTGTGTTGCTGGACGTGACGGAGGGACGTGTGTTGTTTCATGGAGTAGCCCCTAAAACACGACGTGAGGAGAGGTAGCCAGACTGTCTGCACGATTCTGTCGCTTTACGGTATTCTGTGGCGGGAACTCTTGTACAAGCCCACCATGTTGAAACCAATTTAAGAAGTTACATAACTCCAGGGGCGCCTGGGTGGCACAGCGGTTAAGCGTCTGCCTTCGGCTCAGGGCGCGATCCCGGCGTTATGGGATCGAGCCCCTCATCAGGCTCCTCCGCTGTGAGCCTGCTTCTTCCTCTCCCACTCCCCCTGCTTGTGTTCCCTCTCTCGCTGGCTGTCTCTATCCTGTCGAATAAATAAATAAAATCTTCAAAAAAAAAAAAAAAAGAAGCTACATAACTCCAATTAGCTTAGCGTCCCTCCTTCATCCTTAACGGTTCTGTGGAGCGGCATTTAAATTAAGAGCCTACGTGAGACACACATATAGGAAGAAACAGCTGGAGCAGTGACTATTCCCGTGTGCAAGGATTCGCTTACCTTTCTAATACGTTCCCCGGGTTGGGTCCCAAGGAAACCCCACGTGGAAGGATGTGGACATGTAAGGATTTCTATTTTATTTTTTGGGCCAAATGTTAAATGAGGAGTTTGAACAATGCGGTCAAGTTTCAAATGAGAAATTGCTGCAAATGTGGGGTTTCAACAAGTGCAAGGTTGAGACTGCGGATCAGGGCTGTTCTGCCAACGACGGCGGCTTTGGCTGGATTCATCCTGGCAACAGCACACCCGGGGGTTCCTGACACAGGAGGCAGGGCCGTGACCCTCACGTCCAGGGCGCCGGCCACAGAGCCACCAGAGCTCACGCCAGGGGCTGCCTGGCTCCTGGTGCAGCTGCGTGCTCACGCACCACCTCCCGCCAGATGGGAAGGGCTGTCCATGTGCTGTCGGAGCAGCAAGCCCCGAGGAGCTCTCTGCTCCTGTCCTTCAGTTCGGGATCACCACTGGGTTTCTCTATGTGGACCCCAGCTCGTGTATCCTTCCTGGTGACTCACCAAGTTCCCTCTGCAGCTCGAGAATCAAGGAGTCCCAGCCTGCAGATTCATTGTAAACAGTATGGTTCCTGGGGACAAGGCAGCACTGTGGTTGGCTGATGGAATACTTCACTCACTCATTCATTCAACAAACATGTGCCAAGGACTGTTCCGGGCATCACCCTGACACTGCACCTGAGAAAGAGACACCAGGCCGTGGGCAGAAATATCGTGCTAGATGCCATGTTTTCCTAGAGCTCCATTGGATCCCTCCGTGACCTCACAGCCTCTGAACCGGACCCTTCACTCTGGCTAACGGTGTAGCAGAAACCCAGGGAGGCCCCTACTGGAACCGATCAGAGCTCACACCTGTGCAGCGGCTAACACCCCATTGACCTTGACTGATGGGATAGAAGCCCTGGACGGCTGCCCTGCTCCAAGGAAGGGGACATGAGATCAGGCAACGTCAGACCCTGGGTCTCTTTGGAAGGTTGGGCCGCGGTGCCGTGTGCTCCTGATGTAATCCTACAGGTTTTAGTGATGTATGACTGCAGGGGCCCCACAAATCACGTGGCCAGTCCTATCTAAGGTGTGTGCTGACAGATGAGATGGGGGACACCAGAGAAAGTGAGGAGTCCAGGCTGAAGCCAAGCATTTCAAGACAGCAAGGGCTGGAGGGGAGGGAAAGGGAAAGAAGGTGCTAGAACCTTGTGACCGTAACAGTCTGATCATTCAGTGGTTGATGGAGTGCTGCATTTTTTTTTTAAAGATTTTATTTATTTATTTGACAGCGAGAGATAGAGATAGTGACAGAGAGCACAAGCAGGGAGGAGAGGGAAAAGCAGGTTCGCCGTGGAGCAGGGAGCCCAACGCGGGGCTCGATCCCAGGACCCTGAGATCATGACCTGAGCCGAAGGCAGACGCTTAACTGACTGAACCACCCAGGCGCTCCTGGATTGCTGCATTTTATAAAAACCTGGAGAGCTTGCAGCTTGGAGAGAAACCAGGACAGATGGAGATAAAAGCTTTTGGTCGGTGGGGACAGTAGGTTTAGAATTTAGTTAAGTCTGCCGAGGTGTGTGCGTTTGTAACAATGTTAGATCGTGAATGCGGGAAACAGTGTCGACTTGCCCAGCAAACACATAGGACGCCCTCACCCGCAGTGAGGCAGGAGGCCTTCCAGATGAGCGAGTGGCGTTGATGTGACACGTCGCGTCCTGAGATGCTCAAGCCCGCTCCAGGTGCTGTCACCGCCGAGAACGGGCTTGTGGCCCAAAGCCACCGTTTCCCGAGAGCCCACATCTGTCAGCTAATAGGGTGTCGGCACCTCTAAACTGAAAGGGAACTGCTCATGGCAGTCCCCGGAGAAGTCCTCCAACTGCCGCACAGCCTCAGGACCCGGCGTGACTGTAGCATAGCTGGTGCCACTTAGTGTTCCTGGAGGGACCCCCTCCGTAGAAAAAGGCGGCCGCTCGGACCAGCGCTCAGCTCCGCGCTGCTCTTCTGTTGGTAAGAATGTTAGTGTCATCGCCACTGTTCTCTCCTCCCATTTCATATAAATTGACTACCCCCCCTTTTTTTTTACGAATTGAGACTTTTTAAAAGAATAATAAAAAAGAAGCATAAGAACCAGAGTAAAATAATGTTTAGGAGCGACACGGCCGTGTTAGAACTGGATTGGAAATGTTGGTCTAAATCTATGCTTTCAGCAAAAGCGATCCTGTCCAGGGACTTGGCGATGTCTCTGGGAAGTGGGCCCCAGGGACCAGGGGACCACTGATGTAAGGCCGGAATGGAGAGGTTGGCCTGGAATATGTCTTGTGCCAGAAAGCAAGGAAAAATGGAAGGTTAAAGATTTAAAAATAATGAAGTTTTACGAGACACAAGCGCCAACCTAGAATTGGCCGTGAAGGCAATGTTGTGGTGATTTGGCCATCAGGAGAGTGATGACAGTGATCTGAAAAAGCCTAAATATGTAAAAAGCCATCAGGCCCCTGGAGGAGGAAGAAGGGTTTCAGTAGGAGCAGAGTTTCTGTTGTGCACGGCAAAGAAGTTGTGGGAGTCTGACTCGCAGTACGACTTCCGTCAACGATACCGTCCTGTATGTTTAAAGATGGGTTACACTGCAGATGTTGTGGGATGTGTTTTTTAAAAAGATTTTATTTATTTATTTGAGAGAAAGAGAGAGAGCATGAGCAGGGGGGAGGGGCAGAGGGAGAAGCAGACTCCCTGCTGAGCAGGGAGACGGATGCGGGGCTTGATCCCAGGACCCTGAGATCATGACCTGAGCCGAAGGCAGACACTTTTTTTTTTTTATAATGATTTTTTATTATATTATGTTAGTCACCATACAGTACATCCCCGGTTTTCAATGTAAGGCTCGATGATTCATTAGTTGTGTATAACACCCAGTGCACCATGCAATATGTGCCCTCCTTACTACCCATCACCAGCCTATCCCATTCCCCCACCCCCCTCCCCTCTGTAGCCCTCAGTTTGTTTCTCATAGTCCATAGTCTCTCATGTTTCATTCCCCCTTCTGATTACCCCCCCTTTCTTTATCCCTTTCTTCCCCTACTGATCATTCTAGTTCTTATGTTCCATAGATGAGAGAAATCATATGATAGTTGTCTTTCTCTGCTTGACTTATTTCACTAAGCATTATCTCCTCCAGTGCCGTCCATGTTGTAGCAAATGTTGAGAACTCATTCTTTCTGATTGCTGAGTAATATTCCATTGTATATATGGACCACAACTTCGTAATCCAGTCATCTGTTGCAGGGCATCTCGGCTCCTTGCACGATTTAGCTATTGTGGACATTGCTGCTATGAACATTGGGGTGCATATGGCCCGAAGGCAGACACTTAACCGACTGAGCCACCCAGGCGCCCCTGCCCTATATCTTTTTAACATAATTGTATAAAAGGAAGGCTTGGAATTCAGAGAAGAGAGAGTGTCTGGGTAGAAAGAGTAGCAGAGACTGAAACAGTCATTCCCCTCGTGAGTTCCTTGCAGAGCGCGGGACGGTTGGAGCAAATCCTAGCGGTGTCTGTGGGGGTTCCCAGTGTGGGTAGCGGTGATGCTTGATATGATCGTGTTTTTAGGATGCGGATGGTCGTGGGGCCTGTGGACATTGGGAAGAGGTCTGTGACCATGTCGTGCTGAGACCTGGGTGTCCGTGGGACGTGCAGAGAAACCACCACGGGAACGACGCCAAGCGACACGCTCAGGAACACCGTAAATAAACCAGGATGGACCCCCACAACGTGTGCGAGGAACTGCAGGAAGACAAACGGGGAAGGGGAACAGGAAGCAGGGAGCAGGAAGGAATAAACCAGTAAAGTGAAGACCTGAGCGGCAGAATCACTGGGCAGAGTGGATGGTGGGATGGCGGAGCACCCGCGGCTCATCAGGATTCCCAGCAGACGTGCTGACCCAGGCCACGCCAGCACTCCACACCAGCGGGGATGGGACTTGCTGTGATAATGACAGAAAGCAGACCCCAGAACAGAGACTGCTAGGGGCAAAGACGGACGGATCGAATACAAGACGTGCAAGAACCCGCCGCAGCGCATGACGCACGTTATGGGGAGAGATGACAGAAGGTGCCTGTGATCGAGGGGAAAGCCGTGTTCACGTCCTGGAGGCCGGATGTCATGGAAATGTCCCTCCATATGAACCCACTGATTTAGCGCAGTCCTGATGAGAACACCTGTGGTTAGTGTTTATGGAAAACAAGCTGATGCTAAACTTTCCTTGGAAATTCAAAGGGTTGATAAGAACCAAGACGCTTTCCAGGAAGCAGAGCAAAGTTGGGGGGCTTGGCATAACACACCAACAGCAACAGAATATGGACTTAACTGGGGCAGTTGGTATTGAGACACGATAACACAGAATAAAAATACTCTAAATGAACTCACATGTCTAGGGCCCCTCGATCGATGACAAAAGAGAAAAGGAAATCGTTTTTAATACATCACTGTGGATCCATCTTCCGTTCTGGGGGAAGCGACGTGAGCGATATTGTGCCGCTAGTAAGTGTGTTTATTGCGCAGAATAAAGGCGGGGAGCAAAGGCTCCACCATTAAGGGCGCTCCTCTCTGGCCGGCTGGGTCGCGGGTGACTTATCTTCCTTTGTCTTCCTGGATATGTCAGGATCCACCACACAAGTATGACTTTTTATTTTTAAAGAATTTACATGTGCTGCTTTCTGAAAAAAAATTGACAATTTTATCATTCACATTCTTTTTTTCTAACTGATAAAGTTACATGTGTTTTTTCTTTTTATGCCAATTGCCAATGTTGGTGTCTCTGCAGGATAGTTGCTGGCATAGAAATTACTTCTCAAATTTGAGTTCAAAATGCATTATGAAACATTCTACATAAATTCTGGAAAGAGAAACTGCATCTCATTCAAATAAACATCCCCATTTCCGTGCTGTAATTCGGAATAATAAAAAATCTCATCACGCAAATGAGAAGAAAATTGCCCCAGGTGTGCAGCCAGTAAAATGTAAGATGTTAAACATCCGGCAGAATCGATGGATCGATATCGTGCACGCAGCTGGGTTCCGCTATAATCTAGCACTGGCAATACATACTCTGTCTCGTGTCCTTGAAGAAACAGAGAAGAAAGGTGATAATACAAAAATCGAATTTTGACAGTTCAGACTCATTAGTTTCTTCTCTGTTGCTCTAAGAGGAGCTGAGTGGAGTAATTCAGTGGTGCAAAGATCAAATCCTCAAATCTTGGGGCTTGAACTGCAGGATCGAGACACCTGACTTCCACAGGCCTCCCGTGAGGTCCACCGACAGATGGGGCATGTGCCGAATGGGTGGGATCCCCGGCTCCCCGAAGATGGGCGGGACTCAGGGCTCCCCGAAGCTGGAACTTGATCCGAGTCTCCCTGCCACTGACTGACTCACTGGGGTGAAGGTGAGGCTGTGAAGGGCCCCCTTGCAGACAGAAGGGGCTCACAGGCCAGGTTATCCTGTCTGGGGGCACTTGAGCCTCCCGGACACCATGGGGGGTGGGGGCAGGCGCTCACCCCAGCCTCAGGTGCTGCTCAGGGCAGAGGTCCAAACCAAGAAGGCAGAGGGTGTGGGGCGGGGGGGGGCTGCCCAGAGAGGTTTTTCCTGCTCTGCCACCAGCAGCTCTGTCCCTCAGATGAGCAGCCCCCCCATCTCTGCAGGACGCTTGGGATCACAGGGGGCCACATTTCACCACTGTCTGCTGAGGCCCAGGCTGTGGCTGAACCCCGGGCTCTGCTTCTGACGCAAATGCCCAGCCTGCTCCCCCACACTGCCGAGGCCCCAGCTTGGATCCGCTTCCTTCCTTTCGGGTGCTGGGAGATTTTACCTATTTGGCTCAAATCCATTCCTGGACAGTGCACACCAGGGACCTGCCCCTCACCCCCATGCAGCCAACGCAGGCCAGATGGGCTAATTCCTTCCCAGTTCAGAGTTCTCCACCACCCCACACCTGCCCAGAGCTGCCTGTCAGTCTCCCCTCCCCCGCATTGACCCGCACCCTGGGCCAGCTTGGGGAACGTTCCTTCTGGTCTCCACGGGCTGCTCCCCAGCCTGGTCATCCCTGGCTCAGCTCCCTCCTGATTCTGCACCCAGCACCTGGTGTGCATGGATAGTTCATCAGTCCAATTACATGTGCATTTATTTATTTATTTTATTTTATTTTTTAAGATTTTATTTATTTATTTGACAGAGAGAGAGACAGCCAGGGAGAGAGGGAACACAAGCAGGGGGAGTGGGAGAGGAAGAAGCAGGCTCCCAGTGGAGCAGGGAGCCCCATGCGGGGCTCGATCCCAGGACTCCAGGATCACTCCCTGAGCCGAAGGCAGATGCTTAACGACTGAGCCACCCAGGTGCCCCTACATGTGCATTTATTGAGTGCTGAATGCATGGTGCCAGGTGAGCCCAGAGAGGGATAAGGCTCCCCTGGCAGAGAGGGTTAATCGCCGTGTGGCCCATGACTACCTGCTTTCCAGGAGTGACGGAATCCCTTGAAGGGCCCTCAGTGGATGCTGGAAGCTGCCACCGGGAACCCCAGCAGCCCCTGCAACCGGTTCTTAGCACTGAGCTCTGGCCCGGGAGTTGGGAGGCAGTAGGTGTGCAACCTGCACTCCGTCCTACTGTGTGACCCTCCCCCCCGGGGGCAGGGTCTGCAAACCCTCATAAAGGGCTGGAGAGCAAGTGTCTTTGGCTCCAAGAGCCATACGGCTCCTGTCACACCTTCCCACTTTGCCACCACAGCCGAAAGTCGGCACAGAGGACGCGAAGGCCCCAGCGTCTCTGCGCCAATGAAACTTGGTTCCCGTTCACGGAAATCCTAATCCCATGTAATGTTCACGTGCTGTGAACAGTCTTCTCTTTGGATTTTCTTCAACCATCTGAAAACATAGAAATGCTCTTCATTTGCAAGCTGCACAAGACAGGCGGTGGTGGAGTTGGGCCAGGGGCTGTCCTGTGCTGACCCCCAGCTGCATGGCTGGCCTCGTGGGAGGTCAGAGGGTGGCCCCGGGCCACTGCTCCAGGAGCCCGCTCAAACCCCATATCGGGGCTGAAAACCCCACGTCGGTGCTGACCACTGTGGTGCCTGGATCGAACTCTTCACCCCTTCCAGAGTGGGGGGACTGGATGAGTTCAGTTACGCATCCCATCCCCCAGCCCTGAATCCTGGTGTCACCTCGTCTGCACAGCTCAGTGTGACCAGGCTCCTGACTCCTCTTCAGAGGCCCAACCAGCAGTCCCTCACGTTAGGGCAGAGGTTACCACTTTCTCATCAAGATCTTGGAAAGAGTGATGCGGAACAGAAGGTCCCCGCTGCCCAGAGAGCTGTCCCTGGTCCTCGGGGCAGGACACCTGCCCCCAGTTGGGGGCTTCTGTGCCCGCTTCCTGTGGGACCCCAAGCTCCAGGGCGACAGGGTCCCCGATCCCGCAGCCACGCCCAGAGCCGGAGCAGCCAGTGACCGGGGCTCACTGTTCGGGTCTCCTTGCAGGGTCCTTGAGCGCTGTCCCCTGGCTCTGTCCCTCCTCCAGCCAACCTCCATCCCTCCCGCCGTCCCCCACGCTGGCCCGTGTCCCTGCTCCCCACCCGCCTCCTTCCACAACAGATCCTAGTATGATTAACCAGGCAGAGCGCAGTCAGCCACCAAAGCCCTCCTGGCGCCGTGCGGTGCCTCCACTCCCCGCTCCGTCCTTGCTGTGCGGGCGGACATCTGGGCGGACCGCAGTGTGTGTGGTTGGCGTTGGCCGCCCTGCAAGATGCTGTAAGTTATTTCTCTTCTAGGGCTTCTCAGAAACTCACTCCTGCAGAGCTCCGAGAGTTTGATCTGCTTTCCCTTGGTTGGTAGAAAATATTGAACTTATTTAAATCAAATCAGACCGTGTGAATGTGTGTGGACCTTCATTAGTGTCCAGGCGACTTTCTAGGACGGTGGGAGCTGCAAAGATGAATAAGACGTGGTCACTGATCTCGGGGGAGTAGCAGCAGGCTTGTTACTCAGTGACTAGTAAGTGTCGGTCCTACACAGGGGCAGCAGTGACAGGTGGTGCCTGGAGCCAGGGTGACGGGAGCGTGTCCACACGCAGGAGATGAGGAGAGCCATCTCTGTGCCAGCAGACCCTGCGAGGTTCTCGGGGGCTCCCAGGACGTCTCGGGCTAGGTCGGGATGAGCCACGGGGCAGAATGTCTGTTTGGAAAATGCACGTATCCTTCTGATTATAAGAATAGAAAATAAAGGGAAAATAATCTAAGGAGTAACATTTAAATTGTCAATAATACTTCTACCCGGAGATAACCATAGTTACCAGTTTTGTGTGTTTCCTGCTTTTTAAAAATGTTATGTAAAGTGTAGAATTTTCACATAGTAAAGCCCACTCTGAAGCAGAACATAATTGACTGCAGGGTATGTGTGGCTGGTGTGCCACAGTGCCTTGGCACGTCTATCTGTTGTTGGACATTTACGTTGTTGAACTGCATTCCTACAACTCACACCTGTGAGAATGTCCTCCTATAGGGACGTTTCCCCTCAAACTCACTCTCTCCTTGAATGGGCTCCCAGTAGTGGGATTACCTATCAAACTGGCAGTCATGGCAAAGCTCCTTTCCGTATTGCACTTGCTTCCTGCAAAGGAAATGCCAGGTTCCTCCTCCAAACAGGCGAGGAGGACTCTTCTCATTGTAATCACCAGTGTTGAACATCAGCACCTGCTTGTGTGAGCATGTATGAGAGCATGTGTGTGTGTGAGAGCATGTGCACAAGTGTGTGCATGTGAGTGTGTGTGTGTGCACGCGAGTGTAGCATGCATGTGAGTGTGTGCAGGTGGCTGTGTGCACATGTGTGGGAGCATTGCGGGTGTGCATGTGTGTGCTTGCATGCGAGCATGTGCACGGGTGTGCACGTGAGTGTGTGCAAACATGTGCATGAGTGTGTGCACGTGGGTGTGAGCATGTGTGTGTGAGCATGTGCCTGAGTGTGTGTGTGTGCGCGAACATGTGCATGTGAATATGTGTGGGTGACTGTGCAGGTGTGTGGAAGCATGTGCATGTGTGTGCACGTGTGTGCATGCAAGTGTGTACACGAGTGTGTGCACGAGAGCATGTGTGCAAGCATGTGCATGGGTGTGTGCATGGGTGTGCGTGTGCGTGCATGTGAGGGTGTGCATGAGCCTATGAATGAGGAAAGGTGAGTTGCAGAAAAGTGAGAACATGACCCAGCTCTGCAGAGACCACTGCTGACTGAGTTGTTCTGTGGTTCTGTCTGCCAGTTCGTCACACTTAGATGGTCACGTGACACCAGTGCCACTGATGCAAAGGTTAGGACTTGGATCACTCACATCTTCCAGCCCTACATCCTCCTTGCTGCTCCTGAAGGTTCGTAGCAATAGCGTAGTTCGTGTCAGCTACCCGATCTCAACTGCTAACCTTGACCCGGGTGTCCTTTGCCTTCCTCCTCGCCCGCGTCTCTGGACTCTACTCCGCTCCGCGGTCACCTTTGTGGGGTCTCGGAGGATAACGTGACGATCTTCTCTGTAACCGAGTTGAGTGCTGCGTGCATTATTTCAAATTGGTTATGACATTTAAAAACCAGGAAGCAAGTTCTTGTAGGTCAACGCGGTCAAGCAAATTTGAACTTTAAAACCGTCTCTGTTCCCGCGACGGAGAAAACAGGACCTGGAAGAGGGAGAGTAAGAAGAACAAGCCTGAACACAAGATGTGTGTATTTCTGCTGACAAGAAGAGAGCACGGTGGGATTTCTAGTGGCTGCTGAGTCCGTGGGTCCCTGGGCTCCCGTCGGGGAGGAGCTGTGCTGGCCGGGGCTCGGCCTCCCTCTGATCGTGGGCAAGAAGAGGCTGCACCAAGCTCCGGGGGCCTGTGTTGGGGGGGGCACAGCATCGCCTGCCTGCTGGGAGCCACGTTGTCACCAGAAACTGTGGGCCGTGGGGACTGGGGGACTGGCTGGTGGCCAGAACCATGAGATCCCCACATAGGCTGGTGGAGGCGGCTGAGGGCAGGTGTTCACAGAAGGAGAGAGAGAGAGAGAGAGAAAAATACCCGCCCTCACCAACTGTGCCCGAAAACCCAAATTCCAAACCATGTGAAAGGACCAACCCTCACAAATGTGGCAGCAAGTGCTTTAAAATACAGGCCTCGGGGGTGTTTGGTGGCCAGATGGGCTCTCTTTTCTCACACTCCACCGGTTGTGCAAAATCAGGCCATGCTGCAATTTGCGCTGTACATTCTGTTCTTTCCAGTGATGACATTCTAGTACATGTTAGGGCTGAACTGTGTCCCCCCAGCACCCACATGTGGAAGCCCCAGCCCCCTGGAACTCAGGGTGTAACTGTGACTGTGTTTGGAAATGGGGTCAGTGATTGAGGTAAAATGAGGTCACTGGGGTGGGCTGTCATCCTACAGGACGGGTGTCCCCGTGGGAGGGGACATCAGGACACAGAGCCCCACTGAGGACAGCCATGTGAGGACACAGGGAGGAGATAGGCCCAGGAGAGGCCTCGGGAGACCAGCCCTGCCACGCCTGGACCTCGGGCGTCCACCTCTGGGACGTGAAGAGTGAATGTCTTGGATTGAGCACAAGCCTGGTGCTTTGTTACTGTGGCCCCCAGCTGACTGCTGCAGTCCGGATGTCTCCCCTGGAGACTTCGCTCATGTTGGAAGCAGAGTGGTGCACTTTCTGTGCTTGTCATGCACACGTCCCAAGAGCCTGCCCGCCCCACCTGCCCCAGGAACCGGGAGAGGGGGCCTGGGATGCGTGGGGACACAGCCAAGGGCAGCCGAGGGCTTTGAGTTCTTGCTTTCTCTTCTTGGCTTTTCTTCTCTTGTTGCAGCACATTTTCAAGTAACTTCCAAGAAAGGTGCAAACCCAGATGCTTCTGGAAGCTTCCATGCGTCTGGCAGTCCCACGGCGGGCCCTCAGCGTGGCTCCTGCCTGGGTGCAGAGCTCTGGCTGGGCGTCCCTGGGAGTCTGGAATTTCTGGTGACCCCTCAGATGACTGCTCGTTCTGGTCCTCTGCTGGTGACCTGCTTGTTTTCTGTGGAAGCTTCTAGAATCTTGCCTTTATCCTTGGCATCCTCCCAGTCTGATAAGAGGCCGACCCATGCGTCCGGTCCCATCAGTGCCATCACCTCCTGTTGGCCTCTGGGACTGCAGCTTCTCCATGTGGACCATAAATCCTTCCTGTCCAGCTATGGCCGTCCTGCATCTACGTTCCATCTGGCTGTAGCCTCTTGTACTTTCTGTGCTGGTTCTCAGCCTCGTTTTTACCTGAACAGTTGGTTTTGTTTCTGAAAGGTCGTTCTTGTTCTCCGAGTGTCCCTTTTTCGTGGTATCCGATTTTTGTATTTGTTCCATCTTCCTGAATAGCTCTGAAAACACAAACTCAAATACTCTGAAAGAGCCCTTCTGTTGCAAAGCCGTCGACTCTTCCGAGGAGGTGGGTGTCGGGGGGTCTCTCTTGGCTTTGCCCTTGTGCTGTGTGGTCTCCCCTGGGGTAGCCTCCTGGGCCCGGAGTGGCCTCTTTCGGGCCCTGATGGCGTGGGCCCAACTCCGAGAAGCCCTGGAGCTCCCCACCAGCTCCATTCTTCAGGGGGGAGTCCTCCGGTTCTGCGTTTTGGCGAGTGGCTTGTGCAGGCCCATCCCGCCAGAGCGACCAGGCGACAGGGCGAGGAGACGCCAAGGGGCCTGACCTTGCACCGGAGCTGGTGCTGGTGCTGGATGTCTCTGCCATCCCACACCGCCTCCCTATTGGTGTTGACCTTGACCTCAGCGTACCGACCTTGACCTCAGCGCCCTGACCTTGACCTCAGCATGTTGACTTTAAGCTCAGCACCCTTGGGCGGACCTCTGGGTGCTCCTGCCTGTGACTTCCCTCACTCCGTTCCCACATCCACACACACCCGTCCACCTGCCTCAGGTCGTCCACTTGCCTAGGTGCACGTTTCCTTCCCTTTTTGCTCTGTGTGTGTGTTCTTCTCTGTGCGTCCAGGGGGCCATTCAGCGCAGCCTCCAGAGGAATGAAAGCCAAGGCAAGATCAGCTTTTACTGCTACAAGTACAGGTGACAAAAAGGCATCTCTTCAGGGCTTTAGTTCACATTTCTTGGCTTACTTTTCTTCCGGGATGTGCTAGTCCCTCGTATTCTCTTGGGACATGACTCTTTGCGTCCTTGACAAATGGTTCAGTCTTCATGTTTCTCTTGACTTGTATGAACTCTTCATGTATAAAAAGTTGTTCACCCCCGTTATAATATTTGCCACAATGATGTTCACCGTGTGACTTAGGAATATGAAAGAGAGTAAAACCATGACGAAAACAGCATCCTGACCAATCTCTGCCATTTTGGAGCCTTAGCTAAGATCCCCAAGCCATTCACGAATCCCCTTGAATTTAACCCGAACATCTCCCGCACACCATTTTGAGAGCCCCACACCGCCCCCTCCTGCCCCAGCAGAGTAGGACAGAAGCCAGGTGGATCCTGGGACATCCGGGTTGCCCGGGGAGAGTGTCATGTGCTCCCTGGAATTACTTGTGACTCGAAAACTTGATGTTTTTATATTTGGTAGAATCAGGTGGTGCCAGTCTGGTTCAGGAAAAAGCCTGGACGGCATTCCATGTGGTTGCATGTGGGCTAATTACATAAATCGGCTATTTGTGCTCCAAACTGAGCTTTGAAAAGCTGTTCTTACTCCTTCAATTGTTCCCCGCAAGCAAACAGAATTATGCCCAGAAAGCCAAACCGCCTAAAATGCTCCAGAGGTCATCACATCGTGATGGTCTGCTTTCTGCCCGAAGAGCCCACCCCTGAGTGTCGTCGTCCTATTCGTTAAGTGGGTTGGCACCACCTCCCTCCCAGACTTACCAGGCGGACCCAACGAGGCGGCCTCCGCATCTGTCAGCTGGGGCGTCCCTGACGAAGCTGCATAGATCCGTGGCTGCAACTGCATGCATTCACTCCTCACATCCTGGAGGCTGGACGCCCCAGATCCAGGCATGGGCAGGGCCTCCTCCCAAGGCCTCTCCTGGCTGTGCAGACGGCTGTGTCCTCCCCGTGTCCCCACGTGGTCGTCCCTCCATGCGTGTCTGCGTCCTGACCTCTCCTTGTAAGGACGCCAGTCGCATTGGAGTAGAGCCCACTGTAGTGACCTCGTGTTACCTCAGTCACCTCTTTAAAGACCCCTTCCAAGTACAGGCCCGTTCTGAGGTCCCCGGGGTCGGGAGGAGACACAATCCAGCCCACCACACCTGTGTAGGTGCCTCCTGGGACAGGCATCTTACCTGTCTGCAGATATTCAGAAAGTGTCCCTAAAGGAGTGATGTAAGGGACACAGATGATCCTGGTCCCTCTCCTAAGAGCTACTGGTCACCAGAGTAAGGGCTGCTGTCGGGCCCGGGAGCCAGGCCTGTGGCATCTGGCAACATGGTCCCCCCTTCCCCATGACACTTGGCATCAATATTTGCTGATGATAAATCATCATGGCAGCCATGGTGCCCTTTGAAGCAGATTTCCCCAATCTTCCCTAAAACAGAGGCAGGCTGGTGACCATGGAAGATGATGTCATTGACTCGTGAAATTTCATAACCAGATGGCCTGTGAAGTCCTCAGGACGTAAAGCTCTCCAGCCTGAGGTGAGAGGTGATCCAAAGTATTGGTCCACATGCTTAGATGGAGTGGGGCCTCCTGCGCGCCAAGGTCATCCCTCTGGCTCCCTGAAGCCTCGCACATCTGGTCTGTCTGCGTCGTGGAAAACTCTTGCTGTGTTGGCCACAGTGAGCCTCAGAACATGGCCGTGCTCAGGAAGGAATTCTGGCCTCCACTCCTTGTCATCTTGCTGTGTGACCTCAGGGGAGTCCTCTCCAGCACGAGCCTTGGTGTTCCCATCTGGAAAATGGGGATGTTGGCCTCAGAGGGCTTTTGGGTTTCCTGTGTCAGAAGAGAGGTGTTCGCGCCAGGCCACGTGTCCCCCGTCTGTCCCTCCTACCTGCATCCCTCCCCCTCCCCAGTGGGCAGAAGTGGGGCCGGGAGTGATGCTGGGTCTCACAACAGGGAGTTTACATGGGTCCCCTTCCTATCAAGAGCTTGGCAGTTGCCTCAGGGGACAAAACTTTGAAATCATTGGGGAAACTCCTTTTGAATGAATGACTTGACTTCCTTTCCAATTTTATTTAGGAGGAAGGGAATACTTTTCTTATGCATCTAGAACTTGGTTTTAGAAGGGTCTGCCTCTACTCAATCTGCAAACGGGAAATCCTGATTTCTCCTAGAAAAGCAGCACTCTGTACCTCACAGGACGACGGCAGGATTGTTAGGTCACATGATTGTTTGGACCTTCCATACTGTTTTCCAGAGTGGCTGCCCCAGTTTGCATTCCCACCAACAGTGCATGAGGGGTCCCCTTTCTCCACATTTTTGCCAGCACTAATCTCATGACTTTTTAGATACTAGCCATTCTGACAGGTGTGAGGTGATAACTCATTGTGGTTCGGATTTGCATGTCCCTGATGATGAGTGATGTTGGGCATCTTTTCATGTGTCTGTTGGCCATCTGGATGTCTTCTTTGGAATAAGTGTCTTTCCAGGTACTTTGCCCATTTTTAAATGCTTTTTGTTTGTTTTCTATTGAATTACATAATTTCCTTATATATTCTGGATATTATCTTCTTATTACTTGTACAGTTTGCAGATAATCTCTCCCCTTCCACAGGCTGCCTTTCCGTTCTGTTCCCTTCACTGTGCAGAAGCTTTTTCATGTGATGTCGTCCCACTTGTTTATTTTTGCTTTCGTTGCCTTTGCTTTTGGTGTCAGATCCAAGAAATCACGGCCAAGACTGATGACGAGGGGTTTTTCCCGATATGTTCTTCTAGGAGTTTTATGGTTTCAGGTTTCATGTTCAAGCCTTTAATCCATTTTGAATTGATTTTCGCGTGTAATACACCCCCGTGTTTGTTGCAGCATCGTTCACAATCGCCAAGATACGGAAACAGCCCGAGTGTCCATCGCCGGATGGATGGATAAGGAGACTGTGATCTATACACTAAATATGATAGAAAAAATATATATGATGGAATATATCTATCCATAAAAAGAAGGAAATACAGCCATTTGCAGCAATGTGGGTGAACTTGGGGGCCATTACCCTGAGTGTGATAAGCCAGACAGAGAAGGTAAACCCTGTGTGGGATCACTCATGCAGAATCTAAATAAAACGGTACAGCTCACAGAAGCAGAGTGTAACTATGGTTGTCCGGGGCTGGAGGCGGTGAGGGGGAGACGTCGGTCAAAGGAAACCGACGTCTAGTCGCGAGGTAAGCGCGGGGAGTGACCGTGCAGCCAGGTGACCACGGCTAGCCGTGTATGCTACATACTGGAAATGGAGGAGAGACTCGATCGGAGACGTTCTTGCCAAAAGGAAAAAAAGGGAACTATGTGAGGTGATGTGTTAATTAACTTGCTTGTGATTATTTCAGTGTGTGTGTGTCTATCAAATCATCACAGTGCAACACTTTACGTAGATTACAGTTTTGTCAATTACACCTCAATAAAGCCGGAAAAAACAGCAAAGTCAACAGACACTCAAACTTCATCACTTTCTAGTTATTTTCTTACATCTCACTATTTTCTCGGGGTTGCACCTGTGTGGCGCACGTGCTCTCCAAAGGCGCACGATGGGCATTCCTTTATTGCTGTTATTTTTCCGAGAGGTGATTGGTAAGCTTTTACTAGCACATGACTGATTATACTCTTAAAACAATTAGGTCACTTTCTTGCTTGGGGATTGTCCTTGGCCTTTCCCTGCTAACAGGGGAGACGTTAATCTCAGTGGGTCATCCAGGAATCAGTCTGTATTGGCCTTAACTTCTTGCCCTCCCCTACCATCCCTGACGGTTTTCTTCTCCAGGTATATGTTCATTCCAGTCCCATGAGACTCTGATGGATGATAACTTCCAGCCCAACCCCCCACTCAAAGGCTAATTGCCAAAGTACAGCTGTCTTAAGTTGGAGATTAAGGAGATGTGTACGGGTGCCATGCGGTGAGGGTTAATTCTATGTCAGCTTGGCTAGGCCATGATGTCCAGTTTTTTTGTCAAACAACTGTTGCTGTGAAGATATTTTTTAGATGTGGTTAACATTTACGTTATGCACTCTGGCCCTGAGTAAAGCAACTAACCGGCTGCAATGTGGTGGGCCTTGTCCAGTCAGGTGAAGGCACTCAGAGCACAGCCTGAGGCTTCCTGCATAAGAAGAAGCCCTGCTTGAGGCTCCAGGTCACTGACCCACTCTGCAGACTCTGGTGGCTTCACAATCACACGAGCCAGTTTCTTAAAATCTCTCTCTCACTGCCAATCCCCTGTTAGTTCTGCTTCTCTGGAGAACCCTGACAAATACATCAAGAAGAGATCACTGAGCTGAAACACAAAGAAAAAGATGAAGGAAGGAAGAGGCAGAACTGCTGGGCAGCGTCAAATGTGTGATGTGTGTGTACCTGGAATACCAAAAATGCAGAATTCCATAGCTGGAGAAATAATCCTTTGAAGAAGGAAAAGTGAGTAATTTCTAAGACAAAACTAAGGGAACTCATTGCCACCAGCCATGCCTCAGGAGAATGTTAGGAGAGATTCTCTCACATAGAACACTTACCTCCGCACAGTGACGGGAAGTCTTCTGGACAGGGTGTGGCTGAAGGAGAGACACAGCCTTTATTGGTCTTGCTCTTAGTTGATCTAAGGAGTAATTGTTTTTCAAACCAATAGCAACAAAGTCTAGGGGGACTAAGTGAAAGAAAGGATAACAAGGCAAAGGGACAGTTTGGGGACAGTCAGGACCTCTGTGCACGTGGAGCAGTAGGGCATCACTCTGAAGGGAAGCTAGGATTAGTTAAAACTGTACAGTGTAATCTCTAAGGCAACACCTAAAATTCTAAAATGAAGTATATATGCTAAGAAAATATAACACCCAGTCACATAAGATGTTCAATCAAAACCACAAAAACCACGAAAAGAAGGGGAAAAAAGAGCAAATAAGCAAATAATATGAATAGAAAACTGCCACAAAGATAGTAGATGTCAACCCAACCATGTTGATAATCACTTTGAGATAATTAAGAGATTCACAGAGTGAGCCGCCAGAACCCAGCTGTATGTTGTCTACAAGAAACCCATATTAAATATAGAGTAGATAGATTTATTTAGGTAGATTTATAGGAAGACACGAGAAAGAACTGCCATGTTGCTAATCAGAGGCTAATCAAAAGAAAGCTGGAGGAACTGTATTAATTTCAGACAATATTGACTTCAGAACAAGAGAGAGAATCAGGGATGAAGAGCAACATAAGGATAAAGGGGCTGATTCTCCCAGAAGCCACAGTAGCACTAAACACATATGCACCTAACAATCTTGAAAAGTACAGCAAAACACATAAGGCAAATGGATAGAACTGTGTGGAGAGGCATGCACATCTACACCTGCAGTTGGAGACTCGATGCCCTCTGTCAGTAAGTGATGCACTAGGCAGGCCAAGGTGCATTCAGTGCAGATGATCTGCAGAACAGTAGTGATCACCTGGGTCTGGCTGACACCTATGGAGTTCTCCACCCAACAGCAGGACATGTGGAGCATTCACCGCCACAGACCACATTCTGGGCCATACAAAGCCCATTTAAAAGAACAGAAATCATACAAAGTATGTGCTCAGACAACAGAGGAATTAAATTTGAAGTGCATAACAGGATGATGGATGGAAAATCCCCAAATATATGGAGAGTAAGGAGCACACCTTTAAATGATTCATAAATCAAAGAAGACTCCAGAGAAACTGTAGAATATTTCAAACCAAATGAAAATGAAAATTATCAGAATTTGTTGGAAGCAGTGAGAACAATGCTTACTATGAAATTTTTCATACAGAAGAGAAGTCTTAAATCAATAATCTGAGCTGCAAGAACCAAGCTCAAGAACTTACAAAAGAAGAGCGAAATAAATTGAGAGCAAGAGAAGGAAGGAAGTAGAAAAGACAAGAACAGAAATCAGGGAAATTAAAACTACAAAAGCAACAGGGAAGACTCCCTCCACACACACACACACACACACACACACACACGTGCACACCCCACATACATCATGCACACCCACACACTCACGTGTACACGCATATACAAATATGCACACACATGCATGTGCACACACCCATACCTCACTACACCCACATGCATATACCCACACCCTCCATTGCACATACATGTGCACACAACGCATACCACTCCACATGCCCCCTACACCCTCACATACATGCACGCACACACACACACACATGCATACCCACAACCACATATACACATGCACACACACTCATGTGACACCCCCACATACACACATGCACATACACACACGTGCACAGCCATACACACGCATGCACACACGTGCATATCCACAACCATATACACGCATACACACAATGCAAACCCACACACATATGCACACACCTACAACCACACACACACATATGTGCACCACATGCACAGCCACACCCACACATGCACAGCCACGTGCACAACCACACACACACATGCACACACATGCACACACCCATACCGCACTACACCTACATGCATATACCCACACCCTCCACTGCTCCCCACACGTGAGCACACAACCCGCACCACTCCCCACGGCCCTCCCCACGCACACCCCCCTACATACACACACGTGCACACACAAGCCCTCGAACATTCTGCTCTCCTCTGGCCTTCCAAGAGCTGGGGTTCCTCACCGTCCTCTGGCATCTCCCCTTCCCACCTCAGGGAGGTTCTGCTTGGAAGGACCAGGGTATTCTCTGTCCTCCAGGAACTGGAGGGATGGGCCATGTCCTCCAGGCCAGGCCCGGGATGTGCAGAAGCCTCATGAACAAGCCGGCCTCCTCCTCGTGGGTATTCACATGTCACTAGGGGCATTTTCCACATCAACTCCAAACCTCGACTCCTTTCCTGTTAAATCCGCTAGGTAGAGACTCTCATCTCACCTCCCTAACCTCTCCCATCCTGGGTGCTGTGGGTCCACAAAGGCGGGATTTTGGAAACACAGGAGGGATCACAGTGCTTCCCACCGACCTGAGCACCGTCTGGGAAGACGCGTAGTGGGACCGCCATTTCCGTCTGGGCACCGAGTGGGCGCCTTTCCTACATCCCTTCCATCTCAGAGGCGGGGACATCTAGCTCTGGGGTGTGCTGTTTCGCTGGCGCCCACCCGTCTCCCCCCTCGCAAGACACAGAGCGACCTAGCCTTCCGTCTGGCGGCCGCTGTGAAGCCATGTCCCTTATTCTCACCTTCGTTTTTCCTTTTTGTTATGAAGTTGTCCAGACGTGTGTTGACGTGAGTATTAGTTGGCTCCTCATGCCCTCATCACGTAGATTTCTTTGTTAGCGTGTTGTTCTCCTCTCTGTGTGGCAAAGTACATCGCACACGGTGGCGGCCAGCCCGTATTGCTTTGGCTCCCCTACAAATTAAGGACATTTCTTGTCATCCCAATCCCATTGTCACACCTGAGAAAGTTAACAATGGCTCTTCAATATTATACCCATTTGAAGATCAAATGTCCCCATTGTTCCCAAGACGTGTCTAACATATGGTGTGCAGAGCGAGGGCAGAGTTTCGATTTTGTATTTCTGACATCCTTCTTCATGGCCTTGACTTGTTGGCAGGCTGGTCCATCCTCGGGGTGCACTGCCCTGACCCCTGTGTTTCCTGTAGACCAGGAGGGTCTCCCAAGGCCCTGGGGTGGCTCTGGGGGGGCAGGTCAGGCAGGAAGGCCGCATGGGGATGCTCAGCCTCCTGGCTGGTGCTGGCACTGAAGCAGCTCTCAGGGCTCGGGAGCTGAGACCTGCGGGTGCACGTCTGGAACCCCAGGCGCCCCCTGCCTCGGCGTCCCTGGCTGAGCCTTGCCTGGGTCAGGTGCTCATCAGGGGACGTGAAGGGGGATCTTCTCATCGGCCACCTCGGGTTATGGTCTGGCCTCATTCTGAACGGAAGAATTTTTTGTCTGCTGGGCAGGTGGGGTGGGTGCTTCATTGTTCCCGCTGAACCGTGGTTTCCAGAGGAAAGAGTGGGTATAACTCTTGTTTCCAACAGAGACAGATTAGGGCCGCTTTTGTTCTCTTTCTCTCTCTCTCGCTGACCGCTATTATGGACTCATGGATTTTTGCAGACGGCACGCGTCTGAGTCAACCAGTCATTTTTCTTGCTGATGTCCTGGTTGTCCCTACTTTGCTCAGTGGAAGCCCCATGAAGCTCATTTCTGCATCCTTACTCCTTATTTGGGATTTGTCACGTCGGACGCTTTTGGGAAGCAATTCTCAAGACTTTGCATTTATTCCAATTAGACATGATCTGTTGTTCAAGGCTGTTAAGGTAGCATTTTAGGCCCATGGCAGGTGCCGTGGCCCATCCCCCACACCATCCAGCTGATGGCACCTGCCAGCTCGGCGAGCGCCTTCACGGCAGTCCCACGCGCACAGAGGATACAGGTCTGCTCACCCAGACGGGGTACCTCAGGGTCCGTGGCACCATTTGCCCTCAGCCTCACAGAGCAGAGATTTCCCCACAGGCTGGAGGGTTTACCTCCTGGTCGGCATGAGGAGCTGCAGTGAGGGGGTCCGGGTGAGTCCTAGCCAAGGGAATCATAAGCTTGTGTGTCACGCCAGGGTCGCCCCCATGTCTCCTGGGAGTGATGGGTTAGGTCTGTGGCCCAGAGCCCGAGGGACCAGCTGTGGCAGGGCTGCCTGTGCTGGGCGTCCAGGGCAGGGCCTGCAAACTGCCGCTGGTGGCCTGCACGGCATCGCTGTGATCCCATGTGACGGGGCGGCAAAGAAGCAGGAGGAACATGATGGACCTGTAGGTGTGGGGGCCGCGATGTGGAGGCAGAGACATGCGCTGTGCACAGGCCCCGAGACCTCATCCTCCACTTCCAAGGGAGGAGGTGGGGCCCAGGCGGGAGGGGGAGGTGGGGGCCACACCTGCCACCCTCTCTGACTCACCTCAGGGCACCAGAGCCCACAGTGAGGCCACTGCATAGGGAGCTCTTTCTGCCATACCCCCCCCAACCCAAGCACCATGACAAAGGGGGCGCTGTTTCTGCAAGTTACACCCCGAACACCCGCACTGAAGTCTGCAAGTGCACACCGTCACCCAGTGTCCCGCACACTGTTCTCCAGCGTCCGTGCGCTCAGCGAGCTGGCCAGAAAGCCGTGCAGCCGTCAGCTGCCCCACCACCTGCGGGGACACAGAGGCGCTTCCTCGTGGCGGCTCAGTGTTGCCTGTGGCTTCGGAGCAGCTGGCGTTCTTTTTTCTTATTGCAATGGGACTGTCACTCCCTGTGCTCCTGGGTCAGCAGAAGTCCCCTTAAACGGTAATAGTGTGAACGGCGCTCACAAAGACAGTTAGGAGGCTCTTCATTTAGCATGACGTGCCAAAATACGCCCATTCGCTTCGGCAGGCCGCGAGCGGAACGCGCACATCGGCCTGGGGGCGGCACTTATCAACATCGGAATCTTTGTGTTCTCACGTGTGGCCTGCATTGGCCTCTACAGTCATAGTCATGCAGTTTTCACTCAGTTTTTATTTTGTAATGTCAGTTTAAGATTTTCAAAGTGGAACACAAAATGGTTTCAAGCAGAGTTTGGTTGTTTTCTTTTAAGACAAATACACTTTTTTTTTTTTTTTAAATAAAAAGGGTGTGTGTTTTCCAGGATTCCAGTCCCTGTGGAATTTAGCCAGAGCTCTCCAGGGTCTTTGCTATCTGGCTGTGTAATCCTGCCCTTGGTCTGTATCCCCCACACAGGGCATGCTGGGCGCTGCTGTCGCCTAGACCTTCGACACCCATCGCTGTTCGTAGGCTCCGGGATGTTTGCAACTGGAGCTAATTCAACAGCTGCTCTAGTGCCTCAGATAAATCGAGAAGTTGGAGCTTGGCTCAGCAGACTTACTGTGTTGGTGCCATGGTCGTAGCGAGCACCTGGCCTGCTCCTCATAGTCACAGGGAGGCCACTTGGGCTCCAGCCATCACATCACCTTCCAGACAGGAACACATGGCTGACTTCTGCTCACTTCTCAGCACTCTTCAAAGAAGGGGGTTAGTTTAGAAAAAGGCAGTAAACCATTTGACTTTTTAATTGTTTTGGGAAAAAATTATATATAAATTTCAAAGCCCTTCTGAAATGCTCTAAAAAGAAATAGAGAAGGGAAAAGCTCTGCACATAAATCTCAGGGAATAGTCTGACTGTCAAATCTTTTATTCATTTTTCCTAAATTGGAGACCTTAAGAATAACTTCTGCTCACAATTTACGAAGTTGGTGAACAAGTCATGCTTAAGGTGATATTTAACGATCTATTTTTTTCCCTGTATCAAGGTCATCTTGCCCCTAGAGCATACAGCGTCAGGGGAGAAGGAGAATCAGGGAGCACAGGCTCCGGGCATCAGTACCCCAGGGCCTCCAGGTGAAGGGCTCCCAACAATCACTAACCTGGGAGGGAAGGTCTGGAAGGTTCTGATCACCCACCCCCTCCCGCACACATCCTAAGGCTTTAGTGAAGTCAGGGCTTATGGAGAATGCACAGATCAGAGAAAAGACATGACTACTTTTTTGAGTAAAATCTGGGGAAAAGTAAGAGACCATAAAGATTTTACCCAATGGCTGCCATGTCTACATGGAGTGGCAGAGCCACTGTCACCGTGAGCCAGGATGCCTCTGTAAGGACGGGAAGCTCGGCTCCCCACGCACAAATGAGGACATACGTTCCATCCACAGGGGACTATCATCAGCCTTCAGAAGGAAGGGAATTCTGGTAACTGCTCCCACGTGAACGGACCTGGAGGACGTGCGCTCAGTGAGATGAGCCTGTCACAAAAGGACCGACTCCACACGGTTCCAATTCTGTGAGGTTCCCTGCTTTCAAACCCGCAGACTCAGAGAGTAGGGCTGAGTGAGGCAAGCAAGCTTGCGGGCTCTACTGGACACGGCCGTGCCCACGGTCAGCTCTACATCTGTTAAGAGGCCGGCCTCATGTGGAGTGTTCTGATAAAAGTGAAAATCGGAAATGAGAGAAAGAAGAAAGCCCTTCCAGGCCTGATTCTGAGGCCGGGGTGCTCCGTCCATCCTGTCGCCCATGGGGTGCCCCTGGGGGCAGCTTTGGGAGGCTCTGCTCCCTCTGGGGGTTTAAAAAGCCAGAGACTTCGATCCTGCCCCCCTGTGGCCAGGCCCCAGAGACATCACCCAGCCTAGTTTTGTGAGGTCTCAGCATTGGTGCCGAGGCCCTGAGTTCTATCAGTGCATGCGGGGGGATGGGGGGCTGCCAAAGTGACACAGGGAACTCTCTCTTAATTACCCAGGCACGTATGCCCTGAGATCAAAGAAAACTGCCAAGGACATACCTAAACTCAAATAATTCTTTGCTTATCCGAGATAAGTGGCAGGTGTCTAAGTTTCGTACCTTTTTAATTACATCTCCACGATAAATTGGCTCTCCTCGTCAGTGCTTTGAGCTTGCAGAGTTCCTTGTAGCTACATTGCATCTTCCAGTTCTGGGGTCTTGCACCTGCTGCAGGGCCACACGCCCCCAGTTTCCTTTGCGCTGATGAGAAAACACGCTCCGCATCAGCCCTGGGAGCTGGCCTACTGCACACGTCCTGGCATCACTCAGACAGCTCTGAGGGCTGCCCCCGGGTTGGGTTCCGGCAGGTGCACACTGCCCCCTTGTATGGAGTAACTCACTTCTCCGTTCTTTGGGATTGCATTGCATCTCCTGTTCTCCATAACTTTTTACTTTTTATTTTGAAAATAAAAGATTTAACTTATTTATTTGAGAGACAGAGAGCATGAGTGAGAGAGCACATGAGCGGGGGGAGGGGCAGAGGGAGAAGCAGACTCCCCATGGAGATGTGGGGCTTGATCCCAGGACCCTGAGATCATGACCTGAGCTGAAGGCAGACTCTTCACCGACTGAGCCACCCAGGCGCCCCTCAATGACTTCTTAAAATGCTGTTCACGGGCACACACAGGAAGTGAGCACGACAGTCAGTTTTTATCCCCCTCCCCTCAGCACCACACTGATGCTGTACTGGTCCCCATGTGGGAGGGGTACTTAGTGACATCCACGCACAAGGAAAGAATCATCAAAGGGGTGAAATCCATTTCAAACATAGTCACAGCAAATGCTGTAATAATGATCCATTTCAAGTCAGAATTTCCTTTTCTGCTCATAATTAATGTTGTTTCTTCAAAGAACAGCCTTGACACTTAAAGGAATAAATATTTCTTCCATTATTTCTCTAATGTATTCATCGAGTTCCTTTAAGCAGTGGAGCGTTTCAATAGCTTTCTCGGTGCTTCTGTCAATTTGCATAATCCCGTTGCTAACGGGATATCGAAAGCTGCACCAGAAAAAGCAGGCTTCACTCAGTAAATTATTTATAAAATCAACATGAATTTGGGGGCTTTTCTTCAAATGAAAGAATGATTTCAGGGCCTCAAATAAAGTGAGTGGGTTTTCAACTGCACCCAGAGAACCAGTCATTTCCGAATGTGAGAAGGGAACACGAACGCCAACAAGGTCACTAAAGTCCTTTCGTCTCTTGGAAGAGCATCGCTGCATGACGACGACTTTGATGTCAGTGGGAATCACTGCAGATGCCGTCCGAGCAGGATCCCGCGGAATCCGGGAAGCGCGGCCACCACTGTCCCTCCACCAGCCATCCATGCATAAACACCTGTTGTTTGCACCTTTATGCAAATTCCCACCAAATTTGTATTGTCTTTTCTTCACCCAAAGCAGGACAATGTTCCCTGTTAACTCCTAACTCAATGAGACCATCTGCAAAAATTCACGGTGATGCCTCGAGTCCTTTTACTCACAACGACTTTTCAAGCAAGGCTTTTTTGGGAGAAAGATATTGCACAAGCAAAGGGGAGCTATTTCCTTGTCGCGTTTGCGTCCATGGCTGTGGCGTGCACAGCGAGTCCGAGCGATCTGTGATACTCTCTATGACGGTACATGGGGCGTTGGGCTTTCGTCATTGCGGGAACTTTTGTCTCAGTGCCTGAGTATCTGCCTTGAGGTTGGAATTGGGAGACACTCGGGCAGCGGTAGGCGAGGGCGGTCATTTGGGCAGGAAGACAGACGGCGACACACAGCGCGGAAGTCAGTTCAACGTCCACTGTGGATGTTTGGTCTTCATGTGAATTTCTGTTACGCAAATAAAAAACAGAAGTTATTTTATGACTTTCTTTGGTACTGGTTGAGGAAATCATACATGTCTTGGCTTAACTGCTAGGCTACGATGGCTTACGTCCGACTCTTCCCCATTTCCATACGGGATTGGCCATTTTGTCCTGAACACAGAGCTTCAAAGAACTTTCCTTCTGCTTAGTAAGTGTCCACTGTTCAACAAAGTCGTCATGCTATTTGCGCTTGTGTTCTGGTATCTGGGTCTCAAATATGCACACTGAATAGAGGTAATAGGGAGAAGGGCAAGAATGTAAAAGACCGTGTGGGATCATTGCACGGCTGCCTGGGACTGGTCCCAGGACTGGGATGGCGTGGACGGTCGGGGTGGGGGCCCATCCGTGGCTGCCCCCTGGAGGCTCCAGTGACCTGCTTGCTTCCAGATGTGGGTCCCGGGGTTGGGGGTGCAGCTTAGAATGTGTGGGCTGGTCTGAAGTTGGCTCTTGTCAGAGGCGGTGATGTGTTCGTGGCTTGGGGCTTGGGCCATTCCTTCTGGAATAGGAGAAACAAGTGAGTTCAGTACAGCACCCTGCACTCAGGGTCACGGCCGGACTCTCACCTGTGGAGGTCTGGCTCTCTGTGGGGCTGCCTATGCGATCCAGGTCTTCAGTGCTGTGCTTGCAAAATAGCTCTAACTGCAGAATTTTTGTCATATGTCAGAAAAATGGAACATGGGACAATTCAGGTGTCCTGAGAAGGGCAGTACGGGACGTGGGACACAGCCATGAAATATGGGCCATATCTTGTATCCACATGGTGTCTGGCTACCCAAAGTTAGGGTTCTCTGGTGTGAGCGGGTCATGACATTTCCGCCCACTGTTGGGAGATAAACTTAAGGTGTAAGGACAAGGCCGGCTGTGCTTCAGATCCTTGGCCTCTCATCAGACGGGATGGACAGCTTGGTGTCCCCAGCTAGAAGGTGGACCTTCCTGGGCCTGCGGGGGCCGAGGCCACAAAGCCGGACTTGGGGTCTCCTTTCCCCGACCGCACAGCCCCCTGGGCTGGTGTGGCCACAGCCCGGGCCACCAGGGCTCCTCTGGACAGTCTGTGCCCGGGGAGTGCCGGTGCTTCGTCCGAGGACGCCGTGTGGCAGGTGCACAGCACTGTTCCTACAAAAACAATCAGAGTGCGAGAGAGCTGAGTGAAGAGCTTCTCGGCAAATATGCTAAGTAAGAAGCAATTTGCTTCCCCAGGAACACCTGTCAGGGCGTGATGAGGAAAGGCATCCGGTTGGGACTAGAAACAAAAACCACACAAAGCACGAAATAACAAGATTAATGAGCGCTGTCCCGGCCCCCAGCGCTTCCCGGAACCACCGCGGAGGAGACAGAGCCTGGGGCAGGTTCGCTGACAAGCCCGCAGAATATGACAAGATGTGATGGCTCGCTCCAAATTACTCTGCGTCTTTAATGCAAAGCCAACTCTTCCAACGTCTTAAAAGGATTTGGGAATGAATGAAATATTCGAGAAAAGAGCCTGAAGATACAGGGGACACATACATGAAGATTATCAAAGCTTTTGAAACAAAATAGATATGATCAGGAACTTGAGTTCTGTAAGATGGTGCCGCCAAGTTAAAATTTACAAGAGAAGGAAGAGACAGAGGCGTAGGCCCGCAGATCAAAGGAAGACCAAGGAAACAGGCCCCGTCTGAGACTCCGGAGACGGAGTTTCCAAGGAAGGACTTGTTAACGAATGTTCTCAGAGCAAGCGGGTAGCAGCCTCGAGAGGGAGCATATTGGATCCGTACCTCCTATCACCGAAATTAGATGCAGCTAAATTTAGCATAAAGAATTACATGGGAAAAAAAAGTAAGATTTTGAAAACTAGCAGAAAGCATAAAATTATATTATCATGGAAGACAATTTCCTCAGCTCTGAAGTAATGGGAGAAATCACGGAGGATAAATTAGATTTTTAACATAAAAACGTTAAATGAGACTATCATTAGGAAGATCTGAAGTCAGCTGAAGTCAGAGGGAGGAACGCTGATTGTGGAAGTTTCTGCAGGGTGTAGACAATCATTCTTGTACCCGGGATCACGGAGGACGTGAACACGGAGATGGACAGAAAGCGTCTGGTGTGTAGACACTAGGAGAGCTCCCGGCCACGGCCACGCTCGGGACCAGTGGCCCGTGGAGCCGTCACCGACTTGTTTGTGGCAAACACCACAACCCCGTAGAAAAATGGGGCGAGGATTCGAAGGGACGAAATTGTCCTTTCCCTGTTTATCCTTCTATTTGAATTCTTCGGTCTATAAAAGGGAAATACACACAGTAAACAACCATCTGATAAATCGGTCGACTCCTTTAGGGTTTCTTAACAGACAAATGAAAGCTTCTTTGATTCTTGCAAGCCAGTTCAAGTATTGTGTGGAAGTATAAGGAAGGAAACAGGTGAATGAATGCTCAGCGCTTGCCTGGAAGCCGGTGCACACCCAGACTGCCGTCCGTTCCTACAAACCACCGGAAGCAAAGGGCCGAGTGTCGGCGGCCCAGGGAGCCCCGGGGGCAGGGACGCGTCATCCCGACCCTGGAGGATGCTGCCTGGTGGGCACTGCAAGGCAAGAATTAATTTAATCCTTTAGAAGAGGCTTCATCCTCCCCATAAACACAAGGGAGACACCCTCCTCCTATTCCCTAGAGATTCTACCGTAGAAAACTTGGAATTGTAAGTTCTTTCCCTGCCCTTGGAAATGTATGGAAATCCGTTTACAAGCAAAAGAAGCCTCTTGCCAACTTCACAAACCAGGGGTGTCTTTCTCCAGGACCTGGGGCAACCTTTTTGGGATGTAAACACCCAAGAGAAACCATGCCCGGCGTCCCAGTGTCGGTGGAAGGCTGACCTCGGTGGGCGCCGTGCAATCTCCGTCCCGTCATGAAAACAGGAGGCGTGCGCTTTTGTTCCTTGAGACCAGCCTCCGGAGCACGGGTTCTCATGTATCTCGAGAACACACATGTAACGGGGGACGTCTGCAGACCGTCTCAGAGGTGGGTTTTCTTTCTGTCTCTTCGGTCCCTGGAGGGCTCCTGGGATGCCCATCACATCCTTGTTACTGATTATTCAAAAACAAAGCATTTTCCTTTACTGCCTTTTTGAGCAGGTCTCCTATGTTGGGAGAAGCTTCGGCGTCCCCGAGCCGTGAGCAGGGATGCTGCGTGGAGAGGGTGCCACGAGCCTTCACCGGTGACAAAACCTTCCTGAGATGAAGGAAGGAAGGAAGCCTACCTACCACCCTTCTGTCGGGCTGTCATGCAAATTAAATACGGTGCGTAGAATCCCGGAGTTCAGACCACCTAGTGCCCCTTTCCCTCTGCCTGGCTGGGAAATGAGGAGGGTCCAGGTGGGCACAGGGCCCAGTCCTGCAGCCATGGAGGGAGAGCCTCCCACCCTCAGCCCACGAGAGCCGTCAGAAGGACCAGACTCTGGACCCGCCCTGGGCCGGCCGTGGTCTGCACAGCCCTTGACCTGTCCGTTTTCCACGGGCACGAGCTTCTGTGCCCCGGTGTGACGAAAAGGGTAAACACAAAGAAATGTGAGGAGCAGAGGTATTTGGGGGTTCTTTGAAAAAGAAGCTGAAAGAGTTGCTGATCTTACAGGGAAACTTTGCATTCTGCAGGTTTTTATGCTCATTTTGCACATTTGGGAATCTTAGGCAGAATTTAGAGCCCCAGATTTCTGGGGCTCATGGACTCACAAGTGAACACCCAGGCCTCACGGAACATGAGCAAAACCGGTGGGCCCTGAGCACCCATGTTTCCTCCTGGCCGGTGAGCCGTCGGTGCTCAAGGACAGGACGAGGTCAGAGCAGGTGGTGGGACCCAGAGTGTGACACATGGAAGTTTGAGCGGGACTGGCGCCACGTCCAGGACCAGCTCATTTGTCTGCTCATGTTTCTTTCTGCCTCGCTGGGCCCCCGCTCGTTCCCCCGTGTGCAGGGAGCAGCCGCTGGGCCCGTGCACCTGCGGGGGTTGAGGAGGGCAGGGAGAAGTGGCCGGTGTCCTCACAGGCCCTCCCTTGTGGGCAATGCCTCTGGGACATGGGGACAAGACCACAGGTGCAGTGGAAGACCGTTGGTTGGTGATCCTGGGGACTAGTCTCCTAGGCCGCGGGGATGCTGTGACCCAGGCCAGGGATCCTTCCCGACATTGCCCCCATTCTTCTTCTGGCCTGGCTCTGTGAGCGGCATTACATGTCTCAGTCTTTTTCTTTCCTTTCTTATTTTAAAGATTTTATTTATTTATTTATTTATTTATTTATTTATTTATTTAGAGAGTAACCATGAACGGGGAGGGGGGAGGAGGGGTAGAGGGAGAAGCAGGATCCCCACTGAGCAGGGAGCCCGACATGGGACTCGATCCCAGGATCCTGGGATCATGACCTGAGCCGAAGGCAGAGCTTCATGGACTGAGCCCTCCAGGTGTCCCCCATGTCATCGGTCTTCAAGAGGTTGTTGTAAGTGTAGAAATGTGCTTATGCTCACGCAGGGCTGCTCGGACCCCCGAGATGCACCGCTGCTCTCACCCGCTTCTCCCTTCCAGGGAGCTAAGCCCCACATAGAAAGCCTTTAAATGTGCTGCTCAGAGAGGAAGGAGGTGGTACGTGAAGGAGGGAAGGAAGGAAAGGAGGGAGGGAGGTAGGAAGGGAGGAAAGAGGGAAGGGAGGGAGGAAGGAAGAAAGGGAGGGAGGAAGGGCACACTCATCATCAGCCCCGCCCTGCTCCCTGGGCCCCTGAGGCTGACTCTCTCCCTTTGCTGGTGTGCATGGGCTGCTAGTGAATTCCTGGGGTGAACTTCCAGAAGCTTCGGCCTGAGGTCGGAGCTCCTGGCTGTCCTGTGGCTCCCACCCAGCTGGATGTGGGATCAGGTGCGGGAGGCAGAGCCCACCCGAGCTGCGCCCCCGGCTCAGGACAACCAGGAGCCCCCCACACCCACGTCGAGTCGCACACTGTTAATCAAATGTGTTCTGTTCTATCTGGGCAGACAGCCCGTCCCCTGACAGCACTGGAGAACACGCCCGTGAGCCCGAGTCACGCACGTGGTTCCCCTTTCCCTCGGGTTGCATTTTGACCTCAGGGCCAGGCCTGGACGCCGAAGACAGAGCCAGGCAGCAGCCATGCCCACACGGGAGCCCCCAGAACCCAGGTTCTCTTATGAGAACTGGCCCGGGGTTGTGCTGGGGGTTGTATCAGAGCAGGCTGAACTGTGCTCCCAAAGGTCACCTAAACACAAAGTGATCCCCGCCGGTCCACGGGCAGAGAGCCCCCGGCTTCTGGGCTCTGCGCTCCGGCCCTCGTGGGGCTCCCCTCCAAAGGAGCCGGTACCCCTGCAGGAAGAGCGCGGCTTCGGATAAGGCCAGAGCTGCGGATGGAGTGGGCGCCTGCCTGGCGGGTCCACGGCGGCTGTGGTGCCAGGGAGTGCGCGGGCTCCCGGGCCTTGGGGAGGTCTGGCTCGGCACCCTGGGAACCCATAGCCTTCAGACGCGCCTGGGCACATGGAGACCAGCGCGGCTCTGAGCAGTCAGTGCCGGAGAGAGGACACACGGGGCCCTGCACGGGGTGGGGAGGGTGGGTGGTTTTGTTCCAGACCCAGATGGCTCCTCCGAGGGGGGTGAGGGAGCCCTGGAGGCTTGCCAGCAGGGGAGAGACTCCATCCCCTTTTATGTTTTTGGGAACATCTTCTGGGTAGGGTGGCCATGGGGTGTAGGCACGGTGTGCTAAGGGTGGGGAGCGGGCTTGGGTGGACAGGTGAGGGTCTGTCCAGGGGGGCCTGGAGGACATGTGCCCTATTTAAGTGAAGTGGAGAATATCTGTAGGTCAGGCATCTGCAAGATGCCAGGCTGGGAGGGAGAGGGAGTGTCCTGCTGACAACGCCCAGCACCTTCTCTTGGGGGTAGGGGTGTTGCCTAAGCTTGGCAGACCCACCTCCTCCAGGAAGCCCACCACCCCTGGGACAGAGGGACTAAAGCTGCAGTTCCATGCCTCTGCTCCCCTGCCATCTCCTGGGGTCTCCCCCAGGAAAGGCCTCCAGTGGGTCGGACCCTCTTCCCCCTCCCACAGCCTCATGGAGCCCCCAGGTTGCAGGAGGGACATGGAACATTTTCGTCAAACTGAGTTGAGCCCAGCAGAGATTCAACTGAATCAACAGGAACCCTGTCTCCAAAAGTCCTCCTGCCTCTGGGGTCCGGGAGAGAACTATTTTTAGTGACAATTTTAGTTTTGTTTCCTAAGGTGAACGACTGTGGCGAAGGCCAGCTGGGGGTCTGGTTGTGATGCTCTTGGGAGCGTTCACTCCAGTCCTTGCAACTGGCCCTGCTCCTTCTGGGGAAAGCCAGTGCCTGGCAGGCAGAAGGCACTGTCCGCTGGGGTGTCCCCGGTCCTGTCCTGTGCCTCCCCTTCCTTTAGATAAACCCTCCTGGGGAGTCCTGGCCCCAGAGGGCCCCAACACACTACTCACCCTACCACGAATCTTACACGCTTTCACAAACTGTGGTCCATTGTGTGGTACGGAGATGATCTGTGGACCCTTGCAGACAGAGGTGACGGCATCATCTAATGTTGCTGACTCCAGACCCGGACAAGGACCCTCTCTCCTTGACGGCGCCTCTTTTCCGCCTGGCATCCGCTTGGGGCTTCTGTGTCCATCGGGCAAAACCAGCTGTAGCAAGAACCCGATATCAGATCAGATGCTCCCCACCCCACCCCTGGGGATGTCTGATGCCCTGCCCTGCCCTCAGCACGGATCCTGGCAGGTCAGTTCCGCTGGAACCCCCTCACCCCACCGTCCCCCTCTCCCACCCCTCTGCTCCCCAACTGCCCAGGCTGGGTTCAGAGTCTGTGAGAGCTCCTTTCCCTGTGGCAACAATGTCTTCACTGCTTTAACTACCTGGCCCTGGTTTTCTTCAGCAGCTGTGAGCACAGATGTTTCCCCCCCGGAGCAAAGGCCAAGAGGCCTCTTTGCTCAAAGAGGCTTGTGTGTTCAGATAGGATTCTCTGACTGCAGTGGGGAGTCCCACGTTTTGGGTCCAACCTGACTTGACCTACCCGAGTTGACACAGACCCCACAGGTTAGGGGCGCGGTCCCCAGCGAGACGGCCCCCGGCTCTGATGCCAGCCAGCAGTGGGGGCCACACCTCTGCCCGCCGACTATGAATTCAGGGGTCCCACAACCCCTGGCCAGGCTTGATGATTTGCTAAAACAACTCACAGAACTTGGAAGGCACCGTACTTGCGATCGCGACTTTGTCACGAAGGCCACGAAGGGGCAGCTGGTGGGGGTGGGGGTGGGGGTGGGGAGCCCACCCAGAGAGGTCAGGGAGGGTCCCGTGCACGGGAGCCTCTGTTGGAGCCACGTCTGTCCTCACCAAGCCCAGAGCTCCCAGCCTCTTCAGTGTGAGCGGCCCGAGCGATCAAAGCGTTGTCCTTGGCGCCCTCGGACCAGGGCCTGGCCTTTCCCGCCAGCAGCACCATCCGTGGGGGCACCTCATTGCAGTGACAAAGGGAATTCCCAGGGCTCCTGGAGCTCGGGGCAGCCCAAGCCAGGGGCAGAGACCAGGCTTAGCCTTTGCTCACTCTACAGGCTGGAGAGAGAGGCAAGGTGTAAGTGGATCTCACCAGCTACTTGATTCTCTTCCCTCCCTTCCCTCCCTCCTGCGTGCTTGCTCTGCGGTGCTCTTGGGCGGCCGCTGATTTAGTTCAGCATCGTAGGAAACAGTGCGAGTTCCGATGACCTGAATGTAGAAGTCTCTAGACACGTGAGATGCATGCCACCTGCTCCGCGCCCATACGTGGTGGTGATACTGGTCCTGCCTCAGTGGTACGGGGTGGACCATGTCCCCCAAATCCACGTGGTAAGGCCCCGACCCCAGGATCTCAGATGGGCCTGTATTTAGAGACAGGATTCTTAATAAGAGGTGATTAAGGTAAATGAGGCCACCAGGATGGGCCCTGCTCCACTCGGGCTGGGGTCTTGTAAGAAGATGACATCAGGACGCAGACACGCATGGAGGGACGACCACGTGAGGACACGGGGAAGAGACGGCTGTTTGCACACCCAGGAGACGTCTAAGGAGGGACCAGCCCTGCCGCTCGTCCCTGCCATGCCTGGACCTGGGGCGTCCAGCCTTCAGCTCCGGGGAGAATGGATGTGTGCGGCCCCCAGCTGTGGGGCTCGTTAAGGCCAGCCTGGGAGACAAAATGAAACTCGACACTGAGCCCGGAGCCTGGTCCCAGCACAGGATTCCCCAGTCCTTGGAATTTCCTGGGTGACAGGAGGACGTTCTGTTCTAAGGCGGTGACGCTGCGTGGGCCCCTGGACAGCCTCAGGATGGGGCCTGCTCACCAGAAAGACTGAGGCAGGAAGAGAAGCCTGGAATGTACCCACCTGGGTACCTGAAGGGTTAATAATGGATCCCGCCTCCTTGAGACCCTAAGTACAAGGCTTGCAGAGATTCCAGGCTGGCGCATCCAGCCACCTACGGGAGGATGCGGTACCCCAACTGCCACTGTGTGCGATGGGGGTTGCGCCCATACCTGGCGGCACATGGCAAGGCACTGAGGTCCCCGCTGGCTGGTGAGAACCGCCATGAGAGAGCGCGGGCCTGGAGGCCTCTTGGACGGCACTTGGGCAGTGGACACAGGCCGGATCTCCAGCGGGGCAGCTCGGGTCCGAGTGTGGGATGGCTTCTCTCAAGTGGACGTGGTCTCCGAGGCCTGGCCCTGGAGGTGGGGTGCCCCAGGGCTGCGAGTGCAGGAGAGATTTGGTGACCGTCAGCCAGCGGCACAGAGGGGTCCTGCATTCAGAGCGGTCATTCCGTCTGGAGACCCTTTCAGTGACCATCAGATGGCCTTGCCCCGAGCGGGCTCACAGACGTGGTTCCCTGCATCTTGTGCTCAGAGATCGAGTCAGGTTTCCGCTGACCCCAGCGTCAGGGTTCCCAGGTGCTTAAAATGCTGGAGAAAGGGCCCTTCTTCCCAGGAGCACAGGGCGAATGTCCCTGCTTCTCGGCTCCCTTTGGTCCCCATCACTGGCGCAGGATGAAGGTGCCGGCCTGGGAGGTGCGGGATGGAGCCGGTAATTGGAACACCAGGACCCACAGTGGGATCCCTAGGACATCCCAGGGGGATCACGGGAGGGAGGGGAAGCCGTACGGTCGTCTGTGAGCTTTGCAAACCCTGACTGTCCAGAGAGTGCCCAAGAACTTGAGACCCGGGAGGGCCACGGAGCAGAGCCTTGGAAAATGGTGCACACACGGACGCCACAGCACACGGCCCAGAGCAGGCAGGTGGGTCTTACAACCGAACCCGACCCGATCCCATGGGTTCAGGACACAACCCAGACTGCTCAGCATGCAGGAGAGGGGACAATGTGAGACCATCAATGGGAGTCGGTGTCTCGGTGACAGAGGCGGTGGGGTCGCCGGACTTCGAGGCTGTCGTTGGAGACGCCCTCCAGGGGGTACCACGCTCCAGAGTCAAGAGGCCTAGAAAGTCTCAGAGAAGCTGCCGGAAACACGAAGGACAGCTTGTAGGGAGCACAGGCTGGGGAAACACAACACCCACGTGGGCGCGTCTAGCACCAGCAGAGCCAGAAGAAGGAGCCTCTCGGGCTGGGGATGGATGGACGGAAGGATGGAGAGGGGACAAAGCCTGAGCCTCAGTGACACGCGTCAGGGCTGAAGGGCCCAATGTTTGTGTCAGAACCCCCAGAAGGGGACACAGAAGACGGCTGGGCCAAAAATAGACTTGGCGGGTGGCCTGAACCTACAGGTTTAGGAAGCGAAGCAAAGCGCGGGCTGGATAAACCACAGGAACTCAAGGAAGATGTAAAGAAAGACAGGACTGACAGAGGAGAAGGTTGGGATGGCAGCCCCTGAAGACGACCCCACGCCGACGGACCCCACAGCTGGACCGATCCAGGCCCAGAGCCGGAGAGAAGCGGGGAGCAGTTCTGAAAGGAAAGAACCATGGACCCATGACTCTGCAGGGTTGGAACGTCCTTCAGGAGTGAGAGTGACAGAAACGTCCCCAGTGATGGGATATGAGATATGCGGCCGGTAGGCGCTTCCGGAACATTCTGCAGCATTGGCCACAAGTAGGAATAAGAGACGCCAGGGATCAGGGCAAATAGACTAACCGGCTACTCTTCCCTCGAAGTCTAAACATGGGCGGGAGCTGAGAGCGGGAGCTGCCGCTGCTCAACCGCGTCGTTGGTGTCCGCACTTGTCATTTTAGATGACGGCGCGGAGGCAGGGGTTTCAGTGGTGGTAGGGATTTGATATCCACTGGGAGGGGTAAATCGTGGATCCCGAAGGGTCCGGGAAAAGTGAGGCGTGTGCTGTGCTCCCCAGAGCGGTCAGCGCACAACCTCTATGAACGCTACACTGACGTGGATTTTTGCAAATGCTCCAGTAATTGGTGGGAAAGGGGAAACGGAGAGAAGCAGAGGGGGCAGACAGAACACACGTAACAAGACAGTACATGCCCTCGGGGACAGTGCGGGTAAGCGGTTTACGCAGGCCAGCGAAGGTAGCGAAGGTGTGGGAACGGCCAGGGATATGGCCCAACCCCGCGCCGTTTGGAGGACATGTGCTTCCAGAGCGGGGACGCGGCTGGCGGACACGTGGAAGGAGGAATGTCTGTAAACGGATGGAACACGCAGGCAGCGATCGGGAGACAGGGAGCAGCTGTGTTAGTTTTAGGCAGTGTAGACAGGGTAGACGTCAGGGCAGAGACCGGTACCAGCGACAGAGACTTTCCATGATGACAAAGGGTCAGCAATCCTGAATGCCCATGTGTCCAAACCAGGGGTTACAAGTGTGTGGAACGAAGCTGCAAGGTCATTACGGAGAATACCTCCTCCTGTCATACGTTCCCTGTTCCATACGCAGGTACATACAGGGAGAGAGCAGACACAGCCGAGCGGACAAAGAGATCCGCGGTGGTTCTCAGAGGCTCCCACGCTCCTGCTGCAGTGGTTTATGGGGTGGGGACATGGAGGGTCAGCAGGAACATGGCCTGGACAGCACAGTCCAGCTGGGAGCCCGGGGTGACTGACCCACATCAGCCAATCCCACCCCCGCCACACACCACTGCTGTGAGTGCTCGGGACGGTCGCGGTGCTCGGCCACACCCCGTGTCTCAGAGACCCTGCCACAGCGGCAGGACGACTGGAATCACACAAGGAAGACGGTCTCTGTATGGCGGGGCTGAGCAGAAATCAGGAACAGACAGAAAAGAGGAAAATCTCCAAATGCTTGGAAAGGAAGCAGCATGGTTTAAAATCATCTGTGATCACAGGCAAATCTTCAAGGGAGCGAGGAACATATTGAAGACTGAACAAAAAGGAAAATACACGGTATTCGTAGGAAGTGGCTGAGGCCGTGCTGGGAGGAAGCCCAGAGCATTAAGGGCTCGAGTTAAAGGAAGAGAAAGTTGACTCTGTAACCCTGGTGTTCACGGTAGGAAACCGGAAAAAGACGAGCTGAGTGACTCAGGGAAAACATGTTCTGAGTCAGTAGTCATCGGCAAAAATGCAGATTTCTCCTTTACCATGTTTGTACCCTGTCACTTCTGTCTGTCCTTTCAGATGGCAGTGGTCAGGCTGCCCAGGAAAACCCCACACGTATTAGTGATGGGAAATATTCTTGTTGTCTCCAGACCCTCCAATGGGTCACCATAAAGTGAAATGTGAGAAGATCTCTTGAAATGGTTTATTCTTTATTAAGTGACACCTTCTTCCACGACTAGTTCAGTAAAATTTTTAAAAATTAATAATGGATGTTGAATAGAATTTTGTGTATTGCTTATCTTGGATGGAAATGAGGTGTGGATGGGAACAGAGGAGGGTAGTTATATTTCTGGTAATGATTAAAAAAAATTATGATGGGGCGCCTGGGTGGCTCGGATGGTTGAATGTCTGTCTTCGGCTCAGGTCATGATCTCAGGGTCCTGGGATCGAGCCTTGCGCTGGGTTCCTTGCTGAGCAGGGAGCCTGCTTCTCCCTCTCCCTCTCCCTCTGCTGCTCCCCCTGCTCGTGTTCGAGCTCTCTTTCTCTCAAATAAATAAATAAAATCTTAAAAAAAAAGAGAGAGAGAAAGTATAGAAAAATCTCCAAGAAATCTGAGCTTGAGCCCCGAGTCAGGCTCCATGTTCAGTGAGGGGTGGGCCTCTCCCTCTCCCTCTCCCTCTGTGCTCTCCCCTCCCTTTCTCAAATCAATAAATAAAATCTTTTTTTTAAAAAAAAGAAAGTATAGAAAAGTCTCCAAGAAATGTACAATTTCCTTTAGAGAAAATTTGAAACCAAAAGAATAATTTATACAAAAATGTGTAGAGAAAGTAATTGAAAGTCCATTTATAAAAACTATCATAATTGCTTAATCTGCATATTATAATCTGCATATTCTTAATATTTCAAAAGGGAATCAACAATCCCAGCCATCATCTCAAGTTATTTCTCTGCTAAGTGTTCTTCCAGTGGATACCAGTTAGACAGGTTCCCAATAGAATCAGGAGAGAAGGAACTCATGACGTTAGTAGATGGTGGAGCCGGTCTGAGCCCGGCTCTGGGCCCAGGTGCAGCGTCTGCTCCCTCCATACCCTGTTGCTGGGAATGGGAAGGGCTAAGATGAATGCTGCGTGTTCACTGGAGAGTGCTGATTCACGCTGCCCACACTTACTGTGAGCATCAGGCTGCCGGGTGCTGGCCACGGGGCCTCCCCCTCCAGGGGCCGTGGTGGGCCATTGTCTGCTGGGGCAGCCACGGACTGGGGTTTCTTAAAGCTCTGGAGGCTGGATGTCCCAGACGAGCTGTCAGCTGGTCGGGTTCCTGGTGAGGGCTTCTTTCTGGCATGTAGACGTCCTCACATGGCAGAGATTGTGATCTCCTCTCCCGCTGGGGGGCACTAATCCCACCACGGGGGCCCGTTTTCATGACCTCTTCTAACCACCTCCCACACCATCTCACAGGGGTTAGGGTTAAATGCATGAATTTGGTCCAGAACCCTGTGCGAGCTGGAATCTAGGTGCACGAAGAGCACAGGTGTGTCTGACACCTGCAAGGCGGGTCTGCGCGTCCGGCACCGGCTGAGGCCTGAACACCAGAGGAGCCTGGGTCCTTGCCGGGCACCTGCTGCTTGCGTAGGAGCTGGTCTCCATATGTACCCCCGCTGGGCCTCCTGTCCGCCCACGACGTCCAGCGTGGGCGCTGTATTGTGCTTTGTGGGACGTTTTGGCAAATCCAGACCCAGAACCAACCTGTCCATGGTTGGACAGGCACAGTTCTCCATTCCTGGGGCTGCCAGAGCCAATGAACACAGATTTGGTGGTGAAATCACCATCCGCAGGCCAGAGGTCCAGGTGTCCCAGCATCCTCCTCATAAGGGCACCGGTCTGGCTTGGGGGCTGCCCTAAATGCAGCATGGCCTTGTCTCCAGGTCCTTAAGCTATTACACCTGTTTCCAGATACAGCCCTGCTCCGAGGTTCCAGGTGGACGTGAGTTCGGGGCAACACAGGCCCACAGATCCACGGGGCGTCTTTCCCTCTGCCGTTGTCCTTAGGCTCCCCGACCATTTACCTCCACACTGAATGAAGGGGATATGAGGTCGATTCCTGGGTTTACGCTCTGGTTTTCGTGTGCGTCTCTCTCCTTGCTCTGAGTGACCTTTCTGCTCTTTTCCTCCATCTGTCTTTCTGTCTCCTAGTCTAGCTCTGCCAGGAGCTCTGCCACGGGCCTCGGGGCAGTGATATTCCTGGGAAGGGGCGAGAAGAGGAACCGGGCCCTGGGGGGCACTGTTCTTCAAGGCCAGCCTGGCGTGGTGAAGCCACGTCGGGGAAGAGTCCGTGTGGCCATGGCCCGGGGAACAGGAAGGCATTGGTGAAGGGGAGGCGGAAGCAGACGGCTGGGTGTGGCTCACGCGTCGGGGTGGTGGGGAGGCTGGCTTTCCTGAGAAGAGTCCTGTCCTGGTGGTGCACCATGGATACAGTGGCCGGCTAGCAGCGGGAGGGGCCGGCACCTGGGAGCAGTGCTGGCCGCTCAGACCTGACTTTCCGAGTCTCACAAGAGCTGATGAGCGTGCAGAGCAAGGGGATGTCAGTAGCACGAGACATGAGGGCAAGGGACAGCAGGCTGGTGGGGAGCGTAGCCTCGTGGGGCTGGCCAGGGTTTGAGTGCGGGGAAGGGGCATGGGGACAGGTCATTGGTGAGAGGGACGCAGCAGGAGAGACACCCACAACAGCAGGGGAGCTGCCCCGCAGAGGCAGTGCTGACTGCCGGCCATGTTTCTCCACGTACCATGCGCGAGGCCCATCCCCTGTCCCTGGTGGGTGGCCCCCAGCTACATCCCTCACCCAGCTGAGACACCTGCGGGCTAAGCTCCGCCTGCTCCCCTCTCCCTATGCACCAATCCCCGCCTTAGAGTCCACTCCGGGCCGCCCAGCCTACAGCAGGGCCTGGCGAAGATAGCATCTTGCGGGGGGTGGGGGGGTGGGTGGGGGTGATGTCATGAGGACCAGAGCCAGGTGTTGCTGGAACATGATCACTTCCCCCGCAGGTGGTGCAGCTCCAGGGGAGGGAGGTGGATAGTGAGTGGGGAGCCAAGGAGGGAGGGGGCTGGGGGCCGCGCCTCGCCTCCCAGGCAGCAAGGAAAACAGCCTCCTTTTCCTGCTTTGCACCGAGGCTTTGCAGCTCTGGGGCGGGACGCGGCCGAGTGTGGGGCACAGGCCAGAATTAGACCTCACGCAGGCGGTCACAGAGCAGGAGGCCGTCGGGAAGCGGGTGCCGGGTGGCGTGTGGGGACGTTAAAAACCACACACTTAATTGCTCCAGAAAGTGCTGCGAGCCTCAGATCTATATTTGGATTGGAATGGCTTATTGGCAAAATATTGGGGCAGATGCTGGAGGGAGAGGCTTAATTGGGGGAGTCTGCCTGCTCAGTCTCCAGACTTTCTGAGTTCGATGCAATTTAATTTTTACGAAATATAACATCTTTTAGAAGGTCGAGAGCTACAATACAAGCCATTTGTAGTTGTTAGAACGGTGTTTTTCTTTTCAAAATAATTTAAAGTGATCTGTAATGACTGGAAAAGACGGCGTGGCTTCTGGGATCCTGGGGAAGGACACGCTGCAGCCGATATGTCCACCTCACAATTTAATTTGCCCTTCACGCTAAGCCCCCGAAAATTGAATAATGTTCTTGCTCCTTTCAAAATAAATCAGGCATCACAGAGAGCCAGTGAAGAAAATTGATTCTATCTTGTCTAATGAGGACAAAGCATTGCACTTGAAAGCCACAGGGTTTTTGAGGTGCATTTGCAAACATCTTCCCAGGATATGCAGTGGCTGTCTCGAGGCTGGCCCCCCTTTGCTTCCTGACTCCAAGCCCAGCAGCAATTGGACACAGAGGGCCGCCTGACAGACTGAAATCTGGTTTCCTCTGTTGGGCGGAGTGAGAATAGGCAAGGAGAGGCCGTGCAGATGGGTAGCGATCTTGCAGAAAGTACATGTTTGTTCTGGGCGAAGGGGTCCTGCCCAGCCCTGTAAGCAGCCCGAGAAGCAGAGCGTGTAGATCAGAGGTCTTCAGACATCACAGAGTCCCCGCCCCCTCGCCCCCCGGATGGTGTGTGGCTGGGCCCAGCTCATGTGTCTGATTCAGCAGGTCTGGGTGCGGCGTTTCTGGGAAGTTCGCCGATGATGCTGTTGCTGCTGGCCTGGGAACCACATCGGAGATCCACAGCTCTCCATAAATACGATGACGCTTCCATTCAAATATAGCAACATGCACGATTAGCTCAGAGTGGTCCGGAACAGGGGGCATTCTGGGAGGGAAGAGAGAAGAAAGTCTTTCGTCTGCCCTGAAGTCACGATCCTGATGCAGAATGGGGACAGGACCTGCAACGCATGAGAATGAGCTGCCATCAGGTATGGCCCGCTCTGGCCGTTCAGAAGTTTGTAAAATAATATAAGATGAGGTTTCCAACTTAAAAAAAATATCATGAACATACGTGCTTTTCTTAAGAGTACAGCTTATTGTCTTTTTCAAAGATTTTATTTATTTATTTGAGAGAGAGCTCGCACACAGGGAGAGGAGCAGAGGAAGAGGGAGAAGCAGAGCTGAGCATGGAAACCAGTGTGGGGCTCCATCCCACGTCCCCGAGATCAGGACCTGAGCTGAGGTCGAGTCAGATGCCCAACCAACTGAGCCACCCAGACGCCCCCTTACTGACTTTTTTAACCTCTGTACCCCGTGATACCACCCGCGTGAAGAGCAACTGAACATTTTCATCAGCTTGTACGTCATCGTTCTTCTCCGTCTGTCTCTCCAAAACTGAGGCAGCTCCTGCCTGATTTAAATCACTGTCGATGAGTGTGATGGTTCTTGAACTTCCCCAAACTGAAATCGTACGGCTGACATGACACCCAGCCTGGCTTCCTCACCTTCCGAGATCCAGCCACGCGGTGCAGGTGGAGAAGTGGGTTAGAGTTCTGTCATTTATCACGTGTGTGGATGCCTGTGAACACCCCTGCAAACGCACCACAGAGCCACTGCATCTGGGCACGGCCCTCCCCGTGCCCCCCTCCACAGCCATGCCCGCCTGACCCATGGAAACCACCAACCTCTTCCTCACCTGTATGATGTTGTCATTTCACGAATCACTGATCATACACCGTAATTACACATTATATAAATGGAGTAGCACGGCCCGGGCTTGCCTTTCTCCCCATGGCTCAATGCCCTCTGGATCTCTCCTGTTCTTGTGTTTCAATCCCTCATGCTTTCCACGACGAGTGCTGTTCCACGTTTGTTCCACGGCCACCTGCTGAAGGACGTGATGGTTGTATCAGTTTGCGGTGATCACCAACGAAGCTGATATTTACAGACAAGCCTTGGCGTGGATCAAAGTGTCCATTTCTCTGGAATACGTACAGGGAAGTGAGATTGTGCAGGAGGTCCTGAGACTGTGTCCAGTCGTCTGAGAAGCTACCAGGCTGGTTTTCAGAGTGGCTGTACCATTTGCGTCCCCATCATCAGCACGAGAGACCAGGTTCTCTGTAGCCCTTGCTGGCACCAGGTGTTATAACTAGTTTCAGCGGTAGCTACACCAGCAGGTGTGAAGGGGTAGCTCACTGTGGGTTTTGTTGGCACGTCCGCTAATCACTGAAGATAGCAAGCATCGTCCTATGTGCTCTAGGCTCTAGGACATCCTCTTGCTCCATTTCATATGTTTGTTTACTGCTGAGTTTTAGGGACCCTTTATATATTCTAGGTACTTGTCAGATATGCTTAGTTGCAAATATTTTCCTATAAGTTTGTAGCTTGTCTTTTAATCCTTTTGATGGCTTTTTTTTTTTTTTTTTTCAGAGCTGAGGCTTTGGATTTTGATTCAGTTCAACCGATCAATTTCTTTCTGTTACGGATCGAATTTCTGGTGTCAACTCTGAGAACTCTACAAGAAACTCTAGATCCCGGAGATTTTCTCCTATTGTCTTCCAAAGGTTCAGCGTTTATAGTCTTACATTTTACCCTTAAGCCCACAGTCTATTTTGAGAGAGGCTGAAGTCAAGGCTCGTTTTGTTTCTCTTTGCCTGTGGATGTAGAGTAACTGCTCTAGGAGCTTGTTGGAATCACAACCCTCCTTCCATGAAATTGCTTCTCTTATCTGTCTTAGAAGCCACGGGGCTGCACTGAGTGGTCTGTGTGCGGAATTTTCCGTCTGTCCCCTGCTGTCTGCTCTACCTGAGGCCCACAGTCCTCGTCCTCGGGCTGTACCCTAAACCTTACAGCCAGGTGGAGTGATTTCTCACACTTCCTTCTTCTTTATCAAAATCATCCATCTATTGGTCCATCTTGTGCCTTTCTAGGTGAATTTTAAAGTCTTCTTCCTCTTCCCCTCCTCCTCTTCATCTTCCTTCTCCTCCTTCTTCTTCTCCTTCTTCCCCTCCTTTCTACCTCCTCCCCCTCCTCCTTCCCCTTCTTCTTCTTTTATTTCTTCTTCTTCCTCTTCTTCTTCTTCCTCTTCTTCCCCTCCTCCTCCTTTCCCTCCTCCTCCTTCTCCTCCTCCTCCTCCTCCTCCTCCTCCTCCTCCTCCTCCTCCTCCTCCTTCTTCTTCTTCTTCTTCTTCTTCTTCTTCTTCAAGTGAGAGAGTACATGCAACAGGGGCAGAGGGAGAGAGAATCCCAAGCAGACTCCTCACTGAGCACAGAGCCTGACTCGGGGCTCCGTCTCACGACCCTGAGATCACGGCCTGAACCAAAACGAAGAGTCGGCTGCTTAACTGACCCAGGCACCCAGGAGTCCCTCTATGTAAATTTTAGAATAATCTTGTCCAAACCTGTGAAAGGTCTTCCTGGGATTTGGGTGGAATAACAGCAAATCTATATCTCAGTTTGGGAGGCGATAACCTCTTTCTACGCTGGGTTTTCCAACACAAAACCCTGTGTTCCGCTAGCACAGAGAACACAACGCATCTCCCCTCTGGTCTGGCATCCTATGACCTTAGTGGATGCAGTCCTTGGTTCTAGGAATTCTTCTTATAGATTCCTTGGGTTTTCACGCAGTCATGTCATCTGCAGATAGGGACACCCTCATCCCTCCATTCGATGTCTGTGCTGTTTCCTTCCTCTCTCACCGTGTAGCCCCAGAGCATCCACGCCTCGTGGAGAGTGAGTGGTGGGGACTCACGTCCTCGGCTTGGTTTCCACCTCAGGGAAATCGTTCTCGAGTCCCCTGTGAACCTCAACACGCATTTTTGTAAATTCTGATTATCAAGTTGAGAGAGTTTCCCTCTATTTCTAGTTTTGGGAGGTTTTTTCCCCCTGTCTTTCTTTCTTCCTTCCTTCCTTTCTTTCTTTCTTTCTTTCTTTCTTTCTTTCTTTCTTTCTTTCTTTCTTTCTTTCTTTCTTTCTTTCTTTCAAGATTTTATTTGTTTATTTGAGAGAAAGAGAGAGAGACAGCCAGCGAGAGAGGGAACACAAGCAGGGGGAGTGGGAGAGGAAGAAGCAGACTCCCAGCGGAGCAGGAAGCCTGATGTGGGACTCGATCCCACAACGCCGGGATCACGCCCTGAGCCGAACGCAGACGCTTAACGACCTGAGCCACCCAGGCGCCCCATGAGAGGTTTTTTCTTGAGTTTTTTTTTTTTTTTTAGTTGTTTTGACTTTTGAGTTTTTGGAGGGTTTTTTTGAGTTTTGAATATTGTCAAATGCCTTTTTCTGCATCAATTGATACGATCTTGTGATGTTTTTTCATTAGTTTATTGATACGGTGGTTACATTGATTATCTTTTGACTATCGAACCACCTTTGGAAACCCGGGTTGAACCCCACTTGGTCGTGGTGTGTACCTTTAAAAACAGAAAAAAATAGTTACTGGTCTTGCTGAATTGTCTGCTTCTGTTTTGTCACGAGTTTTTGCATCTACCCGCACGAGGGAAGCTGGCTTATGTGTTGTAGTCTGACTGCTGTCAGGGTGATTCTGGCCGGACGGATGACCTGGAGAAAGCTCGCTCTACTCACTTCAAAACCACATCAACTGTCACGTCCTCAGGGGAGCCCGATCAGGAGATCCCGTGTAGACATCTCTGCAGCAGTTCCCCGGAAGGATGCCCCCCGCCTTTAGACGTGGAGCTCCCCCAGGACGGCACCAGTCCCCAGGCATTGAGGCAAGCAGACAAGCTTTTGTAGCGAATAGGGGAGCGAATACACACCTGACTACTAACTGGAATGCAGCGGGCCTGAACGAGAACCTGAATATTATCCTGGCTCTGTGTCTTGTCCAGGAAAGGCAGAGAGGCTGTGCTGGGGGCCAGGGCTTGGTCGTCAGGTCACCCTGAGCGGGTACAAGTGAAGGGGACCCTCTTAGCCGAGGAGGGCCCGGATGGAGAAGAGGAGGCGCCTGACGCTCACCTGCGGAGGCAGAGCTGGCCTTGTTTGTCGTCAGGGGTTCCCGGAGCGGGGCTGTTATAGGTGCGGGGGACCCTCTCAGCCGCTGCGGCTCGGGCCGGCCCTGGATGGGTCTGTGCATGAAGATGCTGGCTGGCTCTCAGGCTGCGGGCCTTCTCGGTTCTTCTGGGAACCTTGACAGGACTACAGAGGGTATTTGGGGGCCAGCTCTAGGGAAAACACTCCTCTCCGTTGTAGCCTCCGGAGAACGTTTCATGAGCAGACTTGTTCAGGGCCACGTTGTGTGCCCTGAGTGGTTTTCCCTTTGTTGTGGGACTAATTTTAATTCTGCACAAAGTCCCGCCTCATTCAGGAGGGCTTCATTATTCATGCATTTGGCGGCTGAGGGAGAGGAGCACAGAGGGTCTGGATGACAGACCCAGTCGGGGTATAGAAGCAAGAACGTTGAAACCGGCTGCAAACAGAAGTGTCCTCTGGGTTACAACCAAGAGGTTCAGGCAGACACAGCTCTGGAGTTCCTGGAACACTGGCTCAAAGGGCAGTTCCTGAAGTCCAGGCGATTCTATGGGACTCCCAGGTGCAGCCCGGGCCCGAGAGCCCGCGGAGCCACGCGGTGCAGAAGTTAGATGGGGGGTCATCCCTGAGGCCCCCGACGCTGCCCTTCCTCGGTCCCTGCAGCATGTGGGACACAGCCCGGCGCCCCAGCTAGGACAAGGGCGGGGTGATCACAGTGGAGCCCTTTACTGTGACTACATGTGTCGTCCCCACAAGGGGCCTGGAGGGTGGTCCACACAGTTCTCGCTCTCAGGAACCTGGACACCGCTCCAGCCTGGGAACAACCTCATAAAAGATGAGAAAGGTGGGGGTGGCTGGATGCCTCAGTCGGTTAAGCATCCGACTCTTGATTTCAGCTCAGGTCATGATGTCAGGGTCGTGAGTTCAAGCCCTGTGTGGGGCTCTGTACTCAGCAGGGAGTCTGCTTGAGATTCTCTCTCTCCTTCTGTTCCTTCCCATCCTGTGCTCGCGTGCTCTCTCTCTCTCTCAAACAAATAAATCTTTAAAAAATGGTGAATTTTATGGTACGTGACTTGTATCTCAAAAAAGTAAACACAAAGTAAAATTAAAAGATAAACAGCCAGAAATTCTTTGCCTCATTTACGATAAACAAAAAGTTCATATCCTTAATATACATAAAGGGCTGTTGAAATCCATTTGTTTAAACAGCACTAGAAATGTCAGCAAAGAACACGAAAAGACAGCCTTGTATAAAATGAAACAAATTTAAAAGGCAGGACATAGATGGAGAGAGTTCTGTTTCACCAGTAAATGAAAAGGAGATACACATCATTGATTTGTTCTCATAGTTCTCTGTGTGTTTTTTTTCACTTCTTCTGCAGTGTGTGTTGGGTTTCTATCTTAGAATAAGGAAAATTAATCTTTTAAGATGCGTGGTGCCATTAACTCTGGCCTTGGGGGCAGTTCAGGGAGCTGGAGCAGCCGTGGATGGAGGGGCGTGCGTCCGCCCATTTCTGGACGACACCTGCCTGCCAGGTGCTTTATACAGGTAACCCCACAGCAGTATAGTCACCCTCATGCACGGGGTTGGGGGGGAAGCTGAGGCCCCACGCACACGGATGTGAGTCATCCTGGCCACGCAGCCATGTCTGTCTGGGAAAGCGGATTGCCAGGGCTCCCCTTCTCACACTGTGTCCATCCCTGTTCTCCTAGACGTGGAGACTCCTGTCATCGATGATCCCTGAATCGACCGTCGCAGGGGCACCTGGGCCAAGGGGAGGGGCTGGTGCCCAGGCAGGTGCAGGATGGTGTCAGGTAGAGAGAACCTGGGTTCCACAGCGGTGGAGACGGCACAGCCCCTCACGGGAGCGAAGGCAAGGATGGGACAGGCACCACGTCATGGGGAGGCAGTGGCTGTGGGGCCAGGAGACCCCAGGAGAGCCCCGGAGATGAGCCCCCCTCAGAACCCGGGAAGGCTGAACAACAGAGAGGTGACAGTTGGAGCACCAAACTCTGGGTGGGAACAGGAAAAAAGTTGCAGCAAAGATTTGAGACCTGTTAAGGTGCAACGGGGTGGCAGGGGGCCTCTAGGGAATGAGGGCACATGAGAGGGGTATAGCTTCTGGAGTGTCCTGCTCCTGACGCTGGCTGGGCCCATGTGTGTGTGCACGTGTGTGTGTGTGTGTGTATTTGTGCTAGGGTGTGCATGCATACACATGCATACTTGGGCGTGTATGTGTGCCTGTGTGTGCCTGTGTGAACATGTGTGCTACGCACGCGTGAGTCTGTGCATGCATGCATGTGTGAGCCTGTGCACACACGCACACGTGAGTCTGTGCACGCATGCACGCGGGAGTCTGTGCACACACGCACACGTGAGTCTATGAATGCACGTGGGAGTCTGCGCAAGTGTATGTGTGAATCAGTGCATGCACACACATGTGAGTCTGTGCACGTGTGGCTGTGTGTGCACGTGTGTGTACATGTGTGCCTGTGTATAGTCACATGTGTTTGAGAATGTGTGTATCCATGTGCACGTGTGTGTGCCTGTCAGAGAGGCACCTGGGCTGAGAGAAGGGCCTGCACTGGGTGTGCGTGCACCTGTGTGTGCTGAGTGTCTGCCCGTGTGCCTACGCAGGTGTGTACACATGTACCAGTCAGAACTTGCATGTGTGCGTTGCGTGTGTTGCTGCCGGCTGTCGCTGGGAACATGGGTCTCTCGCTGCCGGCATAGCTGGGGCCAGGCTGCTTCCCCGAGCCTCACCTCCCGACCCCAAAGTGGAGCCAACAATCCCCCACCCCAAAGTGACTGAGTGTGGGTCTCTGGGGCAGGGGCCCCCTGCCAAGTGCAGTTCCCGTGTGAAGGATCCCTGCACGAGGCTAGGGGGTGGAGCGGCCCTTCCCTGGCTCTCCGAGATCTGGCCCAGAGAAAGGCCTCCTAGCACCTTGGGCAGGGCTGAGACAGCTGAGCACAGCGGGAGTGTCGCTCCCGGCCCTCCGAACCGGGCAAGTTCTCCCTCCATGCTTGCTTCTTCCCAGTTCCCTAAATCAGGAAGGGGCTGGTGCAGGGTCAGGCTCTGATGGCTGCTGTAGGGCCTCGGGCAACCCCCCTGCAGCTCAGCGTCCTTGCCTGTCCTCGCTTGGGGATCCTGGGAAGGACGGCCCGAGGTGGGACCCGGAATCCAGCCACTGTTCCATGGTCACCGTAGAAAGTGTGACAGTGGACTCAGGGAGCTGTATCTGCCGCACAGCGCAGGTTTCCACGTGCCCGAGTTTGCCCTGTAGGCACATGTCCGACCTTTACTTTTCCCCACTTAACATGAGTTCACGAGAGCCCGTCGTGCCATTAATAATTTGATGGCTGTAGATGCACTGAGAGCTTTCTGTTTCTATTTGTACAAAGGTCTGACCTAGAAACGGGGGAGGCCTGTGCGTCTGTCTCCTCCCGCGCCTCCTCCGGAGTCCTCAAGGTGAAGAAGCGCATTTGGGCAACATGGACATTCTTGCTCTCACTCCCGCCCCGCTGTGCTGGGTGCAGTGGGGTCAGCTGGGTCCTCTGCGCCCTGGTGGCCACGCTGTGCACCGGTCAGCGGTCAGGGAACACATAACCCCCTCGACACCACGATGCTTCTATCATTAATTACGCAGTTATATATAGAACGCACCATGTCTGTCAGGTAAGATGCTTCATTTCTACGCCCGTGCAGACAACAGGAAATGCATAGTTTAAGGATGAAAAATATTTTCCCAACTGTCCAGAGTTCAGTCCTTTTATTTCGGTTGAGGAAACAGAGAAGCACAGGGTTCTTAGGCAGAAAGACATATATACCGGCGGCTCTGGGAAATTGGTTAAAAAACCCTGTCTCTGGCCCCAGCCCAGACCTACTAAACCAGAAAGTGGGCTGGCGGAGCGGTGCAGGCGCGAGTTTCCCAGCCACTGGCTTACAGCGCGAATTGGGGATGAAAGTCCCGCTTACATAATTCAGCAGTGGGCTCACACACACAGAGACACACAGACACACACACACACACACACACACACACACAGACACACACACACACACACACACACACACGTAGTCGAAGGCTCTCTGCCTGACCTCAGATAAAAGCAGTGAGCAGGTTGTCTGCGAATGAGGGACAGCTTGAACTTTGCTGCCCCTTGGTCCACCCTCCCCCCCCCCCCCGCTGATCTTGTAAAATAGCTTGGTTTTGTTTGTTTCTCATGTGTGTGCACCCCCCTAAATAATATATGGTCCCAACGGACTTGTTTCCAAGTTTTGTGAAAATGGTGTCATCGTTCTTCCGATCCACTGATGCTCTGGCATGAAACTGTAATGATTTTCTTATTTTTTTTTAAAGATTTTTTATTTATGAGAGAGAGACAGAGAGACAGAGAGAGCACAAGCCGGGGAGGGGCTAGAGGGAGAGGGAGAAGCGGACACCCCACTGAGCAGGCAGCCTGAGCCAGGACTCAGTCCTAGGACGCTGGGATCATGACTTGAGCAGAAGGCAGACGCTTAACCATCAGGCGCCCCGTGATTTTCTTGTGCTGCTTCGTAGTGTGCTGCTGTGTCCTGAGCTGTCTTTCCTGGGACTGGGCACTGGGGTTGTTTCCAGGGTCCTCTTATGGCACGTTTGCACTTGGCTTTCGGTGCGCACGTGCAAGACCCTGTAGGCTTTCGAACCCCAGAGAGTGAGTTCCAGGTGACGGGGCCCACGGGTATGTACACTGACAAGACGACATCAAATTGTTTCCCTGAAAGGCTTGGATCGATGGACCCTCATGCTTGGCTGTTTCCGCGCCTCAGCGCCCAGGTATTGGCCCACCTGTGGAGGTGGAAATGGTTTTCACAGTGACCTCCATGAGCCTTTTCCTTATGACTAAGGACTGGGAGCATCTTTTCCTTTATGTTTATTTGCCAATTGCAGTTCCTTGTCCCTCGAATATTTTCCCGTCTGCTCCCCATGTTCAGGGTATGGGTCGTTTGTCTTTTCGGCTGAGGAGAGTTCTGTGGGTAAGTTGGGGAGAACTCACTCTGAGCTGGGTAGGGGGTGCACGCCTTTTCCCGGCTCGTGGCTTGATGGGCAGAAATTTTCTATTGTAAGGTCATGAAATTTACTCAGCGAGCCTCTTGCTTTTGGGTTCTTGTTGAAACAATCCTTTCCTGCCCCAAAGTCAAACACCTTTCCTCGATGTTCTTTATTTTTTTTAAAAGATTTTATTTATTTTTTTGAGAGAGAGAGAGTGAGTGAGCACAAGCTGGGGGGGTGCAGAGGGAGAAGCAGGCTCCCCACTGAGCAGGGAGCTGATGTGGGGCTCGATCCCAAGACCCCAAGATCATGACCTGAGCTAAAGGCAGGTGCTTCACTGACTGAGCCACCGAGGCATCCTCACTGATGTTTTTTAAAAAGGGCTAAAACATTGCCTGTCATGTTTGTCTTTATTCTATGGAGACTGAGTTTTGGGGCTCCTGTAGACAGCAGAAGAACCAATTTTTTATTTCCTTTTTTTTTTTAAGATTTTATTTATTTATTTGACAGAGATAGAGACAGCCAGCGAGAGAGGGAACACAAGCAGGGGGAGTGGGAGAGGAAGAAGCAGGCTCACAGCGGAGGAGCCTGATGTGAGGCTTGATCCCATAATGCCGGGATCACGCCCTGAGCCGAAGGCAGACGCCCAACGACTGTGCCACCCAGGCGCCCCCAATTTTTTATTTCCTAGCTATTGAATATCTTAGTTATTGATATTGAATGTGTTAGTTATTGAATATTTACCATTTTCCTAGCAATCAATCACGCTGCCTTTGTCACATGACCGGCTTCCATAGTCACGTGGGTCTGTTTCTCGGTCGCGTTGTCCCTTCCCACACCTTGTTACCCTGTCTTCATCAGGAGCTTCTGAGCTCCCCGTCGTGCTCTGCCCTCGCATGAAGTTTAGAATCAGCTTGCCAGTTTATTTTTAAAAACTCTTTGGGACTTTCGTTGGCATTGCAATAGGTTTATAGGTCAATTTGGGGAGAATGGACGTTGGGTGTTGGGTTTTCTTACCCACGCACGTAGCATATCTCTTTCCATTCATTTGGGTTCTCCGAAATTTCCATAAAGTTTCATTATTTTTCCTTATGTGACTCACGCCTCTTTTGTTAGATTCCTTCCTTTTTAATTTTTGCTTTTATTGTAAACAGGATCATTTGGAAAATTCTGTCTCCCTGTTTCATAGACAGAAGAAATATATTGTTACATTTTTAGGTTGATCGTTTATCCATTCATATTATTATAGGCTGATCGCTTCCAATAATTTAGGTCTAGAAATTACCGCATTTTCTTGGTGGAATATCATGGAATATTCAAAGAAAAAACAGCCTGGTTCCTTATAATTTTCCAGTGCTTCAGATATTTGTTTTTCAGAGTTATTTTCTATTCATTACACTTTGCAAGGACCTCCAGTAAATTCTGAATATAAGCTATGAGACGGCATTCCTTGCCTTCTTCCTGATTTTTCAAAGAAAGTGTTTCTAAGATTTTATCATAAAGAATAATGGTTTCTGAACATTTTTGCTGGGCACACATTACTGGGTTAGGACGTTTCCTCCCACTTGTGTTTAATTAGGTTGATCATGAATGTGTGAGGAATTTTATCAAAGCTTTTACTGTATTAATTAAGATGATCATATGGTTTTCCCCTTATTAATCTGTTTATTTGGAGAATGATATTTGCAGATTTTGCTCATACTGGCAGGCAGAAGAGCCCACAGAAGAAACTGGCGTGTCCTCTTTGTGGTCTGGAAGAGTGTGTGAGTCTGGAGGGGGGCTGACCGCCCACATCCCTGGCCTCCTGTCCCCTCAGCTGCTGACCCAGCCCTCCCAGGAAGCTTCTGTTTCCTCGGGAGATGCTCCTAGGTCACATCCCCCCAGGACCGGTTTGGTGTGCTTTCTAATCTATTGGCACAAACGTACTCCTGGCAGCATCTTGATTTTCTCTGAGCTGCGGTTTCTGTGATGAGGGCCTTTTTTACATTCCTGATGTTCCCTTGGAGGCCGTTCATCTCTGCTGAGGATTCTCAGTGTTTAGTGGTCTTTTTAAAGAACGCTTTTGGCTTTGTTGATTCTTAAGATTGAATATTTGCTTTCTATTTAATTTTAGACTTTTTTTTTTTACTAACACCATCCTTACGTGATATTTGAGTTTATTTTATAGTTTTTTTTTTTTAAGATTTATTTATCTTAGGGGAGATGGGCCAAGGAAGAGGGAGAGAGAATCTCAAGCAGACTCCACGCTGAGCAGAGAGCCCGACACCAGGCTCGATCCCACAACCCTGAGATCATGACCTGAGCAGAAACCGAGGGTCGGCCGCTCCACCGACTGCCCCCCGACCCCCAGCATCCCTCTTCTATAGTTCTGTATCCAGCCTCTTAAGTGGGATTCTTGGCTATTTATTTTCAGCTTCACTTTCCCATTAAATACCGTGTCCACTGTATCTCTGAAGAGTCGGTAGGCAGTATTTTTATTATTTATGCATTTATTATTATTTTAAGTATTTTAATTTTTTCCGTTATTTCATTGTGAGTCGTGAGTGACTGAGACATATGGGGACATCTTAGCAACCTTTTTCTAAATTTTTTTTTTTTTTAGATTTTATTCATTTATTTGACAGAGAGACAGCCAGCGAGAGAGGGAACACAAGCAGGGGGAGCGGGAGAGGAAGAAGCAGGCTCATAGTGGAGGAGCCTGATGTGGGGCTCGATCCCATAACGCCGGGATCACGCCCTGAGCTGAAGGCAGACGCTTAACCGCTGTGCCACCCAGGCGCCCCTCTGTGTTGGATTTTTGTCCATGATGCATGTGTGCCCAGAAGACTGTATAAGGAATCAAACAAGTTTGTTCACGGTGTTGTTCAAATCTCCTCTACCTTTGCAGACTCCCTGTCACCTTGATAATGAAAACGGGTGGACTGACATCAACCACTCCGATGACATGTTTCTCTATTTCTCCTGGTAGTTCTGTCGATTCTTATTCGTATATTGGATCCCCTTTCTGTGGGTAAGTTTAGGGTGATTATATTGTATGGACTAAATGCTCATTCCCCCCCCATTCATGTGTTGAAAGGGAACCCCCAGCGTGCCGGTATCAGGAGGTGGGGCCCCCTTGATGGGGTCAGTCCCCTAGCAGGAGGGGCCCCCAAGAGCCAGTGTCACCTGCTCCCACCCAGGGAGGAAATGGCAGCCCGGAAGGGGCCCTCAGCAGACTCCAAATCTGCCGTCACCCTGGTCGGGGGCCGCGGTCTGTGGGTCTGTGGGTCTGTGGGGATCAGCATCTGTCTGGCCTGGTCTGCGTCTGAGCCGAGCTGACCCAGACCTGGATCTCCCTGGTGAGTTGAAGCGGCCGTCACTGTGGGTGAGCGTGTCCAGCCTTTGCGGTGCTTGTCATATTAAAGGTCATCGTGGCTGGGGCTTCTCGGCGTTGTCTTCTGTTCTGGGTCCCTGTGTGGTTCCACCATCCGTGGCCCAAGCTCGCGTCCGGCCCCGCTAAGACATAGTGTGTTCAGCAGCCCCGCTGCCTGCTCTCTTTGAAGCCATGTCTTCGCTTCCTGGGAAACACACTCACCGCCGGCTGGCGCTCTCTGTGTGATCCTTACAAAATCTCAGGTCCTCGGGCTCGAAATCCACGTTTGCTTCTCCTGCTGACGTCGGCCTCAGTCGTTGGCTCCTTTCTGTCGTTCATGTGGATGTAGGCCGGCTTGTGCCCACCTGGGGACCACCAGGGCCACCTGAGAAGCCCCCCAGGAGACTACATCCCGGCCTCCCTCCTGCGTCCCTTCCCTGAAGCCAGCGTCAAACATTCAGAAAAGGGGAGGGAGGTCTTCTCTGATGGAAGCAATTCAGTGAAAGGTGCAGGGGCCGCGTCCCAAGCATGTGGGCCTCCACGGCCTGGGATCAGGACACGCTTTTACCGTGTCACCCTCCACGAGGAAGAGCAGACCAGTGGCCACTTACTAACAGCCCCGTGTCGTCCGAGACCAGGCCGTCCCCACACCCACACAGTCATAGCCCCTCGGTTCTTTCATGGACTGTTGACAACTAGGACCCATCAGGGCTCCTGTGCTGCAAATGATCCTGGTGCCTGTTATTCTAGAACAATCCCCAAACCTTTTCGTATAAAATCTTTATTTCCCCTCACATATAATTTCCCAAAGGGGGGGATTGGTCCGGGGCCGGCTCCAGCACCCACACGGAGCGAATTCTCCCCAGAAGGCCATGACTGGGCAGCCCCTTTCTCCCAGCTGGCAGGAAGGAAGGCTGGGAGGTGGATGATGGCTCTCAGGGGTGTCAACAATGGTTGGGCACCCAGTCTTCACAGCGGGGAGGGGTCAGCAGGGACACTTCCTTTTTCCAGATGGCCATGTCGAGGCCAGGCTGGAGGGGGTGGCGGAGCAGTCCCCGACACAGGAGGAGGAAAGGTCCCTGGCAGAACCAAACCCGTGGGGTGTGCAAGGCCAGACTGTGAGCTCTGTGGGTTTTTGCGAAGGGAACCGTGCCCCCGCCCTGGTAACCACTGCCCAGATCAAGATGTGCCCGGCGGCCTGGCACGCTCACAGGTACAGGTGTGCATGCAGGGGGCTGGGGGTGCCCCCTGGTGCCCCACAGCTGTGTGCGGGAGATGTGACGTGCACCCTTGCCAGTGTCCTCATGTGACCCCCCCTTCCCCGGGGGGCCAGTGGCGCCACCTTGGGGTTTTGATCCCCCCCTCCCATGAGGACTTCTTGGCATCCCCACCGTCTCCTTGGGGACTGTAATTCATGCGCGGTAACGAAGTGGCGGAGGCAGAGGGAGTGAAGCTGGTGGAAGTCACGTGACTGTCTGGAGGGGGGAAGGAAGGCTCAGCTGTGTCTCGTCAAACAACGCGTCTCATCAGAGGAAAGGCACATCAACCAGACTCCCCATTCCCCAGGCACGCCAGGAGCAGCACCCCATAATGTGCACCCGGGAAACGCCAGACCTGGCCTTCTTTCCTCTCTGTTTGCAACACGCCTTGACCTCAAAAGAAATATTATTACCGTCCTAATGGATATTTGCCTATGCTTCGCAGTGGCCAGTCTTTCCCTGTATGTTGATTTATTCACTGGTCCTCACAACACACCTGCAATGTGCTAGATTTCAAACAAACCTCCTCATATCAACCATTTTTCTGATTATAAAAATTTGTCGTAATGCTTTCGTAAACGGAACTCCTGTAGAAGGAGGGAGAACATCCATATTCTCACCCAGCAGAAACCCATGGACACGTGGCTTCACGCGCTGCTGCCGTTCTGGGAGCTTTGCGGCACTGTTCCTGGGTTCAAGAGGGCAGGCCCCGCTTGTTGGGTGCCGAGGACCACGGCTGATTGAGTCACTCGCCCTAACTCTGTGGCCCCGGACCCTCGAAACGCTGGACCCTCAACATTGTGAGACTCAGTGCACCTTAATGCATGAGCATTCCCGGATGCCAGCACCCGGAGCTGAGCTCTGGGGCCACAGGAGTGGGACGTGTATCAAAGTGAATGAACAGCAGTCTCCGTGCTCAGGGGTGCACAAGGGAGGGGCATGGACGAAGCTACATGATTGTCACTCAAGACTCTACGAGTGTCCTGGGCTGCTGTGGAAAAGATCTCCAGACTGGGCGGTTGTCCTACAATGCAAGTCCATTCTCCCACCACCTGGTGGCCAGAGGTCCCGATCAGGTATGGCAGGGCCACTGCCTGGTGCCTGCAGGGACCCCTCCCCACCCCTCGCCACGTGCGGTGCCAGCCGGCCTGGGGCTTGGCTGCAGCCTCTGTCCCTCCCCTTGGACTGCTTCCCTCTGTGTCTTCTCCTCCTCCTCCAAGGACACCTCCTCCGGGCCCACCCTGAATGCAGGATGCTGGGTTCTTGAGGCCCTTAACTACTTTCACCTGCAAAGACCTTACTCCAAGTAGTTACATTCTGAGGTTCCAGGCAGGCATGAGTTCTGGGGGATCCTGCCCACCCACCACAAAGAGAGACACTGCAGAGCCATGGGGTAGAGGGAGTGTGCAGGAGCTCCTGCAACACCCCCTTACCCTAGGGTGGGGCTCCAGGCACAGCGACTGCTGCAGGAGTGAGCTCACGGCCCCGGCAGGGGCTGGAAGGCTCTTGGCCGAGACCTCAAGTGCATGTGCAGCGGGCAACTTCCCGTCAATCATCGACCCCGAGTAGGAGGCTGGGGCCGCTGGGCTTTCTTCTCAGGCACATGGACAGAGCTGACCTGGGAATGACTTAGGGCACAGGGGGCACCTCCCTGAGTTGTGTCACTCTCTTTGCAACATGAAACACCACTGGGGCCAGCACCTGTCACAGACGTGCATGAACGAGCCCCCAGGCTCTGGCTTCCAACCCTCTGGCCACTGCAATGGGCAGAACTCTGCAACGCAGGGGAGTTTTGATCCCTGGGCACACAGGGATGTCCGGGAACAGCTAAGGAATCACCAGGAAGGCAGAGGTGCTGGGTGGGGGTGCAGGGCAGGGGTACTGGGTAGAGGTGCTGGGCAAGTGCAGAGGGCCGGGGTGCAAGGCAGGGGTACAGGGCACCTGTGCTGGGCTGAAGTGCAGGGCAGGGGTGCTGACCCGCCCAGCCTTGCCCAGAGCGCCCTCGTGCTACCCGCTGCCAGCAGGTGTCCTGGTCAAGTCACTGCCAGGCTTCGTGAAACTGAAGTCAGCGAGGTCTTGCCCGCCATCTCCCAGGGCATGGGACACCCCGTAGCTTTCCTGAGGGTTTTCCCAAGGACCTGTGGACTGTGAAAACACGCTTGGGGAAGCTCTGAGGCAGAAGGAAGACTCTTTCTTTTTAGAGTAAGGAATAGATAAGACCCTCCCTTCCTCTACGTTTTAGGGAAATCAAGCAGGCGACTGGGTGGCGGGAGGGAGGGCGGTCCCTGGTCCTGGCAGGAAACCCAGGGCCTGGATGGAGGACCGCCTGCTTGCCCCAGTGCCCGCGCGGGAGGCTCCTTTTCGGGTCCCTGTGCTCGGGAGGCCCTCGGAGGCGGACTGGCCGGGGGCAAGGGAGGGTCCCGGGCTGAGGGCCGGGGAATGGAGAGCGGCTGACCCCCGCCCCCGGGGCAGCAGAGGCGGCTGCTCTGCCCCGGCCCCGCTCCCGGCCCGCGCCGCCATCCGCGTCCCTGTCGAGCACCCTCCCCGCGCCGGAGCCACAGAGCGCACCGCACCCCTGCGTCGTTTTTGGTTTTCCTGCGAATCCCAGATGGCCTTCGCAGCCTCTGGCTCCTATATTTAACCTATTTAATGAGATTTCTTTTCCAGTAATTCCTGAAACTGGTAATCTCTAATTGGGTCAAATTCTCTACCCACAAGCCAGCAATGCTATTTTTAGCACAAATCCTCCCGCTGAAGCTTCCCTGCCTTTCTCCGGTGCAGCTGTCAGAGACGACTCTGCATTGGGCTCTCCCGAGCAGGCCTTATTCTCAGTGTTCACTGGGTGTGGTTCACGGGGAGGCTGCCGCCTGCTTCCCGCCTCCCCCCCTTCAGCCCCGACCCCCCAGGACCGTTGACACAAATCCACGTAATGCCCGCTGGCATGGTCCCGTATCACTATAAATAGCCAAGTCGTGGGCTTTGGGCAAAGCCCAAGGCATGCCTCTCCGGTGGCCTTTTGTCCCCGATGGGGACGGTCCCCAGGAGAGTGAGTACTACAGCATTGTTTCGTGAACTGCAAGGACCCTGAAGGTCCGCAGCGACCACGCTGACCTGACCGGCATTAAGTGTAATTCATAGAGAATCCTGTCCTTATCCTCAGTCAGCCAGGGGACCCTGCTCTGTCCAGGGGCATGCCAGCGCTGCCTCCAGGGTGGGAGGCCCTCGTCCCCGCCGACTGCCCCGTCCCCTCCAGCAGCATGCTGCCTGTGTCCCCGAGGCCTGGCTTTGGTCCAGGAACAGAGTGGGCTTTCAGGTGCAGCCCCCCTGCCCACCGATCCCCAGTAGGACCATGCAGCGTCCTTCCTGAGAGAACAGTGGGGCGTGGTTGTACACCGACCAGCAGGTGCTCGAGCTGCGTTTGCGTCCTAACGGTACTCTCGGACGATGCTCAGGGCGAGACCGACTCCCCCAGCTCCACTCGCCCGATCCCTTCCAGCATCTGCGCTGCAGCGGCCGAGGAGCGCTGTCCCTTGAAGCCACACTCAGGCTTCAAGGCACACGTGGCAAATATTGGCACCATTTGTGGACTCCTTTGTCATCCCCGGGATAACCAGGGACAAGGGAAAACCCATCCGGGCCCTGGGAACCTGGCAAGGACAGACCCACTGCCTGAGGAGGGCACGTGTCCCTGCACGTCCACTGCCAGGCAGAGAGCCCCTCCTTCTTGGAAAATGCCTGCGTCTTTTGGATTCAGTAGAAAGCAGGCGTGGTTTGGAGGAACCAGCAGGGGACAGACTTGGTTTGGCCTCTTGAGGGAGGTGTGGTTACATCTGGGAGGAAGGCTCTTCCTTTGAACTCCAGAGTGGACATGGATGGGCTCGAATGAGGTGCGTCTCCACCTGAGAGCATCCACCCCAGCCTGCCTCCAGGGCCCATTAGACCCTTCCACCTAGCCTGTGGCTGCTGTCCACCATCCTGGAGTCTTCAAGAACCTTCCACCCTGTCCTTGCTGACCTCCACCACAGCCTCACCCCTGGGCTCGTTAGACCCTCCTGCCTGACCCACAGCCAGCATCCAATCCTTTGAGGCCCCTTGTCCCTAGAGGGGGGAGGGAGGACACAGACCTCATAGGACCCCTGGCTCTGGGGAGAAGAGGTCAGCGCCCGCGGCCCTGTGTCCTGATTTGTTGTCTGGGTCTCCAGAGCTCAGGGAACTAATTCTGCCCACTGCCTCCAAGAGCTCACCCTTCTGGGGGCTCAGGTGCCCCACTCTGCCCCACAGAGGGTACGCCCTATGGCTGTTTTCTGTGGGAGCACTGGCCACGGTTTTGAGCACATATGTATCTGTGGGATTCCTGGGCTGGCCCTGGCCTCTCCCATGGGCCAGGGGTGCTGTTCTGCTCGGGGCCGAATCCTAGTGACAAGGAGATTGCCATCGTGCCCATCACACAAACCTCCTCCTGCCATCTGGGTCTCCCCACAGACTAGGTATGGGGTCCGATGTTATCTGGTGCCTGTCGCTCTGGGTTGGCCTGAGACTCTGGCACAGAGGAGAGGACGCCAAGTCCCCAGGGCCCCCGAGCCCAGGGCCACGCACAGGAAGGTGGCAGAGCTGGCCATCAAGTCCCGGTTGGTCTTCCTGGCCATCAACGTATGGGGACAGTGATGTGTGAAGGGACAGATGAGTGGGTCCTGTCCTGCTGCTTCTGCTGTGTGGCTCGGTGACCAGCCACGTGCCCGTCTAGCTACGGCCCCTGGTTTAGCTGGAGGACCCTCTCACCCTCATTTTTAGCCGCCTGGGCCATGCGCCCCGGTGGCCTCAGTCAGACTGGTCAGTGGTCTGCTGTGGGTGGGAGGGTGCGGCCACTTCCTGCCCAGTGTGGTCCTGAGGCAGCCATCCCGGCCCCCAGTGAGGTAAGCAGATGTGGCCTCCAACTTTTGGGTTAAGGGAGCTGAGCTGGAGTCCTGTTCCGTTCTCGCTGGAGGAGTTCCGACCGGAAGCCTGCGACCGTTTCCAGTCCCCGTCCACACTGCATGCCCCCCAACAACTAGCCTAGCAGGACGAATCTGAGAAAGGTGCTTGTGGGGCAAATCCCGCATCCAGCTGCCAGGGGACGGGAGGAGGCTAAGCCCCCATGTCGGGGTTCTCCTAACGCCCTTTGATTCCTAGAAACAGCTTTGGCAAAATCAGCTCCTGAGTGCACTTCCCTGTTGAGGACCAACTGCCTCTTCCCCAAGTGGCCTGTGTATCCACGGGGTTTCCAACAGACCCTCACAGGGGAAATTTTACCCCAAATACAGAGTGGGAGCCCGGGAGGGACACTCGTCTGGAAGCCGCGTCTCTAGCAGAAGTCCGAGGAGCTCGGCGAGTGCCCCCAGAGGGAAGCTGGCTTATGGTGACTTCCCCCGCTGTTGCGGCCTCTGCCCAGAGGGCCTGACATTCACACATTTAGCTCACGGAGTTAGCATGACGCTCGCCCGGTCTTGTGTGCCCTGAACACGCACAGCAGCAGCTGTCCTTGTGCTACGTGCAGCCTCCGTGTGCATTTGGGCCTCTCCTCGCACAGTAACCCTGCGGGCCACGAGCTGTTACATCATCGATCTGTGGAAGAGATGAGGCACAGAGAGGGTGAGCAGCCTGCCCAAAGTCACACAGCCGGGAGGGGTGGCACGCATCTGTGCTCTTAGCTGTGACACCACGTGGTGCTGGACTGTGCTCCGGGCTGGGCCCTCACCACACCACACCACGCCACACCCACGATCCTGGGCAATTGACGGGTTTCTCTGAAGGACAAGGCCTCAGCAGCTGGGAGACGCGAATGCAAAGAGACAGGGTTGTGACTGATGAAAAGTCGAGGGCCGCCTGGCGAGGTTACTGCTGTAGGAGGCCTGCATTCGTGTCTCAAATGAGGTACCAGTAATTTTTGATGGCGTCTTCCCGGACCAGCAGGACACAGAGTGACCACGATGGCTCCCCTCCCTCTGCTCACCTCCCACGGGGAGGCGGTGCTTCCGGGAAGAGCAGAATTTCCCATCTCAGTCTGCGCTTTGCATGGCCACTTGGCTTTTGGTCAATATTTACGCTCTGTAACAGGCAATGTTATCCAGGGCAGACCATATGCCGGGGTGCTAGTTGGCCAGGGCCGTCCTCCCAAAGCACCAGAGCCCTGGCTTGGACAACAGACATGCATTCTCACAGCTGTGGAGGCCAGAAAGCTGGGATCACGGGGTCCAGATCCCTGGGCGGCGGGGGGCCATGGGGGAGGAGCCTCCTGCCTTTCCTTGGCTCCTTGGTTTACTGGGTGCCACCTGCCTTCAGGCTTTCTCCCCTCCAAATGTCCCCTTTGTAGGACCCACTCTGCTCTAGGGTGGCCTCATCTTAATGACACCCGCAGTGACCTTAGTCCCACCGAAGGTCACATTCTGAGGTGCTGGGGGTCAGGACTTCAGCATATGAATTTTGGAGGGACATGGTTCAACCGATGACACTCGTGAGACCATGGGCATGTATGCTGTCTCTCAGACAGCTTGCCTGTCATTCCTGGCTGCAAACTGCCCACTTGAGGCCTTGTCCTTTCCACCCAGCAGACAGGAGCCGAGAAGATGAAGGCAACAGCAGCCCCAGCCACGCTGCGGACAGCAGCCTCCCCCACCCAGCCCCATGGCGGTGCAGTGGGAGGCTGCCACGGAGGCTGGCACCTCCCTTATCGGTCAGAAGGGTGGATACTGATCTCTCCCTGTGAACGTGCTGGTGAGGGGGGAGGGCGCTGTCGACTTGCAACCTTGGCCCCAGGACACTTTGTCATACCTTCCTTCTCAGGTGGCTTGCCCAATTTTTGGACAGTACTCAGCTTTCCTTCCATAACATCATTAGGACATAAAAAATACGTATTTAACAAGAAAGTCTATGCTTGATCCTCAATGCTTGAAAGATCACACAGACTTTGCTACCACTGGGGACAGGTGGGGACAAGATGAGGAAGACGGCTACTTTGCCATGTCAGCCGAAAACAGGGGTGAGGCAGGCAACTTCCAGTTCCCACGTGGCCCCAGGGGCTGCCAGTTTCAAGAGGGGATGGGGACAAGTGACCGGGTGACCAGATAGAGCACCGGGTACTAGGGGGATTGGGAACTGGGGTGGTCGGGGAGTCAGGAAGCCTTCACAGACCTGGTGCCCTGCATGGGGAGGCCTGTCCGGGAGGAGGGACCAGGTGGCCACCAAGCATGTGCTGATGTGAGCTGTAGGCGATGGAACAATGAGGGCTCCTGGCCAGGCTGACAGTGAGGTGCCACCTCTATAGCTATCAGAGCTGATGGGTGACCACGGTGTGTCCTGTACAAAAACGGCCACCTCTGGTGGCCCGACTAATACCAGTTCCCCACATTCTAGACCTTGAGCCCATGTAACAACTCGTGGCGAGCCTACTGAAATCCCTGTAGTGCCTGAAAAACAGACCCACGCCTGGGCCACACCAACTAAATCCTGGTGTCTGGAGGTCAGCTTAGAAGGACCTCCTGCAGAGGGGCTAGACTCCTGGTCTCTGCGATTTTACGGGACCCCCAGTTCTGGGTCCATGCATATGGAGGGGTGGACAAGAAGTAGCGTGGGCTACCGGAGGGGTCGGGGGTTTTGCCCAGAGTCCTTACCTCTCTGCAAGCCTCCTGGAGCAGGTTGCTTACCCCCTTCCTGGTGTGTAAGGGCGGAAAGAGGCACCCACCCCAGGGGCCACTGTGAACGCCAAAGAAGGCAATGCGGTTGAAGCGTGGCACAAAGCCCCTTCCCTTGGAGTGAGTGAGCATTAGCCGCGGGACAAGAGGCGCTGGGTGGGACCCACACACGTGTGGACACCACCGCACCTACATTTGTCCCCTGCTGGAAGCATACAGCCCGCCCTTACTTTGGTTTCCAGGTCCCCCTTAAGGCAAACGGCAATGTCCCTTCTCCTTGCGCCTCCTGCCCCATCCCTGCACCCAGAGCTTCGCAGCCAGCCTGGACTCTGGCCTGACTCCTCCGTCTGGCAGCCGGGAGGCGCGGTCCCACGTCGCGCGCCCCCGCATTCGCTCACGGGGTTAGCAGGGCCCGGCGCGAGGGTCCCTCATGAGGGCGCGGGGGGCGGGAGGGTGAACCGCAGGCCCCGGGATCCCACCCCGGGCGCCTCTAGAGTCAAGGGGCCTGCTCATACTTTGGGGGGGGGGAGTCACACGTTTGGCACGATGGAGTCCCCTACCCCACCCCAGGGCATAGCGCAGGATTCCTGCGTTTTCCACGCCCCAAGAGACGGCCCAGCGGGCTGCGCCGCGCGCCGGCGGGGAAACTGAGGCTCGGGGCTCGGCGGGCGCCGAGGTCACGCGGCCCTCGGCTCGGCGCTCGGCGGGGCTGTCGCAGCGCGGCCGCGGAAGAACCGCGGCCGGGCGGGCGGGCGGGCGGGCGGCGCAGTGCGCACGCGCGGCGGCAGGAGGGGACGCGCTCGGGGCGCGCGCGCGGGGCAGCCGGCGCCCCGAGTCTGCCCGCCGCGCCCCGCGCCTCCCGCCCGCGCCCGCCCGCCCCGGCGCCCCGGCCGCCGCCGCATGGCGCTGAGATGGCGGGGGCGCCGCGCGGCCGAGGCGGAGGCGGCGGCGGCGGAGGCGGAGGCGGCGCGGGCGAGTCCGGGGGCGCCGAGCGGGCGGCCCGGCCGGGCGGCCGGCGCGGGCTGCGGGCGTGCAACGAGGAGTTCGCGTGCCCCGAGCTGGAGGCGCTGTTCCGCGGCTACACGCTGCGGCTGGAGCAGGCGGCCACGCTGAAGGCGCTGGCCGTGCTCAGCGGGCTGGCGGGCGCGCTGGCACTGGCCGAGCTGCTGGGCGCGCCGGGGCCCGCGGGCGGCCTGGCCAGGGGCTCGCACCCCGCGCACTGCGTGCTCTTCCTGGCGCTGCTCGTGGTCACCAACGTGCGCTCGCTGCAGGTGCCCCAGCTGCAGCAGGTCGGCCAGCTGGCGCTGCTCTTCAGCCTCACCTTCGCGCTGCTCTGCTGCCCCTTCGCGCTCGGCCGCCCCGCGGGGACCCACGCCGGCGCGGCTTCGGGGCCGGCGGCCGCCGACCAGGGAGTTTGGCAGCTCCTTTTGGTCACCTTCGTGTCCTATGCCCTGCTGCCCGTGCGCAGCCTGCTGGCCGTCGGCTTCGGGCTCGTGGTGGCCGCCTCTCACTTGCTGGTCACGGCCACCTTGGTGCCCGCCAAGCGCCCGCGTCTTTGGAGGACGGTAAGTGCCGCTGCGCGCCCTCCGTCGGGTCTGGGACATACACCTGCCCGGGAGGGACCGGGAACACGGTGGGGGGGGGGGGGCAGCTGCACACCTACAGATTGGGCAGGTGGGGAAACTGAGGCCCCGAGTGTGGGGGTGTTCAAGGTCACTCATTGAGCTGAGGACGCAGTGGGGGCAGCTAGGGCCGGGCTCTTTTCCGAGTTGCCATCCACAAAGCTCCCCTGGGTGTGGGCTGTGGAGACAGGAGTGTGGAGAGGGCAAGGATTGGCCCAAGGTCAGGCAGCTGGTGAGCCGCCAAGCCCGGCCAGAGCCCAGGTTGGCGCTCTTTGGCTGCACGCATCCCGCAGGAGGAACGGAAAGTGGGCGCGGAATCGGCCCCATCAGGCAGGGCTCCTGCTGGCTGTGCGCACGGCTCCAGGATCCTATCCAGTGCGCCTGGACCTCGTGCCGGGCTGGCAGAGTCTCCCCCCCAGCCTGCGGCTCCCCAGGGATGTGGGGAGGGGACACGGACTTGGGTCCCTTCCAGTCTCTCTGGCGCCCGTTGTGGACCCATCTCTGGTCTAGAGAGACAGGTTTGCCAAGGTCGAACAGGGCTCTGGTCCTTGCCAGAGGTCCCCACCCCTGCTGAGGCCTGACCAAGGCTGGCAGCATCTGAACTTTGTCACTGCCTTCCGGGCCGGCCAGCGAGACAGTGGTGAGGACAAGGACGATTCCTGCTTCCCATGGGCTCCTCCCCAGCAGGGGATCTGGGAGGGAGGCTGGAGGCAGATGTCTTTGCCGTGTGTGGCTCTCCGAGCCTGCCCGGGCAGTGTAGCCCAGCCCAGCCCACTGGGGCTTGGAGGGCTCTGAAGGAGGGTTTTGTTTCTGCCTCTGGCAGAATTTTGGCAGGAAGATGGGGGGAATCCGATGGGGTGGGCAAGCCATCTAGGGAGAGAATGTGGTAGATGGAGGAGATGGGTTGAGGAGGGGAAGCTGGACAGAGCAAGCTTTTGGAAGAAAAAGAGAGGATGAGGAGAAGCAGACAGCAGGGTCTGGGGAGATTGAGGGCCCACCCCCTGAGGACTGAGGGAGGTGCTCCCAGACGGTGATGCCAGGTGATGCCAGGGACGCACATGGTCAGAGGGGCCATGGACACACAGGGTAGACACAATGCTGGATGTGCATTTCAGGGCCCAGAGAGGCCAGCACGTGCTGGGGGAGGGTTGGGAGGGGAAGAGGAGGGAATGGGGGAAGGGAGCTGGCAGGGGGGTGCAGGGGAAGGGGTCTGTGGAGGTGGGGAGAAGAGAGAGAGAAAGTAGAGACAGAGGCGAGGCAGAGAAAAGGGAAGAGGGCTACCTGCGCCCAAGGAGGGGAGGGGGGTTCTGTTCTGGAGGGTTCTCCGGCAGGCCTTCCCCTTGCCTCTGATGGGCGGCTTGTGTGTGCCCTTGCTTATAGTCCTTAGGAAGTGCTCTTGTACCCCTCCCCCACAACCCTCCCATCTGTTGTGTGTTTGACCCCCACAGAGGGGGGGGGCAGCAGGACCAGAGGTGGAGGCCCAGTGGCCAGGTCAGCTCCGTGTGGGGAGGGGAGGTCCGAGAACTGGTGTATTAGGGTTTCAGCTGGTTTAATGAAAGGTTGTACTGTTGTCTTTTTCTGAAACGATTTTTTATAGTTTCTGGTCATTCCTTCTAGAGAACTAACGGCGAGGAAAGAATCTGCCTGTAAAGGTGTTTTGGGCCTTCTGGGGGGAAGGGAGCCTATCCTGAGAGCGTGGACTCTTAGGGAGCAGGCATCTGGGGTTGGCTGCTGCTGGCTCCCTGGGCAACGCACACCCTTCCTGCACAGAGCCTCAGTTTCCCTACCCGCAGAGCTGGCATGCAGGTGGAAAACTCCTGTTGGAAAAGCACATATCCAGAGTCTTCTGCCACCTCCACGTTGTTTTGGCATCTTTAGAACGTTCCTGTTCAGGTCGCTACTGGTGGCGGCGATGTGGACAAACAGACAGGGTGCAGACAAACGTGGTGAGGGGCCTGGGTGCTGCCCCGGGCATAGAGTCTGTGCATGGGCCGGGAGGCCAGTGGGGAAGGTGGGAGCCACATGTGCCAGGCAGGGCCTCTGCTCACTGCTCCACCGCGTCCCGGCTACCCTGCAGTGCAGTCACGTGCCGACAGCCCCATGTTCCTCGGGAGCTGGTTTGGGGCAGGACGTGAGCTGGGGCCCAGAAGGACAGGGTGACGGGTGACCGAGGCCGTCTGTGCAGGGCTGTTGCCTTTGCAGTAACTCCTGGGTGGAGTGTCTGTGCCTCGGGAGGAAGAGAGCTGCTCCTGCTCGGGGCACTGAGATGGGGGGGGTCACGCGGGGGGCCCCCAGAGCCTCTGCCCCTCCACAGGGAGGCTCTGGGAGGTTCCCACAGCAATCCTGCACCACCCTGGTGTTCGGAGTTCTGGGATGTAGGCCGCGTGCTTTGGGGACCCTGTGGCCCCCAGCCTGGCCCAGGCTCTCCCAGAAGGTCGGTGACCGCACAGTTGAAATTTGGAGCGCTGTTCTGCCGCCCTTCGCTGGGAGGGGCGCCTGCCGCTGCTCTTAGCCAGGGCACAAGGAGTTTAGGGAGACGGTCTCATTCCCCCCCAGCCCAGCCCCCAGGAGGAGCCTCGTAAATGTTGACCAGACTGGGCCCCTTCCCTCTTCCTGCCCCTTGCCCCCTGCCCACTGGTTGTATGTACACACGAAGCACAGAAATTCATTTTTATTTAACTGAGCCATGTGTCAGAACCGCAGACATCATGTTGGGGGACCCCTGAGGTCTGCTCAGGGGCAGTGGGGCAGTCAGGCCAGGCTGGGGTGGGCTGGAGACCTGGGGTAGGTTAGGGGGCATGGGGGGTAAGGAGGAGGAAAGGGCGGGACGCCACAGGTGTGACCCCTGCTCCCTGGTGGTGGCACTCAGGGATTTGCACGGTAGAGCTTGAGGAGGGAGTGACTGTGCTTGGGGACTGGGCGGCAGTGGTGGGGAAGCAGAGTCAGAAGTGTGCAAGCCAAGGTCATGGTCTTAGAGTGGTGGTGGGGGCAGCGGGGTATGTCTGGAGAGGAGCAGCTGGCTCAGGGTGCCCCCCCAGGAGACCCCCGGGGCCCTGCCCTTCATGGGCTGTGTGTGAGTCTCTGCCAGCTCCAGCTTGCTCCTGGCCCCCCCCCCCCCCCCCCCCCGCCCCACAGCCCCAAATGCCCACTTCTTGGCCGGCGTGGGGCAAGATTACTGTATCTTCTTGGACCCATCCAGGGGCCACTGCTGTGTGCAAAATGGTGTTGTTCGGTTGCCTGTCAATGTAAGTGACATATATTTCGTGCCCCCTCCCTCCCCAGTTCTGAGCCTCGGGCAGGACAACAGAAAGCTCCATTGTCGAGGGCAAATGGGGGTGGGCGGGAGTTCCCCTGTGCCCCTCCAGGTCGTCTGAGCTCTGGAGAAAGCTGGAGTGCTGCAGGCAGGTGGAGCGATGTCACCTCCCTCAGAGCCCAGGCGCCGCGGGGCTTGCCGCGCCCAGGTGTGCGCTGCCCGCTTCCCGCATGGGCTGTGCCCACTCCTGGGACTCCGGCTCCTCTTCCTGCGGCGGGGAACTGGCGCTACCTGTGCCCCGCCCCCTGCCGGGCCCCGCCCCCGGCGACCACCCCTTATCGGACGCTCCCTCCGCCCCGCCCCCGGCCGGGCCCCCTCCCCGCCGACCACCCCCCACCCCCCACCGGACACTCCCTCCGCCCCGCCCCCCGCCGACCCCTCCCCCTGCCTTCTCTAGGACCCTCACCCCCACACGCCGCCTGGCTGGGCCCGGGTACCGCCTCCCCTGGCCCCTCCCCCCACAGGCCGCTTCCGCGCTGCCCTTGCTTCCTGGCTGGACCCTTACCCAGCAGAGCCCCTCCTCCAGTTGGGCTCCGCCTCTGCTGGACGGCCTCCCCAGGCCTCCTGCCCCTGCTGCCCTGCACCCGGCAGCCAGGCCCTTTACCCAGGCTGGCCCCTCTCTCCCGCCGGTACCTCCCTCCTCCTCCCCGACCTTGGCTGGGTCCTGTCACTTTGTTTGCTCACCTGCTGGTGCACCCACCTGCCTTGGCTGAGCCAGGGCTGCTAGGTGGGGCTGGATGGGGGAGGGAGACAGGTGGGTCCTCCTGGCACACACCGGGCAGTGTGAAGGTGGGGAGAGGGTTTCTCTGCCTCGGTGAGGAGTCACCCCAAAGACAGCCTCCTTGGCCTTGGCTGGACCCCCTTTCCCCAGGCCTCTGTTGGCTGGACAGGGCTCAGCTCTTTCCACCTCGGGCTTCCTGTCACTCTGCACACTTAGGGCCCTGACACTCCCCGAGCCCCAGGTGGTGTTGGGTGTCTTCTCCAGGGCTCCAGGTCTGTGCCCAGTGGGCACCCCGCCAGGAACACCCGATTCCCCACAGTCTGCACCCCCCCATCTGCCCTGTCGGTCCCGGGTTCCCTCCCCATAACCTGGTCTGTTTCCTTGGAGATTCCTGTTAGCCTCTCTCCAGAGCAGCTGGCCATAACTTGAAGAAGCACCTGGAATGGCCCAGGCCAGGGCAGCAGGAATTGGGCTGATGGGAAATGGGGCCTGGATGCTGAGGGGACACATCCTGGCTTCAGGCAAGGGCTGGCACCAGCTCAGAGCAGAGTCCTGGGGACTATTTTTTGCTGCCCCAGCAGGTGCCAGGTAGGGGTGCTGCTGCCGCTGCAGGACACAGGGACTGTTCGTGGGCTGGCATCCGGCCCCACTGGTGGACCTGGTGGGGGCACCGTCTGTGGATAGCTCTGTGATCCACACTTGGGGGCCAGGCCCCAGGCTAGGGGCTGGGGGCCCAGTGGGAATGAGACCCCCTGCGGTCCAGGAATTTACTGTCTGTGGGGGGACGCTGGTCAATACCTGGGATTGCTGTCTGTGCCTGTCTGTGCCGGGGGTGGGGAGGTGGAGGGGGTGGGGAGTCCATGTGACCTTCGGAGGCATGTGAAGGGGATACGGCACACGGCACACGGCAGATGGAGGGCTCAGGGTGGCTTCCAGAGGCCAGTGTGCTCCAGACAGAGGAGGTCTGGGGCTCAGCCAGGGAGGTGGGTGTGCAAGAAAGGGCAGGTGAGGGGGGCACACGGAGCATTTCCTGTTTGGAAAACAGTGCCGGGCCCTGCAAGTCTTTTTAGCAGAGGCATCTGATCGGGTTTCTGTTTGGGAGTCCTGGGATGCAGTGGGGAGCAGGGGTCCCACGAGTGGACGTGGGTGCTGCTGCCTGGGTCAGACCAGAGCAGTGTCCTTGGGGAAATGTCTGCTTGCCATGGTCCCTACCTGCTGTGAGAGCTGCCAACCTGCCCTTCCCGGGAGCTGATGGTTTTTGGGCGATGCCCTTTCTTCTCCTGTCCCCCCTTTGAAGTCTGTAGGGCCAAGGGCTCAGCTCCCAGGTGGACGGATAATCTGGGCTCTGATCCTGCAGACTGAGAGTCCAGAAACATCCTCGTTGCGTTTCCTGACTCAGATGGGGTGGCGGGCTTGTGTGGAGGGGGGCGTGGAGCTCCTGGCTGTGGGACCTCAGGTGGGGTACGTACCCCATGCCTTGGTTTCTTCTGGGGGCTCCGTGGCTCTGTTGGAACGGGTATGTCTTCAGGCACCTTCCTGTCCCCTGGGCATGGGGCCAGCGCTCAGTGCGCTGAGAGCCGCCTGTTGTGACCTGCGAGTTTTGTGACTCCGTGACCCCGTGTCTGGTCTTGGTCGGAGGCTGGAAGAGACGCCCGGGATGGGGGTGGCGGGCTGCCTGTCTGGATGGAGTGTGCTCGGGACATGCTCCACCACTTCCTGCTGGTCGTGCCATGGGAGCGCTCCTGCACACGGCTGGCCTGGATCCCCGGCAGGGGCAGCCACACGGAGGCCTGTAGCTGTGGGCTTGGGGCTTCGGGGGTCCATTTGCCCGCCAGGCAGGGCGCTTGGGTTGGGGCAGGAGGGACAGCACAGCAGCCCAGTGGCCTGGGTGATGCCCCCGGGACAGACTCCGTGTCACTGGCTACAGGTGCCTCAGTGCCGCTTAGTTGTGCTGGTCACGGGCGGCCCCTTGTCTGGAACACGTACATGCATGTGCACACGCACACACATGAACCCCCCAGATGCACATACAAATAGTCATGCACTCACACTTCATGCACACGTCCTCACACCTGTCCACATTCACACACACACACACACACCTGCACACCCACAGGCACACGCTTGTACACACCACACGTCACCCCTGTATATTAGCATTACCACATTCTCATATGAAGGGTATGGGGCACAGGGTCCTCCAGTCCATGACCTTGGGTGGCATCGGAGACCTCCCAGGAAGTGAGCCAGCCTGGGCTTCACCTGGGTGGGGAGGTCGGGTGAGTGGGCTAGAGCATGGGGACAGTGACTAGGGCCAGGCCCCTGCCCAGCCTGGGTCCATGCCCCTGAGGCTCCCCATCCTGTGCTCCCCAGATGCAGGGGGCGAGGGGTGGGGCAGACTGTCCCTTGCTGCCGTACTTGGATCCTCCTCTGTTCCCTAGACTCTGGACCCTGTGCTCCTGGACTGGAGGTGGCAGGATTTGCTTTGATCTCGGAGGTGCTGGGGTCCAGGCTGCCTCCAGCCCTCAGGCCGGGAGGAGGGCAAACAGCTGATGAGGGAAGGGCTTTCTGCTTCCCAGTGCTGTCCGTGTG